>NC_138978.1:87797488-89001415 GCF_964341445.2 Mesoplodon mirus
CTAGAAAGCCATATTTTTAAAAAATGAAATTGGATCCCTACTTCAGACTCTATACAAAAATCCAGATGGACTAAAGACTTAAATTTGAAAGGCCAGACTAAAAATTTAGAAGACAATGAAGGAGAATATTTATGACTTTGGAATAGGGAAGGAAAAGAAACAAAAAAGCACTAACCATAAATAAAAAGATTGATAAATTTGACAATAATGAAAATTTTAACTTGTGTATATCAAATACTACCATAAAGAAGGGGAAAAGACAAGTACAAACTGGGAGAAAACACACATAGCTGATAAAGACTGATATCCAGAATACATAAAGAAATCCTATAAATGAATGAGAAAAGGAAAGCTAATAGAAAAATAGGCAGAAGACATAAGCTTGTCACAGAAGTGGAAATATGGCTTAAGGGTGTTTAGTCTTAATAATCAGAAAAGTACCAAATTTAGACCACAATGAAATTCAATTTAATGCTACTAGCTTTGCAGTAATTAATTTTTACCTTTCTTCCCACCCACCTACCTCAGACATGTATACCTTCAACTTTAATGCACTGAACTTCTTAAAATTCTGGTATTACATCATTTTCTTTTATTGTCTGGTTGCCAGCGTATAGTGCTTTGTTGTTATTGCTGCCTAGAATGCTCCTTTCTTCCCTTAGTGCAGTGGTTCTTAAAGTGTGGTCCTCAGACCAGCATCAAGCATCACCAATGTATTTGTTAGAAATGCCCCACCACTGAACTGTCATTTCAAGGATGTTTGTATAGTGAATAACTATAAGTTAGAGATAGTATTTCACTCTAGAGCAGAGGGCAGGTTTCCTTGCAGCCCCATTAAAAAAGGTTGGGATTTCCTGAGCTCAGGGTTCCTTTCCTATAATGCAACCCACTGTGTGTACACAGTGTTACCTGGCTTTTGTCTCATCACCCGACGGAACTGCCCTTGGGGAACTGCTGGAAGAAAATGATGATACTCTTATTACTGTGAGTAGAAAGCTGTCCTTTGTCTCTAATCCAAGAGTCATGTCTTTTGTTATACCAATGAAACTCTGGCAGGCTAACTTTTCAGTTTGCAAGTGGGATAAAATTTCAGACCTTTCATAGTCCTTGACACAACTCTTCCTTCTTTAAGTTAATGCTCTGAAATGGGAACCATTGCTTTTGATAATTCTTAATAGGAAGCATAATATTGAATGAGCTTAATGTATAACAAGACAGACATTTTTTCAGTTTCAATTTTTTTTTTTTTTTTGGCTGTGTTGCGTCTTCGTTACTGTGTGCGGGCTTCCTCTAGTTGCGGCAAGTGGGGGCTACTCTTTGTTGCGGTGCGCAGGCTTCTCATTGCAGTGGCTTCTCTTGTTGTGGAGCACGGGCTTTAGGTGCGCGGGCTTCAGTAGTTGTGGTGCACGGGCTCAGTAGTTGCAGTGTGCGGGCTCTAGGGCATGCAGGCTTCAGTAGTTGTGGTGCACGGGCTCTAGAGCGCAGGCTCAGTAGTTGTGGTGCACAGGCTTAGTTGCTCCGTGGTATGTGAGATCTTCCCAGACCAGGGATCGAACCCGTGTCCCCAGCATTGACAGGCAGATTCTGAACCACTGTGACACAAGGGAAGTCCCAATTTTAAAAAAAATATATTTATTTATTTATTTGGCTGCACCAGATCTTAGTTGTGGCACATGGGATCTTCATTGCCACGTGCGGAATCTTCATTGCCGTATGTAGGCTCCTTAGTTGGGGCATGCAGACTCTCAGTTGTGGCATGCAAGATTTAGTTCCCAGACCAGGGATGGAACCCAGGCCCCCTGCATTGTGAGTACGGAGTCTTAACCACTGGACCACCAAGGAAGTCCCATCAGTGTCAAATTTTGACCTTCAAATATTCTTTAGAATGTCTCCATTACCCTAATTTTATTTCTTTCTGTAATTTACTCATTCATCAAGCAAACATTTCTATGTGTTCTTTTTGTTCTTAATTTTCTCAGATTGTTGGCACCACTAGAAGCTGGTTTGATACAGAGAGATGGCTGAAAGTGATGGAAAAGAAAAAATTAAATGGACAACCACCATTATTATTAGCTCATCTCTTAAGGTAAAAGAGGCATTTGGGCCATTGATCTTGAATTTAAAATTAAAAGCAATAGAACAATATTTTAAAATATCTTTAGCTTGATTATTCGAAGTTGTGTGAATCAGCAAGTACATAATCTAAAATGTATTTTAAAGATAAATTATGAATGTCCCTACATACATTTTCCTACTACTCTAAATATTTGAAGGTTGGAAATTTTCTAAGTTCCTTTTTTTTTCTCACTAAGCCTATTCTAATAGAGATGTTAAATGATTACAGAAACAATGCATATGCACATATATATTACTTAAGGTTTTTTGAAAGATAAACAACAGAAACTGATCTGTCTAGACTTAGTGGCCTTGGGAGGAGGCTGTCTCCCTCCAGTTTGGATGGGGAAGGAATGGGAGTTGAATGCCTGAGGGCAGTTGGTCAGTCCACAACTGTTTTTAACTCCTCAGCCAACAGGATTTCTCCATTGCCCTGATGTTTATCTTATGGACACCACCTAATATCTAGAATGAAGGGGCAAGAAATGATTATTCCATGGTAAAGAGAGAGGCTAGAATAAGACTCTGAATACAATCTTTTTTATTCACCCTATCCATTCACTGCTGCCTCAAGATGCACTTTGCTCCGTTGGCTTTAGCCATCTAGCACCATACCAAATACCCATTTAAGACAGCTTCAAGGTTCATTGGAATTTTTCATGCTTCTTTTTGTTAGGTTTCTGGAATCCATATTTCTCTCTTGTTTCTTTAGCTTTTCCAGACTGATTTTGAGAGGGAGAGGGCAACCCATGCTAATGTGCTTGTTTTGTGCTTTCTATTTGTCCCACCTTTTCTTTTTTTATTATTTATTTGTTTGTTTATTTATTTGGCTATGTCGGGTCTTGGTTGCGGCATGCGGGATCTTTGTTGCAGCATGCGGGATCTTTCATTGTGGTGTGCAGCCTCTTCATTGTGGCACGCAGGCTTCTTTCTAGTTGTGGTGTGTGGGCTCCAGAGCGTGCAGGCTCAGTAGTTGTGGTGTGCAAGGTTCTAGAGCACATAGGTTTAGTCGCCCTGCGGCATGTGGGATCTTAGTTCCCCAACCAGGGATCGAACCTGTGTCCTCTGCATTGGAAGGTGGATTCTTAACCACTGGACCACCAGGGAAGTCCCATGTCCCACCTTTTCTCTGTTTCTTTTTTCTCTTCTTTTTTGCCTCCGTTTGTATTGATTGGTACTTTTTTCTCATTTTTTTTCTTAACTAGCTTTGAAAAGTTTTTTTCTTAACTAGCTTTAAACAGCTCTATTTCTGTTTTTTAATAGTTACCCTACAAAATTTAACATGTGTACTTAGCCCCACAAAATCCAAAGTAAATAATTATTTTTATCTTCCTCTTAAATGACAAACAAATCTTAGAACACTAATTCCAATCAGCCTTTTCTTTTTCTTTTTTCTTTTTTTTTTTTTTTTGTGGTACACGGGCCTCTCACTGCTGTGGCCTCTCCCGTTGCGGAGCACAGGCTCCGAACGCACAGGCTCAGCAGCCATGGCTCACAGGCCTAGCCACTCCGTGGCATGTGGGATCTTCCCGGACCGGGGCATGAACCCGTGTCCCCTGCATCGGCAGGCGGACTCTCATCCACTGTGCCACCAGGGAAGCCCCAATCACCCTTTTCTGTATTATATTTTGTTATCATATACAGTTTAATTTTATCAATTTTTTAACTCAACAAAGTGCTATTATTTTCTAAAGTTAGCATTTGTTTAGATTCACTCATGTCTTTGTTACTTTCTTTGCTCTTCTTTTCTTCTTTTGGCTCAGACCTTCCATTTTGGATCATTTTCTTTTTTATCTGAAGAATATAATTTAGAAATTATCTTAATGAGGATCCTCTCAGTTTTTGTTAGTATCAAAATACAGTTGACCCGGGTTTCCCTGGTGGCTCAGTGGTTGAGAGTCCGCCTGCCGATGCAGGGGACACGGGTTCGTGCCCTGGTCCGGGAAGATCCCACATGCTGTGGAGCAGCTAGGCCCGTGAGCCATGGCCGCTGAGCCTGCGCATCCAGAGCCTGTGCTCTGCAACAGGAGAGGCCACAACAGTGAGAGGCCCGTGTACCGCAAAAAAAAAAAAAAATAGAGTTGACCCTTAAACAACGTGGGGTTATAGGCAGTGACTCCCTCACAGTCAAAACTTCACGTTTAACTTTACATTTGGCCCACTGTATCAGCAGTTCTGCATGCGAGGATTCAACCAAACTCAGATTGTATAGTACATGTATTTATAGAAAAAAATCCACATAGAAGTGGATCCACACAGTTCAAACCTGTGTTGTACAAGGATCAACTATATTTTTGTCTTCCCCTTGATCTTGAAAGATGTTTTAAAAATCAATTTAATTCAGGTATAACTTACATACAATAAAATACACACATTTTAAATGTACAGCTTAATGAATTTTGACAAATGTGTATACCTGTGTAACCATCACCCCAATCAAAATATATAGAACATTTTTGTCACTCCAGAAAGCTCCGTCATGCCCTTTTGTAGTCAGTCCTTTTCCAGTTCCCCACCTCAAGCAACCATTGATCTGATTTATCACTATAATTAGTTTTGCCTATTGTAGAACTTCATATAAATGGAATGATACAGTTTGTACTCTTGTGTCTGGCTTCTTGCATTAAGCATAATGCTTTTGAGATTCATCCATGTTGTTACATATAACAATAATTTGTTATCTTTTCTTTGCTGAGTAGTAGTGTGTTGTATGAGTGTATGCCAGTGTATCTATTCACTAATAGATATTTGGGTTGTTTCCAGTTTTGGGCTATTATGAATTAAGTTGCTCTGAACATTCATATATGTCTCTGTTAAGACGTGTTTGAATTTCTTTTATAAATACCTAATAATGGAACTCCTGGGTCATATGATGAGTGTATGTTTATAAGAGATTACAAACTGTTTTTCAAAGTTCACTACAAATGAACACTGAATCCATTTAACTATATAGCTAAACTAAAACTAAATGCAGGGGTTATGGTTTTATATTCCCATAAGCAATGTATAAGAGTTCAAGTTGCTCCAAGTTGAAAAATATTTTCCACTAGATTTACAGTTATTTTCTCTCAGTGTACTGAAAATATCTTCACTGGATTCTGGCTTCTATTGTTTTTTGTTTTTTCTTTTATTTGTTTTGTTTCAATTTTTTTAATATCTTTATTGGAGTATAATTGCTTTACATTGTTGTGTTAGTTGCTGCTATATAACAAAGTGAGTCAGCTATACATATATCCCCATATCCCTTCCCTCTTGCCTCTCCCTCCCACTGTCCCTATCCCACCCCTCTAGGTGGTCACAAATCACTGAGCTGATCTCCCTGTGCTATGCGGCTGCTTCCCACTAGCTATCTATTTGACATTTGGTAGTGTATATATGTCAGTGCCACTCTCTCACTTCATCTCAGCTTCCCCTTCCCCATGTCCTCAAATCCATTCTCTACGTCTACGTCTTTATTGCTGTCCTGCCCCTAGGTTCTTCAGAACATTTTTTTTTTTAGATTCCATACATATGTGTTAGCGTACAGTATTTGTTTTTCTCTTTCTGACTTACTTCATTCTGTATGACAGACTCTAGGTCCATCCACCTGACTACAAATAACTCAATTTCGTTTCTTTTTATGGCTGAATAATATTACATTGCATATATGTGCCACATCTTCTTTATCCATTCATCTGTCAATGGGCACTTAGGTGCTTCCATGTCCTGGCTATTGTAAATAGAGCTGCAATGAACATTGTGGTACATGACTCTTTTTGAATTATGGTTTTCTCAGGGTATAATGCCCAGCAGTGGGATTGCTGGGTCATATGGTAGTTCTATTTTTAGTTTTTTAAGGAACCTCCATACTGTTCTCCATAGTGGCTGCATCAGTTTACATTCCCACCAACAGTGCAAGAGGGTTCCCTTTTCTCCACACCCTCTCCAGCATTAATTGTTTGTAGATCTTTTGATGATGGCTGTTCTGACTGGTGTGAGGTGATACCTCATTGTAGTTTTGATTTGCATTTGTCTAATGATTAGTGACGTTGAGCATCCTTTCATGTGTTTGTTGACACTCTGTATATCTTCTATGGAGAAATGTCTATTTAGGTTTTCTGCCCATTTTTGGATTGGGTTTTTTGTTTTTTTCATACTGAGCTGCATGAGCTGCTTGTATATTTTGGAGATTAATCCTTTGTCAGTTGCTTCGTTTGCAAATATTTTCTCCCATTCTGAGGGTTGTCTTTTCGTCTTGTTTATGGTTTCATTTGCTGTGCAAAAGCTTTTAAGTTTCATTAGGTCCCATTTGTTTATTTTTGTTTTTATTTCTGTTTCTCTAGGAGGTGGGTCAAAAAGGATCTTAGTGCAATTTATGTCATAGAGTGTTCTGCCTATGTTTTCCTCTAAGAGTTTGATAGTGTCTGGCCTTACATTTAGGTCTTTAATCCATTTTGAGTTTAGTTTTGTGTATGGTGTTAGGGAGTGTTCTAATCTCATACTTTTACATGTAGCTGTCCAGTTTTCCCAGCACCACTTATGGAAGAGGCTGTCTTTTCTCCATTGTGTATTCTTGACTCCTTTATCAAAGATAAGGTGACCATACGTCTGTGGGTTTATCTCTGGGCCTTCTATCCTGTTCCATTGATCTATATTTCTGTTTTTGTGCCAGTATCATACTGTCTTGATTACTGTAGCCTTGTAGTATAGTCTGAAGTCAGGAAGCCTGATTCCTCCAGCTCCATTTTTCTTTCTCAATATTGCTCTGGCTATTCGGGGTCTTTTGTGTTTCCATACAAATTGTGAAATTTTTTGTTCTAGTTCTGTGAAAAATGCCAGTTGTAGTTTGATAGGGATTGCATTGAATCTGTAGATTCCTTTGGGTAGTAGAGTCATTTTCACAATGTTGATTCTTCCAGTCCAAGAACATGGTATATCTCTCCATCTGTTTGTATGATCTTTAATTTCTTTCACCAGTGTCTTATAGTTTTCTGCATACAGGTCTTTTGTCTCCTTAGGTAGGTTTATTCCTAGGTATTTTATTCTTTTAGTTGCAATGGTAAATGGGAATGTTTCCTTAATTTCTCTTTCAGATTTTTCATCATTAGTGCATAGGAATGCAAGAGATTTCTGTGCATTAATTTTGTATTGTGCTACTTTACCAAATTCATTGATTAGCTCCAGTGCTTTACTGGTAGCATCTTTAGGATTCTCTATGTATAGTATCATGTCATCTGCAAACAGTGACGGTTTACTTCTTTTCCAATTTGGATTCCTTTTATTTCTTTTTCTTCTCTGATTGCTGTGGCTAAAACTTCCAAAACTATGTTGAATAATAATGGTGAGAGTGGTCAGCCTTGTCTTGTTCCTGATCGTAGTGGAAATGGTTTCAGGTTTTCACCATTGGAATGATGTTGGCTGTGGGTTTGTCATATATGGCCTTTATTCTGTTGCGGTAAGTTCCCTCTATGACTATTTTCTGGAGGGTTTTTATCATAAATGGGTGTTGAATTTTGTGAAAAGCTTTTTCTGCATCTATTGAGATGATCATATGGTTTTTATCCTTCAATTCGTTAATATGGTGTATCACATTGATTGATTTGTGTATATTGAGGAATCCTTGCATTCCTGGGATAAACCCCACTTGATCATGGTGTATGATCCTTTAATGTGCTGTTGGATTCGGTTTGCTAGTGTTTTACTGAGGATTTTGCATCTGTGTTCATCAGTGATATTGGCCTGTAGTTTTCTTTCTTTGTGACGTCTTTGTCTGGTTTTGGTATCAGAGTGAGGGTGGCCTTGTAGAATGAGTTTGGGAGTGTTTCTCCCTCTGATATGGTTTGGAAGAGTTTGAGAAGGATAGGTGTTAGCTTTTCTCTAAATGTTTCATAGAATTCGCCTGAGAATCCATTAGGTCCTGGGCTTTTCTTTGCTGGAAGATTTTTTTTTTTTTTTTTTTTTTTTTTTTGCAATACACAGGCCACTCACTGTTGTGGCCTCTCCCATCGCGGAGCACAGGCTCCGGACGCGCAGCCTCAGCAGCCATGGCTCACGGGCCCAGCTGCTCCACAGCACGTGGGATCTTCCCAGACCAGGGCACGAACCCGTGTCCCCTGCATCGGCAGGCGGACTCTCAACCACTGCGCCACCAGGGAAGCCCTGCTGGAAGATTTTTAATCACAGTCTCAATTTCAGTGCTTCTGATTGGTCTGTTTATATTTTCTCTTTCTTCCTGGTTCAGTCTCAGAAGGTTCTGTTTTTCTGAGAATTTGTCCATTTCTTCCAGGTTGTCCATTTTATTGGCATATAGTTGCTTGTAGTAATCTCTCATGATCCTTTGTATTTCTGCAGTGTCAGTTTTTACTTCTCTTTTTTCATTTCTAATTCTATTTGAGTCTGTTTGAGTCTTCTCCCTTTTTTTCTTGATGAATCTGGCTAATGGTTTATCAATTTTCTTTATCTTCTCAAAGAACCAGTTTTTAGTTTTATTGATCTTTACTATAGTTTCCTTCATTTCTTTTTCATTTATTTCTGATCTGATCTTTATGATTGCTTTCCTTCTGCTAACTTTGAGGTGTTTTTTTGTTCTTCTTTCTCTAATTGCTTTAGGTGTAAGGTTATGTTGTTTATTTGAAATGTTTCTTGTTTCTTAAGGTGGAATTGTGTTGCTATAAACATACCTCTTAGAACTGCTTTTACTGCATCCCATAGGTTTTGGGTCGTCGTGTTTTCATTGTCGTTTGTTTCTAGGTACTTTTTTTTTTTTTTTTTTTTTTTTTTTTGCGGTATGCGGGCCTCTCACCGCTGTGGCCTCTCCCGTTGTGGACCACAGGCTCCGGACGCACAGGCTCAGTGGCCATGGCTCACGGGCCCAGCCGCTCTGCAGCATGTGGGATCCTCCCGGACCGGGGCACGAACCCGTGTCCCCTGCATCGGCAGGCGGACTCTCAACCACTGCGCCACCAGGGAAGCCCTGTTTCTAAGTACTTTTTGATTTCCTCTTTGATTTCTTCAGTGATCTCTTGGTTATTAAGTAGTGTATTGTTTAGCCTCCACGTATTTGTATTTTTTAGATATTTTTTCCTGTAATTGATATCTAGTCTCACAGCATTGTGGTCGGAAAAGATACTTGATATGTTTTCAATTTTCTTAAATTTACCAAGGCTTGATTTGTGACCCAAGATATGATCTATCCTGGAGAATGGTCCATGAGCACTTGAGAAGAAAGTGTATTATGTTGTTTTTGGATGGAATGTCATATAAATATCAATTAGGTCCATCTTGTTTAATGAATCCTTTAAAGCTTGTGTTTCCTTATTTATTTTCATTTTGGATGATTGGTCCATTGGTGAAAGTGGGGTGGTAAAGTCCCCTGCTATCATTGTGTTACTGTCGATTTCCCCTTTTATGGCTGTTAGCATTTGCCGTATGTATTGAGGTGCTCCTATGTTGGGTGCATAAATATTTACCATTGTTATATCTTCTTCTTGGATTGATCCCTTCATCATTATGTAGTGTCCTTCTTTGTCTCATGTAATAGTCTTTATTTTAAAGTCTATTTTGTCTGATACGAGAATTACTACTCCAGCTTTCTTTTGATTTCCATTTGCATGGAATGTCTTTTTCCATCCCCTCACTTTCAGTCTGTATGTGTCCCTAGGTCTGAAGTGTGTCTCTTGTAGACAGTATGTATACGGGTTTTGTTTTTGTATCCATTCAGCCAGTCTTTTGGTTGGAGCATTTAATCCATTTACATTTAAGGTAATTATCGATATGTATGTTCCTATTACCATTTTCTTAATTGTTTTGGGTTTGTTATTATAGGCCTTTTCCTTCTCTTTTGTTTCCTGCCTAGAGAAGTTCCTTTAGCATTTGTTATAAAGCTGATTTGGTGGTGGTGAATTCTCTTAGCTTTTGCTTGTCTGTAAAGTTTTAAATTTCTCCATCAAATCTGAATGAGATCCTTGCTGGGTAGAGTAATCTTGTTTGTAAGTTCTTCCCTTTCATCACTTTCAGTATGTCCTGCCACTCCCTTCTGGCTTGCAGAGTTTCTGCTGAAAGCTCAGCTGTTAACCTTGTGGGGCTTCCCTTGTATGTTATTTGTTGTTTTTCCCTTGCTGATTTTTTCTTTGTATTTAATTTTTGATAGTTTGATTAATATGTGTCTTGGCATGTTTCTCCTTGGATTTATCCTGTATGGAACTCTCTGCACTTCCTGGACTTGATTGACTATTTCCTTACCCATATTAGGGGAGTTTTCAACTATAATCTCTTGAAATATTTTCTCAGTCCCTTTCTTTTTCTTCTTCTTCTGGGACCCCTATAATTCAAATGTTGGTGTGTTTAATGTTGTCCCAGAAGTCTCTGACACTGTCCTCAATTCTTTTCATTCTTTTTTCTTTATTCTGCTCTGCAGTAGTTATTTCCACTATTTTATGTTCCAGGAAACTTATCCATTCTTTTTCCTCAGTTATTCTACTATTGCTTCCTTCTAGAGAATTTTTAATTTCATTTATTGTGTTGCTCATCATTGCTTGTTTGCTCTTTAGTTCTTCTAGGTCCTTGTTAAACATTTCTTGTATTTTCTCCATTCTATTTCCAAGATTTTGGATCATCTTTACTATCATTACTCTGAATTCTTTGTCAGGTAGACTGCCTATTTCCTCTTCATTTTTTTTTGGTCTGGTGGGTTTTTACCTTGATCTTTCATCTGCTCTGTGTTTCTGTCTTCTCATTTTGCTTAACTTACTGTGTTTGGGGTCTCCTTTTCACAGGCTGCAGGTTCATAGTTCCCATTGTTTTTGGTGTCTGCCTCCAGTGGGTAAGCTTGGTTCAGTGGGTTGTGTAGCCTTCCTGGTGCAGGCGACTAGTGCCTGTGTTCTGGAGGATGAGGCTGGATCTTGTCTTTCTGGTGAGCAGGACCACGTCCGGTGGTGTGTTTTGGGGTGTCTGTGACCTTATTATGATTTTAGGCAGCCTCTCTGCTAATGGGTGGGGTTGTGTTCCTGTCTTGCTAGTTGTTTGGCATAGGGTATCCAGCACTGTAGCTTGCTGCTCATTGAGTGGAGCTGTGTCTTAGTGTTTAGATGGAGATCTCTGGGAGAGCTCTCACCGTTTGATATTACGTGGAGCCAATGTCCTAAACTTGGCTCTCCCACCTCAGAGGCACCGGCCTGACACCTGGCCGGAGCACCAAGACCCTGTCAGCCACATGGCTCAGAAGAAAAGGGAGAAAAAAAAGAAGGAAAGAAAGAAAGAAAAATAAAATAAAGTTATTAAAATAAAAATTATTAAAAATTTAAAAATTAAAAAGTAATAGTAAAAAGAAAAAAAATAGAAAGAAAGAAGAGAGCAACCAAACCAAGAAAACAAATCCACCAATGATAACAAGTGCTAAAAACTATGCTAAAAACAAAACAAAAACAAACAAACAAAAAAATGGACAGAGAGAACCGTAGGACAAATGGTAAAAGCAAAGCTATGCAGACAGAATCACACAAAGAAGCATACACATATACACTCACAAAAAGAGAAAAAGGAAAAATATATTTATATCATTGCCCCCAAAGTCCACCATCTCAATTTTGTGATGATTCATTGTCTATTCAGGTATTCCACAGATACAGGGTACATCAAGTTGATTGTGGAGATTTAATCCGCTGCTCCTGAGGCTGCTGAGAGATTTCCCTTTCTCTTCTTTGTTCACACAGCTCCTGGGTTCAGCTTTGGATTTGGCCCCGCCTCTGTGTGTAGGCCACCTGAGGGCGTCTGTTCTTTGCTCAGACCAGACGGTGTTAAAGGAGCAGCTGATTCGGGGCCTCTGGCTCACTCAGGCCGGGGGGAGGGAGGGGTACGGAATGCAGGGCGAGTCTGCAGTGGCAGAGGCCGGTATAACGTTATGCACCCCATGTGTTCTCCCGGGGAAGTTGGCCCTGGATCACAGGACCCTGGATCACAGGACCCTGGCAGCGGCGGGGCGGCACAGGCTCCCTGGAGGGGAGGTGTGGCTAGTGACCTGTGCTTGCACACAGGCTTCTTGGTGGCTGCAGCAGCAGCCTTAGCATCTCATGCCTGTCTCTGGTATCTGCGCTGATAGCCGCGGCTCGCGCCCATCTTTGGAGCTTGTTTAGGTGGTGCTCTGAATCCCCTCTCCTCGCGCACCCCGAAACAATGGTCTCTTGCCTCTTAGGCAGCTCCAGACTTTTTCCCGGACTCCCTCCCAGCTAGCTATGGCGCAGTAGCGCCCTTCAGGCTGTGTTCATGCAGCCAACCCCAGTCCTCTCCCTGGGATCTGACCTCCGAAGCCTGAGCCTCAGCTCCCAGCCCCCACCCGCCCCAGCGGGTGAGCAGACAAGCCTCTCGGGCTGGTGAGTGCCGGTTCGGCACCGATCCTCTGTGCAGGAATCTCTCCGCTTTGCCCTCTGCACCCCTGTTGCTGCGCTCTCCTCCATGGCTCTGAAGCTTCCCCGCTCCACCACTTGCAGTCTCCGCCCACGAAGGGGATTTCTAGTGTGTGGAAACTTTTCTTCCTTCACAGCTCCCTCCCAGTGGTGCAGGTCCAATCCTTATTCTTTCGTCTCTGTTTATTCTTTTTTCTTTTATACTCCCCAGGTACGTGGGGAGTTTCTTGCCTTTTGGGAAGTCTGAGGTCTTCTGCCAGCATTCAGTAGGTGTTCTGTAGGAGTTGTTTCACATGTAGATGTATTTCTGATGTATTTGTGGGGAGGAAGGCGATCTCCACGTCTCACTCCTCCACCATCTTGAAGGTCACCCTCAGTGTTTCCCTGTCTTATTTGAATAAGGAACATCTTTTAATATCTCATGAGACTAATATTTAATGAAACATAATTTGGAAAATCTAGTCTTAGCTCCTTGTTTTTTTTTTTTTTTTTTTTTTTTTTTTTTTTTTTTCCTTTTTGCGGTATGCGGGCCTCTCACTGTTGTGGCCTCCCCCGTTGCGGAGCACAGGCTCCGGATGCGCAGGCCCAGCGGCCATGGCTCACGGGCCCAGCCGCTCCGCGGCATATGGGATCCTCCCAGACCGGGGCACGAACCCGTATCCCCTGCATCGGCAGGCGGACTCTCAACCACTTGCGCCACCAGGGAGGCCCAGCTCCTTGTTATTTTGAAAACTTAACTCTTGAACTTACCTATTTTTTCGTAATTTAGTACTTTCTAATTTTATCTTTATTATTTTCTTCTACTATTTTCTTTATACTTCTCTTAGTTGGCTCCTGGATAGGATAGAATTGAAATTCATCAGCGTGGCATACATGGTCCTAATGATCTGCCATCAGTTATTCCTAACACTGTCTCCAAATTAACTGACTCATACACAACTGACACCCTTAAAAGAATCATACTTTCAGGTCTGAATGCCTTTGTCTATGTTTTCTGTCTACGTTCTTCTCACATTTTTCTTCTTCCTTCACTTGTCTGCTTAATAAACTCTTTTCCATTTAAAAGATTTACCTCAAATTTTATGAAACTTTCCTGACTCACATCTGTTACATCCTTTTATATAGTTTCTGGTTCTTTGCCAAAATTTTCAACCTTGCCTTTCATCTCCTTGAACATAGTAAACAGCTATTTTAAAGTATATACATGATAACTTTACTATATGTATCCCCTATGACTCTGCTTCTATTACCTGTTGTTTTTCATAGTTCTCTTTCATGTAATTTTGTTTTTGTATGTCTGATTATTTTTAACTGTGTGTTGGAATTTGTATTTGAAAAATTGTGGAAATAATTTGAGGCCTAGAATGGTGTTATATTTCTCTAGAGAAACCTTAATTCTGAGAGAGAATTAAACCTCTAATGTCCTAAGCAGGGTTGCCAGATAAAATACAGGACACTCGTTAAATTTGAGTTTCAGATAAACAATGAATTTAGTGTAAGTCCATCCCAAATATTGCACAGGACATAGTTATACCAAAAAATTATGTTGTTTATATGAAATTCAAATTTAACTGGATGTTCTATTTTTTTATTTGCTAATCTGGCAACCCAAGCCCTAAGGCTTCTATTGTATGTAATAAAGGAGCTTATCTCCTGTTTAGATGATACTAGTCATGTGAGAATTGAGAAAATAGTCATTCAGATAATTTTTTGTTCTGTAGTTGAAATGAGGAGACCTAATTGAGAAGGGTCGCTCTAGGGAGTGCTTCTGCAAGGTACTTGGGAGCACTAGTAATACAATTTTAAGGATTGAAATGGTTTGAAGCTAGGCTGCAGCCCCTGTGAGAGCTGTTCTACTTTTGTCAAAAGCTCTGTTCGGCCTCTCATCTATCTCTTCCTGAACTGACAGATGCCCTCAGGAAAAAAAATCACCTAAGTGCTGATCTCTTATCTTTGAATTTCTGTATAGGTCTTGGTCTTGTAATTTTTCACTATCCTGCTCTCTGATGCATTCAAGCAGATTTTTTAAAATTTCCAGCTTTTCTAGTTGCCTTCAGCAGGAGGGTTGGCCTAAATTAATCTGCCATCACTGGAAGCAATGTGTAATTTTAAAACAGCAGAAGAAAACTCATGCGAAGAGTCTTAATTGAACTCTAGGTCAGGATCTGTTTGAGTACCATAAAATACTCTTTTTAGGAAGGAAGAGAATCAAGTATTCTATATCTAATTCCAACCTGTGTGCTTAAAATATACATGTTCTGAGGCTAAATATAAAGTTTATAGAAGGGATTTTTATCTACTTGGAGACTAACAAGCTTGAGTTTTAACCAATCCATAAATAGTATAAACCACTTATATTTTAGTGCTTTGGGTAATATCTAATTACATGGGTAGAATAGGAAATTAGATGAATTTTGAAATGCTTAGTATTTAAACCAAAAGTCCTATTGCTGTCTTCATGTTTTCTAACTCACCTAAGGCTTAAAACATTTGAAAAGTATACTAAAAGTAATTGTAATGTAAACATGAATTGGAGAATTGGTTGTCTCCTTGTGGTACTCTGTATGGCACTTCATCTAAGAAACACACCACCATACACCTTCTATTTATACATTAATGCATGTTGGAATCCATCTTCAAGTTGTTTTACAAAGAGAAGTTTGTGTTTGCTCTTATAGTTTAATTCTTTAATACTGTCCTTATTTTCTTCCCTAAGTAACATAACTACTACACAACTCATTTCCAAACCACAGTATGTTTCAAAACTAAATATTTTTATTTTTTTTTAAACTTTTTTTCTCCATAGAAAGAGCACATTTGGTATCTCTGTTGATGATCAAATCTTTAAGTGGTACAGTTATAAAAGAAGCTATTAAACTTATTTTAATTTTTTGATTAGCTTTAATTAAACTCTTTAAAACATGTCTTAAGTTTGTATTTCTGAAATTTTTTTTAAGAGTTATGAAGTGGCAACTGCCCTAGAAAATCGAAGCCATAAGGTTCGGTATTCAGATTCAGTGGAAAATGGATCAATTATATTTTCTCTTTCTGGTACAGTATATTTGCTAACTTCCTTGATTTAAGTTTCTTAATAAATAAGTAAGTGTAAATTCTAATAATTTGGTAGTTCAGTAACTAAGTAATAAGCTTAAGGTGTTACCTTTTGGGAGAGGTAAATGTATAAAACTTTGTTAGTGCTGCAAAAGCAGTACATATGGCCAATTACAAAATATATTCCTTTTTAGATTACAATTGTTGAACTAAAGCTGAACCAGTGGGGTCTGGTAGAGGATGGTACAAACTACTTGCTTTGGAACGAAGTTGAAAATAGAACAAAGCCACCCTCCCCAACAGTCAATACTTAAAATATTACCCATGTTAACAGAGGCCAACATCACGATATTGGTCAAAATCCATATACAAAAACAATATAGAAGAATGTTTTTCATGATTTTGTACAAGAGTTTGCTGAACATAATATTGATATAAACAAATGCTAACTAAAGGAAACAAATGGGGACAAATGTTCCTGAAATCATAAAACTGTACAACTGTGAGTCATGGGCAAAGTACAGGAAGGAATTAGATTAGGATATGAGAAAGCTGGGGACATGGGAAGGAGGCAGCTCTACTTCTGCTTGGAAAATGACATAAGTGATTAAAAAAAAACATGGAGGTGAAGGATTTTATTAGAATGGTTACAAACAGACCTGTACTCTAGCAGAGATTTTGGAAAACAGGCACTTTCAAAAGCTCCTAGAAATAGACCTCCAGGCTGAAAATGGTCCAACCTCAAATGCATCTTTCCTGGTTGAATAGAGCCCTATATGCATTCTCTTATTTAATCCTTTCAACAAACCTATCAAAGAACTATTATTCCAACCTTACAGATGAAGAAATTTAGGTTCAGAGATGTTATATAAATTTTTAGCTCAGGTTGATTCAATTAGTATAATCACATAGTTGCTTTCCTCAGATTGTGTCTTCTCCTCATCTTTTAAAGAGCTAAGTAGATTGTTTCCCTTCTGGACCATTCTTATAGGCCTGATGCTGTTTCAGAGATCCTAGATATCTGCTTACTGTTTTAATTTATATAATAGTTTATGTTCTGATATAAAGGATTCTCCAAGAAATAACTAAAGGCTTGCTTAAAACAACTTTTCTTTAATTGATTTCCAGCTTTTGAAAATCATAACATGAAAAATTAACATGTAACTAAAATTAGGCATTACTTTCATTGTGGACAGTGCCTTGGAGTAAAAAAAAAAAGGTTACTGACCAAGAAAGGGTTTTTCCCTTAAATATTTAGATTAAGTCATCCTTTTATATACAGAGCACTTCAAAGAACTACCTAATTATTTTGTCATGTAAGAGTTTCATTATGGTAATTTCCATTTGTTATGGGTTTAGGGCCTGGGCACTTACAGCTACGTTTTACTTATAGTTATTTTTGTTGATTTTACTGAGTTTACAAAAAAAAATTTTATCAGTATGACGAAGTGACATTTTATATTACACTCACCTTTCCTAGGAGTTGCATTTTTATTGATGGATGCTAAAAAATGCTTTATGTCTGCTGAAGAGACATTTCTAGCCAAAATTGAGAAGTTTATTAACATTCACCGAAATAGTTTTTTGGTTCTGTCTGCTGCCCTGCATGGGCCTGAGGAATGGAAACTGATGTTCAGGATTCAGCAGAGGTATGGACAACAGCACTACAGACCTATTTTCCTGAAATTATTTTATTTTTATTTTTATTTTTTGCGGTAGGCGGGCCTCTCATTGTTGTGGCCTCTCCCGCTGCGGAGCACAGGCTCCGGATGCGCAGGCCCAGCAGCCATGGCTCACGGGCCCAGCCGCTCCGCGGCATGTGGGATCTTCCTGGGCCGGGGCACGAACCCGTGTCCCCTGCATCAACAGGCGGACTCTCAACCACTGCGCCACTAGGGAAGCCCCTGAAATTATTTTATTTACTTCAGTTCTGAATTATATTAGGCAAGCGAATTATGTTTTGCCAAAAGGTAAACTTTATCATGTTAACCTGTCATATTTAATAAAATGCAGGCCAAATAGCTAGTCTATGAATCAGGGTGACAAGTTTCAGAGTGCATGCTGATTTATGGGATTCCCCAGCAAGACTAAATCAGAAGTGAACACTGTTTAGTCAATTAAGTTCTGGCTGTAAAGCCATATCAAATTCTCTGTGGAATAAGGCAGGCATGAATGAATAAACAAATGACAAACAATAAGAGGTTTGTCTCTTCTTTCCACTTAAGGTTACAGATGTAAGTCATATGAACTATTTAACTTTTGAATTTTTTTTTCCAGATTCCTGGGTAGTAACCTACGGATACTTCCAGTACACAACACAATAAATGCTATTAATCTTATGTGCACCATAGCTAAGGTAAGTCACCTGAGGAAAATGACATACAAACATACACACTGATACACTTTAAGGTTCTTGACTTCAAAATGCACACCCTCTTCGGTAGAACTGACAAATATTCTGCTTCTGTTCCCCTCAGAGAAGTTGCTATTTCCGAACACATGCAATTCTTTCCCAAGCCTGAACTTAGCCTCTCAAGTCTTCTCAATTTATTTCCAGTACCAACTACCAGGATAAGTCATTTAGGGCCAAAAGAGCATTTGGCCATATATACACAGTGTTGGCCCTATTAGTTACTTAAATCTTCTTTCAAATTCTAAAGTATAAATATTGGTAGTCATGAACTGTCAGAGTGCATACATACTATCTTATAACTTCACTGGTTATCCACTTTCTTTTCATACTTACTCTCTTCTGTAAAGTGTGCTCCCAACTCCCATAGGCAGAGTTAGGTGTTCCTTACTCTTATACTTGGAACAGATCCCTGTTGAAGCAATTCTTAATAGTATTCTATTTTTTGGCTTGCACGTCTGAAATCTCTGAGATCAGGTATTTTTCTATTACTCTAATACACAGTACTGATTGATGCTTGTTGAATAAATAATGTTAGGTATTTTATGATGTGACCCTGTAAAAATACCTTATTTCTCAAATAATGTTGCATGTTTATATCTTCTTCCAGATCACCTCCAAACCACACACAGATAGCATCTGCTACAGAATGATAACAACTAAAGCTTACATCATTGAGCAAAGTCCAGTTTGGAAAACACTTCAAAAGATAAAACTGAGTAGTGATACATTTAACCCAAATTAGATTATCAATTACAAATGTTCTTTTGGAAGAATATTAAAATAAAATACATACAATTAAAAATTATTTTATTTTCAGGAGTTCTGTTACTTCCTTTAATAATGTTCAGAAAAGGGACTTCCCTGGTGGCACAGTGGTTGGGCATCCGTCTGCCAATGCAGGGGACGCGGGTTCAATCCCTGGTCCAGGAAGATCCCATGCCACAGAGCAACTAAGTCCGTGCGCCACAACTATTGAGCCCGCACGCCCTAGAGCCCATGTGCCACAACTACTGAGCCCAAGCACCACAAATACTGAAGCCCGCATGCTCTCGGGCCCACGTGCCGCAACTGCTGAGCTCACGTGCCCCAACTACTGAGCTCGTGTGCCACAACTACTGAAGCCTGTGTGCACCCAGACTCCGTGCTCTGCAACAAGAGAAGCCACCACAATGAGAAGCCTGCAACGAAGAGTAGCCCCCACTCGCTGCAACTAGAGAAAGCCCACGTGCAGCAATGAAGACCCAATGCAGCCAAAAAAAAAAAAAAATGCAGTATCTGCAAAATGCAATAAAAAATGAGGTGTATAAAAAAAAGTTCAGAAAAAATTGGTACATATATTATAAAACTCAGATGCAGTTTCTTAATGATACAAATTAAGTTGGATGAACAAATATTTAATTGCAAATAAATATACAGCATTTTCTAATTAGCCCCTTAGGTTAAAGGAAAAGTCATATATACTTTTTTATAATACAAGCCAGCCAGTATTTCTAAAATTAATCTTCACAGATGCTTTCACATTGTAACTACTGCTGGAGAGCCAGTGATAGGACTTTGCCCCCTAAGACTCCTGAGGCAGGGAAAAAGAAGGAAATTAAGAGAAGTAGTCAGCTGGTCCAAACTCAAAATTTCTCTCTAAGCTCTCAGCTCTTAGTGGTATGATAGCCAGTTTGATACTAGGAGTTCTAAAATGTAACACAGCATCTAACTGGAACATAAAGTGTATCAGTATTTTTATAAACTCACTACAACTGTATGAATGAATAAAGGCAATTCCAGTACATTTTATGAAGTCATAATATAAAATTATTGATTTGTATTGGATTTTCAATAGTAGTATTTAAAATACACATGGGCATTATTTACCATGTAGATATCTTTTTTTTTTTTTTTTTTTTTGCGGTACGCGGGCCTCTCACTGCTGTGGCCTCTCCCGTTGCGGAGCACAGGCTCCGGATGCGCAGGCCCAGCAGCCATGGCTCACGGGCCCAGCCGCTCCACGGCATGTGGGATGTGGGATCTTCCCGGACCGGGGCACGAACCCGTGTCCCCTGCATCGGCAGGCGGACTCTCAACCACTGCGCCACCAGGGAAGCCCGTAGATATCTTTTTAAAACCAAACAATACTACTGATCCATAATGTGTCATTGCTGAAACGGATAAATGAGAAAAGCTACATTTATTTTCTATCAGTGTGTTTTACAGAAAAGCTTTTATAAAGGTATTAAATAAACATAATGGAAAATATAGTATATTACTAGTTTTTATTTAGGGGATGGAGCTTTCACTTTATCCCATATTTTCCTCAGAGGTAGACTTTGTTTTTATTTCAATGAGTTCTTCTACTCGAGCCAGAACACTTTCAATCAAATCAAATGTGAAAAGAGCTGAATGTAGGACCTGCAATGCCAAGAAAAATTAGTGTTATTAAGGCTGCCTTTAAAGCAAAACAAAGCAAAAAAGAGAAAAGACTTCAGCTGTATGTAGCTTAGGAAAATTTCATATCTACCTTAAGCTGCATTTCAGGAGGCATATTCAGGATATCTTCTCTACCTACAGTTATAGAACAAAAATCTTTAGACTTCTGGACTTCTGTAAGAGAAAAAAAAATCGTGTCACACTTAATCATTAAAACAACTCTCAGATTTCAATAATAAATTTATAAGCTACTTTAATCATTTACTAACTTAAAAATGCCAGTTATTTGTGTAAATTAAGCCTTATTGTTTAATAGCTCAGGGTATGCTAAATCAAGCTATGAACAAAAATATTAAAATTCTGCAACATGTGAATTAATGTTTCTTTAGGTGAATAGTATTTTGGCATGTATAGGATGAATGAAAATTTTAAAACTTTTTTCTTCAATATAAAATCAGAAATATACCTGTCACACTAAAAAAGACAAAATTTTTAGTAATGCCTACAGAAATACCACCATAGTGAAATGGAAAAGACCACAAGATTATTATAATAGAATTGCTGACTTTAAAAAGTAATTCTGGATCTAAGATTCTTTTTCATAATTTGTACAAACTGAGTAGAGGGTGAAGTGGGGGATGGACCCCACAATACTAAAGGAAGTATAGTGACATCCAAACAGAAATACTTGTGATACAATTAGACTCTTAATCAGACCTTGAGGTTTGAAACCAGAATATGCTTCAGTTTGCTTTAAATCTTTGTTAACCCAATTTCAGTGTTAACTGGCATATAGATTTGCCAAGAAACATTGTAATTATAAATAAAATGACTTAGCTATCACAGTTCCCTGTTTGCTCTAAGTTAGACAAGCACAAGATAAAGTTCTTTATTTTGAATATAAATGACAGTTCAAAAAAAATGACTAATTTTTAGACCTAACTGAAAATGAAACTTCACATTACCAACCTTGGCTATTTTTAATTTCTGCTTCATAATGTGCTTTTGACATATTAAGACCTGTATGGAGTGGCTTTAAGAAATTATTCTCAATCTTTTCGAGTTCTGTCCATAATCCAGTCTGTTTGGAAGAATTAATGAAACAATTAGTTATTTGGTTCAATATGTATTGATTGCCTACTAGTATTAAACATGTGCTGACAGTTGGAGAAACAGAAATGAGTAAGACATGATCCTTGCCTTTCAAGGTAGAGTTGACTGCTTAATAATATTCATTACTACATCTAGTTATTTTATCTAAATACCAATCAAAACAAAAATGAACTTGTTCATACACTCATTACTGTGCCATTTGGATAGCTCCTGGTTTTGAGATCTGTAACTCAGAAGTTTTATCCATGAGAAAATTATTTGAGAATAATCCACACAGTCTGAGACATTTCTCTTTCCTTATAAAACATCCCCACAATGACTCTACCTTATAAGTCCCTTCAACTCTTTATCTTTCAAATGATATTCCTGTCACATCTAGTTCCAGGGGATTCTTCTCCTTCTCTATTGATGGAAACTTTTCTAACACAAAGCTGATACAGACTTTCTTGGGGACCAATATACATGGAGATTTTACCTACCTAAGATAGCCTAGGGTTATTTTGTCATTTGTATTAGAGGTTTTTATTCCAAGAGCATTTCCTCCTATAGTACTAAAGGAAGGGAATCATAAAGTCTTAATTAAAAAAAAAAGAAATCGCAAAAAAAAAAAGAAAATTCATTGGTATTACTAAGTTTCCAGGCACTTATTACAAAGGAAAGTATCTTAGGCAAAAAAGGGAAACTTAGGAATCCAGTTATCCTTAACTAGAACTGGATCACATGAAAATCTATTTTGTAATGAACTTATTTTGATCCAGGTAGTATATAACATTTAACATATATAGCCCTCCAAAATAAAATCTACACGTCTGTGTTGAATAATTTATAATTATTGTCACATATATCCTTTTAATTTAAATCTGTCCTTTCTCATTATTCCTATATTGCTAGGAAAAGTGGAGTTCTTGAGAGGAACTATCAAGAATCCAAAACCTCAAAAATATGCACACTTTTTCACTCAGAATCTATGAACTTAATCTGGGGAAGAATTAAATATGTATGTTATAATGATTCCACTGAAGAGATGTTTATAAAAATATGTTTAAGTAGTGAAAAATTGTAAGTAATGACAATTTTTCACAACAGGAGCAGGGTAAATTGTGGTATATCCACACAATGGAAAACTACACAGCCGTTAAAATAGTGTTCTTCACTACATATTGGTGAGTGGAGAAAAGGTTACAGCATGACTCGTATAATATGATCTTTTTTAAAAAAGAAGTATGTACAGATTTGCTGGTATAAAGCCTAAAAGGGCATACACTATAATGTCAAAAATAAATGATGAGATTTTGATTATTACTTTTCTTTTTGCTTATTTATCCTAATTTTAAACAATGAACCTGTTTTAACTGTATACTTTAAAAAACATTTTTTAATGTTTTTAAACTTCCATTGAAATTATAAGTTTTCTTGTCCTCACATGGAAACGTGGCTTACACATTAGTACAGCAGAAACTTCAACCAGTAGTCACACAGGATGTCAAGCATGTTACTCTACCACACGCACCCACTGCTCTCATTTCTCTTATGTTCCTCTCTCTCTCTCCAGCGTTTTCTTTACCTTTCTCTATCCTGCCCGCACTTTTTTAAACCTTGTTTCCCTTTACCTCTAAGCTTAAAAGTAGAACCCACTACTACTGGCCAATATCACGGATGGCTTTCAAGGCTACAGAGGTTACTGATGATCCTCTACAGATTAAAACACATTCAGACATAAAGAATATAGAGAAAACACCTTTTTTACTCACACCTAGCTTTGTTAAATGTAAACATCCTACCATATTTACTTTACAAAATACATTAGATATGGTTGAAGCCCTCTTTATCCAAGAGAAAGCCAGTAACTAAGCTATGTAACATTTTCTAAAACTTGAGGTTTTAGCATTCTTAATTTATACAATATGTCACAGTTTTGCATGTTTAAAACTTATACAAATGATATCACAGTGTACATATCCTGCGTTAGCTCCCTTTTGTTCAATCCTATGTTTTTGAGGGTTATTTATGTTATAGCTCTAATCCTTTCATTTTAATTGGTATATAGGCATCCCATTATACTATACCTTTTATCCTGTTACTAGTTTTTTTAGTACTTCAAACAATGCTCACTGAAATTGCTGCGTATGTTTTCCTATTCACATGGAATAAAAGTTTTTCTAGGGTAGCGTTTTTCAAAATATTTTTACCATGGCCCACAGTAAGAAATATAATTTACATCACAATTCACATTTATTTATATAGTTGAAACAAAAGTTTCACATAATGTCCTTTCTATTTATAACATCAAATATAGCCTGGTCCTTTCCTTTTTATATATTATTTTTTAATGTCAGGTATATTGAGGTATCATTTACATACAGTAAAATAAACATTTTTTAGCTGTACAGTTCTGAGTTTTGACAAAGATATATAGTTGTATAACCACCACCACTATAGTTTCATGACCCCAGAAGTTCCCTTGTGCCCCTTTGTAGTCAGTTTTCTTCCCCCACCCCCAGAGAATTACTGGTCTGATTTTTGTTTATATAATTTTTGCCTTTTCCAGAATGTCATATAAATGGAATCACTACTGTGTAGCTCTTTATAGTAGAGTGATATTGTGATTTATAATAAATATATACTGTATTTGGTCTCCATCCTGTTCCTGGCAAAGAGCTCCTAAGACTCTTGAATTTCCTAAGTGAAGAACAGTAAAACTGTCTTTTGTTATTTATAACAAGCCCTTTCAGCCATGAATATGACTTCTGGAAAGCCCCTAATAAGAATGGGGGCTGGTTGCCAGAGGAATCAACCATGTGATTAGAGGGTTCCAACTTTCAGCTCCTCTCACCACAAACTCCTGGTAGGAGAGAGGGGCTGGAGACTGAGCTCAGTCACCAATGGCCACTGATTTAATGAATCATGCCTATGTAATGAAGCCTCCATAAAAACTCAGAAGGATGGGGTTCAGAGAGCTTCTGGGTTGGTGAACACGTAGAGGTGCTGGGACAGTAGTTTAGGAGAGGGCATGAAAACTCAGCGCCCCTTCCCTCATACCTTGCCTTATGCATCTCTTCCATCTGGCTGTTCCTGAATTACATCCTTCTATAATAAACCAGTAATCTAGTAAGTAAAATGTTTTCTTGAAGTTCTGTGAACAGCTTTAGCAAATTAATCGAACCTGAGGAAGGGGTCGTGAGAACCTCTGACTGAGAGCCAGTCTGTCAGCAGCACAGATCAATACCTGGACTTATGATTGGTATTGGAAGGGGGCTAATGTTGTGGGACTGAGCCCTTAGCCTGTGTAATCTGATGCTCTCTCCAGGTAGAGTGTCAGAAAGGGACTGAATTGTAGGACATCTACTTGGTGTCAAAAAAAATTGCTCGCTATGGGAAAATTGCTACACATTTGGTGACCAGAAGTGTAAAAAATGAAGTGAAGTACTGAGAGTAGAGCAGAAACACTGGAATGTTCTCCCTCTACAGGTAGAAACTGACAAAATTATTCTAAAATTCATATGGAGAAGCAAAGGATCTAGAACAGCCAAAAATTTTTTTAAAGAAAAAAGTTGGCAGACTCACACTACTTGAGTGTAAGACTTACTATAAAGCTACAGTAATCAAGATAGTGTGGTACTAGTGAAAGAAGAGACACAGGTCAATGGAACAGAACAGAATACAAAAGTATACCCACACTTATATGATCGACTGATTTTTGACAAAGGTGCCAAGACAATTCAAGTTAAGTATAGCCTTTTCAACAAATAGAGCTGGAGTTGAAACAAAACCTTAACCCATACTTCTTCACCATATAAAAAATTTACTTGAAGTGGATCATAAACATAAAATCTAAAGCTATAAAACTTCTATTAGAAAATTTGTGACCTTAAGTTAAGCAAAGATTTCTTAGAACCCAAAAAAGCATAAATCATTCAAAAGAACAAAACTGATATGCTGGACTTCATCAGAATTTTAAATTTCTGTTCTTTGAAAAATTCTATTAAGATAATAAAAATACAAGCCACACAGACTGGAAGAAAATATTTACAAAAACCATACCTAATAAAGGACATATCCAGAATACAGGGAAAAGTTTCCTTT
Source organism: Mesoplodon mirus (assembly GCF_964341445.2). Taxonomy (NCBI): domain Eukaryota; kingdom Metazoa; phylum Chordata; class Mammalia; order Artiodactyla; family Ziphiidae; genus Mesoplodon; species Mesoplodon mirus. The sequence goes on from NC_138978.1 coordinate 87,823,061, forward strand.
AAAAAAAGTTGGTCTAAGTTGAAAAAATTTTCTTTCACTCTTACTAATAGAAATTATTTGAAATCTTATTCCCAAAATGATATATTTAATGTCTTATATTCATTCTTTGGTGTAAATGAAGAACTCAGCTTCACTAATTAATTTTCTTCAGCCAACAGGTTTAACCTAACTACTGATTCAGGATTTTTAAAAGGAAATATATCTTTTATCAAGCATTTTTCTTGAATGTTTTAAATTTCTCCTTTAGAAAGTAATGATTAAAAGTTTACAAAAGAGAAATGAGATATAACAATATATCTAATTTTATATTCAGACTGAATTCATTAATAAATTCTATTCAGTAATGTCAGAAACATATATTAGTTAAAGCAATTACATTTAAGCCTTCCTTCTGTAACAGGAATGTCTTCTGCAACCAACAGATAAGTTTAACATACTGAAATATGTAATCATGTCTTCCTGCAGTTTCAGATTTCATTTCTTAGGCATGCCAGAAAATCAGACACATAATGTCAATTTTGCCACTCAATATTATCTTTGAAAATATCTGCCACATAAGATTGCTTTCCAACTAGAAAAACATGAATATTATCCCTGAGTTCTTATGCCCTACTTAGAACTTTCCATAGGAACAATAAATGAATTTTGATATGATACAATGGTCATGCTTAGCTCTAATCATTGAAAAAAGTTTCAAGAGTTTGGTTAATCAGTGAACCTTTAAAATTAACAATTTTCACCACTTTTACAAGATATTTATAATATCCAGAGGGATTTCCTTGGATACCAAAGCTTTTCAAAATAAAATACACTAACTTCAAACAACTTTGGTAGTGCTTCTGACAATTTAAAAAGATAATTGCCCATAGTTCTGCTCTGTTACTTGTCGTTCCTGTAAAAAAATTTCTACTTTAAGTTTTAATGACCCACAATGTGTTTCCAATTCAGTAAATGTAGGTAATCTTTAGGTGTGTGTAAGGTTGAGCTGAAACAACAGAACATCATATTGTTTTGCAAATACCAGATATCAATTTAAGTGTTGCACAATTTATAATAAGTCTCATCAAGAAGCATCATAACCTTTGCATACGTTTTGCAATATAGATTTGATAAAACATCACGTTACCATTAAAACATACTTCTAAATAAATCAATAGACACAATCAAACACTGTATATGCTGGGAAAATAATCTTTCCAGGTCCAAATGAGCCATTTTCTCATTTGCCAAATAATATGCAATTATACACGCTGATAATAAGGTTTCTTTTCTACCTCTACAGAGACTAAAAGAATGTTGGTAACTTTTCATCTTTCAAAACATTAGGGGGCCTCATTCACAAGTTCAGCATGTTGTTTCTAGCTGTCTCTAATTATGAAGGTTTTAAGCTTTCATTTGCAAGAAAAATTATACTTTAGACTATAAGTTTCATTGGGTATTTACTTTTTTTTTTTTTTTTTTTTTTTTCTTTTTGCGGTATGCGGGCCTCTCACTGTTGTGGCCTCTCCCGTTGCGGAGCACAGGCTCCGGACGCGCAGGCCCAGCGGCCATGGCTCACGGGCCCAGCCGCTCCGCGGCATATGGGATCCTCCCAGACCGGGACACGAACCCGTATCCCCTGCATCGGCAGGCGGACTCTCAACCACTGCGCCACCAGGGAGGCCCTGGGTATTTACTTTTGATGAAACTATCTTAAATAGTCTTAGCTTTAAAGTCTTACACTCATTTTCTTTCTTTTTAGAATGTGGCTCAAATTAAGGCTAAGTTGACTAATTATAGAGTCAATACTTTTTTGAATATTGTCACTCTTTTCAGTTTCAGATACAGTTGAATGTGAACATGTTTCTGTATTTTTCACTTATTTTTGTTATTGTCATGAATTTGAAAAAAATAGATCTCCCTCAATAAAAGTACATTCTGAAAATACAGATTAAAATAATTTGCTTGTAAAACTTCACAATTTTACTGACAGCAGGTACAAGTTATTTCCCAATTAACTACATACTATGTTACTATAAAGTTAAACTGTACAGTATCATAGCCTTTCTGCTAACTGACCACTAAATACATCATAAGAGATATTGGTAAGCAACATGCATCTTATTCCTAGCCAATCTGTCATATCCCCTCCACTTTCAAACACTGTTCTTTGCAACTGATCACAAAATTTGCTGCAATATCCATAACTCTAAGAATCGTGTAAGCAACCTGATGTTTCAATTATATTCTATTTCATTTTGTAAAAATTGCCAGTCTGAACCACTAAATTGATTTAATGACTCTCTAATATGCTTGGTTATGACTAGCAATTTGAAGAACACTGCTCTAATTATTAGCTTAGGAGAGAAGTTGCTGAGTTAAGAGTATTTATTCTTCAACTCCACTGGATAATGCCAAATTGCCCAAAAAGGATGATCCGCTTTGTTTCATCACTGTGCTGGATCCTAACCTATGCTACCCACCTTTTTTAACATTCGCCATTTTGATGGGTGCGCAGTGGTATCTTACTGCAGTTTTAAGTTACACTTCCATAAACACTAGTGATACTGGGAATCTTCTCTTGTGGTTATTGGCCATTTGGGTTTCCTCTTCTGTGAGCTGCCTTACAATATGTGTATACTTCACCTATTTTGCTGATGTGTGGTCTTTTTCTTCTTGCTTTGTAGTTACTTTTTTGATACTAACTATTGGATGGAGAAAGGAAGACATTTTTTTTCTCTTTTTGTGGCTTTTTCAGTTTGTACACATTTTCTTTTCTTGAATAGGTTTTAGTTTCAATGTTATTAGGTTTATCAATCTACTTTTTTGTGGTTAGTGCTTTTTACTTAAGGAACCCTTAGGTCACACAGATCTTCTCTTATAATGTGTTCTAAAAATTTCTAAGTCCATTTGCAATGTTAAGTCTTTAATCTGTATGGAATTTTGTTTTGTATATGTGAAATAGGCATCTAATCTCCCCTTCCCCATACATATGACAAATTACCCAGCATCATCTATTGAAGAGTCCTACTCTTCCCTTCCAATTTGTAATGGCATCTCCATTTCAGACAGGAAGTTCAGTGCAATGGTGTAATTAAGAATGTTAGCTCTTGGAGATTGCCCAAGTCCAAAAACTGGCTCCTTCACTAGCTATGTGACTTTGAGCAAGTTCTACTTACCCTCACTATGCCTCAATTTCCTCATCAGTAAAATGAAGAATAAAGTAATACTTACCTTGCAGGAGGATTAAATGAGTTAATACGTGCTTAAAGCACAACTTGGCAAATGGTTCTTAATAAATATAAAGCTACCATTAGCAGCAGCATCATATATTATCTATTATATATTTTTTCCACAGATATCTATTTTTAGGTTCTCTACTGTTTTCTACTAGTCAATCTATCCAGTCCCATGGCAATACTACTCTAAACTACTGTGGCTTTATAATAAATTACGATATCTGGCAAGGCAAGTTCCTGTGCACACACCTTGCTCCTCAAAGGTGCTCAGCCCTGGGCTTCCCTGGTGGCGCAGTGGTTGAGAGTCCGCCTGCCGATGCAGGGGACACGGGTTCATGCCCCGGTCCGGGAAGATCCCACATGCCGCAGAGCGGCTGGGCCCATGAGCCATGGCCGCTGAGCTTGTGCGTCCGGAGCCTGTGCTCCGCAACGGGAGAGGCCACAACAGTGAGAGGCCCGCGTAATGCAAAAAAAAAAAAAAAAAAAAAAAAAAAGGTGCTCAGCCCTTAACTGTTCCGTATGAAACATAATCAATCATCAAATTTTAAAAAACTAATGGGTGCTTTTAATTATACGGAATTTTTAGATTAAGTTGAGAAGAACTGACAGATTTTTTTTTTTTTTTTTTGCGGTACGCGGGCCTCTCGCTGTTGTGGCCTCTCCCGTTGCGGAGCACAGGCTCCAGACGCGCAGGCTCAGCGGCCATGGCTCACGGGCCCAGCCGCTCTGCGGCATGTGGGATCTTCCCGGACCTGGGCACGAACCCACGTCCCCTGCATCGGCAGGCGGACTCTCAACCACTGCGCCACCAGGGAAGCCCAAACTGACAGCTTTAAGATACCAAATCTTTCCATCCACATATGTATTCAAATCTCTACTTATATCTTTTTTTATATCTCTCTATAAAGTATTATAATTTTCCTCAAAAAAGTTTTACACATATTTTTACATGTTTTCCTAAGTATCTCATATTTTTGTTGCAATTATAATAAAACTATTTTCTGGTTGACTAAGAATTTTTATCACGATTATGTACTGAATGTATCAAATGCTTTTTTCTTTTCCTGTAACTATGTATTTACTTTACTTTAACCTATGAATTACATTACCTTGCATTACTGGAATAAAACCAGCTTAGTCCAATGACTTAAACAAATTTTTTTTTGCTAGATCTGGTTTGGTAATATTAGTATCTATATTCATAAGTGAGATGAGCCTGTAACTTTACTTCAGCATACTATCCTAGTCTGTTTTGGTATTAAGGTCATATCTTACTAAACAGATGCATAACATTAAGCACAACTATTCTGTTTCTAGTGTTTTGAACATTTTATATAAGACTTGAATATCTGTTTCTTGAAGTTATAGTAAAAATTATCTGACCTTGTGATTTCTCTTAGTAGATTGTGGCAGTTTTGTGAGATTATATTTTCTAACAAATTCTATTTTATTGAAGTTTCCAAATTTACTGGTATGTTTTCATGTAATTTTCTTCCTGTTTTTCAATCTGTGCTGTATTTATACTTCCTTTTTAATTAACATATTATGTCTTCATGCATTTTAAAAATCAATCTAAACAAGTATGTATCAGGAATTTTTACAAATCGAATTATATAAGATACCCAGCTGATTCTGATTAGGACCATATGCTGAGAAACAATAATCTAGAATGGCCCTGTCCAATGCCAAGGAGGAACTGAATTTTTAATTAAAAATTAAAAAAAATTAAAATTTAAATAGTCACATGTGGCTACTGTCTATTGGACAGTGTAACACTAGGAGGTCTTTATTAAGACTTTAGTTGTTCTTCATGGCAATAATTTAATACACAGCCCATAATCTAAAACTTATAATAAGGTAATAAAATGTGCCAAAATCAGGCTAAAGAAAATTTGTGCACACTCTGTTCAGCATAATTCCACAAATTTTCCATGTGATGAACAACAGTAATATTTTTAGAAGCATGTAGGAGTTAAGAAGCTATGGAAATAAGAATATTTTCTCTCTCCTACATTAAGATTACTAGATCTTTAAAAAAAAAACACTACGAAGAAAATCATCTTAACATTTGTTTTATCTTCAGTGCCTAGAAAGTAACAAGATGTTAAAAAATAGTACTAAGGGGGCTTCCCTGGTGGCGCAGTGGTTGAGAGTCCGCCTGCCGATGCAGGGGACACAGGTTCGTGCCCCGGTCCAGGAAGATCCCACATGCCGCTGAGCGGCTGGGCCCATGAGCCATGGCCGCTGAGCCTGTGCGTCCGGAGCCTGTGCTTCACAACGGGAGAGGCCACAACAGTGAGAGGCCCGCATACCACAAAAAAAAAAAAAAAAAAAAAAAGTACTAAGGATAAAAATTTGAAATGTTCACAAATGCTTACTTTAAAATTTTATACCCAAGTAACTCACTGGTGGAGTAGTTCTGAGATCTTTTCAGTTCTAGAGCTTAACTATACATTTCAAATTTCATTGCAGCCTGTCTCACAAAAGAGAGAAGGCAGTTTTATACCACAGTGAAATTTATTGCCAGAACAGATAGGGACCTTGCAAAGGACAGTCAACCATGATAATGAAGAAACAAAAAGAAGGAAATGAATAAGACCCAGTTTTCCCTTTTCTAATTTGTGTATCACTTCTTATTTATGAAGTAATATTGTAGAACTTCTATCACTTGTAATATTAAGGAATGTGCATAACCTTAAGTCATTTGGATCTGCAAATAACACACAAGGGATATGTTTTAATCTTGGAGAAAGAAACAATTTAAATGAGAACCTAAAATGTGGATTATATAGAACTATAAGTATGTGTTTGTATGCCAGATATTTGTTGTGTTTTCCTAAATGAAAAGCATATATGCATACATTACATAATTCAATTTTTAAAAATTCCTGATACATACCTCTGGCCTTTACAATCTTACATTGCTTCCCTTGACCCTGCTCCCATTCTACATATTACAATCACAAATTATTTAGGAAAAGAATAGGTAAGCAGGTGGACAGGAAAGGATATGAGTAGATGGGACAGAAGGTGAGGGATAAATTATTATGGGCTATGTATTAGAATAAATTACTATAATTAAGCAATTAACACTTACTTAAAGATACCTACCAAATAGTAGGGAACACTAGGTCTAAAAATTAAGTTGGTTTTACCAGTACAGATAGAGGGAGGTTCAAGGTCCAAGAAGTTATGTCAAACTGAAGTGTGGGAGAAAGTGCCTTCAACTTATGCAAAGAGATAAAGAGACATGAAATAGTAAGGTAAGGAGGGGAATGATTTATGAAAAGAATAAGTCAGTTGACAGTAACCCAATATAGCAGGGAAAGAAGTGGATTATTATTCAATTATGAATCACTTTTTTTTGTATTTTAATGATTCTGTTCTTATTTAATTTTTCTATACACCTTTCTGATTGCTTTTCAGCTTTTCATCTGACTAGTTACCACCTCAGCACACTTAACTGCTCAAAAATAGGTACTGGTAGGAATCCTTTTGAATAAAACTACCCACAATTCAGCATCACTAGAGTATCATTTTGTTTCTCCTTTAATCACAATTTCTAAAACTCAGAAGGCTCTTATTTTTTGATTACCCACAGCAGACAGATTTGCCTCTCATTTATATACATGACCTACTGTGACTGCACTTGGAAGAAATGCTTCCATGATGAACAAGCTGCCTCAAAGATGTTAGGTTGCCACCTTGGACTGATTTTTTGGCCAATTTCCTTAGTATGATAATTCTTACAAGTAACTTGAATGGCAATACTATGGAATATTTGATCCCTAAGAAAAAATTTTAAAAACCATTAAATAAGAAAGCAATCTTATAAGCTGGTTATATCCTTTTCTTCACTGTACAATGTTCAAGCCAAATAAATGTGAGGCATTATCTGTGGATATCATAGTAGACATTGCACAATGCTAAAACTGCTTTGCCTCCCCTCTCTAGGCAGAGGCCCGTTTGCTGCCCCTGTAGTACACTGTGCTCACTTAATCAAAAAGATTCTTTTTTGTCCTGTCAGGCAAATCAGATCATTTCTGGGTATGGCCTCATCCTGATGAAAGTAAAAACTCATACCATACTCCAAGGACATCTTCCTGAAGCCTCAGGGCTTCCACTGCCACTGAATTTACTTGTTATCTTTCTCTTTTTATTACAAAAAAAGGATTTAGTTTGTGATTCAAAGGTTCTGGTCACTGCCTGGGGTCATAGCTATTTCTGCCACTTACTAGGTATATGCCCTTGTGCAAGTTAAAGATCCTTCCTGTGCTAACACTGTCTATGAAAAATAAAAACTAAAGAGCACTTATAGCATAGTGAAGAATAAATGATAGCACCTGGCCAGAACAGAGCTGCCACTGGCAAGGGCTAGGGATGGGTGTGGAGTGATGGCATCAGAATTAACTGGGAGGAAAAAAGGGAACTTATTGTGATGATAGTAATGTTCTATATTTGGTAAGGATTTGGATAACAGATCTAAGCATTGGTTAAACCTCAGTGAATGTACAATTAAAATTTAGGCATTTCATTTTATATGAACTTTAACTCAAAGAAAAACTATAGACAAATATTTAACTCTTCTTAATGAAATACATGCTGAAATATTTATGGTAAAGTATGCTGATGTTTGTAATTTACCTTGAAATGCATCAAAAAATAAGAGACTAATGGATGGATAGAGGGTGGAGGGATGGATAAGTGATAAAAGCAGAGTAAAATGTTAACGATAGAATCTTGGTGGTGGGTAAATCAGTGATCGCTGTAAAATTCTTTCAACTTGGCTTTATGTTTGAGGGAAGGAAACTACTACTTTTTCCATAAACTTCTGATCCCAAATTATGATTTACTTAAATTAAAAAAGAAAAAAAAACCCTCTGGCATTCTTATATAAAAATCAATTACTTGCATTTCATTTATTACTTTCTAAAAAGTTTAATCACGCATGTAATTCAGGTAGTTACAGTTAATAAGATGACACATATACAGAAAGCAACTATTAGAATAAAGTAGGTAGGGACTTCCCTGGTGGCACAGTTGTTAAGAATCTGCCTGCCAATGCAGGGGACACGGGTTCGAACCCTGGTCCAGGAAGATCCCACATGCCGCGGAGCAACTAAGTCCGTGCACCACAACTACTGAGCTTGTGCTCTAGAGCCCGAGAGCCACAACTACTGAAGCCTGAGCACCTACAGCCTGTGCTCCGCAACAAGAGAAGCCACTGCAATGAGAAGCCCGCTTGCCGCAATGAAGAGTAGCCCCCACTCTCCGCAATTAGAGAAAGCCCAAGTGCAGCAACGAAGACCAAATGCAGCCAAAAAAAAAGAATAGAGTAGGTAGAAAGAGAGAAGATAAAAAGCAAATGTAATTTTACTGTATGACAAATCTCCCTCAAATAGTTTTCTATTTATTGAACACCTCTAATGGTGCACTATTTTAAAAAATTTCAACTGCCTACACATTATTCAAAAGGTGCTGTTAATGGATTTAGTGCTGAAAATGCTTCAATTTGTCATTTCTGATGAGGGGATATCAAATGATCAGATGATTTTATTTTATATAGCTCAGACTTAAGTCATGAGCAATAGGTGGAGGTTAATGAACAAGATATGCAAATATACGTTGAGTTTCAAAAGGTTAGTTAAGTTAGGAGCTGCAATTTATCTACCTAACAAGGTTAAGCAATGTTTATAGCAAGAGAGCAGAGGTACAACAGGAAAAGAAAAGGGAAAGCTGGATGTGGAGTGGTAAGCGCTCCTGGGAATTAACTTCAAGTTCAAAGAATAATTGTTGGCACTTATCGGAGCTTTATAGCTGGGTAAAATATTAATTATGGCTTAAGTAGGTATTGATAAGAAAATACAAAACGCTCCTTATGCATTTGAATAATAGTTTTTTTCAAAAAATTCACTTACTTGATTGTCATTTTCATTATCTTTGATAACCAAATACCTCAGTAAGTTTAATGAAGCCATTATCCTGTTAATTAAAAATATATAATTTGTTACGTACAGTACAGTTTCATATAATCAACAATTTCAATGAATAAAGGTAAGTTAAAACCTTGGGTATATTTCCACAATTATGTTTGCCATTAGAAGCTTCTCCCTTTAAAATATCTTATCAGGAAATGACGAGGTGGCCGAGTGGTTGAGGCGATGGACTGCTAAAATATCACACATCTCACTCCCTTAACATAACGTATTACTTTTGTTCTCCAAGTTCACAAAATATAATTGTGAAAATTACTATTCATTTTTCCCCCAAGGGAGACTTGTTATCTTTAATGTTCGAGAGTACTGTCTTTTGTTTCCTGAAGTTTAAGATTCCTTTAAAAAATGCTTACAACCATTTCTCAACATTCATTCGAGTATACTGAAAGTAAAATTACTTGTATATGAAAAAAATTGATGTATGTCCTGGAAATAAAACAATAAAATCCAAATGTATAAGCCTTTTATAAGTGATATACACGAAATTCTTAGTGTTTAGTCACCAGTGCTATAGTCCCAAGTCTCTATGAGCTAGGTACATCAAAGGTACAAAATCATACTGTTAGTCATAGTTCTGGAAAGAAGAATTTTTGATTTTGTTTTTATATAATATCTAATTACTTAAATATGAAAATCTTTATGTAATTTGATGAACTAACCATTGATTATAAAATCACAGGAAAATATGTTTTATTTTAGTTTAGGTTCCCAAAGCAGGTGTTTCACATTTTATTCTGAATTTACTATGTGAACCTTAGTAACGGTCACCTCACCTATCTGAGTTTTGCAGTAGATCTGTTTCAGCACCCTCTGGGAGAAAAAGTACCAAGTCTAGAAGGGAAATCAGCTGCGGTCCTGTAAACCATTTGTTATATGTTCTCTGAGAATCAAAAGAAAAATTGAGAAAGGCTTTAAATAGTAAGTTGTTAGATATATGTGTTTTTCTAATACCTTGATACTACAAAAATAAGCTATTACACATTTAAAATATATATTTTTAACTTTAATTTCCATTCTTTCATTCACTATTTCTGGACACCTAGAACAAACTCTGCTAGTTTGAAAGCACTGGTGTGCTCTTTCTCTGTTCTCTATATGGAATTACTGAGCATTCACAAATAGACTTCAGTTTCCATTAACATTTCACAAGTATACAGCAAAACAAAAAAGTTGTATTATCAGTTTAAAAAATTAATACAATTTAAATCTATAGTTAACAAGTTTCAAAATCCAGGTTTTTAAAAAAGAGTAGAAATGGAGAAAAAAATATACAGGCATACCTCATTTTACTGCACTTCCCTTTACTGCATTTTTTACATATTGAAGGTTTATGGCAACTCTGTGTCAAGCAACCCTATCAGCACCATTTTTCCAACAGCATTTACTCACTTCACATCTGTGTCACATTTTGATAATTCTCAAAATTTTCAAACTTTTATTAATATATATTTGTCATGGTGATCTGTGATCAGTGATCTCTGATGTTACATTGTTAACTCCTTTGGGGCACCATGAACCACGCTCATATAAGACGATGAACTTAATCAAAACGTGCTGTGTGTGTGTTCCAACTGCTCCAATGACTAGCCATTCCCCCATCTCTCTCCTTCTCCTTGGGCCTCCCTATTCCCTGAGACACAACAATATTGAAATTAGGCCAATTAATAACCCTACAAAGTATTCAAGTGAAACGAAGAGTCATATATGTCTCATTTTAAATCAAAAGCTAGAAATGATTAAGCTTAGTGAGGAAGCATGTCGAAGGCCGAGATAGGCCTCTTGTGCCAAACAGTTAAGCCAAGTTGTGAAGGCAAAGGAAAAGTTCTTGAAGGAAATTAAAAGTGCTGCTCCAGTGAACACATGAATGATAAGAAAGTGAAACAGCCTTATTGCTAATATGGAGACAGTTTTAGTGGTCTGGATAGAAGATCAAACAAGCCACAACATTCTCTTAAGCCAAAATGTAATCCAGAGCAAGGTCCTAACTCTTCAATTTTATGAAGGCTAAGAGAGGTGAGAAAGCTGCAGAAAAAAAGTTTGAAGCTAGCAGAGGTTGGTTCATGAGATTTAAGGAAAGCAGCCATCTCCAGAACTTAAAAGTGCAAGGTGAAGCAGCAAGTGCTGACATAGAAGCTGCAGTAAGTTACCCAGAAAATCTAGCTAAGGTAATTAATGAAGGCAGCTATACTAACCAAAAGATTTTCAATGTAGATGAAAACAGTCTTACACTGAAACAAGATGCCATCTAGGCTTTCACAGCTAGAGGAGAAAATTCCTGACTTCAAAGCTTCAAAGGACAGGCTGACTCTCAAGAGTAATACAGCTGGTGGCTTGAAGTTGAAGCCAATGCTTAATTTTTACCATTCCAAAAATTCTAGGGCCTTAAGAATCATGCCAAATCTACTCTGCCTGTGCTGTATAAATGGAACAAAACCGGGCCTCCCTGGTGGCGCAGTGGTTGAGAGTCCGCCTGCCGATGCAGGGGATACGGGTTCGTGCCCCGGTCTGGGAGGATCCCATATGCCGCGGAGCGGCTGGGCCCGTGAGCCATGGCCGCTGGGCCTGCGCGTCCGGAGCCTGTGCTCCGCAACGGGAGAGGCCACAACAGTGAGAGGCCCGCATACCGCAAAAAGAAAAAAAAATAAAAAATAAAAAAAAAATAAATGGAACAAAACCTTGATGAGAGCACATATGTTTATAACATGGTTTACTGAATATCTTAACCCTACTGTTGAGACCTACTGCTCAGAAAAAGACTACTTTCAAAATATTACTGCTCACTGACAATGTACCTCATCCCCCAAAAGCTCTAATGGAGATGTAAAATGAGATTAATGTTGTCTTCACGCCTGCTAACACAGTATCCATTCTGCAGCCCATGGAAAAAGGAGTAATATCAATTTCAACTTTAAAGTCTTATTCTTTAAGAAATACATTTCATAAAGCTATAGCTGCCATAGACAGTGATTCTTCTGATGGATCTGCACAGAGCAAATTGAAAACCTTCTGGAATCATTCCTGATTCATGGGGAAAAGGTCAAAGTATCAATCTTCACAGGAGTTTGGAAGAAGTTGATTCCAACCCTCAAAGATGACTAGGAAGAGTTCAAGACTTCAGTGGAGGAAGTAACTGCAGTTGTGGTGGGAATAGCAAGAGAACTAGAATTAGAAGTGGAGCCTGAAGATGTGACTGAATTGATGCAATCTCAATGATAAAATCTGAACGGATGAAGAGTTGCTTCTCATGGGTGGGCAAAGAAAATTGTTTCTTGAAACGGAATGGACTCCTGGTGAAGATGCTATGAAGACTGTTGAAATAACAACAAAGGATTTAGAATATTACATAAACTTAGTTGATACAGCGGTGGCAGAGTTTGAGAGGATTGATTCCAATTTTCAAAGAAGTCCTAGTGTAGGTAAAATGCTGTCAAACAGCATTGCATGTTACAGAGAAATCATTCGTGAAAGGAAGAGTCAATCTGTGTGGCAATCTTCATTGTTGTCTTATGTTAAGAAATTGCCTCAGACACCCCAACCTTCAGCAACCACTGTCTTGATCAGTCAGCTGCCATCAACATTGAGGCAAGACCCTCCACCAGCAAAAAGATTACAAGTCACTGAAAGCTCAGATGATGGTTAGCATTTTTTAGAAATAAAGTATTTTAAAATTAAGGTATGTACATTGTTTTTTTAGACATAATATTGCACTTAACAGACTAAAATATAGTGTAATTAACTTTGATATGCACTGGGAAAACCAAAAAATGTGTGTGACTCGCTTTACTGAGATTTTTGCTTTATCGTGGTGGTCTGGAACTAAACCCGCACTATCTCTGAGGTATGCCTGTACCCTAATACTAGAGATATAAAACATCCATAGAGCAAAATTCCACATTAATATATTCCACAAATGAATAAATATATACTACAAAATAAATTGATAAATGACACCTTAGTTATGCTCTTACCTTTAATGACATGTCAATTTGATTTTTGATGTTTTGAATAATAAAGGCCTCCACACCTGAGTGATTACTTGTATTCAATAAGCACCTTTAAAGCAAAATTACAATACATTTGAAATGATCTAGACTGCATTATAATTAAATGATGATAAAAGTTTTACAAATTCAAATGGAGCATGTGCTATTTCTAGGAATACAAAAACCAGTGCATACAATTAGCAAGGTGATCAACCAATTACAAAGTCACCTATTATGATTTCTGCCCTCACTAACTGGCAAATTCTATTTTAACTGGGTCTTCCCAACACGAAATTTCTATTAAACCAAATTTGAATCTTTTTATGCATATAGTTGAAATGATTTAACATGGAAAGGATGGTGACTAGTGTAACAGCCTAAAATCTCCCCAAATTATTCCCTGTTAGACTAGTCTGGTTAGACTAACTTAATTGCAAAGAAAGGAAACTCAGTAATGAGCTTAAGAAGAAGGGGGAGATTTTTGGGTAGGAATACAGGTAGATCAGAATAGGAAGCTGGTATAAGACATAAGCATCAAACTGAGGTTTCATAAACCTGCTCTGACTCTATCAATAGAAATGAAAAGAAGATAGAATCAAGAGTGCTAGTATTGACCAACCCCAAAGAACACTTCTTAGCACTCTGACATTGCCCCAATTTGGTTTTAACTCATTCTTATTACCTAGGTATCAACAAACTAAGGTTTGCAGGCCAAATCCAGCCTACTGCCTGTTTTGTTTTATTGGAACACACTTACTCCTACTACAAAGTTGAGCAGCTGCAACAGAGACTGTGTGGCCCACAAAGACTATACTTACTTATGGCCCTTTAAGAAAGTTTGCTGATCTTCAACTCAGAGAGTTGCTAGAATCTTTTCCTCCTCAAACAGTACTATTAATAAGCTCCACTGTTAAAGTGTATATAGCCTGTCAAAAGTTATAACTCCAGAGCCATTAATTTCAACCGTGAATAATGGACATTATTGACATATGTAAAGCTCTAGCAGGAGCCCCACCAATCTCAGTTTAATCTTCTAAGTCTATTTTAATTTTAGAGTATTTCAATTAAACTGAAATATATACTATTATTCATGTAATATATATTTATATATGTATCCATAATTTTTGATTAACCCTTCACTACCTATCACAGAGAAGAGAATTTATTATGATATGGCTTCCAAGTAGAGAAGAATTACATGTAAAACATACCAAAATACAGTAACCTAGAATAATTAATGGCATTAATTTGGTTTTTAATCAACCACACATTTTGCCATTAACCACTGATACATACCTAAATAAAGTATATTTGCCTTGTGGATCCAACTTGTTAATATACAGCTGAAGCATAGCTAAACCCTTTTTCCTCTAAAATGGAACAAATAATATGGTTACGTAAACTAAAGATTAAATTATTTATTAAAATTTCTCACTGCAACTCATTTAGTTCCAGACATTTACATACCAATGTCTCAGTGGGGCAGAGTGTCATTACTTTAACTAAGCCCTGGAAATAAAAAAAAATTTTAATTCAAATGTTAGATTATATTGACTACAGAGAAACAACTATATTATCAATGGACACTAAAAATTCAGAGAAATGAGGGTAAGAGATTTAAAGATGAAGTAAATTTTTCCCTGAGCCTTTCATTCTACTGTTTTGTCTACAGGGAGCTTAGTACAATCCATTTTGTAAGTGCTATTGAGTGGGTGTTACAAAGTATATCATTAGAAGTAATTTTCAATTATGTCTAGAGTGGCAAAAAAAATGAAACCGAACATACAGAAATATAATCCATTAATTTAAAATAATCAGGCTTATTATACTAACAAAAGCCATATTTTTCTATTTAAATAGAGGAAAAACAATTTTCTACATTGACATCTAAGACCTACTTGGCTATGATAACTAACAAACAGTATAACTAATAAACAGGCAAAATAAATCACAGGAGGGAAAAAAAAATATCTTTGTAGTAATGAGTTATACACGCCTTGATGGAGTCCTGAGGACTTGAGTTATGATAAAAGTAAAGGAGCTTCATTTTCCAGGGTTTCTACAGAACCAAAGTGTTGAGGACGCAAGTTTTATTTTTCCACTAGATGCTATGCTGTCAACTATAGTAGCCACTAGCCACATATAGCTACTTAAGTTTAAATTAATTTAAATTAAATAAAATTTAGAATTCAGTTCCACATTTGAAGTGAACATCCCAAGTGTTCAATGTGGCTAGTGGCTTTCAAACTGTATGGCACAGATAATAGGACAATTTTACCATCACAAGAAGTTCTACTGGACAGCAAGGCACTAGAGTTTTCAAAGGATATGGAGAAGAAAGTGGGAGAGGAGTCTGAAAAGACCTTTACTTAAGTTCAGAATAGGAAAGGGGCTTTTTTCAAGATTAGAATACATATTTTACTTACCTGAGGTACAGTAAGAAAACTCTTGATTTCTAAGTACTGGTGAAGTAGACTGTTGTCCTCTACTCTCAATAAACCATTCTCCAACAGATCCTACAGATGAAAATATACGCAGAGATACATACATGGTAAAGTCAACAGCTGTATTTGTTAACATGACTATGTATTTAAATTATAATGGGTGCAAACAAATCTTACCAATCCTTTGGAGAAAACAGACTCCTCTGTTCTGGAAGAGAATATTAAAATTTATCAACGTGGTTTTCTAAACTGCTTTAGAATTATTCTTCATTTTAGGAAAAATAAAGCAAAAATTGAAATTTAAATACTTAAAAAATGCATATTAAGGAAAAATTCTGTTGAAGAACCTAGTCAAACTTCTTAACCTACCTTTGATCTGTCTTTTGATTTGGCTACTGATATCCAAATCTAACCAAAAGCAGCCCACTCAGGGCTTATTTCCCGGTATCAGATCAGTAGATCTTCAACAGCAAGTGCTAAGAAATCAATTATACCTGATATAATACTAAGTATTCTAATTGATTAATAGGTAAAATCTTTTCAATTCTTTATATATATATATATATATAAATTAATGCTTTCCATTTGTGATTATTAAGTTTTACAATCATTGTTAACTAAATATTTAAGATCTGTGGCAAAAAATATTATCTCAGGCTCCAGGTTCTTATTCTAACCATACAAGGAATTAAAAATGTTATGTTTTTTGGCTCAATGACTAAACAGTTTGGAAATCTTAAGATTATAGAACTTAAGATTGAAATCAATACATATTCTCATTTTATGAATATAACAGAAGCTAAGTAAAAATGTAAAATCATTAAGACATACATAATACAGTAAATTTACAAAGTTAATAACTACTTGTGCCAGGAGACCCTTGGAAATTCCTGCCTTGTAGGCCGAGGCTTTGGACATTTGCCATATTACAAATCTTCCTTCACCCGGGAAGAGATGGGATTAATAAACTGTCACTAGTAATCCTAGAGGATAGTACTGAAAGGCCCTGACTGATCTCAAGAGATAATTTAAACATGTTATAGAAAAAGAAAACAAAGCATATAGAGTTTTGCAAAATTCTTAAATATCTGTCTGGGAAAACTATGCATACCTGTTACTTGGTAATTTTTTTTAAAAAGAGGAAGTCTTCCTTCTTATTAGTGCCTCAAATGAGAAAAGCTATTGAATGATATCACTATCAATAATCTAAGCTATAAAAGGTGGAGTTAAGACACTTCCTTCCTTCTGATGCAGTTCACAGATTGTGTCCATGAAGCAAAACCAAGGATGAGTTTCTTTTATTGACCACCCCTCCTTAGATCGGACGAGGCAGCAGTGGGACAGAGGTGGTTTAATTTATCAACTTCTGAAATAAGCAAAGAAACCTTAGAAGCAGATGACTGGAAACCTCCTTAGAAGACAATATTTTAAAATTATCTTTAGTTTAAAATATGAGATTTTGTTGTAAAATCCTCTTTGGTTCATTTCTATCTCTGTTGTGAATATCTGCTTCACTATTTTATAAAATAATCAATTAATTAACTAGGGTCTGGCAAAGAGAAAGTAGTCTCCCCTGATCTTGACAAGGACTATTTTAACATTACTGTTTAATTCTGAGATGCCATCTAAATGATCTTACCTTTGTAAAAGGACTTCAATATGCCCCATATTAAACTGCAAAAGGTATGATGGGCTAAAATAGAAAAAAAAATGTATATATAAACACACACACATGCACACACACACATATGCATGCACTTTTAGAAGTTTTACATACATAAATACTGTTATGGGTTGAATTGTGTCCCCTCAAAAAAGATATGCTGGAGTCCTAACTGCCAGTACCTCAGCATATGACCTTATATGGAGAAAAAGTCTCTCTTTTTTAAAAAGTTGGGGTAGTGATGGGCAGGGACAGAGCAGGAACCCCCCACCCCGGGGACAGGATCTTTACAGAGGTAATCAAAATAAACTGAGGTCATTAATATGAGTCTTAATCCAGTATGACTGGTATCCTTATAAAAAAGGGAAATGTGGACAGAGACAAGCACACAGGGAGAATTCTATATGAAAATGAAGGCAGAGACTGGAGTGATGCATCTACAAGCCAAAGAACATCAAGGACTGCCAATAAGCCACCAGAAGCTAGGAAAGAAGCATGGAACAGATTCTCCTTCACAGCCCTCAGAAGGAACCAATCCTGACCACACCTTGACCTCAGACTTCTAACCTCTAGAATGATAAGATAATAAATTTCTGTTATTTTAAGCTATCCACAGTTTGTGGTACTTTGTTATGGCAGCTCTAGCACACTAATGTACATACCTACGTCATTTTGGTGGTAGAGTGTGATTAAGGGTATATGCTCTGGGGTCAGACAAAACTATGTTTGAATTCCACCTATCCTACTAACTAGTTGTATGATCTTGGGTGGTATGTATCGTAACTTGTCTAAGCTAGTTATTTTCATCTGTAAAATGAGATAGTGCTCTATTTAAAAGGGTTATTATAAAGATTAGATAATGTATACAAAGCTGTTGTAGTGTTTAATACATGGTAAACATACAAGTGGTAGCTATTATTGCTATATTTACGTACAAATATATCTCCAGGTATATTCATACCTAAATATACAAATTACACAAATACGCCCAAGGCCTGCAACACAAATATACAATCTTTATTATCATGGACCTTAAAGTCTAAAAGGTATTACATTATAGAAATATGTATTTATTTTTTAAAGTTTTGATTAAAAATTTAGTTTAAAAACTTTATGGGAAATGAAACACAAGGTCAAAGTCATTATAACAGGAAGATTCAGCCTAAATTGGGTGGTAAAGAAGGCTTTCCTCAGAAAGCTACATTTAGGATAAAGATGGTTCTAAGCATGTACAAAGGTCTTATAGCAGGAAGGTTCATGACATGTGAACAAGAAACCAAAAGATCTGTGTTACTGGAGCACAGTAAACAAGAGGAAAGGTGGTAGGAGATGAATCAGGACAATAAAGCAAGGACCAGATCATGCATAAGCTTGTCTCATGGGAAGGCATTTAAGACTTTATTCTTAGAGCCATTTAGGAAGCCACTGAAGGGTTTTCATTAAGGGACGACTCTTAAAAGCTTCACTTTCTATGTGTTGAGAATAAATTGGATTAAAAGGGATTGAGGGTAGATATATAAATATCCACTCAGGATTACATTAATAATCCAGTGAAAAGATGATGGCAATTTAGACCACCCTATTGGTAACTGGCCCAACAGCTTCAAAACCAAGCTCAGTTTAACACTTTGTGACTCTTGTCCCAATCATTCCTTATGTCTATTTCAACACCCACCCACCCAACCACTTTTACTACTTGATGACTACTGGCTTTAAGGGATTATATGCAGTAATATTTAGCATAAAAATAGGTTTTGTTTATACTTCATTGAAAATGTACTAGTACATTAATAAACACATATTGGACATTAGATAAGTGAGTTTGATGCTATTCCTTTCAGAATACATAAATAAACAATAACTCTTACCTTAAGACCATTGGAAGCTGATCAATACTGATGCCCTGTACAAATACTAGATATGCCAGAGAAGCCATAGAGTCTGATAACTGTTTGTCTTCTTCTTCCTCAAATTCAAGATAATCCCAAGTCTTCTCTTTCCTTCCATGATTAAAAATCATTTTGAGGAAAGGATGTCCAATTGCTGATAAAAATCCCTGTGAAACGGATAAAAAAGGAAGCTATAGCAGACACTCTACTGTGCCCTCTCCCACCCCATATTCACATCCTATAAAATCCCCATCCTATAAAATCCCCTCCTCTTGAGTGTGGGTGGGACCTGTGAGACTTGCTTCTAACAGAATATGGCAAGATGCCACCCCTATGATTAGATTATGTTATATGACAAAAGTGAAGGGATTTTTGCAGATGTAATTAAAGTCCCAAGTCAGCTGATTTGAGTTGAGAAGAGACACTATTCTCCATGGTCCCGACTTAACAGGAAGAACGTTTTTAAACAGGATCCAGGCCCTCCTTAAGAGTCAGAAACTTACCCCTGCTGGCTTTAAAGAACTAAGCTGCCAAGTTACGAGGGGGCCTATGAAGAGGGCTGTCTGTCAAGGAACCACAGGCAGCTTCTAGAAACTGAAAGTGTTCCCTGGCCAGCAAGAAAATGGGGACCTCAATCCTATAGCTTCAAGAAGATAAGTTTTTGCCAACAACCTGAAGGAACTAAGTGGGTGGGAAGATGAAACAGTTCTGGAGATGGATGGTGGTGATCGTTACACAGCAATGTGAATGTACTTAATGCCACTGAACTATACAGTTAGTGGTTAAAATGGTAAATTTTATATATATTTTATCACAATTTAAAAAATGCTTCAGAGATATTTGAGAACAATCTAAAAATGTGAGACATACAAGTATCATGAAATGATAGTAAACTACTCAAATGAAGAATACTCTAGGAATGCGCTACTGACCACTGTCTGCCTGGATATGGACTGGGCAGGAGGAACACTGGCCAGTGGCTGAAGAGACAGAGGAAACAGTACTGATGCCTCAGGTCATATGGGCTCTTGTGTTGTAAGAGAAAGAGAAGCATCCCTGCCTGAGTTAACTGACTACAGTTTTATGTTTGTTCATTTGTTTTAAGGGGGGAAGGAAAGAGAAAAAGAGAGACTTAAGAAATACAAGGTCACTGCTATGCCTCTTATACCATTTCCAATTCTAGTGTGCTGGAAAGCACCTGACCTTCAGAATCCAATGAAATTAATCTGAGTTTTGGCTCTACCACCTATTAGCTGTTAGATACTGGGTGGGTGACCTAACCTCTTTAAAGCCTCAGTTTCCTTATCTAGAAAATGACATAATACGTATGTCAATATTTATTGAGAAGCTCCACAAAAAAAGTTTAAGAAAGTTAAGGTCACAACAAACTACTATACAGAAGTCAAGGGAATGACAGAAACAGCTAAGCTAAAGCTGACCTTCCACATATTCACTCATTTATTCAATAAATACTTGAGTGCCAGGCACTGGGCCTGCCATTGTAGAGAATTAGAAAGCCAAATAATACTTTTCTGGTCTTTAGGGAGTTAAAACCTGCCTACTCCAGATGGCTCCATTAGTCATTTCAGAACACAAAAATCAACCATGGAAAATAATCCTCAGTCACAAGAGACTGCTATTCAGCCACCAGATGCTAAATACATACTGATTTTCGAAGCCTTGCATTCTTGTTATATCCATAAAACAAAAATTTACTGTATTCAGATTCCAAATGTCCTCTTAATCATGAAGCTCCATTACTTCATTCAGCCAATGCTAGATGTGTTTTGGGTTTTTTTTTTCCAGAGTAAGGTTATTAGCCTTTTAGAAAATCATTATATGTAACCAGATCCTACAGTGCTGCTGTAGATATTTGGGGTCCCCCGTGTCCAATTAGGGTCTTCACTATCTATCCACACACCATCCAGCAGCCTTGCTCAGATCCAGCATACCTGCCCCTCTACAATTTCTCATGGCAGTCTTTGCCCTTTCATGAAATGTCCCTACGCTGCTGCCCCTGGGACATTCAAGCAGTCTATACCAAAACAACTTGTGCCAGAGAGATGGCTGAGGCATGCCACATTTACCTATACTTCTTCAGCATAGAACAGAAGGCACCTCCTCACTTCACTTCCTACCCTGATTTCACTTCTATTTCTTAACTGCTTTGTGCTTTCTCACTGCTGGCTTTACTTCTAATGTGCCTTCCACTGACTGAGACCATGGAACCTCTTCCCTATACCCTCAACCTCTTCATAGGATGCTTACTCTATCTCACTGCTCTCATTAAACCTGACTGGTTTCTGGTGGGAGCTGCTCATACTCTTACACCTCTTACACTGCACAGCCAGGAAGGCAGCAGGAGGAAAGGGTGGTATGGGTAGAGGCTTAGTATTATCTTGGTGCTTCCTGCACTCTCAGGCAAAAGCACATTTTCCTTTGAGGCAGGTGCCATACTGCTCTTTATGTGTCCTCATCTCTGTCATACGCTGACTTCCTGGTCATTTCCCCATGTTCACGGAAGACTGGTACCTGCTCACATCCTTTTTCTCTATCCAACTCCTGCTATGATCCTAGAAAATTGAATGTTCATGTAGATAACTCCTGTAACAGGCCAGCCTCATGGTTTTTCTGACCACTAAATTCTAATGACCTTAATTTCTAATCCGTTTTGGCACCTAATTCCATCCTGGGTCTCTATCAAAATTTGGAGCTATTCCATATTAGATACCTAAACTCCAGCATCTCATTTTCTGACCACAATTTCTTATTTTACGTCCCATGCCAACCTACTCATCTACCTCTAACTTCTCTAGTCTTGTTATGCCTTCATTTTAACCTACCCATCTGTCGCCTCTTAATCCCCTTCTTTCCCTAACCAACCAACGCACTATTAGTTATTTGAACTATCTGCACCCTATATTTCCATTAGCTACGTCTACCCAATAAAATGCCAGCCTTGGAAAAACAGCTACAAACCACCTTCTCTACTTCTGCACTCAGGTAGCTGAGTACTGCTCGAGAAAAACCACACAAAAATAGTATTATCACTATAGTTGTGGTCTCCAACCACAGTTGCCAAGTGCTTAGCACTACTGACTAATGTTTTCTTCGTCTTCTACCTCTCTTTTCTTTCCACTCAATATTCCAAACCTTTACCAGTTTCCTGAAGCCCCTCATTCAGTCCTCATTTCCACCTCTTATTCTTTTTTTTTTTTTTTGCCGTACGCGGGCCTCTCACTGTTGTGGCCTCTCCCGTTGCGGAGCACAGGCTCCGGACGCGCAGGCTCTGCGGCATGTGGGATCTTCCCGGACTGGGGCACGAACCCGTGTCCCCTGCATCGGCAGGCAGACTCTCAACCACTGCGCCACCAGGGAAGCCCTCCACATCTCATTCTTAAGGGATCTGAGGACAGTGGGTCTGATACCCTCAATTATAATAATATTAATAATTATATAATAAGAATAATATAATTCCCTCAATTATAATACTCCATTTCTGCTACAAATTTTTCTACCTGCATACCAGTTCTTGCGTCTTCCTCTCCAGGTGTCCTCAATCCCATGCCCAGCTGTCTGCTCTCCTTGAGCCACATTATTTCAGTTATCCCATAACACTTCTCTTTTCCCCTGTGATGGTTCCCACCCCTTCAGTCTATAAACATGCTCACACCTCCTGTCTCCCCCAGTTACCTTCCTATCTAAGGCCGTGTCTTCTCTATTGCCTCTGTTCTTCCTTATTCATCCAAACTCTTAAAGAACAGCTTATACTAGTCATCTCCTTTTTCTCATTTTTCATGCACTCCTTTATCTAGTCCACTGATTTTTGTCTCCCACACTCCACTCAAACTGCTCTTGCTAAGACTGTCAATGCCATCTTACTTCCTAAATCCAACGGATGCTTTTCAACTCCTACTCTACAGACTATCTCTGCTGCAATTAACAGTAGCAATCATTTCCTTCTTCCTGAACTCTACTGCCCCAGTTTCTGTGATATTTTCATCACCTCTTTGACTCTCCTTTCTTGGTCTCTTTGGTGGGCTCATCTTAAGTGCTGGTACCCTACAGGATTCAGTCCTGAACGCTCTTCTTTTCTCACATTGATCTACCGCTTTGGGTAATCTCATCTACTCTTTTCCAAAATTTGCTCCTTGAAAACCTGTTCTCTCTGGGTATTAGAGATACATATATTAGAAATTATTGTTAATCTTGTTAGGTGTCATAATGGCATTGTGGTTTTTTTTTTAAAAGTCTTTACCAATTAGAGAAGCATACATAAAGACTCACAGATGAAATGATATATCTAGACTTTCTATAAAATACTACAGCAAATAAAGAGGGAGGCTGGGGGTGGGGGGAGGGATGAACTGGGAGATTGGGACTGACATACATGCACCACTGTATATAAAATAGATCACTAACAAGGACCTACTGTATAGCACAGGGACTCTACTCAGTACTCTGTAATGGCCTATTACAGAGTAAGAATAAGAGTGGATCTATGTATATGTATAACTGAATCACTTTGCTGTACACCTAAAACTAACACAACACTGTGTATCAACTATACTCCAATAAAAATTAATTTTAAAAAATTAAAAACAATAAACTAACTACGTTGTTTATCAACTCAAAAAAAAGAGGGAGGCTAGATAAAACAAGACTGGCAAAAAGGTTGATAATTGCTAAAGCAGGGCAGGAGGTACATGAGAGTATGTTATATTGTTCTATTTTTATGAATGTCTTAAATTTCCATAATAAAAAAAATTTTTTTAAGTACAAAACCCCCTACTGCTTGCTGTGTATTCTCTATCTTAATTTTTGGCAACTTCACCTGTCCTGTTAACTAAGCAAAAACCCTTGTCCATAACTCAACCTTTTTACTATTCTTCTAAATCCGATCCATTACCAAACTTTGCTAATTTTATCTACCTATAAAGTTCTCAAATCTGCCTTCTCTTCTTTCCATACTCAGGCTCTCATCATTATCATTTAACTCCCAAAAGACACCTAACCCATCTCTCTACTTCCACTCTTAGTTAAGTTCATCCTCCAATAAAGTGATGAACTCAAAACAGTTTGATTACATCACCCCCAGGCTTAAAATCCTTAACAGTTTCCAACTTTCATAGACATCTTGGGGTACATATATCACATATGGTGCTGTTTATGTTGGATCCAGAGGTTTACACTGTACTCTAGCATTGGCAACAATGAAGAGGCCCCAGGCTCTTATGTGCTCCTGGGAAAATCCCTTCCCCCATCCCTCTCTATCACTCATAACCTCTTTACCACTACCTTGACCATCAGCATTAACCCCATTAAACTATGTATCTGTTTATATCAGTTACCAAATCATCTCTCATCCTCAGAAGCTATTTCCCCTAAAGGTCTGGCATCTCCTCTCCTAACTCCTCCTATCCCTCCTCAAATTTCAAATTCAGGATACAGAGGGCTGACTGTAAGTTATACACAGATTTTTGACTGAGCAGAGTTGTGGTGCCCCTACCCCCTGAGCATTGTTCAAGGGTCAACTATATAATAGGATCTTTTAAAAAATTATATATGTATATATTTATTTATAAGTATTAGGGTAGAAAAAAGTCTGGAAGGTGTTGTGAGATAACAGAAAATATATATATATTGGTCTCTGCTACTGGTTGCTGGCACGGGGCTCCTGAAAAACCCTTGTTTTTCTTTTTCTTCCTGAAACCCTTATAACTTCCTAAGTGATAAGAGCACTAGGAACATCTCTTGTTCTAATGTTTGTCTTTAACCCTGTCCCTGATAAAGAGCTCTAAAACCTCTGTAAATTCTTAAGTGATAAGACACTAGGAGCATCTTTTGTTCTATTAAAGTGACTCTGAGTGGACACTAAGATGGTTCCTGGATGGGGGGTGGTAATGAGAAAGACCAAGCCATGATTAGAAGCTTGGAATTTTGAGCCCCATCCCCCAGTTCTGTAGAGAGGGGAGAGGGACTGGAAACGGAGTTAATATCTTATCATGCCTAAATGAGGAAGCCTACATAAAATCCCCAAAGTATGGGTTTCAGAGAGCTTCCAGGTTAGTGAACACATCCACATACTGGGAGCGTGATGCACTCCAACATCATGAGAACAGAAGCTCATGCACCTGAGACCCTCCCAGACCTTGACCTATGTATTATTATCTCTTCATTTGGCTGTTCATCTGCATCCTTTATCATATCCTTTAATAAACTAGTAAACATAAGTAAGGGTTTCCTTTAATTCTGTGAGCCGTTCTAGCAAATAATCGAACCCAAAGGGGAGGAGGTCATGGAACCTCTGATTTGTAGCCAAGTCAAAGAGAAGTTGTGGGTAACCTGGGGACCTAACACGAGCACTTGGCATCTGAAATAGGGAGCAGTCTCATGGGACTGAGCCCTTAACCTGCAGAATCTGATACTATCTCCAGGTAGTTAGTGTCAAAATTGAGTTTAACTGTAGGACACCCAGCTGGTTCTGCAGAATTGCTTCGTGTGGGAAAGAAACCCAATGGGCCTTCCCTGGTGGCTGCATTGGTAGGCTGATTCCCTCAGAGGTTAGGAATCTGCCTACCAATGCAGGGGACACGGGTTCGAGCCCTGATCCAGGAAGATCCCACATACGGCGGAGCAACTAAGCCTGTGCGCCACAAATACTGAGCCTGTGCTCTAGAGCCCATGAGCCACAACTACTGAAGCCTGAGCGCCTAGAGCCAGTGCTCTGCAACAAGAGAAGCCACCACAATGAGTAGCACACGCACCACAATGAAGAGTAGCCCCTGCTCGCCGCAACTAGAGAAAAGCCCATGTGCAGCAATGAAGACCCAACACGGCCAAAAATAAATAAATAAATAAATTTATTTTTTAAAAAAGAAAGAAAAGATAAAAACCCCACACATTTTGTGACCAGAAATGCCAGAAGTGAAGTGTTCTGAGTGAAAGTAAAGGAAAAAGACACAGAAGGAGAACTAGATTTTTCCAATACAGGTGTTAATATTATTTATATCTAGTTATTGAAATTATTGCAGTTTGTTTTTCATCTTTTTGTTTATCTATATTCTATAAAAAATACATATTGCTTTATTAATAAATGTATCAATTTACATGCCCATGTGCAGTATATGAGAATACAGCAGGTAATATTTTAGATTATAGCAGATTTTATAACATTAAATTAGTTGTACTTACTATTATTTCAGATGCAAAACACCTTAAAGGATCATCTCCAGTGTCATCAGACTGCTCAAGGAATTGTGCTGTCAGCAAAGGGTATTTCAAGCTTCTGAGACAACTAAAATTTAAGAAATGGGTAACGATGAATACAGCACTTCCTAAGTATAAAATAACTAGTTTTCACATGAAAAATAACATAAGCACCAATAACCCAATGGCCTGTAAAACTGGTGATATAAGATCCTTCTTACTAGTAATGGGGAGAGCATGAGAATACCTTCCTAGATTCAATGTAGAGTCACTTCCATGTCTGGACTATACCAATGGATACTGAATATTTGTCTTAGGACCAGTGCTAGTGTATACGTAGTTTTCATTAGTTTAAGGAAAATCAGGACAATACAGTAATTTTTTCATAAAGCTGTATTTGTTTTATTTAGAAAATCAAATTTATTCTGTGATTAAGCCTTACCTATTTTAGTTAAAATATGTTTTCTTTCATGAAATAATGGGTTTTATAAATGGTAAAAAAATGCTTTAATGTCCTAACCTGACAAAATAGAAAGCTAACAATGGTTTTAGTCTCAAAATTTTAAAAATAAAATTACTGGTCCATGTTGTTCAATATAATCCAGTCCAGCACTATCCAAGAGTCCCATATATAATTAAAAAATTTTTAGTAGTCACATTAAAAAAGTAGTAAGACAAGAAAAATTAATTTAAATAATTTATCTTATTAACCCATATATCAGAAACATTATTTCAATATGTTACCAGTATAAAAATTATTAAGGTATTTTAGTATTTCTTTTAATAACAAGTCTTTGAAATACAGGGAGGATTTTACACTTAGAGCACTAAATTTGGACTAACCATATGTCAAGTGCTTGACAGCCATACTGAACAGTGCATACATAGTCTACAGCAGGGGTCCCCAACCCCTGGGCCACGGACCGGTACTGGTCCGAGGCCTGTTAGGAACCGGGCTGCACAGCAGGAGGTGAGCGGAGGGCAAGCAAGCGAAGCTTCATCGGCAGCTCTCCATCACCCCCCATGGCTCCCCATCACTTGCATTATCGCCTGAACCATCCCGCACCTCCCGCTCCTCCCCATCCGTGGAAAAATTGTCTTCCACGAAACTGGTCCCTGGTGCCAAAAAGGTTGGGGATTGCTGGTCTACAGTACCCCTGGAGTGAATGCTACTGGGTTCTCTGCTACTGTTTTTATTGTCAAATTGGAAGTTCAACTGTCTGGTGCATCTTCTGCTGCTTTCAAAGGCAGAGTAAAAACATAATTCCCCTGTAGAAAACCAGATTCTTTGAGCTACACCTATCTATTTCCTTCACTGCTATTATTCACTTACCATGATGAGTAAAGGCAATCCATAAAAGAATATAAGTAAACTAAACAAATGGATTTTGGCTTCATTTTTTTAAAAATATCGATGCTTCATTAAATGCCCATGTTATATCAACTGAACCCCATATTCTTCTAAAATTCAAAATTAGAAACTAGATTTAAATTTCCATTGCACACAAATAAAACAAAGAAACATAAAATAACTGAACTATCCCTTAAGTCCATTATGAATTATTCTGAAAAATATACTTACAATTTCAGTATTTCATCCTTTAATTTTTCATTTTCCATTGAGTTTTCCTTGTTATCAATGACATCTTCCACAAAAGGCTTAGTGAACTCTATTAAGGCCTTGCAGCACTGACAAAGGCCATAGTCATCTGCTTGTATATGTTGTTTTGAGTATGGAACAGGAAGGAGAGACAGCTGACTCCAAAGCGTAGACAATGCTAATCCAACTGAATATGCCTTCTTGTTACGAAGTTTCTGAATCACTAAAACAGAGAACAAGTTGTTACTTGAGGCAGCCTCATCAAGTATGCTAAACATGGGAGAAGTCCAATAAATGCAGAAGTACAACACATATTTCTCCCCCATATTTTGACAACTCTGATATCAGGATGACATATCATAGCTTAACTGGCAGTATTTTTTTCCTTCTTAGGGGTTCATAAAATAATGGAGCATCTTACAATCATGGCACTTTACAACAGATGCCATGAAATTTTGTTTAGGTATGTTTATACCACAGGTTACATACTTAAAACGAAAACACTTCTTTCCATACTTTTTGGTTGTTATAAGTATAAAATAGGAACAAGTGTCTTGTAAACTATAAAGCACTGTAAAAATGAAAGGTAGTAGTATTAGATTTTTTTTCTAGAAGACTTTAAATATTTTAAGTTATACAAAGCTGTTGGGAATTCACATTTAAAATAAATTTACTCTAGCTTCTGATTTTGGGTCCTTCTACCAGACTCCGAGTTATATGTAGGTTATAAAATGAAAAAGTGGTCTCTTCCCATGCATAAATACTGTCTGCCTTGGTTGCCAAAGTCCATTACTTACCAATACTGTTTTTACACTCAGTTATGGAAACTTTTCTTTCCACACTTGTTTCATTGTTCAGTAGTACCTTTGTTATTCCCAATCCCAACCTCCTAAAGCAAAGGCTGAGCAATGCCCTGCCCGATACTATTCTTAATTAAGATACATGACTACCACAATGCTATCAAACTGAGCACTGCAGAGGCAATCCTTTAAATATGTTTACAGGATAAATTCTAAATATAAGTTGCAGATAGGAATGTTAAGCAAAAAGCTATAGGTCACAACAAAGAACATGAAAAAGAGCATGACATTCAACAAAATATTTACTGGGTACCATCTCTGTGCCAGGTGTTGCCATCTTTCTATATGAGCAGCAGGATTCAAACTGGCATTGCTATTACTAGTTTAAGCAGAGTACTAAATAATTAGGCATAAACTATGGGACTTCCCTGGTGGCACAGTGGTTAAGAATCCATCTGCCAATGCAGGGGACACAGATTCAAGCCCTGGTCCAGGAAGATCCCACATGCCGCGGACGAAATAAGCCCGTGCACCACAACTACTGAGCCTGTACTCTAGAACCCACGAGCCACAACTACTGAAGCCTGCGCACCTAGAGCCCATGCTCCTCAACAAGAGAAGCCACTGCAACAAGAAGCCCGTGCACTGCAACGAAGAGTAGTCCCTGCTCGCTGCAACTAGAGAAAGCCCACGCGCAGCAACGAAGACCCAACGCAGCCAAAAATAAAAAAATAAATTTATATAAAAATAAATTAGGCATAAACTTTGCTATAGTGTTGACATCTTGGAGTAATATCAAGGCACTTACACAAATAAAACAAGAAACACTTAGATGTCAATATACTCATTACCTGTTTGTAATGGCCGAAGTAAAAGAAGAATAATTTGGGATATCTGTTTTCCAGAGGGCTCTTCAATCAGCTCAAGCAAACCCAACAATAATTCCTTTGGATTACATAACTATAAAAATATTCACAATTGAACCTGTTTAATGCAAGTTGTATTTAAAGCCACATGATTATTATTTTTAAAAGGCATACACTGAGATAGTATAATTATTTTTGTTTAACAGTAAAACACCTCATAAAAAAGTTTTTTAAAAATACACTAGCAGGGAGAATGGATACATGTGTATGTATGGCTGAGTTCTTTTGCTGTGCACTCGAAACTATCACAACATTGTTCATCGGCTATACTCCAATATAAAATAAAAAGTTTAAAAAAAATTAAATTAAAAAAAATACACTAGCAAAACACAGAGTCTAAGATTCTGTGAAAGCAAGAAGTCAAGGGTCTCCCAATGGACAACTACATTTAAGAGACTTAAATTACTGACTAATGGAAAAGTTAGAGAAATAGGGGAAAGGAGAGCCTGAACACCAGAGCTGAGGTTTCCTTTGAGCTTTGGCTGTCTACTCTGAAGGCTGCCTTTGTCTCCCAGGGCTTCCAGCAGGTGGGATCTTTCTGTCTCATACTGCCAAGGTAGTTAGATGAGTGCAGAGTCTCTTTTGTTTTTCCTGAACAGACAAAACTTTGTGTTGCTTTCTGACTGGTCATATCTTATCGCCTCACTTGCCTTGTTTTTCTAAAAGCTCTCATAGTTAATAACTAATATCTAGGGAGTTCCCTCTTTTCAAGTACATATTTGTGTCCATTTACAGTGATCTCTAAGTGGATTCTTATAATGTCCTTTTTCTTAGAATTTCTCTCTTGTAACCATCATTTTTAGCTTATAACTCTATTAACCTTTTACTCAGAGTCTATCTAAGGCTGTCAGTCACCACTAACCTATTTCCTACTCTTATTTCCTCTGTTATCACTGGCATTCTAGGTTTTTCATATTCTTTTAGGGAACATACCATAGAAGAAAGAACACTCAGATTTGATTTTAGTTCCAGCGTTGCCAAAACATCAGTGTGGCCTGAAACTACCTCTTTAAAGCATGAATTTCACATCTGAACAATAAGCTACTTTTTAAAAAAATAGAGCTTTTTAGGTCTCTCTCTGAAGATTCTGAATCAGTGGGTCTAAGATGAGGTCAGATAATTCTCACATCCAGAAAATTTGGGAAAAATGAAATGGACTGACCCATCCAATAAATAAGGATGGGTCTTTTTTCCAAAGAGTTCCCGCCTATACTTTCATGAATTAAAAGCTTTCTCACCAAAAACATTAAAGGGAATTATAAAATATTGCTGTGTATTGTGACAAAGAGAATCTAGTTGTGTTAACTTACCTTTACCAATAAATCAAGCATCAGAAAATAATACTTTCTTTTATCATGTTCCTCATCATTCCATAAAAGGCATCGAACAACAGGACCAACAAGATTCCAGCCCATATTCTTAATGATGACCTGTAAAAACATTTTCAGAGTACAATAAAGCAAATACTGCCATCTACAGGACTCTCAGTGAGCTTTCTTAACCTGGAGGAGCTGACAATTTCCTCTAAAACAGGAAAGGTGAGGCAAGTGAATCCATGGACATCTCACCATTGACTTCCTAGGGTTGGCTGTTAACAGGTAACAGCATTCTAAAATAGTTTTTAATACTTTCACTGAGGAAAGGCAAATGGGTCTTTACTTTTAACCAGGTAATTTGGTCTTTCCCAGGATTTAAATAGCTCCTCTAGGGCTTCCCTGGTGGCGCAGTGGTTGAGAATCCGCCTGCCAATGCAGGGGACACGGGTTCGAGCCCTGGTCCAGGAAGATCCCACATGCCGCGGAGCAACTAAGCCCGTGTGCCACAACTACTGAGCCTGCGCTCTAGCGCCCACAAGCCACAACTACTGAGCCCACATGCCACAAATATTGAAGCCCATGCGCCTAGAGCCCATGCTCCCCAACAAGAGAAGCTACTACAATGAGAAGCCTGCGCACCACAACAAAGAGTAGCCCCCACTCGCCGCAACTAGAGAAAGCCCGCGTGCAGCAATGAAGACTCAACGCAGTGAAAAATAAATTTAAAAAAAAAAAAAGGTGTATTATAGGCTGCCAGTTGTTTGGAGCAAAGGGAAAGGCTTCACCCCAACTTCTCAACATCTGGCCTTTGGGTGACTTAAAAGATAAAAGGATGGGGCTTCCCTGGTGGCGCGGTGGTTGAGAGTCCGCCTGTCGATGCAGGGGACACTGGTTCATGCCCCAGTCTGGGAAGATCCCACATACCGCGGAGCAGCTGGGCCCGTGAGCCATGGCTGCTGAGCCTGCGCGTCGGGAGCCTGTGCTCCGCAACGGGAGGGGCCACAACAGTGAGAGGCCCGCGTACCACAAAAAAAAAAAAAAAAAAAAAGATAAAAGGAGATACCAGAACATTTTTATGACTGAGTAACAATTTCTAGAAATCTTCCATTAAGTAGAAAAACTTCTTCAGTCATTTGCTTCTCGTGATTAGAACTTGATGACATGTTTTACTGTAAGTGTTCCGCTTATTGAAATCCAATGCAAAACAGAAAATGTTGCAATGCAAAATGAAATGTTGGTGTCATTCTCTTTTTAAGGCAAGAAAGTCAGTTTTCTAGCCAAACTCTATTTTCCCTTCAAGTGTATTCGTTTTCCACTTTCCCCTGGCCTATTTTTTAAAGTTCTCTTTCTTAATTTAGGCTTTTTCAAAATCAACTTTAATAAACAGAAATTCCCTACTACCCATTCTAAACTTAGAAATCTAAGTTATAGCTCATAAAGAACTTTTCAAAGGAAAAAATACAAGCCACTCCAGAGCAAAACCACTGATTTTCAAAACCATAACAATATACTAGATTTCTCTGGCCTGCATTCTACTTCAACTCATTAGTATTTATCAAGCATATATGTCAGGTCCCTAGAATATTCTAGATGCAGGAAATAAAGCAAGAAACACAACAGATAAGAAATCTATTCTCAGGACTTCCCTGGTGGCGCAGTGGTTAAGACTCCACACTCCCAATGCAGGGGGCCCGGGTTTGATCCATGGTCGGGGAAGTAGATCCCACATGCATGCCGCAACTAATAGAGTTCACATGTCACAACTAAGGAGCCGGTGTGCCACAACTAAGGAGCATGCCTGCTGCAACTAAGACCCAGGGCAACCAAATAAATAAAATAAATAAATTATAAAAAGAAAAAAAAAAAAGAAGTACTGCTTTTAAAAAAAAAAGAAATCAATCCTCATAGAGTTTACATTCTAGGTTCGTTTGAAAGAAAATACATCTAGGAAGAAGACAAATAGGTACAATACCCCCTCTGTAACCCCAGTCTTATAAGGTAATAAAGGTAGGGTATAAAGTATAGCAGGAGGGACTTCCCTGGTGGCACGGTGGTTAAGAATCCGCCTGCCAATGGAGGGGACATAGGTTCGAGCCCTGGTCCGGGAAGATCCCACATGCCCAGGAGCAACTAAGCCTGTGTGCCACAACTACTGAGCCTGGACTCTAGAGCCCGTGAGCCACACATACTGAGCCTGCATGCCACAACTACTGAAGCCCGCGCGCCTAGTGCCCGTGCTCTGCATCAACAGAAGCCACCACAATGAGAATTTTGCGCACTGCAATGAAGAGCAGCCCCCGCTTGCTGCAACTAGAGAAAGCCCGCGCGCAGCAACGAAGACCCAACGCAGCCAAAAATAAATAAATTAATTAATTTAAAAAAATGCTAAAGTATAGCAGGAGAATAGTCACTTCTACCTGGGGAAGGCAAGAAAGGCTTCCCAGAATAGGTGATAGCTATGCTAAGGCTTGTTAAAGAAACAAGTTTATCAGGCGTAGATAGGTGGGAAATACATTCAAGGCTCTTAAGCAGCATTGTGCTAGGACTTAACATGGCCTAGAGAACTAGCAACGGAAAAATGTCAGGGTATGTGGATACATAGTTCAGAAAAGAGGATGTGCTATCTGTTTACATCTTTATTTACCAACTGTAAGTTTTAATGTTTGTCTTATCAACCTGCATGAGGTCCCTATATGTTAATATTCACTTCACTGTATTTATGACAAATTGTCATTTGGTTTTTTGGTTGTCCTAATTTTTTTTTTTTTTTTTTGTGGTATGCGGACCTCTCACTGTTGTGGCCTCTCCCGTTGCGGAGCACAGGCTCCGGACGCGCAGGCTCAGTGGCCACGGCCCACGGGCCCAGCCGCTCCGCGGCATGTGGGATCTTCCCGGACCGGGGCACGAATCCACATCCCCTGCATCAGCAGGCGGACTCTCAACTGCTGCACCACCAGGGAAGTCCGTCCTGATTTTTTATACAGCAAAATACAGTGATTTTTTTTCTTTGGTCCCTTTTCTAGTGCTTTTAGGTCTAAAACAGTTTTCCCCTTGAGATACATAAACACTCATTTAAATTAGAAAAAAAAAAGGGGCTTCCCTGGTGGCACAGTGGTTGAGAGTCCACCTGCCGATGCAGGGGACACGGGTTCGTACCCTGGTCTGGGAGGATCCCACATGCCGCGAAGCGACTGGGCCCGTGAGCCATGGCCGCTGAGCCTGCACGTCCGGAGCCCGTGCTCCGCAACGGGAGAGGCCACAACAGTGAGAGGCCCACGTACCACAAAAATAAATAAATAAATAAATAAAATAAAATAGGAAAAAAAAATATAAATACACAAATACTTATATACATATATACACATATATATACTTATATATATATATATACTTATACACACACACACACACACACACACATATATATATCACCTTTCTTTTCATTCAGTAAGATTTACATTGGAAATATGGCATAAAATGCAGCCTTAAATTGATTTTTTTTAAACAAATAGCAAAACAATCATGTTTTTTATCTAATGGGATAGACAGTTCCATTGATCTCTCTGAATATTCTTTTTGCACTAGTTTTTTCTTCTGCCTGGCACACTCTTACCCAGACAGTCCCATAGCTTACTGTGGGACCGCCTCTGCTTCCTTCAAATTTCTATGCAACTTCACCGAACACAACCCATCCCCCTAACCATGCTGCATTATTCTCTATAGAATTTATCACTTTCTAACCTACTAAATGATTTATCTGTCTTTGCTAGAATTTAAGATCCATATGGGCACTGATTTTTGTTCATTACTGTATCTATTCCCAGCATCTAGAGTAGGGCCTGTTACAAAACAGATGTTCCAGGGCCTCTCTGGTGGCGCAGTGGTTGAGAGTCCGCCTGCCGATGCAGGGGACACGGGTTCGTGCCCCGGTCCGGGAAGATCCCACATGCCGCGGAGTGGCTGGGCCCGTGAGCCATGGCCGCTGAGCCTGCGCGTCCGCAGCCTGTGCTCCGCAACGGGAGAGGCCACAACACTGAGAGGCCCGCGTACCGCAAAAAAAAAACAAAAAAAACCCCCAAATGTTTCACAAATACAGGTTGAATGATGTCTATTACTTCTAAGCATGACAAATTATCCTCTCTCCAAAGATTTGATATTATGTCTTGTTTTCTTCTATCTTTTGTGTGGCCTGACTTTTAATATTTAGGTCTTTACTAATTGGGAATTTATGTTATATGTTATTATAACACATATAATTTTTCCAAATTACTAAATATCAACAGTGCTGATGTTGAAAACCCCTGCACTGTAATGTCTTAGGACAAAGTACCATTCCTGTGACTTTAAAAAAAACTTTTTTACACAAAGCAGATTAATAGTAAATCTTGATCAATATTGATTGTGTCACCTGCAAGTAAACTAAGGTGCAGTTTTAAACTCTGTCTTATCAATATCTGAACCTTTGAATTTAGAAGACCACATTACAAAGGTGATCCTCAAGCTATGACGGCTAACCCTCACTATGCTTAAGTCTATCACAATCACCTAATCTCTAAGAGTGACACACAAATCTACACCTTAATCTTGTATTTCTCTACTGAGCTCTAAACATTTACTTTTCCATTGCCTGCTGCATCTTAAACTCAACGTTGCCAAACAATGCCAACTTATTTGTCCTCTACCAGGGAACTTTCTCTCCTCAAGTTGCCTGTTTCTGTTCAGGATGTATTGTCTTCTCAGAGGCTAGAAACCCCATCATCTTTGTCACCTCACTCTCTCTCACCCTCACAATCAGTCCTCTCTCTTCTACTCTAAAACTTCCTTGCAAGTGCTACACTGTGCTAACCAGAGGCAGAGCAGAATCGTTAAGAGCTCTGGAAACAGGCTGCACAGGTCTGAATGCCCGATGCCACATAAAAGCTGATACTTTTGTGCAAAGCACTTATCATTCAGTGACTCTTTCCTTATCTAGAAAATCTCATCTCATGGGATTCAGGAGAGACTAAGTGAGTTAAAAGATGTAAAGCACCTAAGACAGCACCTGGCACACAGTAGATCTCAATAAATATTATTAGCTTTTATTAATTTTATTATTAGCTAAAAGTAAGGTACTCTCAAAGATAATCCTCTGAGAATGCAATTGGGAAAAATCAAGGAGTTAAAGAAAGCATTAAATTTATTTTATTTGGGGCTACAAAGGTATTATAAACACATATCAAAAACAAATGTACTAAATAAAATGTGCTAATTTTTATTTTAAAAAATTATAAATAAAAAGGGATATGACCTTTAAACTAGTAAGAGATTCTATAACAATGTATGATTTAAAAGTTTTAGTAATCTCCTAAATACAATCAAGGTGCCCTGGATATAATCCTAGGCCAGCATGACTAGATTGTGATATCAACAAAGAAAGAAAAAAAATTTTTTTTTTGGCCATGCTGCATACCATGCCGGATCTGAGTTCCCTGAGCAGGGATCAGACCTGCGCCCCCTGCAGTGGAAGTGCAGTCTTAACCACGGGACCGCCAGGGAAGTCCCCACAAAGAAAACTTCTGTATAAATAAATAGGACTATAAATGAAGAATGATTATGTTCCTGGAAAGAAGATGATCTTCCCTTATATAAGAGGGGTGGGGATGGGGGAGGGGTTCAAAGACACAAAATTAGGCAGTGTTGTCAACACTGTGTCCCAGCTGTTCCTGATCCCAAAAACATCCTTTCTCATTGTGCAGAATTATTTCTCAGACAATTGTAGCTGGATGATATTGGCCAGTAAGGTCATCCAGCTCTCCCAAAATATGATCTTACTTAATATTTGGTTTCCCATATACACCTGGCTGAAGGAAAAGAATGTGCTGATGACCAAAAATGAATATGTAGCCTGCCTGATACTTATATTTCTCAATGTAAGTTGCTAATTCAAATACCACTTTGATCTCTAAACCAGAAGTAATCCCCACTCCTCTAAAGCATTTTACTTATATTTCAACTATAACACTTATTCTGGAGAAGCTAAATGAGTTAACAGATGTAAAGTATCTGTTTATTCTGCCTCCTTATTCCTAGTTCTTTACATGTTTATCTCTTCCACCAGACTGTAAGCACCTTAAAGTACATAATTAGTTCTAATTCCTTTTTATTTTCCACAGTTTTCTACTGTGGAAATTAAGTTGATTCTTAAATGTTTGCTGAAAAAAAAAAAGGATGAATAATAGCATCATGTAGCTATTCTCTTCCTAGTAAAGACTGAAAAGTACATACAAAGATTATACTTACCTTATTCTTTTCATTTTGAATAATTTCTAATAGCTGATCTATGTGCCCTTCATCTATGCATCTTTGGCCTGCTAACTGAAACAGGCCAAAATCTTCCTCTTTAAAGTCTTGCTCTTCTAGGATTTGCTGGCAGAAACAAAATAAACAAAAAAAACAGTAATTTTAGGCAAATGGAAATTCAATAACTACTTGACTTATTTTATCTCTCTCTAAAAAAAGAAATGTTTAAATTCTAGATAAGGTGCACATAAGCATATATATGAAAATTAGGATTAGCCTAAAAAGACTTTAATA
Organism: Mesoplodon mirus; assembly: GCF_964341445.2. Classification (NCBI taxonomy): domain Eukaryota; kingdom Metazoa; phylum Chordata; class Mammalia; order Artiodactyla; family Ziphiidae; genus Mesoplodon; species Mesoplodon mirus. The sequence goes on from NC_138978.1 coordinate 87,860,678, forward strand.
AATCATCTTGAAATCCACTGTACCAAAGAAATCTATGAGAAGGATCAGTACTAAAATTATAAAGATTATTTCTCCAAGTGACATACTCCAATCTGTCTTCTTGCCTTCATGCTATTTATTCATAGGTCAAAAAAAAGCAAGGATTAAAGAAGATTAACAATTTGAGTGACCGCAGATGTAATTAAAAGTAATCTGTGCTCTGCCCATATTCTGAAAGATTATTTAACTTCATAAAAAGAAAAAATTACTTACACATCTCTTTATTATGGAATGAAGTTCCTCCACAGCCATTCCTTCTTATTTTTCCTAGTTTTGATGCTGAAATGTACTAACATAAGACAAACTGTTAACTATCAGTAATACTATATTGAAATATTAGTAAGTTGTTTCATTCTGATTATTAATAGATACAATAAAGAAAATGGAAAGTTTTAAAGCTGAAATGGTTTTACTGAAAGTTAGTATGTTAGCCTAAGAAAATTTTAAAAAAGAAAAGCCTCCTGTTTCATCTTTTAAGTTTCCTTGGAGCATAATTTTGAAAGATAAACTCAAGGAAAAAAAAATCCTCTAGTGCATTCCCAAGAGGCAGCACAAATATGGACTACAAGGGCTTAAAAAGGCAGTCTTTTTTTCTCCAAAAGGTGGGCCTGAAATCAGTTCTAATCATCAGGGAATTTTTTATTTTTTAACGTCCCAATTGACAGAAAATGGAGTGCAACACAGCTCACCCGGAGGGGGTTAAAGTTGAGATGTCCTCCACCGCAAGTGTGACCGGGGCATTTGTACGAGATGTAGTCCCCCCAATATAATCAATCGAGCTAGTGAAATCACTGTATCGCACGGAGACAAGGCAACAGGCCGCCCTCAGGACAACACCGTTGCGTTCCCACAAGCCATCGTTTACCCCGGAGGGAAGGCCCGTTCCACGCCCCGCAGGAGGGGCGGGGGTCGGCAGTATCCTCACAGCAGCGCGCTCCAGGGCGGATAAAACCCCAGCGCGCGTGCAGGAGGCATCCAAGGGAAGCCATTTCTCCCGGTTCCTGCCTGCGTCGGCCTTCGGGCCCCAGACCTCGCGGGGGCGGTCTGCCCGCGGCGCCGGGTTCTCTGAGACTCACCGTCCACCGCGAGTCCCGGCCGCCCGGGACCCCCGGTACACCCACTTACCCGCCGGGCCTCTCGCCCCGCTCCTTCTCCTCCTGCTCCTCCTCCTCCTCCGGCAGAGCAGGCCGTTTACCCGGCCCCGCCCCGCCCCAGCCGGCCCCGCCCCGCGCAACGCGACGGGAGGCGGAGTCTTGGGGGAAGGGCCCCAGGGCCGGTTCCGTCGCCGACGACGCTCCCCATGGCCGACTGGGTCGGCAAGTGCTCTGCCGGCCGCAAGGCCCGGGGTCCTCGCGCCTCCCGAAACGTCGCAGGTAGGAAGAAGGGACTGTTCCTACGTTTGGAACTGAGAACTGGTCCCCGACAGAATTCCAGACTGAGGCGTGCGGGGCGCTCCCGAAAGGTTGCCCCAGGGGAGGAGGTCTTCGGGGCAGAGAAGGCCGAGAGATTCCCACCGCCGAACTCTGGCCTTCTGGGAAAGACCTTCGGCCAGACCCCCATCTCTTTACACTAGTATTCCGAGATTTCCCCCAGAATGGGCTGTGCTCCACGGTCTGAGGGAATGAGCAGTAGAGGTCCTGGGAGCCTGCAGCTGGGGTCGCCAGAGTGGGCAAGTGACCAGGGCAGCGTCGGTAGGCCGAGTGCAGCTGACCTCGACTCAGGCACTGGTCCTTCTTCCAGATATGCTGCTGCTTTGGTGCCCTGGTTCTCTGAGGTGTCAGACCCCTCTTTACCCGGGAGCAAACATTTAGGGGGACGGAGAGTGGTTGCCCCTAGAAGTACCCAGATCTCGGACTTTCAGGAGTGCTTAGTTATGCAACTGTGATACAAGAAAAAATTCAATCCTGAGAGAGATACATTTTAGCCAAGAAAAATAATTAGTTTGCAAAACCAAATTGGATTCCCTTACCATTTCATTTGATTTTCACACAGGATTGGAAGTGAGATGTGTGGAAAAGAAGAAAAGATGGTCTACAGTTTATTTGGGCAAGAATCTGTCCTGTAACCTGGTGTGTTTGTGTAGACTTGACCTGTTTTTTGTTTCTTTTAATTGTAGGTACTAAGCAGACAAGTGCCTTGAAACAAGAAGACGCTTCTAAAAGGTATGAGAACTACTCACACAGCTGCTTTCACTTATCTGTTAATCACATACTAATTGAACCATTTTTAAAAACAATAATGGGTGCTACCTCAGAGAAAATTATTTTGAAAGAAGGGGAAGATCTGGGAAGTATGATAAATTCTCACATAGATTGTTATTTTCCCTACTCCACGCCTTAAGAAAGTCCAATGGACACTTTTAGATTGCTGGTGAAGGCATGAGTATCTGTAGAAAGATGTCAATGGGAATAAACATTCCTGAATTAACCAGGTACTTTTTTTTTCATCTCTTCACAGTCTCCTTTTTTTGCATTATATGCCAGAGACTCCAAGAAACCTTTTTTTTTGTTGTTGTTGTTTGTTTACATCACGTCCATATTTTCAGCAAAAAGTTGTCCTGTACTGTTTATAGGCATCTCCTAAAAAGGATTTATCGCCTGTCAAAAAGGTTTTTAGAATAGATGTAGTCTATGAGGATGATTAAAGTATACATATCTATAAGGTATCATTTTATCAAGTATTGGCTTTGGCCTTAATTTACTCATTCTTTCAAAAATTATTTACTGAATGTAAGACATGCCAGGTTTGTGTTAGGCCCTGAGGATATGATTTTTAAAAATTTTTTAAATTGAACTATAGTTGATTTATAATATTAGTTTCAGATGTACAACATAGAGAGTAAATATTTTTGTAGATTACACTCCATGTAAAGTTATTACAAAATAATAGCTAAATTTCCCTGTACTGTACAATACCTTCTTGTTGCTTATTTATTTTATACATAGTTTGTATATCTCAATTCCCATACCCCAGTCTTGCCCCTCCCGCTGCTGTCTCCCCACTGGTAACCACTAGTTTGTCCTCTATATAAGTGATCTTATATAATATTTGTCTTTCTCTGTATGACTTACTTCACTAAGCATGATACCCTCTGGGTACATCCACATTGTTGCAAATTGCAGAATTTCATTCTTTTTTATGGCTGAGTAGTATTCCATGGTGTGTATAAACCACATCTTCTTTATCCATTTATCTGTCGATAGATACTTAGGTTGCTTCTGTATCTTGGCTATTGTAAATAATGCTGCTATGAACATTGGGGGGCATGTATCTTTTCAAACTAGTGCTGTAATTTTCTTCAGATATATACCCAGGAGTGGAGTTGCTGGATCATATGATAGTTCTAGTTTCAGTTTTTAGGGAACCTCTGTACTGTTTTCCATAGTGGCTGTACCAATTTACATTCCCACCAACAGTATAAGAGGGATCCCTTTTCTCCACATCCTCGCCAACAATTTGTTATTTGTAGACTTTTTGATGATAGCCATTCTGATAGGTGTGAGGTGATAGCTCATTGTGGTTTTGATTTGCATTTCTCTGATGATTAGAAGTGTTGAGCAGTTTTTCATGTTCCTGTTGGCCATGTATATATCCTTGGGAAAATGTCTATTCAGGTCTTCTGACCATTTTTTAATTGGGTTGTTTTTTTGTTTTTATATTGAGTTGTATCAGATGTTTATATATTTTGGGTATTAACCCCTTATTGGTCATATCATTTGCAAATATTTTCTCCCATTCAGTAGGTTGTCTTTTTGTTTTGTGGATGGCTTCCTTTGCTGTTTAAGCTTTTAAGTTTAATTAGGTCCCATTTGTTTATTTTTGCTTTTGCTTCCTTAGCCTTAGGAGACAGATACAAAAAAATATTGCTGAGTTCTATGTCAAAGAGTATTCTGACTCTTTTCCCTTCTGAGAGTTGTATGGTTTTAGAGGCCCTGAGGATATGATTTTGAACAGAATACACACAGTTCCTGTCTAGTGGAACAGAGAAATACCAATTAAATTATCACAAATAAATACATAATTACAAATTACGATAAGTGCTATAAAGGAAAAGACTGATGAAGGAACTGAAAACAGGGTCCAGTAAAGCTGGAGGTTGGCAGGAAGGGTGGTAGGTTTTCAGGGAAAGGCTTCTCCAAGAAAGTAATAATTAAACTAAAACCTGAAGGCTAAGTAGGCATTTACCAAACCAAGAGTAGTGAGGCGAGACCTCCAGCCAGAAGTGGCAATATTTGTGACAAGAAAAAGCTTAGTCATTTAAAAAAAAGGAGAGATGCTGAGGGTGGTATGCAGCATTCTGAGCAAAGGAAGAAAGCAGCATAGGAAAAGGTTAGAGGTGGGTTCCATTCAAACAGTACCTGGTAGGCCATGGTGAGAAATTCAGATTTTCTAAGTGCAAATGGGAAAACTTTAATAAAGTAGTAGAATTTAAGTTTTAAAAGTTGTAAGATGTTAGGGATAGTGATCATTTGGGAGTGGAGAAATCAGATAAATTTGAGATCTGTTTTGAAGAGTATTCTCCTGTGGAGCAGCATGATTATAGTGACTTGGCTTTAGGAAATATTATTGGGTGGGCCAAAAAGTGCCTTCAGTTTTCTAAGTAAAAATAAAAGACACATTTTTCATTTTCACCAAGAACTTTATTGAACATCGTATTCACCCTTTTGTTCCACTACCTTCTGCCATTTTTTAGGCAACTTCATAATTCCATCTTACCAAAACTTTTTATCTTTTTGAGCAAAGAACTGTTCCAGGTATCTTTTACAGTCTTCCAGGGAATTGAAATTTTTTCCATTAAGAGAATTTTGTAAAGACCGAAATAAATGGAAATCCAAAGGTGCAATGTCTGGTGAATTGGGTGGATGAATCAGAACTTCCCAGCCAAGCTGTAACAGTTTTTGCCTGGTCATCAAAGAAACATGCTGTCTTGTGTTATCCTGATGAAAGATGATGAGTTTTCTGTTGGCTAATTCCGGACGCTTTTCGTCAAATGCTGCTTTCAGTTGGTCTAATTGGGAGCAGTACTTGTTGGAATTAATTGGTTTTCTGGAAGGAGCTCATAATAGATGACTCCCTTCCAATCCCCCCATACACACAACATCACCTTCTTTGGCTGAACACCGGCCTTTGATATGGTTGGTGGTGGTTTCATTTCACTTGTCCCATGATCTCTTCCATTCCACACTGTTGTACAGTATCCACTTTTCATTGCCCATCACAGTTTGTTTTAAACACAGAATGTTTTCATTACGTTTCAGTTGAGAATCTCATGCGGAAATACAGTCAAGAAGGTTTTTTTATTGTTGTTTTGAAGGTTTTTTTTTTTTTTTTTTTTGGCTGTGTTGGGTCTTCATTGCTGCACGTGGCCTTTCTCTTATTGTGGTGAGCAAAGGCTACTCTTCGCTGCGGTGCACGGGCTGCTCATTACAGTGGCTTCTCTTGTTGTAGAGCATGGCCTCTCGGCGCACAGGCTTCAATAGTTGTGGCTTGCGGGCTGTAGAGCACAGGCTCAGTAGTTGTGGTGCACAGGCTTAGTTGCTGCACAGCATGTGGGATCTTCCCAGACCAAGGGCTCGAACGTGTGTCCCCTGCATTGGCAGGTGGATTCTTAACCACTGCGCCACCGGGGAAGTGCTGGTCAAGAAGGTTTTTTTCACTTAACTTATGTGGAACCCAAACATCAAAGCAATTCACGTAACCAACCTGGTGCAAATGATTTTCAAGGCTTGATTTGGATATTTTGAGTGTATCTTCTATCTCCCTTGTGGTATAATGTTGATTGTTCTCAATTATTGTTTCGATTTGATTGCTGTCAGCTTCAACTGGTCCACCCACCTGTGGAGCATCATCCAGTGAGAAATCTCTAGCACGAAACTTCTCAAACCATTTTTGACATGTTTGATCAGTCCCAGCACCTTCTCCGTACACTGCACAAATCTTTTTTTTGCATTTCAGTTGTGTTTTTACCTCTCTTGAAATAATAAAGCATAATATGCCAAAAATGTTGCTTTTTTCTTCCATCTTCAATGTTAGAATGGCTACACAAAAAATTCACCAATTTTGATAAGTTTTTTTTTTTAATGTACGCTGATATGACAGCTGTCACATACAGTCTAACAAAATTGTTCTGAATGAAGTTAAAGACAACTAAGTGCTACTAGAGCCATCTTATGGAAAAAACCTAACAAACCTTTTGGCCAACCAAATACAAAAGTAAAGTTTAGTTTATAATGATAACAATGTAATTTGCAACTCTCTTCAACATGGATCTGGCCATAAGCTTGAGGAGATTATATTTTATTCTAAGCACTGTGATTTGAAGAATATAGATAAGCTGAAATGCATTTTGAGTAGATCACGCAGGATGATGAAACAATTAAAAATCCTTGGGGTAGCCAACTAGTTGTTGAAAGGAGTGATCCTTCATAAATTTATTCCAGCTGAAAAATACTTCCACATTCAATCCAGGTGAATAGTATTAAACCAGAAATTAAAGAGCTTTGCAAAAATATAAAACAATTCCTCTCTTCACAATAAATTTTTCATTTAAAAATATGTTAAGCACTTCCCTGGTGGCTCAGTGGTTAAGAACCCACCTGCCAATGCAGGGGACACGGGTTTGAGCCCTGGTCCGGGAAGATTTCACATGCCGCAGAGCAACTAAGCCCATGCACCACAACTACTGAGCCTGCGCTCTAGAGCCTGCAAGCCACAACTACTAAGCCCATGTGCCACAACTACAGAAGCCCGTGCACCTAGAGCCCATGCCCTGCAACAAGAGAAACCACTGCAATGAGAAGCCCATGCACCACAACGAACAGTAGCCCTCGCTTGCGGCAACTAGAGAAAGCCCACGCACAGCAACAAAGGCCCAGTGCAGCCAAAAATAAATAATAAATAAATTTATTTTAAAAAATATGTTAACATGTAATGGGTGCATTCCTATTAAATGAATTAATAAATGAATGCTTGAAATTTTTCTCACCTTTAATCCTAGTATGGTAAATATCAACAGGTGTAATATCTATATAAGCGAAAGCTAAGAGTATAAAGGAGCACTGAAACCAAAAAGTTTGAGAACCACTGCCGTACACCACACTACCTGTCATTTGGGTTAGAGGGCAGCAGTGAGACAGGGCTATCCATGGGAAACAGCTGTAGGTATCCATCAGTTAAGAGGAGTGCGGCTGTTCCTGCAGGTTGAGGTGATTAACCGCTTAAGTTAGCAACTCCTAATGTACATTCTGTTCTGATCTTAGTATATGACATAGCTTTTAGTGGTAGGCAGCAAAATGAGAAAAATAAAACAATGTTTGTCATGAAGCTGAATATATATATTCAGTACAAAGAACTGTCTTTTAACCTCTGTCCATGTCTTTTTTACATATTTGACATAAGATTGGTCTTTATGAAATGGTGGGAGAACAGGTGTTAATTGCAAGTTTCTTCTTGTTTTAATGTCCCTGTTTGTCCCCAACTGGCAATCTTGTGTCATTTCTCCAAATTGTTTTTGTAAGACATATTGCTCCAGGCCAGGAACTAGTCTAAAGTCTTGGAAGTCAGTGAAGGAAGGGAGAAAAGGTGAGTACATTCTAGGTCCAGGTGTGAGAGCCTAGTGAATGTCCAAGAGGGCAGCAAAGGTTGTTCTGGTAGGCAAGTAGAAACTAGTGCAGGAAAGGAGCAAATAAGTCACCAAGATAGTTGGTATCTTTGGTCCCATGGCAGTGGTTCTCAGCCCTGTTACACGCTAAGATTATCTGGAACACTTAAGAAAACACCAGTAACCAGGCCCCGTCCTCAAAGATTGTGATTTAATTAGCCTGCAGTGGGACCTAAGCATGGTGTCTTTTAAAAAAATCTCATCAGGTGATCCTAAAGTGCAGCTAGACTTGAGAACCACTGTCCTAGGGCCATTGTTTGATCAGATAGCCTCTGCTTTTATATTCATGATGTGCATTCATGGGGCCAGCAAAGGCTGACAGAGTCCCACTGGTGCCAGGATAAGGTCCAGCCCTCCTAGGAAGATTGTTGCTTTCCTAAACTATATACTCATATCAATATAGTTATTTAATAAGACTTTACAACAAAAGTAAGTAAATACTTCTTTGCAAATATGACTCTGTCCTGTCAAACTGGGCCAGCCACTACTTAACTTTTGAGAATTAGCACAAAGAAATTTTTACTTATAAGAACAGCCGAGGGCTTCCCTGGTGGCGCAGTGGTTGAGAGTCCGCCTGCCGATGCAGGGGATACAGGTTCGTGCCCCGGTCCGGGAAGATCCCACATGCCATGGAGCGGCTGGGCCCATGAGCCACGGCCGCTGAGCCTGCGTGTCCGGAGCCTGTGCTCCGCAACGGGAGAGGCCACAATAGTGAGAGGCCTGCGTACCGCAAAAAAAAAAAAAAAAGAACAGCCGAAATCCTCTTTTACCTCTCCAGTCACTTCTGATTTCTAACGATTTCAGGGGGAAAACCTCCATTTTTAGGTACACACAGGAGTGATAGAGTATAAAATCTAACTGGCAAAAAGATTTCCCCTCATTTTCTTTTCTGTAGGAGACCCTAAGTTCTTCCTTGTCCTCTGAGCTCTGGAAGTCAAATAATCCTGTTGTTATGGCAGACATCGATGTGTGCAGTGTAACAAGTAGCTTGTTTCCTTTTTGAAAAGTATTGGATCAAAAGAAACAGCATTTAAAAATATACATTTAACTTAAATAGCAAAATAGTAAGTCGTTAGTGTTGTATTTTAAAATATAGAAAATTAGCTGTGCTAAAACTTACAAGTAGAATAACCTTTAAATTAAAAATACATATTTTTTTAATTTTAGGAAAGCCGAACTAGAAGCAGTTGTCAGAAAGAAGATTGAGTTTGAGAGAAAAGCTCTACGTATTGTTGAACAGCTTTTAGAAGAGAATATTACAGAAGAATTCCTAAGGGAGTGTGTATGTGTTGGTAAATTATTACTTTTGTTGTATAAGATCTTTAAATATGTGTAATGTGAAACTTCTTTGCATTATTGAAATCTTTGAATCTATTGTCAGCTACATGCTATAGAATTTATGCATTTAAAAATTATCAACTATTATGCATTCCTTGTTTTATAGTGACTTTAAAATGCACTAAAGAGAGATAACATGCATATTTTACCCCTTTGTGCTAGTTCTTTTAACCAGTCTGCTAATCTCACCTGATTTTCATTGCTTTGCACTGCTGATCCCCATGTCACTTTTCATATTCTGTATGTTATCCTATTTTAATAATGGAAGATCATTATTTTTGTTAATGTAATTTCATTAATTTTGATATTTTAAAAACCTGAAATATAGACCATTTATAGTTTAACACATAACAAGAGAATTACCATCTGCATTAAAAAACTTTTTTTTTCGTTAATGGCTTATTGCATTAAAAACTTGAATGGAAATGTTTGTTATATCCTCATAATCCTTAAGAGAAAAAAGAAATGGAAAATTAAAGCTCAGAACTTTTATTGCAGAAATAATTCTTAGTGTGGCTTAGAGATTTTCCTAAACAAGAGGAATATAAATCTGATAATATTTAAATTCATACAGGTAACTGCATCAGAATCTCCATACTTGATGACTTTAAAGACAAAGACAGACCAGAAATGTTGGTTTGTCTCAAGAACTGAGATTATTTGGAAATGAAAATGTCAAAGGAAAATATCTGGCGTTAGCTTATAACTATCACCTCACTGTTCTCTGTACAGCTTTTTCAGGAGATAGAAGATTTTGCACAAAAATTTGTTCAGGAGTCAAAATGACACCTTTAGTATACTTTGAGATTGTGCTTTAAGAAATAGGTAAAATTATATCTTATTATTTTATTTGGTTTATTTTTGAGTAATACTTTTTTTTATTATTTAATTGTTTTTGGCTGCGTTGGGTCTTTGTTGCTGCACACGGGCTTTCTCTAGTTGCAGCGAGCGGGGGGCTGCTCTTTGTTATGGTGCGCTGGCTTCTCTTGCGGAGCACGGGCTCTAGGCGCACGGGCTTCAGTAGTTGTGGCTCGTGGGCTTAGTTGCTCCATGGCATGTGGGATCTTCCTGGGCCAGGGCTCGAACTGGTGTCCCCTGCATTGGCAGGCAGATTCTTAACCACTGCACCACCAGGGAAGTCCCAAGTAATACTTTTTTAAAATAAAATATACTATTAATATTTTCCTTTGGTATAGCAGTCACTGTAGCATCACTTCTTCCTCCTTTCATGAATTGTACAATCTACAAGGATGCATAGTCTACCATGGCAGAAATTTTTTGGGCTTTGTGGGTTTTTTTTTTTTTTTTAATAATAGCTAACATTTTCTGAGTACTTAGTATGTGTCAAGAAGCACTTTTTTGAGTCCTTTTCCTTTATTTTCTCTTTAATTCTAACATCAAACCTATGAGATAGGTACTGTTATGATCCCTGTGTTTTCAGATGAGATCGGTAAGGCTTAAAGAGCTGATAAATAAACTTTTCCAATAATCTGGTGGGGGAAATGCCCCTCTCATTTCTTTATAGGGGAAGTTCATCACACCTGCTCACTATAGTGATGTCGTGGATGAGCGTTCTATTATCAAACTCTGCGGCTATCCCTTATGTCAGAAGAAGCTAGGAATTGTAAGTAGCTACTTTTTTTTAACATGTAGACTTTTAATTTTTATATTTAGCAAAATACTGTGTAGAAAGAACAATAAATGAAACTGAGGTCATGAACTAATGATGTGGGTTAGCCAAAGATATGATATGTAGATTACTTACTCTTGTTAACTGTAAAGTTCATGTTTATTATTTGAATTCTTTTTAAGCTATATGTTCTTTTCTTTAGGTACCAAAACAGAAATATAAAATTTCTACTAAAACCAATAAAGTCTATGATATTACTGAAAGAAAGGTAAGTTTAAAGGCTATTTTCAATGTGGCAGTTAATTTTTAATATTATACTAAATGGAATTCTAAAAATATCTGTTTAAAATCTTGCCTTTTAGAAAATAGCCATGTTAAAAGTTTTTCATTTATAAATATTTCATTCAAGGTGTTAAAAAAAAACTCTTTGCTTACACTTTACTTAATATGTGAACTTTTAAAAATTAAAAGTGCATATTGGCACAAATTTAGGCGAGTGAATCATAGGACAGAGTAGAGAGCCAGAAACAGACTCACTACTTATGTGGACACTGGACATATGACATCAGGAGTATTTTAGATCAGTGGAGAAAGGATGGATGTTTTTAAATAAATTGTACTGGCATGATTAGTTATCCATATGGAAATAATGAAAACTGACACCTATTTCAACGTACATACAAAGATAAATTTTAGGTAGATTAAGGACCTAAAGGTAAAAGAGATACCTTTTCAAAGACAGTATGAGAGAATATCTTTATAAACTTGGGCTAGAGAGAATTTCTTAAATAAGATAGAAAATTATAGACCATAGAGGAAAAATTGATACATTTTTTTACATTAAAATAGAAAACATTTACTCATTAGAAGTTTCTTTAAAAAGAGAGTGAAGGGCTTCCCTGGTGGCGCAGTGGTTGAGAGTCTGCCTGCTGATGCAGGGGACACGGGTTCGTGTCCCGGTCCAGGAAGATCCCACATGCCGTGGAGCAGCTAGGCCCATGAGCCATGGCCGTTGAGCCTGCGCATCCGGAGCCTGTGCTCAGCAACTGGAGAGGCAACAACAGTGAGAGAGGCCCACATACTGCAAAAAAAAAAAAAAAAAAGAGAGAGAATGGAAAGATAGGCTACAAATCAGAAGGAGTTATATTTCTCACATGTAACTAACCGTAGTTTCCTAACCAGAGTACGTCATCTATAAGAAAAAGACAAAGACTTAATTAAAAAAATTTTACAGAAGGAACTTGAATGGCTAATGAATATATGAAAAGATGCTCAGCCTTATCAGTAAGCAGGAAAATAGCAAATGAAAACACATTGAGTTACATTTTTACAGTCCCCAAATCAGCAAAATTATAAAAATCTGACAGCATTAGTAACTCTGTATACTGCTAGTCAAATAAAAATTGGTACAACCTTTTTGAGCAACTGTTTGGCAAAGTCAAATTTACATATTCTTTGTGACCATTCTTTCTATTCTTTGGTATAAATCCTTGTCCATATGCACAAGTATATATGTGTATAAATGTTCCTAGTAGGATAAACAAAATATGGTACATACATAGAATGGAATAATTATTTGACCTTAAAAAGGAAGGAAATTCTGACACAAGCTACAACTGAATGTACTTTGAAGACATTATCATCCTAAGTGTGAGATAAGCCAGCACAAAAAGAAAAATATTATATGGTTCTACTTATATGAGGTAATTAGAGTAGTCAAATTTATAGAGACAGAAAGTAGAATGGTTTTTGTCAGAGGAGGTGGAAATGGGGAGTTATGGTTTAATGGGTGTGGAGTTTCAGTTTTGCAAGATGAAAAGAGTTCTGGAGCTGGATGATGGTGATGGTTGTAAAACAGTAAGAAGGTACTTAATGCCACTGAACTATATACTTAAAAATGCTTAAGATGGTAAATTTTGTGTATTATACAACAATTTTTTAATTTAAAAAATTGTTATTAAAAAAAGGTTCATAGTAACATTGTAATGATAACAAAAAATTACAAACTCAACTGTCCTTAAATAGTAACTAAAAGGCAGTATACTTAGGCAATGGAATATAATACACAGTGTAAATGAATAAGCTATAGCTACACAAATGAGTCTTAAAGACATAATGTGGAACAGAAGAATACATAACAGTATGATTCCATTTAGACAAAGTTTAAAAATAGGCAAAACCGAATGATATATTTTATAGGATATGTATGTAAGCAGCAACACTAAAAAAAAACAAAAGAATGAATAGCACAAAATTTATAATAGTGGTTACCTCTGAGGAATGTGGAGAGTGATACCATCGGGGAGGGATACATAGAAGCCTTCAAAGGTACTAAATCTTACTGCTTACCTTGGGTGGTAGATTCATGGGTTTTCGTTTTTTTCTGTGAACTACATATTTATGTTTTATATTCTCTTCTGTACATGTTGTATTTCACAATAAGAAAAAAATAATTTGCTAGTTTTAAAATGTTCTTTTCAGTGTTTTTGCAGCAATTTTTGTTATAAAGCATCTAAGTTTTTTGAAGCACAAATTCCTAAAACTCCAGTGTGGGTTCGAGAAGAAGAAAGGTAATTTAAATCATTATGTATACATTTGTTCATAAATTCTAATAATTTCTTTCTATTTTTTGAGATATGCAAAAAGTAGGTATAGTTTTCTTTGGAATGCATTTACTGTACACATTTTAATTGTGGGGAAATGGTTATATTTCAAGCAGAGCTTTTGAGGATTTTACACTTAAAATCAGAAAATTAATACATACAAATGTTATGTGTTTGCTGTTTTAGCTTTAAGCACAAAATCTGAACTTTGCTTCCTATTGTGATGGTTATTTCTATTAATTCTATTAATCCTGAGATAAAAATTATAAATTTTTTCAGAAGGTACTGGATTTTGGGATCCAGCTGAACTCACTTTGTTGTTAGGAAACTATATACTAAAGTTAAAAAGTTCAGGTTACTAATTCATTTAATCTGTATTAAAAATCGGTATAATATAAACTTAAAGAAAGCCAATTTAAAGAGTCATTTTTAGCAAAAAAGTTTATAAACATTCCTGGGATTTTGCCTTTTGAGAAATGTTTAAACATTTATAACATTTTATTAGTTGGTGAATTTGAAAGAGAATTTACTACTGAGGGGAAAATTATAAAATATTTAAAAAGTAACAAAAATTATTGTTATGTAACTGAACTGTGTATTGTCTAGAAATTCCAAAGGCTTAAATTAATGAGATAATGTCTCAAGTAATTCATGTTTGATAGAGAATATTATAACAACACAAGGCAGTGTTATTTGGGGTAAAATAGGATCTATGCTAAATAAACTTAAAGTCTTATTTGATACACAAGTAACATGACACTACTGTATGTTCAACTAGCATTAATTTTACTGATGACAGTACCTTTGTTTGCAGACACCTTTGCCTGCTGCTCCAATTCTGTGTGGTTCAGAATATGTAAAACATACTACAGTACGGCCTTTGTTAATTGAATTCAACATAATGGAGACTAAATTGCTCATCATTTCTTTACCAGCCTATCCAACTTTCTTGTTTGGAGGATAAAAGATTGTAGCATTGTCCAAAGTGACTGGGAAGCTACAAGCACCTTTCTAACTATCACTTTTTCTCTTTCCTTAATATTTCTTTCACCAGCGCTGCCCATTACCTCCTCAGTCCTAATGACGGTGACATATTCCATTTCCCAGTGTTAAGACCGGTGTTTCCTTGAGTTGTTCTTAACTTTGCTTCCAGAGATCTCTACTTCTTGAAGTTAGCTCTCTCATTTAGCCCATACTCATATCTGCTTCAAAACCATTTATCAAAGCACCTTTGCTGTCATCTCTGTTTTCTTCCGATATAGTTATTGGTACTTCCTTCAGCTAATTTAAAACAGTTCTTCCCTCTAACCTTTTCCAAAAATCTTACCATGCTCTCTTCAGAATGCCCACTTTTTCCCAAAACGTGAAGCTCTGTCATTTTATATTTGTGGTTCTTGAAATTCTACCGTATCTATATGCCCTTTCTTACCTCACTTAGAAAGATGAAAATGACCTTGGTTTCCCTAAACTAATCAATTTAATTTACATTTAAAGTGTATAGCATGCTCTTACTACCCTGCACATGTGTAAAAACCAACCTGTGAGTTTAAATTTAAATCTCATTGGGATGACAAAACAAATACACATGAGTGAAACAAGTTTGTACTTATTCTAATGGGGACCTGTAATGTAAGTTAGTGAGGATAAAACATTGCATAATGAAAAACTGTAAGCAGAGGTGAGAAAATAAACTCATAGGAATAGGTTGGTATTGGAAGTAGATAGTGAGAACATTGGCTCACTTGAAATAAGGGATGTGTTTGGGAAACAAATAGAAAATAATGATACGTATCAAGGAGCCAAGCTAAGTTTGGTATATCCTCAATTGCTGGGGAGATATCAAGTGTTTTTGAATAGAATTTAGTCTGGCATTGGTGTACAAGATGAATTAAAGAGAGGATCATAATGAAAGAACTGAAAGGGTCCTTAGAGAAAATTTAATCCAACCTTATTATCAAAAAGCTCAGAAAGATTAAGTGTATTTCTTAAGCTAGTGATAGATTCTGAACAAGGCTAGGATTCTTTTGTCATATTCCTCTTGATTGGAAGTAACCAGTGAGTAATCTATAAATATACAATTGTCACATTGTACATAGTGTAACTATAGCCCTTATTTATGTATAATACTTGTCTGTATATAATAACCATGTCAGTATTTTTCATATCTGGATGCGTCAGTGTTACCTTAATTTCTAAATTCTTAGGGGCAAGAATTATGTCAGTTTATCTAATCCACTAGAGGTCACTGTGTTTTCACAGAGAATGTTTGATATTTTTATGTGTGCTAATGATCAGAATTCAGGAATTCAGCATTCGTTTAAAAAGCTTGTCTAGCTATTGTACATATAAGCTCTACAGAAATGTGATATTTTAAAGAAAGTCTGTTCACATAATAGTGTGGGGTACAACATTCATAACCTATCTTCTTTTAAAGGGGAAAAAAGGCTTTTTTTAGATGGCAGCATTAAGTATTTAATGCAGAGATATTTTTATTAGCTTAGAGTGAGTTGTAATAAATAATAAGCTATATCACCATCATAATATTAAGTTATAATTTTATTAATATTAAGTACTATTTTTATTATAATTTTAAAATAAGAATAAATTTTAAAATTCACTCATAGAATTAGTTATTTTATTGTAATGACTTCCAAAATCTTTCTTTAATTGAAATATAGTTGACATATAGTATTATATTAGTTTCAGTTGTACCACATGGTGATTTGACATTTCCATACGTTATGGAATGATCACCACAATAAGTCTATTAACCATCTGTCCCCATACAAAGTTATTACAATATTATTGAACATATTCCTCATGCTGTACTTTACATCTCTATGGCATCTTTATTTTATAACTGGAGGTTTGTACCTCTTAATCTACCCTTCACCTATTTCATCGACATTTGTTTGTTCTCTGTATCCGTGAATGATTTCCAAAATTTTTGACCACTGTAATAAATGCATTTTACATTATCCAACATATACATAGAACTGAAGCAAAAGTTTTAGGAAACAATTTTTATCCTCACTACATGAAAGGCCTCTGATATTTTCTACTCTGTTGCTTTTTTGAAATGGTGGTAGCAACCCCCTTAATTGGTTGGTCCTGATCTGTAGTTTTTGTTTGTTTGTTTGTATAAATTTATTTTATTTATGTTTGGCTGCATTCGGTCTTCTTTGCTGCACGTGGGCTTTCTCTAGTTGTGGCGAGTGGGGGATGCTCTTCATTGCAGTGTGCAGGCTCTTATTGTGGAGCACGAGCTGTAGGCGCACCATCTTCAGTGGTTGTGGCATGCAGGCTCAGTAGTTGTGGCTCGCGGGCTCTAGAGCGCAGGCTCAGTAGTTGTGGCGCATGGGCTTAGTTGCTCCGCAGCATGTGGGATCTTCCCAGACCAGGGATAGAACCCATGTCCCCTGCATTGGCAGGTGGATTCTTCACCACTGTGCCACCAGGGGAGCCCCTGATCTGTAGTTTTAAGAGCACTGTTTTGTTGGATCTAGCTTAGATTTTTAGTTGTTTTAGTGTAAGAAAGTCTGTTACCAGCGCTGAATCTTATTTTCCTCATTTGTAAGTGGAAAGTTGCATTTAACCTTAGTTCCCTTTAATTCTAATGTTTTACAATTCTAAGTCAGTCAGTGCTGCTATAGTGAAAGTTTTCTAGATAAGGAAATGTCTCCTTGATAAAAATGATGAAAATTAAAATGATCAGTATAAGCCTAGGGAAATTTATACTACCTTGTAGAGAAGTCTGTCTCATTTAAGAGTACAGAATACAGTATTAGAATACAAATTACTGACTAAATAAATTTGAACTCTTCAGTCTGTAAAAGATAAAGACTGATAAAGGATTGAATTAAAGTTTTTAAATTATGAAGAAAAACCAAGAATATTTTATATTTTATAGTATGTCCAGAACAACTTGAAGTTTACATCTTTAGGGACACCATGGTCTTACATAGCATTGGAAATAGAATATTCAGTTTGACAATTTGACTCAATTTGTTTTTTCTTACATTATTGTGAAAGCTAATATAAATTTATTCACCAGATTCTAAAATACTAAAACCTATAGTAAAATTTACTATAAGATAAATTTATAAGATACTATTTTGTACCATAATAAACTCACTACCTCATTGGTAAAAACGTATAAATCAATTTAAGAAAATCTTAGACAAATTCATGAATTCTAGCTCCATGCTTCTGTTGAGGCTTTGGAGTCAAAAAGGGTCTTAGAGGTTTTATAGTCCTTCATTTTCGTTATTAAGGTAAAAATATCTGGAGTGTATCTTTAATGTCATGAATAACAGCAATGCTTTGCACAAAATGTCTCCTGATGCTCTGTCAGAGACAAAACATTGACCATGACGCAGTATGATGCTTCTCATGTTGTGAGTTAGAAATTTTTCACCCACTTGGTGGCCAGAAACAGACCACATACAGTTTTGTTCCTCTGAGACAGTATGCTCATTTAGGTAGTCATATAGTTACATTTATAAATCCTGTTTGGTTGACTTTAGGCTCTGACGTCGTTGAAGAAGGGAAATTTCTTGAATTGTAACATTAAAAAATCAGGAGTTAAAGCTGAGAAGGAAGGACAAATGTTTAGAATCAAATTTTGATTTAAAAGATGAAATTGGGGTGAATGGTTAATGCTGACAGAGCTAAAAGCGCCATCATGTGGCCCAGAGTAGGGGATTTTCACACATGCTTCTTAGCAATAAACAGTGTAATCTCAGAGGTGCGGAAGCCAAAAACCTCTGCAGAACAACTTCTATAACCTCTTCCTGAATAGTGTTGCTTGGTAGACAGAATAAAAACTTTCTGAAACAGGTTTTAACATGTTTCATATTGTATTTGAAAAATTCCCACCACAGGGGGGAATTGTAGCCTGCTGCTTCTGTTGGTTTATATATAATACACATATTCTAAGTGATACACACCCACCAAGGTCTTTTGGCGTGTTATTTCTAGTTTTAGATGTACTTTGCTAAAGTTACAGTTAATCATCTAATTTTCACTTCAGTGAAAATAATGTGAAAATGTTTATGAAGAAGAGCTTGAAGGTATTCTTTAAGATAGTTTTACTTAGTTTTTAAATTGAGCTTATCTGAATTAAATGTCTCAGGACAACGTAAACTTTGAAAGGAATGGAAGATACTTAGATTGATGAGAAATGGTACTTTTAACAAAGAAAAAGCTTTTGAATTTCATCTAAAAAAGGATAGAAAAGAAAGAGCAAATGTAACTTGGTGCCTTGTTTCTAAAACAGCTCATAGCAAAAACAAACCGAATTTTATATTGAACCTTTTGTCCAGTACCTCATTAAATTCAATTTTGGTTTATCTTAGTGTCAGGTACCATTCTCCCTTTTATAGATTGGGAATCAGAGAGTATTAAAGTCACTCATAAAGCATCTAGAAACAGTGTTCAGCGTAGTTTTCTTTATGTGAAGTCAGAAAACTGAAACAAAGGAGAGGAAAAGAGTAAAGTATATTGAATTCCTTTGGGAGGGGATAAGTAAAGATGGTATCCTCGCAACTTTTGGGGTTCCTTTTTCTGGCTTTAATTAGAGGCATCATGTTAGAAAGAGAGAACTTAGACTTTGAAAGACCTAAATTCAAATCCTAGATTTACTACTCGATACGTGTAGTGATCTTAGGAACTCAGTTAACCCCTCAGAGCTTCAGTTTCCTCATCTATAAAAATAAAGTTGTTAGTTATGTGAAGATTAAATGAAATAATATATATAACCATGTAGCAGAAAGTATGGGAAGATGAAAAAGTCCTGGAGATGGTGATAGTTGCACAACAGTGTGAATGTACTTGATGCCACTGAACTGTAGCTAAAAATGGTTTAAATGGTCAATTTTATGTAAGGTATATTTTACCACAATTTTAAAAAAAATTCACTTACCATATAATAAGCAATCAATATATGCTAATTTCCCCCTTCATTAGAGATTGAATTGTCCTTTAATTCTTAGTGTTTTTCTCAAAAAATATCAAGTTGTATTGCTGGAGATTTCTCATAAAACTACTTAAATTGTATTCATGATTTAGAATAATGTTTACATTTTTATTACCCCTTGATTCAGCCATGCTTGAACCTCATTCTTATTTGGAACCATTCTGCCAACAAGATCTTGAAATAAGAGCTTCCCGTCTCTGACCACAACCTCTATCTCATCTGCATCTGTCACTCCTGAGTGTGCTTTGTGACCTCGTTTTGACCTCCTGTCTCTACCTCAGCTCTATTCTTCTAGGTTGGCAGACCCTCATTAAGTTTGTTTTCTTGAGTTCCACTGTCAGCAGTTGTAATATCATCCTTAAACGATCCCAGATTATTTCTCCCTTAACTTCTATTATGTCCACCTTCCCAAGCTTCAGTCATCCTTCTTTTCTGTTGCTGAAGATTATTGGGTAAAGTTCTCAAATCAGATCATTAGCACTTTTGATATGCTGTCTCATTTAATTCAATCCTCACAACATCCCTGGGGAAGTACCGTTACCCATTTTATGGGTGGTGAAACTGAGGCTTAGAGAGGCTTAGTGACTCTCTCAAGAACACTTAGCTTATATATATATAGATTTGGGATTTAAATGCAGTTTTGTCTGACACCAAAGCCTGCACTCTTTGCATTCCTGTGGCCCTGTTCCAGTTCATTCTGTCTAGTCTCAACAGTGTCCTCAAGTGTTTATTCTTTGTTTCTTAATGACTATGATACATTCAGACCTTTTCTCCTCTCCTTAAACTTTGAACCCCACCCCCAACTCATAGTAGATATAACCTACTACTTAACTGAAATGATTGAGGGCATCCACCAGAAGCTCCTTCAACGTTATTTTCTTCATATGCTCTCTCATTTCTCTGCCTCCTCGTTGCTAATATAGTACTTCTGTGTTACCGATTCTGTTCTCCTCTCACCAAGGCCTTGCTGTATGGTTTATTCCTATTTTCTTACTCTTTCAAACTCTCCTTTCATTCTAATTCTTTTTCCTGTACTTTAAAAAGGAAAAAAAAAATCCTGAAAAATATCCTTTAGATTTAGCAGTCCTATGGTAATTGGTGATCTTAGCAAGAGCCATTTCAGTAGAGTAATGCATACAGGTTCCAGGAGGCAGAGGGTTGAGGACTGAATAGGAAATACAGAATTGGAAATGATGAGTGCAGACTTCTTTAAAGAAGTCTGAATGAAAGGGGGAGGGATTGTATGGCTCAAGGACAGGGTTGTTTTGTGTGTTTGTTTGTTTAAGAGATGGGCTAAGTTTAAGCATGGTAGTTTACTGAAAGGAAAGAGAAAAAAGGGAGAGAGGTTTGTGGAGTAAAACCTCAGAGTAAAATCCATAGGATTAGCCTCAAATGCCTTTATATACAAACTATATTGATCTTTATAGGCCCAGCTGAATCTGAAGCTTTTCTTCATTGGCTCAGCCAGAAGTTTTTCTTTCTTCTCTAATTTTCTGGAGCAGCTCATCTCTCTCTCATGAATTATATGATACAGGAGTGTAGTTCTTACGAGCGATCCTGGCTGGCTGTGATTCCTGGCTTTACCACTTACTAGCTGTGTGACTTTCGTCACATTAGTTAGTCTTTCAGTACTCGGTCTTTTTATCTGTAATGTGGGATGGTAGTAGTAGCTATATCATTCTTATGAGGATTATTATTTATAAATCTCTTGGAACACGAGCTTTCCTCCTACTAAATTGTAATGTCCTTAAAAATAGGAACCTATTCTTTGTATTACTTAACATACCCAACATAGTCCATACATATAATAGTTCAGAATTTTATTTTTGAAGGAATTTGTTGATTGATGGAATATACCATGCATTTGCAGGTTAGCCATTTAGTTAGTGTAAGAATCCAATTGAGAATCACTGTGTCTACACATATTTTTTTTTCCCTGCAGTGATACTCAGATCCTGGTGTAGGACCAAATACCAGACAGCTGCATGGTACTGAACCTTGATAATTTTAGCCAGGAAAACTTGGGCGGGGAAGTGGGATAGGAAGAGTGAGAGAACTACAAATGGAAGTGGGAGGAAGTAGTCAACAGGCAATAAAACACTCTGTTGTAAACGTTAGCATATTATTTAGTATGCTAAAAAAGCTCTTAATGGGAGTTATAAATATCCCCTGGAGTAGTCAAGGCTAGTCACCATCCAAGCAGTGTCATTTGTTTTCTTTGAGTAACACCAAACCAAGGTAGCTTCTGTGACTAGAGTTTTCATGAGTGGGAAGAAGGAGGGTAAACAGGATAATTTGGATGATTGGGAAAGGACACACCTCGATTGGCTGAAGGACTAAGGAAGAAGAAAAAATAGCTCAAATTTTTACTGTCAGGGAACTTACTGCCTATTGCCTTATTTTGTCTTTTTCTTCTAAATTTTTTATTATTGGTCTTGGGGGAATTCCTGAACTGCAGGGAAATCTCTAGAGCAGGGATGTACGCATCCTGATGTGTGATACTTAGATGTTTAATGGGAAAGAATGCCTTGATCAGTTAGCAATGCCTCCCATAGCTAAGGAGAAGATTGGCAACAGATCCATTCCCTGCAGTGCCTTGTATGCTTGTGACTGAACAAAAGATGAATGGATTATCTAGGCAGTAGTTATATGATTGATGCTGTGATGTTTAATTATATAGAAAAATACTTGCAACTGATATTTTTGATTGGTAGCCTTTAAGTGTCATAACTCAAATGACTTCTGGTTCCATCTGTCCATTTAGCTTGACTCTTTTTTTAAATTAATTTTTATTGGAGTATAGTTGCTTTACAATATTGTGTTCTTTCTGCTGCACAGCAAAGTGAATCAGCTATATGTATACATATATCCCCTCTCTTTTGGATTTCCTTCCCATTTAGGTCACCACAGAGCACTGAGTAGAGTTCCCTGTGCATAGGTTCTCATTAGTTATCTGTTTTATACATAGTAGTGTATGTATATCAATCCCAATCTCCCAAATCATCCCAACCCTTCTCCTCCCTTGGTGTCCATATGTTTGTTCTCTACGTCTGTGTCTCTATTTCTGCTTTGCAAATAAGATCATCTATACCATTTTTCTAGATTCCACATATATGCGTTAATATACGATATTTATTTTTCTCTTTTTGACTTACTCTGTATGACGGTCTCTCGGTCCATCCACATCTCTGCAAATGACACAATTTCGTTCCTTTTTATGGCTGAGTAATATTCCATTGTATATATGTACCACATCTTTATCCATTCCTCTGTTGATGGGCATTTAGGTTGCTTCCATGTCCTGTCTGTTGTAAGTAGTGCTGCATTGAACATTGGGGTGCATGTCTCTTTTTGAATTATGGTTTTCTCTGGGTATATGCCCAGTAGTGGGATTGCTGGGTCATATGGTAGTTCTATTTTTAGTTTTTTAAGGAAGCTCCATACTGTTCTCCATAGTGGCTGTATCAATTTACATTCCCACCAACAGTACAGGAGGGTTCCCTTTTCTCCACACCCTCTCCAGCATTTAGTGTTTGTAACTTGACTTTTTTTAATCAGAGATTTTTGCAATATGACCTTCATTACAGCCCTATTTTGCCCTTTAAGTGGGATTTATGTTCAGTGCCTTAGCTTCTCTTTAGTGCACACCTATGTTCTTGTATTTTTTCTATTAATTGACTTTGTTTTTTACTTTTATTATTTTTTTTAATTAATTTATTTGGTTGCGCTGGGTCTTAGTTGCGGCAGGTGGGCTCCTTAGTTGCGGCTCACAGGCTTTTTAGTTGCAGCTCACCGGCTCCTTAGTTGTGGCTCGCCAGTGCCTTAGTTGCGGCATGGGAACTCTCAGTTGTGGCACGCATGTGGGATCTAGTTCCCTGACCAGGGATCAAACCCGGGCCCTCTGCATTGGGAACTCAGAGTCTTAACCACTGCACCACCAGGGAAGTCCCAATTGACTTTGTTTTTTGAGCAATTTTAGGTTCACAGCAAAATGGAGAGGAAGGTTCAGAGATTTCCCATAAACGCCCTGCCCACACACGTGCATTACCTCCCCCATTATCAGCATCCCCCATCAAAATGGTACATTTCTTACAATTGATGAGCCTGCATTGACACATCATTACCACCCACATCCATGGTTTACATTAGGGTTCACTCTTAGTGTACAGTTTTGGGTTTGGACAAATGTATAATGACTTGAATCTACCATTACAGTGTCATACAGAGTAGTTTTATAGCCCTAAAAATCCTCTATGCTCCACCTATATGTCTCCTACCCCCAAACCTCTGTAACCCCTTATCTTTTTACTGTCTCCATAGTTTTACCTTTTCCAGAATGTCATATATATAGTTGGAGTCCTATAGTATGTAGGCTTTTCAAACTGGATTCTGTCACTTAGTAAAAAAGCATTTAAGTTTCTCCCTGTCTTTTCATAGCTTGATATCTCATTGCTTTTTAGCCCTGAGTAATATTTCATTGTCTGAATGTACCATAGTATTTATCCCTTTACCTAGTGAAGAACATCTTGGTTGCTTCCAAGTTTTGGCAAATATGAATAGAGCTGCTGTAAACATAGCATACAGGTTTTTGTATAGACATGTTTTCAATTCCTTTGGGTAAATATGAAGGCGTATGTTTTCTGGATTGTATGGTTAGAGTATGTTTAGTTTTGTAAGACGTCTCTAAGATGTCTTCCAAAGTGATTGTACCATTTTGCATTCTCACCAGCAGTGAATGAGAGTTTCTGTTGTTTCACATCCTCACCAACATTTGATGGTTTCAGTGCTCTGGATTTTGGCTGTTCTAATAGGTGTGTAGTAATATCTCATTATTATTTTAATATGCATTTCTCTGATGATATATGAGGTGGAGCATCTTTTCATATGCTTGTTTGCCAGCTGTATATCTTCTTTGGTGAGGTCTTTTGTGCATGTCTTAGTCTGTTCAGGCTGCTATAACAAAATAGCATGGATTGGGTAACTTAAAAACAAGAGGAATTTCTTCTCACAGCTATAGAGGTTTTAAATCTGAGGTCAGGGTGCCAGTATGGTTGGGTGAGCACCTCTTCTGGGTTGAAGACTTCTGGTTATGTCCTCACATGGTAGAATGGGAGGGGATCTCTCTGGCCTCTCTTATAAAGATGCTAATCCCATTCAGGAAAGATTTGCCCTCATGACCTAATCACCTCCCAAAGGCCCCATCTCCTAATAGTATCACATTGGGTTAGGATTTTTTTTTTTTTTTTATGGCTGCGTTGGGTCTTCGTTGCTGCGCACGGCTTTCTCTAGTTGTGGCGAGTGGGAGCTGCTTTTCATTGCGGTGTGCAGGCTTCTCGTTGCAGTGGCTTCTCGTTGCAGAGCACGGGCTCTAGGCTCACAGGCTTCAGTAGTTGTGGCACACAAGCTCAGTAGTTGTGGCTCATCGGCTCTAGAGCACAGGCTCAGTAGTTATGGCACACGGGCTTAGTTGCTCCACAGCATGTGGGATCTTCCTGGACCAGGGCTGGAACCTGTGTCCCCTGCATTGGCAGGTGGATCCTTAACCACTGCACCACCAGGGAAGCCCTGGATTAGGATTTAACATATGAATTTGGGGGTGAAGGGACACAAACATTCAGACCCTTTGATCTTGTCAGTGTTCTGGATTTTGGTTATTCTAATAGATGTATAGTGGTATCTTGTTGTATTAATTTGCATTTCCCTGATGACTTATGTAGAGCAGGGGTCCCCAATCCCCGGACCACAGACCAATACTGGTCCGTGGCCTGTTAGGAACTGGGCCACACAGCAGGAGGTGAGCAGCAGCTGGGCAAGCAAGCGAGCGAAGCTTCGTCTGTATTTACAGCCGCTCCCCATCACTCACGTTACCGCTTGAGCTCTGTCTCCCATCAGATCAGCAGCCGCGTTAGATTCCCATAGGAGCTTGAACCCTACTGTGAACTACACACGCAAGGGATCTAGCTTGCACACTCCTTATGAGAATCTAATGCCTGATGATCTGAGGTGGAGCTGAGGCAGTGATGCTAGCACTGGGGAACAGCTGCAAATACAGATCATCATTAGCAGAGAGGTTTGACTGCACAGAGACCATAATAAATCAATTGCTTGCAGACTCTCATCAAAACCCTATTAGTTAAAAAAAAACAAAAACAAAAACCCTATCAGTGAGTAGCAAGTGAAAACAAGCACAGGGCTCCCAGTGATTCTGCATTATGGTGAGTTGTATAATTATTTCATGATATATTACAATGTAATAATAATAGAAATAAAATGCACAATAAATGTAATACATTTGAATCATCCCGAAACCATCCCCCCATCCTGGTCGGTGGAAAAATTAACTTCCACGAAACCAGTCCTTGGTGCCAAAAAGGTTGTGGACTGCTGTTGTAGAGCATCTTTTCATATGCTTATTTACCATCTGTTTATCTTCTTTGGTGAGGTATCTGTTAAGGTCTTGGGCCCACTTTTTAATTGAGTTGCTTGTTTTCTTACTGTTGAGTTTTAAGTGTGCTTTGATATTTTGGAAAACAGTCCTTTATCAGATATGTGTTTTGCAAATGTTTTCTCCTAGTCTGTGTCTTATCTTTTTATTCTGTTGACAGTATTTTTCACAGAACAGAAACTTTTAATTTTAATGAAGTCTGACTTATCAATTCTTTTTTCATGGATAATGCATTTGGTGTGTATCTAAAAAGTCATCAAGGTTTTCTCCTGTATTATCTTCTCAGAGTTTTGTTGTTGATGTTTTTAAATTTTATTTATTTATTTATTTATTGGCCACACCAAGCAGCACGCAAGGTATTAGTTCCCCAAGGAGGGATCAAACCTGGGCCCCCTGTAGTGCTGCAGTGGAAGCATGGAGTCCTAACCACTGGACCACCAGGGAAGTCCCTCTTCTAGGAGTTTTATAGTTTTGCATTACAGTCTGTGATCCATTTTGAGTTAATTTTTGTGAAGAGTGTAAGTTCTGTGTCTAGATTAATTTTTTTGCATGGGGAACATCACTTGCTGAAAAGACTATATTTTCTCCATTGTGTTGCCTTTGTTCTTTTGTCAGAGATCATGACTATTCCCGTGGGTCTATTCTGGTCTCTCTATTTTGTTCCAATGATCTTTTTTGTCTCTTCTTTCACCAGTGCCACACTGCTCCATCTTGATTACTGTAGCTTTATAGTAAGTCTTAAAGACAGGTAGTGTCAATTCTCCAACTTTGTCCTTCTCCTTCAATATTATATTAACTATTTTGGGTCTTTGCCTCTCCATAAAAACTTTAGAATGAATTTGTCAATATCCATAGAATAATTTGCTGAGATTTTGATTGGGATTGCATTGAATCACAGATCAATTTGAGAAGAACTAACCTCTTGACAATATTGAATCTTTCTATCAGTGCACATAGAATATTGATCCATTTATTTAGTTCTTTGAATATTTACTTTTATTTAACATGTTTTGTAGTCTTTAGAAGCCACTTTTTCTGAGTACTTCAGAAGCACTTTACAGAGTCTTCCTGTCCTCTTGGATTCATTTGCTATTATATTTGTTCCTCTTTGTATAGGGCTTTTTAAGAGTTTTTTCCTCCCCCTTTTTAATGCCCAGCCATATGTGATTTCTGGTATTGCATAGTAAAATTGTCCCTAGAGTTAAATCACCTGACCTACATACCTCACATCCATGCTACAATACAACTGCTTTCTCAAAATTAGGGCAAAAAGTCTTATTGACTATATAAAGGAAATACAGGAGAATTATAATGAATAAATAATCTCTGACCTCAACAAGCTTGTAGTCTAGTTAAGAAACTAGACTTAACCATACGAAAAGTAAGATATTTAGATAAAATTTCTGTGTTAGGTCATAGAAGAGCACATGATTAATGTGTATTAACTCTTCAGACAATGATGACTCTGGAATTTAGAGAAGGGAGAGATTTACTTTAGCATGTTAGTCAAGGAAAACTTAATTGGGCTAGTGGAAGTTGAACTTAGTCCTGAAATATAAGTAAATTTTGGATTGGAAAGATTAATTCATATTTCTTGTGGATGAGTTTTATAATATGTTGTAGTTTAATGTTTTTCTTAAAAAATCTTTATATGAACTATTTCCTTTTAATTATATTTTCTATCCAAAGTGGTTATAATAAACACTTGAAAGTGTTTGACATATCAATTGATTTCAGTTTTTTACTTCTGTGTTTTTGTCACAGACATCCTGATTTTCAGCTGCTACAGGAAGGACAAAGGTATGGTTGAATCAGTATCACTTACCTTCTATGTATTCTTGTTAATAGAAGCATTAAGAGTAAACCAGGTGATATGAACTCTTGGACTTCCTGTGCTGATGCATTATGTAAGTGCCCATTCTAGCCCACAAAAAGAAATATTTGCCTTGTACAGCTTTTTTTTCTTTTGTGATGGTAAGATGATGTGTTTGATCTGTATGATTTACTGTACAGCTGTTCCTACCAAGGAAGTCTAATTGAACCTGTTGAAATATGATACAAACACAGCTTCCCTCTGAGATATTGTGCTTCTTTGTCGACTAGATTGTGCCAATTACATTTGTTGAAAGGTTTTTACAGTTTTATAGAATTTCAGAACATTAATATATCAGTTAATTATTTGAAAGAGTGTCTAAAGCATTAATAGAAATTCCAAGTTGTGATTTTTTTCTAAACTTTCCTCATGGTATTGCTTGCCCAACCATGATCATCTCTCAAAACATATCCTTTTATCTTCCAGAATAAATTTTCCTAGTTATTAGTCACTACCTTAGTTAGATGGAATTGAGCACAAGTGAGAGATATTTATTATTTGCTATAAATCTTTAACTTACACCTTCAAAATAGTATAGAGAGGGGCTTCCCTGGTGGTGCAGTGGTTGAGAGTCCACCTGCCAATGCAGGGGACACGGGTTCGTGCCCCGGTCCGGGGGTAGGCCCGTGAGCCATGGCCACTGAGCCTGCGCCTCCAGAGCCTGTGCTCCACAATGGGAGAGGCCACACAGTGAGAGACCCATGTACTGCAAAAAAAAATAGTATAGAAAAATATAATTACCATACAATTCCAAGAGAAAGTATACGTGAAAATTGAGTTCTAAGTTTTTTGAAATTGTACTTACTTCAGATACAGGAGACAGTCTGTGGCTATGTAGGCTAGACTCTAACTAAAAAATGTTATAAAATACTGAATGAACTTACCTTTTTTCCTCCATTCCCATCTACAACCTTATTTTCAACTGTTTTTCTTCTTCTTTTACACTTCCCCCAAGCATGCTTTTCTGTTTATTGCTGAATTATTTTATTTCATTTTATTTTTAAAAATTGTAATAGGCTTTGGGGGGATAGGTTTACAGAAAATACAAAAAATAGGTTTACAGAAAAATTGTGTGAGAAGTAGAGAGTTCCCATATACCCTTTCACCACCCTCCAAGTGCTTCTTGACCTAGAATCCTTGCCATCCTGATCTTTTAAAGTTATTATATAGGCATTTGCTTAAGGGTAATTGCTCTCCTATCCTTATTTATCTCAAGTTTGTATAGACAAAGCTCTCTTTGCCTCTGCTCTTTTCATATTTTTTAATCTTTTATAAACCTAATCTGAAAATTAAATGAACATAGGCAAGGGGAAAACTGTTGTCTTATTATCATTGTGATTTAACTCTGGAATTTTTAAGTATAAGTATCTTTCATTGGTAAATGTTGATTTGCCAACTTTATTTTCTGCTATGACTTTCTTGAATTTTTCATTCAATGGAATTTTCTGCATAACTATCAACCAGAATTGGAAAATGCTTAAACGTCTCTTTTTATGTTTCAAAATCTAAACAGTTCCTCTCATTTTTTTTTGAGAAACCAATAATGAAGTTTTCAAAAGAATTCTTTTTTAAAAAAAGATATATAAAGCAGTTACAGAAAGGGAGAAAGCAAAAATCAAAATAATTCAGTAGGATGGAATTATCAAATGTTGGTTTGTGGGGTTTTTGTTTTTGTGTGTATGTGGGTTTTTTTTATTTTTGCTATACTCTTATAACACTTTTTAAATAATTGGAGAGAAAATACAAGGGAAGAAGATGGAAAGAGAATTATATCAAATAAATAAGATGTAGAGAAATTATAGAATTATAACTTTCTTCTGAAATGTGTATGTGTCTGTGTATATAGGCCTAGGTAAATATAAGCCTATAAATAAGGCCTTGCCTAGGGAATAAAAGTTTCTACCTTGAAAGTTACAAAGTATAAATACTGTGTGACATGTTGCTTTTCTGTTACAGTTGTTTTGTTTCTTTCCCTCAACAGTGGTCATTCTGGAGAAGAAATACAGTTATGCAGTAAGGCCATTAAAACATCAGATGTTGACAGTCCTGGCCATTTTGAGAAGCATGAAGAATCTAGTTCTTCTGGCACTCATAGTGATAGTAGCAGTGATAATGAGCAAGACTTTGTTTCCTCCATTCTACAAGGAAACAGACCGAGTGCAACGGGTATAAGCCCACAGCTGCACAAAAAAAGCATAATGAAAAAGAAAGCTGGTCAAAAGGTTAACTCCAAACAGGAAAGCAAAGAACAGACAGTAATAGATGTCACTGAGCAGTTAGGCAATTGCAGATTAGATAGTGAGGAGAAGGCTGCTGCTTGTGAACTTCCTTTACAGAATGTATATACTCAGATTTCTTCAAATAGGTCTCTGCAAGAAAAATTAGAAGCTTCAAAAATTTCTGAAACTAAATATAGTAGTTCAAAAATAACTCTTGTAGGCATAAGTAGGAAAAGTGCTGAGCATTTTAAGAGGAAATTTGCCAAATCGAACCAAGTTTCTAGGTCAGCTTCTAGTTCAGCGCAGGTGTGCCCTGAAGTTGCAAAGGCAAACTTACTTAAAGCCCTGAAGGAGACTTTGATTGAGTGGAAGACAGAAGAAACTTTGAGGTTTTTGTATGGCCAGAATTATGCTTCTGTATGTCTGAAACCCTCTTCAGCCCCTCTGGTTAAGGAAGAAGAACTTGATGAAGATGATGTGAACTGTGACCCAGACAGTCATTCCCCTGCCTTGCAGGAATCTCAGAATAGCTTGGATGAGTCTTTACCGTTTAGAGCCTCAGATACAGCCATTAAACCACTGCCAAGTTATGAGAACTTGAAAAAAGAAACTGAAACGTTAAATCTAAGGATCAGGGAGTTTTATAGAGGACGATATGTTTTGAATGAAGAAACCACCAAATCACAAGACTCGGAAGAGGTATGTCTTAATGGTAATGATTTTTCCATACTGCTAACATGTGGAACACTTACCATAGTAAATCTTGGAGCAGGAATAAAAGTACTGAAGGAATAATTTTTTTAGTTTTCAGAAGACTTCTTTAGTCTTTCAGTCTTTTGGTTTAAAATGCCATCTCCAGTATTGACATTATTATTTTCCAAATAAGTTAAAGTTTGCCCCAGGAAATTTTCATCAATATTTAACATTTTTCTCTAATGTAGAAATAGCCTACAATTGTGGGACAAAGTTTTCTTTAAAACCTAATTCTTCATATAATATCTAGACTCTCTGAAAAGGCTTGTTTTTTCTTCATTGGTATGTATGCTTTCAGATTTCTACAGAGGGTGTGTATCTTTGTGTTTTATTTCCAATGGGACTATATGCAGTGGAGTAGACATACTAATTGAATAGTAAAATATTTGGATAATATTTGGCAAGCATGCTCACTTAAAATATTATGAACGAAAATTATTTAGTAAAGGAGACTTATTGGGGAAATAGTGGACGTAGGAGAAAACGGAAAGAGCACATTTAGGTAACGTAGATTTGATTATCTGCTCTGTCATTTACTAGCTGTATGAAAACTTAGTCTCTTGAGTCTGATTGCTTATCTGTAAATGGGATTATAAATGGCTTCCCTTACTCAATTTTTATGAGTTTTAAAGATAATGCATATAAAGCATTTATCCCAGTACCTGACATATAATTGGTACTCAGTTATATGTAAATAGTTATATGTAGAAACTGATGTTATGCTGCTGAGATTTCATGAGGTTCTTTCAGTATTTCCATTACCCATTTTTGGTTGATGTGTAGTTTGGGAAAGGAAGTCATTTGGCATGAAGAGGAATAGGTGATAACCTTGCTTTTACCATAGGAGTTTGTTTTCTGAGTAAATATGGCTCTAAATTTAAGAACACATTTGGAGATTTAAAAAGTGCGAAAGTGGAAATACAGTAAAACTTTAGAAATTTCTTATATTTCTACAGAATGTTATCTAGCACAGCACTATATTTGAAATCACTTCAACTGGATTATTAGACAGCATCCATAACTTTATGTGAAGTCTGGAGAGACATTGTTCTTTGTCACTAAGCTGCATAACTTTAGTATATCACTTGTTTTATTGTTTTTATGCTAATAAGCCTTAAGAAGGAAAAAGTAATCCCTGAAATTTGACTGCTTCTCTGTTGCTAAAACTTTTTCATTGCAGAAACTAACACAACATTGTAAAGCAATTATACTCCAATAAAGATGTTAAAAAAATTTTTTTAATATATATTAGAAAAAAAAACTTTTTCATTGAAGTGTAACACAGATAGTAAGTGTACAGCTCATTGCATTATCACAAGTGAACACACCAATGTAATCACTACGCAGGCCAAGAAATTCGAGTAAACCAGAAGCCCCACTATGTCTCCTCCAAATCATTACCTCTTTCCCAAATTAATGACTATAATAGCATAGATTAATTTTCCCAATTTTGAACTGAATGTAAATGGATTCACTCAGTATATGTTCTTTGGTATCCAATTTATTTTGTGCAGCATTATGTTCATGAGTCATTTGTGTTGCAGATAGTTGTAGTTCATTCTTTCATTGCTTCATAGTATTCCATTATATAAATATACCACAATTTATTAATGTTAATAAGCATTTAGGCTGTTTCCAGTTTGGGGCTATTATGAACTATGCTGTTATGAACTTTTCTTGTATATGTCTCTCTTTTAATGTGTATGCATTTCTGATGGGTATGTACCTAGGACTAGAATTTCTGGGTCAGAATGTATGCATATATGCAACTCTACTAGATAATGCCAAACAGTTTTCCAAAATGGTTCTGCCATTTTATATTCTACTATCACTGTATGAGAGTTTACATGACTCCACATTCTCACCAATACTTGATATTGTTACTTTTCACTATTCCGATGGTACTGATTTTAGGTTATAATACATTTCTCTGATGATTAATGAGTTGAGCACTGTTTCATCTGCTTATGAACCATTTGGATAGTCTCTTTTGTGAAGTGCCTGTTCAAGTCTTTTTTTCCATTTATCTATTGGAATATCAGGAATTCTTTATGTATTCAGGATTCAAGACCATTTTTGTGTATTACAGATATCTTCCACTCTGAGACTTGCCTTTTCACTCTCATTAATGGTGTCTTGAGTCCAGTTTACTAATGGTTCCCTTTAGTGACTTCTTTAAGGAATCTTTACTTAGCCCAGGTTATTTCATCTTCTGGAAGCTTTGTTTTTCCTTTAACATTTAGATCTGTAATTCATCTGGAATTGATTTTTGTTTACGGTGAGGAGTATCAGTCAGATTTCATTGTTTCTCTCTGGGGAAATGTGTACACATTAAAGCACTGTTGATTTTTCTTTTTCTTCTCTTTCTTTTTTTCCTTCTTTCTTTTTTGTTTTGTTTGTTTGTTTGCTCATTCCTTAAGTTACTGAGAGAGATGGGCAAGGTGGGTCAAAATCTCTCAGCATAATTATAAATTGATTATTTTTCCTTTTAGTTTTGTGAATTTTACTTTTAATATTTTGAGACAGTTATCTTGGGTGCAAATGTGAGCTTATGTCTTCCTGGTAAATCTAACCTCTTAGCATATGGAGTGACTTTGCTCTCCATTGATTTTATTTATTTATTTATGTATGTATGTATGTATGTATGTATGTATGTATTTATGGCTTTACAAGATCTACTTTCCTGACACTCACATTCTTTTATTAGTATTTTCAAGGACTATCTTTTTTTTTTAATCTAGGTTGATAATCTTTGTCCTTGATGTGGAGAATTTAGTCCATTTACATTTAGTGTCATAATTGATATATTTGGGTTTAAATCTAGCATCTCACTTGTTGCTTTCTGCATGTCCCACCTGTTCTGTGTTCTTCTCTCCTTTCTTGCTTTCTTTGGATCAGATATCATTATTCCATTTTTTGCCCTCTGTTAGCTAGTTTTTATACATTCTTTTACTGATCATTAATTGGTTTCCCTAAAGATTAAAAACTGAATCTGTGTCTTATTAAAATCTAATGTAAGTTAATACTTTTATTGTTTCCTGGACAATTAGTACCTTAGAAACTTTAATTCCATTTACCCCATCTTGACTTAATGTGCTCTGTTGTGTACTTTTATTCTCTCTGTATTTTTAAATCCTACAAGATTGTTTATAGTCGGTATTAAGTTGGATTTATCCAATTAATTACTCTTTTACTGTTCTTCACCCCTTCCTGCATCTCCATTCTTTCATCTGGGATCATTCCCCTTGGGCCTGAAGAATATCCTTTATTTCCATTAGTGCCACTTTGCTAATGATGAATCTTCTCAGTTTTGTCAGGACATTCTTTATTTTACTTTCACTTTTGAAAGATGTTTTCCTGGACATTGAATTCTAAATTAATTCTAAATTAGTAGTTATTTTCTTGCAGCCCGTTGAAAATACATATTCATTGTCTTTTGGCTTCCATTTATTTCTCTTATTTGAAAATACTGTTTCTTCCTGTAGCTACTTTTAAGATTTTTTTTTTTTGTCTTTGGTTACCATCAATTTTAGAATGCTTTGCCTAGGTGTGATTATATTTGTATTTATTCTTTTGGCTGTTGTATACTTAAATCTGTGATTTGATTTCTTTTATCAGTTTTGGAATATTCTCAGTTATTATCTCTTCAGGTATTGCTTCTGTCCCATTCTCCCTTTCCTCTCTACCTGGTACTCCAGTTGCAGATACGTTAGTCTTTTTCACTGTATCTTCTGTTTTTTATATTCTCTTGTGCTTTGCATTACCCCAAGCCGGGGGGTGGGAGGAGAGGGGTGTGTGTCTGTGCTTCATTCTGGATATTTTCCAAATCAGTATTCTCTCTTCAGTCTTTTCTACTATGTTATTAAATCTATCCATTGAGTTCTTTTAAATACTATATTTTTTCAGTTACTAGGAGTTTTGTTTTTTTATATATATAGCTTCCAGTTCTCTGCTAAAATTTTCCATCTTGTTATTTTTCTTTGAATATATTCAGCATAGTTACTCTAAATAAGGTTGATAACTTCATTACATGGATTTCCTAGGGGTTGATTTCTATGAGCTGATGTTTCAGATTTTGATCATATTGTCTTGTTTTCTTATTTTATTATGTGGCAAACATTGCATAATAAAAATTAGAGATAGCTTGAAACCCAGGCTGATGTTATCTTCCTCTAGAACAGATTTGTGTTTGCTTCTGGCAGATGATTTGCTGGTCTAGTTCCCTGACCAGGGGTTGAACCCAGGCCCCCTTCATTGGGAGTGCAGAACCCACTGAACCACCAGGGAAGTCCCACCAAATCACTTTAATCCAATCAGTGATTAAGGTGATTTGAAGCTGAGCTTCAGTCCCTGCAAGAGCCAGTACGTTTCCTCTTCATTCTTACTCCTGGAGTATGGTCCTTCTAAGTCCTGGTCTCAAGTTTGGGGTAGGTTGACAGTACCTCTTCCTTCTTGGCATGCCCTGAACTCTGATGCTCCGGTTCTCATTATCTAAATTGCCTCTTCTGGAATTAGTCAGTGCCTTCTCTGGAATTACTTTCTCCAGAATCTCAGACCATAATTCTTTACTACCTTATTAGCTCTCTGATGCTTTCAAAGAATCGTGGGTTTTTTCCAGTTTTTTCAGTTTTTCATCAGAAGTGGTTTGAATTATCTTGTCTGCCGTTTCTAGAAGTGGAATTTCCCATAATACATTTATAGTATTTGATGATTTTAGTCCCTTAATCTCCTACATTTATATAGCATTTAGCATTTTATGAAGTCTTTTTATATACATTTTCTCATTTAATAAAGAAAGTATTAGTATCCTTATTATACAGATGAGAAAATGCTCTCAAAAGAGGGCAGATGGCTCAAGCAAGTTCATACCAGCCTGCTGACTGAGCCGATACTCAAATTTAAATATTCTAATTCTGAAGTCTAATTTTTATTCTACCATACCACAGGTATAAACTTTTTGTGTTTTAATGTTTGTTGTTCTTATCAAAGAAAGAATGTAAATTTATGATTTTATTTTGCTTTGTTTGAAAATGTGATTCAGCATGATCCCACCTTTCCACTGATAGATTCAAGTTCTCAGAACCAGATTAGAAAACGCATCGTACTAGAAAAATTGAGTAAAGTGTAAGTATGTAATTATCATTCCATGTTTATAATATTTAAATTAATTTGGTATTTGTGGGTTCATAACTTATTGGTGTAATCCTTGAATTTTGAACAGAAGGATAATGTGTAAAGTTTACATGGATTTTGTCACCTGAGAAATTTAGATTTTTAAGATGTCCTACCAAAGAATATTGTAATTGTTCTGTGTAGAAGACATAGAGACACATAATAAAGAGGAAGTTTGAAATTATGGGAGTAGAAAACCAAACTGCTTCACTCCCATTAAATAATCTAGTGAAGTCAGGGAAAAAATATCAGAGCTAGACCCATTTAAATACTGATTTGTGGTAAATGTGTCACATCAGTTTCACGTGTAAATAAGATTTTATAAAGGTTTAATGGTTTATTGACTTACTCTGTATACATATTCATAGAACCGTTTCACACTCAACAACTTGAATTTTGCACTTTAGTTTTAAGCTTCCCGTAGTGGAAGTTGTTGTTCTTGTAATTAGCCCAGTCATAAATGACATTTGAAAATTGCAATCTTGGTTTCTCTTTCAAAAGGAGCTTGAAAATCTTTTTTCAGAGGTGTGACGGCTATCTTGAACTTTTCAACCAGCACTTTTTTTCTTCAGCATAGAAGACAGAAAGGTGTTTTCAGTCATTATTTAAGGTGATGTGCACGTGGAGAAGTCTTAATTTTGTAGTAGTTCAAAAATAAGAAAAGCCTATTTTCTTAGAAGCCATAGTATTTTGAACAGCTTACTTCTCTAAATTTTACATGTTAAATAAGTGTTTAAATTAATATTTATTGAATGCCTGTTATGTGTTAGACTCTTCATATATAATCTGTTTTGTCTTTTACCTGCTCTTCATACTTGTACATTTGTTTCTGTTAAATATTAGTTTAGACAACAGTGTAAGTCACCATCTGTCTGATTCATAGGATAAGAAGATATCAGTCCTTGATTTTAGTTACATAGGTTTTGAAAGTTGGGATAGATTAACTATACTAGCATGTAATTAGTAGGTAGGGATTTATGTGAAAATAGTTTTCTAGACTTTTTATCTAATGAAAGTACCCAGTTTTAAATTTAAGACCACATAGGCATGTCATTGAGGAATTCTGTTCCTTATGGGTTTTGGCTACAACAGAAGATACCAAAAGGAACCCTGCTAGAAGACCAAGTTATTGATATTAGGGCAAGAACTAAATTTGAGAAGTGGTGGAATAATTTAAGAAGAAGCACAAAGAACACTGAAAACAAAATAATTATAGTGACATAGGGATTTTTTTGTTTGGTTGTTTATGAAAGCAGTTGAGTTTTTTCTCATTGTAAAAGTAGCACCAACTGTACAAAAAACTTTTAGAGAATCAAAGAACATGAAGTATGCACTGAGTATTAGATGATATTAAGGAATTGTTAATTTGGTTAGGTGTGATGGTTTTATTATGATTATATACGAAAATGCACTTGTATTTAGAGGTAAATAAGGAAAAATTTAGGGGTCAAATGGCAGGATGTCAGGGATTTACTTTAAGATATTGCAAAAAAAGGAAGGAAAAATGAAGCAAATGTAACAAAATATAGGGAGATTGAATCTGGGAATAGAAATATGGGGTTATTATTGTTACTGCCTCTATTTTGAAATGTGTTTTAAACTTTTATAATAAGTTTTTTTAAAAAGTAATACATGCTTATTCCAGAAGATTTAGGCTGTAGAAAGTGATATAAATAAGGAAGTGAAAATCACCTGTAAGCCCACCACTCAACAGTAACTATTAATATTTTGATGTTTATCCCTGACATATATGTGGTATAGATGGTGTGTGTATATTCATTCCCTTTGGTTCCGTCTGGTATAGTCTAAACCTAGAGAGAATGACATACGTTCGATATATACTATGTGTGATATGCAATTGCATTATAACATGTATGTTTTTATAAAAATGGAACAATACTACATATGCATTTTTCACTTAACATTTATCATGAATATCTTTCCACATTAAAAAATATAGATTTATATTATTATTTTAAAGATTTTATTATTATATGGTTGTATCATAATTTATTTAACCACCTGTTGATGGACATTTGTTACCATTTTTTCACTACTAAAAATATTTCTCCAATAACCATCTTTTTTATGTTTGATTATTTCTTTAGGATAAATTTTTTCATAGCAAAACTATTGGGTCAAAGAGTGTCCACATTTAAAATATTAGTATATATTGTCAAATTGCTCTCTAGAAATGTACCAATGTTTACTCTTACCATAAGGATGTAATGAGAAATATGCCACACTCCCATATTGGACCATTTGGAGGGAAGTTCTTCTGGCCTGTGTTCTTTCCATTTATTTAATATTTGAAAGTAAAAAGATAAGAAATACTAGAGACAAGAACATAGCTGGCAGCCAAAATGATATTTTTGCATTTCAGTGCCTCATTCTGTAGCATAGGCTACAAAATAGAGTGTGGGGTTATTTTGAAATATTTCTTTATGACTTCTTACCAGTTATAACCTTACTTAGTTGACTCCACCTCAGTGTTTCCCTATGGAAAATCCAGACTTAGGTAAGACCCCCAGAAACGTATCTATGTAATTATATTTTAAAGGAAATGTAATTTTTTATTTTCAGATTGCCTGGACTTATGGGGCCTCTTCAGATTACATTAGGAGATGTTTACACACAACTTAAAAATCTTGTCCGAACTTTCAGGTTAGTGTTAATATTAGGATTTTCCTTCTCAGTTATTTTGACTTTATGTAATTGCCTTGCAGA
Source organism: Mesoplodon mirus (assembly GCF_964341445.2). Lineage (NCBI taxonomy): Eukaryota > Metazoa > Chordata > Mammalia > Artiodactyla > Ziphiidae > Mesoplodon > Mesoplodon mirus. The sequence continues at coordinate 87,899,114 of NC_138978.1, forward strand.
ATCCATAGTAGACTAAGGCATGAAGAAAGTAAATGAGTTACCTTCATTGTCTTAAATCTAAATACTGTTTTATTTTCTCTTCCACTAAACAACATTACTTATATCTTTTGTTTTCTTTTGTTTTTGTTTAATTTTTATTGTAGTTGATTTACAGTGTTAGTTGCAAGTGTACAGCAAAGTGAATCAGTTATATGTATACATATATCCACTCTTTTTTAGGTTCTTTTCCCATCCCTGTGCTATACAGTAGGAAGGTCCTTATTAGTTATCTGTTTTATATGTAGTAGTGTGTATATGTCAATCCCAATCTCCCAATTTGTCCCTCCCTCTCCAGCTTATATCTTTTGTTAAATGCAACCCCTTATTTGCTCAAACCTTGATATGTTTAGTTTGGGGTAGTTTTATTTATGGAATAGCCTAAAATTAAGAAGGAGAATATCTGAGACACAAAGGTGGTTAGTCAGTGACATCTTGGATTTTAGTGAATTAGTAAATATATATCAGATGACCAGCACTATGGACAATACAGAAGAAGACTAATGCCCACCCTCGAGGAAGAGGTCCTGTGAGAAGACAAGGTGAGCACAGAGAGCAGTGCAAAACAGTGGATAATTTAGCTTTGAGTAGTGTGGAACAGACTTAAAGTGATAAGACAAGGACAGGAAGAATAGAGAATATCAATTACGAAGTGGAGCAGTTGGGATTTTTCTGCAATTATCAAGGTAAAAATATTCAACAGGCTAAGAGGAGGTTCTCTACTTAGAAGCCTAGAGATAGGCCTCTAAATACGTTATTAGTAGAGGTGTACCAAATATGCATTTTGACCTAATGCCAGTGACCCAAAGTTAAATTAATATTTGTCTGTGACTAAAGCCAGATAGCACCAACATAGGATGAACTTCTAGGGTAAAAATCAATTATTATTATAGTTTATTGCCAACAGTAGTAGTAAGATTTTTAAAGTTTACAATTATAATACAGGAACAATTTCTTGGCACTGTCAGCAATTGGATTTCTCTTGCAGTCCCTGTATTGTACATAGATAATACCAAATAGATGTACACTTTAAACCAGTACATTTGAAAACATCACTAACCTTTTCGTGTGCCACAAAGTAATTCAGGAAAATGTTTTCCAATAAATTATTTAATAGGAACTAGGATTCAAAGTTTAGGCATGTCTCAAAAATTCTTCATCTTCAGCTACTGAAAAGGATTGTTTGTAACACTTTATGTTTGAATCTTCAGCCTTCATAGACCTAAGACTATATTAAGACATTCTTGTAGAGTTGTTTACTGTGAAGTTTTACTAAACAAAATGTGTTTGGGGTACCCTAATTTTCTCTAACAGGCTTGTCTTAACATCTTAAAAATTATTTTGATTAGAGATTATATTTGAATTATTGCCCATCCTTTATTTACATAGTTTAGGTATTTTTCCATCCCATGGTATTATGAGGTAACATTGTTTTTAATTCATCATCACAAGGTGTGAAGAATTCCCCAATAGGATGTTTTCTTGAAAAATTTATGACTTAAATGGAAGTAAATAACTGAAATTTAAATACAGCTCTTAAATGTTATTTTCTTTAATGTTATGAATGGTAGTACATGATACAGTTCTGCAAAGACTGAATTATGATAAATCTAATCTCTATTATTTTGTCTTACATTATTTGAATTTTTATAAACATTTTTTCCAAGATATAATGTTCTTGAGGAAGTTATCTATTTAATGTATGACATATTTGTATTAACTGTCAATCTATTTTGCTAAATAACTGAAAATTTTTACTAATTCTTTTATGCATAAAATTAAGTTTTCATAAGCAACATTAATTACTACAGCATTTTACTCTTATATTGACTGATAAAACAAGCACATAAGAACATTTTCACTCCATTTCATCTAGAATGTTTATATTTGAAAGTGAATGTTCAGGGAATAACAATAAATCTGAATGACATGATTGTGCTAATTACTGACATTGTTACACTCATTGGATGTCGTGGTAACTATGCAATCACAAGATCATTGATCACACACAAGTTTAAGAATGCCAGAAATGATGCTCAGATTGGCCTAGGCCTTTGGAAGACTGACTAAATGCTTTACTAAAAGGAGGGTTTGGGCCAAATACCAAGACGAAAGCTGAACTTCTTTGCATTTCTATTTAGTTAGGAAAAGAGAGACACTTGTTTTTTAGGTCTAGGTCGTATACCTGTCACAAAACCATGCATCCAAAAGAAAACAAAAGTTTTTCAACTGTCTACACTGATGATAAAGTTTGAATAGATATGTACAGTGTGGATTTATTAGGAAGTAAATATCATATTAAGAAAGGTTAGCTGAGGGAAGATGAAGACCAGGTTCTACTCTGTTTCATTGATTTTTAAAAGACTTGTTACTCAATTTCTTGCAGACAGTGTTTATTTAATCACCATTCTGAGCAAACTGGTAAAGTCACTAAAGACACATTAGATGAAATATTAGAATAAAGCCTTTGATTTTGAACTACAAATATGAATTTTTTACCCCACTCATTTAGAATAGATGAACAAGTGATTCAACTTACTCTGCCTATATTTTCTAAAGCCAATTGTTTTTCTACCTAATTGTATGTTTTCTTTCTTTTTTTTTTAACTATTCTGAGGTTCTCAGAACTTACTAGAAACCCATTGGAAAAAAATGTTTGGCTACAACTGCAAGATTGCCACATTATTACTTTCATGTGCCCTAGAAATTTAGGTATTTCAGGTTGGAAACCACTCACTGTCCAGGCTGTTTGTTATTTTGGTCTTTTGAAGCAGCCCTGGTAATAATGTTTAGTCCATGTCAATACATGTATTCAATATAGTACTTACTATCTGCCGGACTGTGCTTGGCACTTTACACATTTAATTTCCAAAAAATAGTGGTATTATCCTCATTTTACAGATGAGAGATGAGAGATTAAGTAATCTCAAATCACACAACTAGTAGTTGGGTTTAGACCCCAAATCTAAGTCGAGAGGATAGATCTTAAGTGGCCTCACCAGAAAGAAAGAAAGAAAGAAAGGGAAAGAGAGAGAGAGAGAGAGAGGGAGGGAGGGAGGGAGGGAGGAAGGAAGGAAGAAAAAATGGTAACTGTGTAATGGAAGTGTTATTTAGCTTGATTGTGGTGGTCATTTCACATCGTATACATATATCAAAACATCAACTTGTGTACCTTAAATATATATAATTACTGTGTGTCAATTATACCTCAGTAAAGCTGAAAAAAAATTTTTTATAAATTTATTTTATTTATTTATTTTTGGCTGCATTGGGTCTTCATTGCTGGGTGCAGGCTTTCTCTACTTGTGGCAAGCGGAAGCTACACTTCATTGCGGTGCGCGGGCTTCTCATTGTGGTGGCTTCTCTTGTTGTGGAGCACGGGCTGTAGGTGCGTGGGCTCAGTAGTTGTGGCTCGCGGGCTCTAGAGCACAGGCTCAGTAGTTGTGGCACATGGGCTTAGTAGCTCTGTGGCATGTGGGATCTTCCCGGACCACGGCTCAAACCCGTGTCCCCTGCATTGGCAGGTGGATTCTTAACCACTGCACCACCAGGGAAGCCCCTGAAAAAAAATTTTTAAAGGAATCTATTGGTTGTCTCGGTAATTATTAGTATTAAAGATTTTTTTTAAGTAATTTCATTTATCACCACTCTAGACCCCAAGTAAGAACTCTACTTGAGAGGATTCTGTTACCTGTGCCTTCTGTGACACATAAGCTAGCCAAGACAAGAGGCACAGTGTTCTTTAGTTTAGTAAGAGGTAGCCAACAGACTGCAGAAATGAAAAGACTCAAATGTCATTTTCCTTTTATATTTATAAACTGTTATTTTATCACCTTTTTCTGTCATTCTTATTTAGTTTTTTCAAGTTACTTTCTGCATTATTTACACTAAATTAAAATAAAGCCTAGATGAAACAATATGATGTGTGGGATTTGCTTCATAATTATCCAGGTTAGGGTGATGTTGAATATGAGGTTGTATAGATGAAACATGATTGACCAGGAGTTGATAATTGTTAAAGTTGTGATGACTATATGGGAGTTGATTTTATGTTCTATTTTTATATATGTTTGAAATTCAACAAGTTCTGCAGAAATAATTCAAAAAATTCTTCTTTGTTTTGGTGTAGGGGGTGCTATATATAAAAACGTTGTTGTTAAGTTATTTTTGAAAATATTTACTCTTTAGTACTTGCAAGTCAAAGTCTATAGCTTTAATAAAAATTGCTTAAATTGACTTTGCTGCTTTTTAGCAAAATGTCAGTTACTTACAATACAGAAAGACCTCTGGTAAGATAACGCGTTTTGGGGTCTTCAGATTGTGGCAGGACAGTTTTAACAGGTATGTGACCATAGGCTAGGTCTTCTAGGTGAAGTCTCTGGGAAAACACCATATTGATGACAGTGACTAGTGTTGGGAGATCTTTTCAATCAATACTGGTGGTGGGAGAGTTGACATAAATAACCATATCTTTCTCTTTGAAATGATAATCAATAATAGGAACTTGTAGAACAGTGATTCTTAAGCCAGTTGTGCATCAGAATTACCTGGGGAGCTTTTAACAACTGCAGATGCCTGGCTCCACCCCTAGAGATTGAGTTTCATTTGGCTGGGGTTGGGCTCAGACATTAGTGTTTTTCAGAAGCCCCCCAGGTGATCCTAATATTCAACCAGCGTTGAGAGCCTGTTAGAAGTAAACATGAAGCAGCTTTTTCAGCTCTTTGAAGAATCTTTCCCCAGTGAATAGAGCTGTGCTTTCCACTGAATTGCATCATAGTCATTTATCTGGAATGTTACATTGATTTACCTGTCATAGTGGTTCCATCAGAAGCTGCTTGGTAATGATTCACTGTTGTCACTGTTGAAGCAAGATACTTTTCTAAATATGATTTGAATTAAAATTGTATTTTGACACACAAGTCCTTTTTAAATTTCATCAGTGATGACTCAATGTATTTTTTCTAAATCTGTATTGAATTTCCAATTATATTTTGAAACTGCTTTTAAAATGTTTTCTATCAAATATTACTGTTTTAATTTTTGAATTATCACTCAGAAAATAGTTAAGTATGATAATTTAGCATCTGTGCTTGAAATTATTTTGGCTCAGCAAAAGGGGAAATATGATAGCAGGTAAAAATTTTGCTGTTCTGCCACTTAAAGTGCTTTGAAGTGAAAGCAGAGTACTTTGAAGTGAAAACAGAGACCTTGTGTTTTCCCTAATGCCTGAAATGGTAGCATAGAGCAGGCACTCACTAGATTTTTTTCTGAACGAGTAAATAAATTCATGAAATCTTAAATTTGTCTTGGCTTTGGGAGATTTGAATACAATAGAAAAGGAAATTCTATTTAACTGTTTTTGACATTTTTTTTTCTTACATGCTTACCCTTCTTTGGCCTTTTTTGGTTATGTGCTAGATTCTGTTTTAGTTGCTACAGATAAAACAGTGAACAAAATGAAAAAAATTCCTTCTCTCATTAACTATTCTAATGGAGAGGATATGTAAAATTTTAAAGACAATATGTATGTTATTATTATTATATGGTGATATACCTTTTTCCCTTTCCCAGTTCATTCTCCTCCTTTTCTCTCCAGAAGCAGGGAAAAAGGGATGGTACTAAGAAGGAAGTTGTGATTTTTAAATAGGCTGGTCAGGGAAGACCTCATTGAGAAGGTGCCATCTGTATAAAGACCTAACAGTTGGTGAGGGAACAAGCCATGTTGCTATCTGTGAAAATATATCAGACAGGGAACAACAGGTGCAAATGCCCCGAAGCAGAAGCAGGCCTGGTAATGTTCACAGAATATTAAGGATGCTGGTGAGGCTGGAGAAATGAGCAGAGGCAAAGGTACAAAGAGATATGGTCAGAGAAGTAAAGGGCAGGAAATGGCTATAGTATAGTTACATAGTCCTTGGAGCCATGGTCATTCTTTGACTTTTACTCTGAGTGAGATGCAAAGCAGTTTGTGGATTCTGAATAGGGGAAGGATGTGATCTGACATATATTTTTAGCAGTATCACTCTGTCTGCTGATTTGAGAATTATAGTAGATGGTCAGAGGCAGGAAGACCGTTTAGATGTTGTTTAGGATATTGTTTCCGTAATCTAGGCAAGAAATGATGTTGACCAAGGTGAAAGAAGTGGAGGTAATAAAAAGCGATAAGATTTTATTTTGAAAATAGAACCATCAGGATTTGATGACTGATTTGACATGGGATATGAAGAGAGTCGAGGTTACCCACAGAATTTTTGGCTTGAGCAACTGGATTCTAAAAGGATTGGGTAGCCATTTACTGAGATGGAGATACCTGCAAGAGGACCCAGTTTGCGGGGGAAGATAAGGAAATCAATTTTGGCTATACTAAAGTTTTGAGATGCCTGTTAGACATTCAAGTGGAAATGAAGGTAGATCATTAGATATAGAAGTCTGTAATTCAAGGAAGAGGTACAGGCTAGAGATAATAAATTTAAGAGTTGTGAGCACATAGTTATCTAATATTTAAAACTATAAATTGGATGACATCACCAAGGGAATGAACACATATAGAGGAGAGGAGAGACACAAGGGCAGAGGCCCTGGGGTGATCCAGAATCTCAGAAGGAGTGCCAGTGAGAGGGGAGGGGAATCAGGCGAGGGGAAACCAAGTGAAGAAAGTGTTCCAAGGAGAAGGGAGTGATCAACTGTGTCAAATGCTCCTGGTAGATTAAGGTGGGAACTGAGAAATGTCCATTGGATTTGGCAACATGGACGTCATTTGTATGTTTAATCCTCACAAGAACGCTGCGAGGTAGGTAGTACTATTGTCCCCATTTTACTAAATTAAAAAAAAAACAAGTTTTATAGCCATTGAATGTGTCCAGCATAAAACACTACTAATGACAGATCTGAATATTGAACCCATATCTGTCAGACTCTTTAACCACTATACTGTACTTGCTTTTTATATCATATAGACTTTTAACTATGGAAACATTTGTAGACATTTTAACTATGGAAAAAATTCAGAGTAATGTAACAAAGATACACATATTCTCCACTCAGAATTAATATATTTTAATATTTATTAGATTTGATTAAGACATACATTTTTAAATAAAATGTTATAAGTTCATTCATTCATTCAGAAAAAATTAATTGAATCTCTTCTGACTCTTATTCTGGGCACTTGGAATAAATATGTGAAGAACACAAAGATTCCTGCCCTCAGCCCAGGCAAAATAGAAAATAAACAATAACTGTAGGTTAGGTGGTAAGTGGTACGAGGATAAAGAAAAATACATAGCAGGATAAGGAAAGTCAAGAGTTTGGGGCTGGCTGGGGCTTCCCTGGTGGCGCAGTGGTTGAGAATCTGCCTGCTAATGCAGGGGACACAGGTTCGAGCCCTGGTCTGGGAGGATCCCATATGCCGCGGAGCAACTAGGCCCATGAGCCACGACTACTGAGCCTGCGCGTCTGGAGCCTGTGCTCCGCAATAAGAGGCCGCGATAGTGAGAGGCCCGCGCACCACAATGAAGAGTGGCCCCCGCTTGCCACAACTAGAGAAAGCCCTCACACAGAAATGAAGATGCAACACAGCAAAAATAAATAAATTAATTAATAAAAAACTCCTACCCCCAACATCTTCTTTACAAAAAAAAAAATAAAGAGTTTGGGGCTGGGAGGTGGAGGGAGTTGCACTTACTAATAGTGTGGCCCAGGTAGACCCTACTGCAAAGGTGACGTAAGAAAACTTATCTATCATTCAGGCAGATGGAATCACCAATGCAAAAGACCTAAAACATGAAGTCCTCTTTGTCCTCTTCCCCAATCCATTCTCCTTTTCCTCCCAGAAGCAACCAGTACTGTGAATTTCGTGTATATCTTTCCAGTCTTTGTTTTTATAATTTTAGTACATATATTTGTGTCCATAAATATGAATATTGTCTGTTCTTGAATTGTATAAATAATGTCATACCATACTTGCTTTCATTCAAATTATGATGAGCAAAATGTGTAAGTTGGGCTTCCCTGGTGGCGCAGTGGTTGAGAGTCTGCCTGCCGATGCAGGGGACACGGGTTCGTGCCCCAGTCCGGGAAGATCCCACATGCCGCGGAGCGGCTGGGCCCGTGAGCCATGGCCACTGAGGCTGCGCGTCCGGAGCCCGTGCTCCACAACGGGAGAGGTCACAGCAGTGAGAGGCCCGCATACAGCAAAAAAAAAAAAGTGTAAGTTCATTCTTTTTAACAGCTATTTAGTATTCTATAAAAATGCCACAATTTATTATTTTTTCTATTATAAGCAGTGTCACATCAAACATCTTCATACACATTTCCTTATGCATAGTGAGAGAGTTTAAGGTTTATATTTAGAAGTTATTCATATGCATTTTCAGTATTAGATATTGCTAAATTGTTTGATTACTCACATCAACAGTGTGTTAAAAGTAGTATTTCTTTTTTTTTTTTTTTTAATTTATTTATTTATTTTTGCTGTGTTGTGTCTTCGTTTCTGTGCGAGGGCTTTCTCCAGTTGTGGCAAGCGGGGGCCACTCTTCATCACGGTGCGCGGGCCTCTCACTATGGCGGCCTTTCTTGTTGCAGAGCACAGGCTCCAGACGCGCAGGCTCAGCAGTTGTGGCTCACGGGCCTAGTTGCTCCGTGGCATGTGGGATCCTCCCAGACCAGGGCTCGAACCCATGTTTCCTGCATTAGCAGGCAGATTCTCAACCACTGCGCCACCAGGGAAGCCCCAAAAGTAGTATTTCTTTATGTCCTCACCAACCCTTGGTATTGTTAATCTTTTATTTTTGCCAATGTAATGGAGTGAATTATTTTTATATTAATTTCCCGGATTAATAGTGAGCTTGAGCTCCTTTTCAAATGTTTACTGGCCATTCAACTTTCCTCCTCTGTAAATTACCTGCTCATGTCCTTTGCTAATTTATTAATTGGCTGGGTTTTTTCCCAAAGACTTTATTTAAAATCAGTTTTAGGTTCATAGCAAAATTGGGAGAAAGGTACAGAGATTTTCCTTATGCCCCCTTCCCCCACACAAGTAGCCTTCCCCGTTAAAACCATCCCCCACCAGAGTCATACGTTTGCTATAATTGATGCACCTATGTTAATGACATCATTATCACCCAGAGTCCATAGTTCACTCTTGGTGTTGTGCATTCTGTGGGTTTGGACAAATGTATAATGATGTCTATCCATTATTATAGTAAGAGTATTTTCACTGACCTAAAAATCCTCTGCACTCCACCTATTCATCTATCCTCCTTCACCCCACAACTCCTGGCAACCACTGATCTATCTATCTATTTATCTATCTATTTATTTATTTATTTAGCTAGCTAGCTAGCTAGCTAGCTAGCTATTTGGCCGTGCCGGGTCTTAGTTGCCACGTGCAGGATCTTCGTTGCCACATGCGGGATCTTTTAGTTGAGGCATGAGGGCTCTTAGTTGTGGCATGCCAGTTCTAGTTCCTTGACCAGGGATCGAACCAGGGCCCCCTGCTCTGGGAGCTCAGAATCTTAACCACTGGACCACTAGGGAAGTCCCTGATCTTCTTACTATCTCCATAATTTTACCTATTCCATAATGTCATATACTTGGAATCATACAGTTTGTAGCCTTTTCAGTCTGGCTTCTTTCACTTAAATAATATGCAATTAAATTTCACTTAAATAATATGCATTTAAAATACCTCTATGTCTTTTCATGGCTTGATAGCCCTTTTTTTTATGGTGTTATTTATTTATTTATTTGGCTGCATCGAGTCTTAGTTTCAGCACTCGGGATCTTTGTTGCGGCATGCGGGATCTTTCGTTGCAGCACATGGGCTTCTCTCTAGTTGTGGCACGCGGGCTCAGTAGTTGCGGCGCGTGGGCTTAGTTGCCCCACAACATGTGGGATCTTAGTTCCCCAACCAGGGATCAAACCCGCGTCCCCTGCATCAGAAGGTGGATTCTTAACCGCTAGACCACCAGGGAATTCCCAGTAGCTCATTTCTTTTTAGGGCTGAATAATATTCTAGTGTCTGGATGTACCACAGTTTATCCATTTACCTACTGAAGAGTATCTTGTTTGCTTCCCAGTTTTTGACAGATATATTAGTAGAGCTGCTATAAACATTCATGTGTAGGTTTTCGTGTGGGCATAAGTTTTTGACTCCTTTGGATAAATAAATACCAAGGAGTGTGATTGCTAGATTATATGATAGGAGTATGTTTAGTTTTGTGAGAAATACCAGACTGTCATCCAAAATTGCTGTGCCATTTTTTTTTTCCCACCAGCAATGAATGAGTGTTCCTCTTACTTCACATCCTTGCCAGCATTTGGTTTTGTTGATGGTCAGGATATTGGCCATTCTAATAGTGTGGTATATCTCATTGTTTTAATTTCCATCTTCCTGATGACATATGATGTGGAGCATCTTTTCATATGCTTATTTGCCATCTGTATATCTTCTCTAATAAGGTGTCTGTTGAAGTCTTGGACCCAATTTTTAATTGGGCAGTTTGTTTTCCTATTGTTAAGTTTTAATATTTCTTTGATATTTTGGATAACAGTCCTTTATCAGATATTGTTGGCTATTTTTTTAATTGATTTATAAATGATATTTTTAAAATGCTTTCTGAGAAATAAGATGACTACAGTGTATTTTATTGTCATCAACTGCTAAGTGATAGAATTTACTTCTGATTTTTTAAAACTTAAGTTTTCTTGAATAAAGACCTAGCATTATAATTTATTAAGTCAACTCTCATTTCTGTAAATTAGGGATTATGACATCCCTTAATTGCCTGCTGCCAACCTAGCACAAGGTAGAAAGGTACAAAAGTTGAATTAAAATTAAAATCAGAAATTGCTTACCTTATCAGCTTTAATAAAACATTTGATTAGGGAAAAACATAGAGGATATGGTTACAGGGAGGTGTATGTGTTTGTGTATTTTAATAAACCATGCAGTTCAGTTTCACATATTGTTCCTATATCACCATCTTGTCTAATAGTAGTATTGTTATAAATATATAAAAGTGGGGCTAGAACACTTCCTTTTTTTTTTTTTTTTTTTTTTTTTTTGCGGTACACGGGCCTCTCACTGTTGTGGCCTCTCCTGTTGCGGAGCACAGGCTCTGGACACACAGGCTCAGCAGCCATGGCTCACGGGCCTAGCCACTCCACGGCATGTGGGATCTTCCCAGACCGGGACACGAACCCATGTCCCCTGCATTGGCAGGCAGACTCTCAACCACTGCACCACCAGGGAAACCCTAGAACACTTCCTTTTAAGATGGCCATTATTAGATACTGAATATCAAGCCACATTATTATAGTATTGACTCTGTTCCATCAAATATAACAAGAATTTAAAAATAGTGCTCTTTAACACGCGATATCATAAAACTGATTATATCTAAAAATGGAAAGGTTATGTATTTAACAATCTTTGGGTAAATTTTCTCTCACTGTCTTTCAGATTAACAAACAGCAATATTATACATAAACCTGCAGAGTGGACCTTAATTGCTTTGGTGTTGCTGTCATTGTAAGTACTCTTTCATATTTTTAACTCTAAATACTAAATATGAAGAATTTTGATTAGGGGAAAACAAAGTTATTCACTGATTTTCTAAACTTTCTTGGAAAATATTGTAACTCTATTTTGTGCCTATTTTCCTTTCCTATATGATAAAATAACTTTCATGTAAAGTGATATGCTATATTTTGATAAGTTGTAATCATTCTCTTTATATTTTTTACTATCTTTTCTTCTAAGGGCATTTTTCTTCTCAAATATTATTTGTAATCATTTGAAAGAGAAGAACATCTCCATGTGGGATATGATATATACAGGCTAGTCCCTTAATTTCATTTTTAACAGTACATTTTATTAATGTTAAATGGCCTCATTATTTTACATCTGTATTTTTACTAATATAGCTAATGCTATTTCATTTTTCATCAGCATTTTTATCAGTGATATCATCAGAAAAGTTTTGTTTTCCAAATTAATGTACATCTTTAAAATCAAACAGATTTAAAGGAACTAAAGTAGATACTACACAAGCATATATAAAACATTTAATACTCATTCACCTTTTAAGAAATCACTAGTGGTGTCTAAGGCTGTCTTTCAATAGAGTTAAAACCATCTAGTAAGTGTAGTGTTTTTCAGCTTGAATTGCAAAAGTCTTCTTTTGAAGACCATTCATTACTGCATTACTGTTGCTACTTGGTACTTGTTAGGTCATTGAAGCCCATAGGACATTGAATACTTACTGGACACTCACAGGTCAAGAAGTGTTATGAGCCAACCTCATAGCATCTCCAGCCCTACTTTTCTTTCTTTGATGTTACTTCGGTCTGACATGTTATTCTGGCCTCACTATCCCATAGAAGGCTGTGCTGGGAGGCATTAGAGTAGGCTTCAGTGAGCCAGCATACGTGTCACCCAACGAGATACAGCTCACATGATTCATTAAATCAGAACACAGAAAATAACTTTACTTGAATGCCCTGACATAAATTTTTTATCAACCATAAGAACAAATCTTTTGTCATTTCTGCTATTCAGTGTTCCAGTTGAATTGGTAATTTGAGAAACAGATCTTAATTTTTTAGAGAGTTCTTTCCAGTTTATGAAATTTGTAAATATTTTGGTCACTGGCCAAAAAATATCAGAATCTCTGCTCACCCACCATATCCTATGCCTGCTAATAAACCCTGGTAGATAACTGTTTAACTGTACTTCTGTAGTTCATTATACTAAAGGGGAAGTAGCTTTTTTGGTTGACAAGTCAGAGGCCCAGGCTCAGCAGTAATCTCAGAATCTTGCTTTCTAAGCCAGTAACTGGAAGTATTATCTTAATGAGCAGCTGCTTACTGAGGACACGTTAGGTCCTACTTCTTTTTGTATCAAACTGTTGCCTTATCTTCTCCAAAATGTATAGCAAGGAAAAACAACAGAAAAAAGTATGGAAAATGAAATTGAAAAGTCTACTATCAAAATTTCCTAAGTTTATTCCATACAAAAGTATACCTCTAGTATTTGATTTTAATAGAGGCACCCATGTGGCCCAAAATACTGAAAGCTTTGCTAGTCCTTTTATTTGACTTGCCTAACTTTGGATGTAGTGTAGGTATTTCAAGGGTCAGTGACCCATAAAAATAGTAACTTAATTGAATTCAAGAAACGAAACTGCACACATGTTAGACGTGTTGCATATTTCACATTGTGCAGTCAGTCTTAAGGTTGTAGCAGTAAACACTGTTTCCTTTTGTCATTCACCTTGAATCCTTCTCTTTCATTATTCCCTAAGCCCTACAGTTAGATCTACCCATCCTTCTCCTAGTCTTTGGTCCTTTTGATCCCTTGACAACTAAAAACCTTTCCAGTTAGGGCCCTCTTGGCTTCTTTAAAAATCTTTGGTCACTATAGACACCAAGTTAGCTGGTACCTCTTGGGTTTTGCCTTTCAAATCTTGTTTTCTCATAATTTTCTGTAACTTTTGCTATAGGCCCTCTTTGAACATTCTTTATCTTCCCTAGCTGAATCGCCTTATTGTTTGGTCATCTGACCCTAAGACTTCTGTCTCCTGTCCCCATATTATTTTATTTCTTATTTCCTCATTTCTCAGAAAATCCCCTTTAGCTTTTCATATTTCTGCCCCCCAGGGAATCTGTGACTCAACTGATAGCCCCTTTCCTTCTCAGCCTGTCCTTTTTTCATCCTTTTAGAATAAATATTACTATATGAGATGGGGATAAAATTAAAATACATATCCATTATGTTAAAACTAATCTCATTGGCTTCTGTAAAGTATAATTATACTTTATATTTGCACCCCTCTTTCCTCCCACTTAGAGTTCACAGTTACTTTTTAGGGAAGATATTTTGTTACTGGGGAAAGAAAAAGTAGGCATGAGGGCCAGCATTAGATAAAGAACCTTAAACCCAGGGCTTCCCTGGTGGCGCAGTGGTTGAGAGTCCGCCTGCCGATGCAGGGGACACGGGTTCGTGCCCCGGTCCGGGAAGATCCCACATGCCTCGGAGCAGCTGGGCCTATGAGCCATGGCCGCTGAGCCTGCGCGTCTGGAGCCTGTGCTCCGCAACGGGAGAGGCCACAACAGTGAGAGGCCCGCGTACCGCAAAAAAAAAAAAAAAAAAAAAAAAAAAAAAGAACCTTAAACCCAGTGAACAGTATGGAGACTTTAGGCACTCAAAGAGGTATGTGCACATGAAGAGAAAGGAGGTAAATGCTCACATGTGTTTGTAGAACAGTAACCCCTCATTCAGCCTTTTGATTTATCGCCTCTAAGATTGAACGTAGGCATACATGGGATTACCTTTTTTAAAATAATTATCCTATGATTCAGAAACTCTTTGTATCTACTCTCAAATTGCCAATGGAATTTTTTTAGTCATTGTAGACATTTCTGGAATTCATATTAAAAGGTGAACTTCTTATAAATCTTTATAGCTAGGAAAAAGGTTCTGAATGGCAGTTGTAGACACTGAAGATATGAATATAGTAAGATAATATGTTCAGTATTATTATAACAGTGGTACTGTTCTTTGTATATGAATATTGCCAAGTTTTGTTAATATTAGCATTTGTTTAATGCATGAAAGGTGTTTTCAAAATTCCTGAGAACCACTTAGAAAAGGATACATATACACATATATAATTTTATTAGTAAAATAAATGGCTGAAGTCTAGCTCTTGTTAGAGGGAAAAATCAACATTTTGAGCAAAACATGATAGTCCAGATGAAAGAAATCTGGGTCTTGAATTTTCACATCTGTATTCTTAAAAGTAGATAAGGTGTCTCTGTAGCAAATCATCTTTTCCTAGTAACTTCCCTTGCACTTTCACAGATGTATTAACATTTTAAAAATTTGAACCACAATGTGTAATTTATCAGTGTATACTGATGGGAACTTTATACCCATATAATCTCAGAAAGAAATTCATCAAATCAAATTGGTTCACTTGATCTTTCCACACTCAATGCGTCTATATATAAAAATACAATATGACCCATTTAGATTTCATTTAGATTTCTCACTAATTCCATAGGACTTGGATGGCCAGTGTGACTGCAACATTTATTGATATTTATACTATGCATTCAGACCCTAAATAGTTACCAAGAGCACACTGAAAGACTTTCAAAGCTTAAGCAGTATACATTTTTTTTTTTTTTTTTTTTTTAGCTGCGTTGGGTCTTTGTTGCTGCACACAGGCTTTCTCTAGTTGTAGCAAGCGGGGGCTCCTCTTCATTGTGGTGTGCGGGCTTCTCATTGCAGTGGCTTCTCTTTTTGTGGAGCACAGGCTCTAGGTGCACAGGCTTCAGTAGTTGTGGCTCACAGGCTTCAATAGTTATAGCACGCGGGCTCTAGAGCTCAAGCTCAGTAGTTGTGGTGCACGGGCTTAGTTGCTCCGCAGCATGTGGGGTCTTCCTGGACCAGGGCTGGAACCCATGTCCCCTGCATTGGCAGGCGGATTCTTAACCACTGCACCACCAGGGAAGTCCCAGTATACATTTATTTAACAGTGAAGGAATTAATGTTCCTTTACTCCTCTCATTTTTATTTAATAAATGTTATAATTAACAAAGGTAAGTTCTCAAGAACTCCTTACACATAGAAGGACATCTATAATAGTGATAATGCTGTTTTTGTTTGTTTTTGCTTTTAGTAACTTATTAGAAATGCAATAAAGTAACCTGGTAGTTGGTGTTATTGCTTAAACTCCTGGCTATAGTAATTTTTTGTTTTTGTTGAACCTTATCATACTTTATGATTACATACTATATGTTGAAATTATATAAAATCAAATCTGATTTTCTCACATAAATATGCTCTAATGAAGATATTAGGCTCTTTCCACAGTCTTGATGCATGATTTTTCATAAAAATCATAAAAATGTATATGAATATATATAGTCTGCTGTAAATATTTTAGTACCTGTATGCTCTACTGTATAAAACTTTTAATGTATTTATATATTTTGATGTGTTTATACATCAAGTTAGAAAGCACAGTAAATTACATTAAAGTGTGTTTTCTGATGCCTCCTCATAGTATATCATATATTTGTTTTTATATTCCTCATAATTTTCATCTACCCTTACCCTACCCTTCTGTATAGGAAAACAGAAAACATCACTTTTTATCATGGTCATGGTTTTCAGAGTAGTTTCTCTGAGAAGATTTTGACTGGTATTTTGAGATTTTATAGCTGTAGGACACCTTCCTCAGCTTGGTCCTTATCCTCCTTTCCCTCTTCCCTCTGCCCTTAGTCTTCCCAGTGTTCTTTGACCTCTGTCATTATACTTGAGCCTGTAACATGAGTGGGGACTATGCAGATGTTGACCTAAAGCTGAGAAATCTAGGGAAGGGTCCAGACCAAGGCTGGCAGCCAAAGAGAAGCCATATAGAAGGCTATGGAGAAGCAAACTGACTGGCCTGAGTTCTGTGTGCAGCACACATGCCAGAAATACAATAACTTCTTGTATTTAAAATGTAACTTTTTCACCCAAGTTTAATGTGGAACCTTTGTAAAAAGCCCACTGCTTATGTATTGTGATGATCTATGGTTAATTTTAGCATAGGAGTCCAGAGTCTCTTTGTGGATAGCCAGGGAGAGGTGTGTATTGTGTTCCATGGGAGTGATTTGGTTATCTGATGAAGGAGTAAGTAGGTAAATACTTACTTACTTTGTGCTACTTAGAAAGAATGGAGGGTAGAAAGTGACTTGTGGTAGTCTAACATGGATACATGCTATTCCTAGTTTTATGCCCTTGATGTTCTCTAATGGAAAGCTTTCAAGATCATCTCCAAAAATGTCTGCTTTCATTTTATTTATCTGAACTGTCTGTTTTCAGTGAACTGTGGCCCACTTCCTAGACAGAGACCATGCAATAGTTTATTCCCCCTAAAAGCTTTGAGTATTCCCGTCGTTCCAGGAGTAGCATGTAAGTCCTGGGAAATGGTATTTAAATAAGCTCAACTTGACCATGATCACTAAAGAAAAGCCTTCACTGGACGTGGGCAGCCACTTTAGGTAACCATCATAAAGATAGACACTCAGGAGAGTCACTTCCCTAGGGCACTAGATGTGAATGGAAAGATGTGACCAAGGCTTTTTGCCTCAGCAGATTGTTTTTTATAGCGCGCCCATCACTAATTTCCTTAGAGAAATATGTGAGCACACCATGAAAATGAAGAGATGATTCCTTAGAAATTTATTGGTTCTCAGAAGTATTCCAAAGCCTTTCTCTTAACATTCCCAATTTAGTTCTCAGTATTTGCGACCATAATAGATAACTGAAATAATTTTTGTTTCCTTATAATTATGGAATTTTTTATACTTAATTGAATTTATTGAGATATAATTCCTATAACTTAAAATTCACCATTTTAAAATGTATAATTCGCTGGTTTTTAGTATATTCACTATTTAGTGCAACTATCACCACTGTCTGATTCCAGAACATTTTCATCACCCCAAAAAGAAACCTCATATCTATTAGCTTAGTCCCAGTTTCCCCTTCCTCCATCCCCTGGCAACCACAAATCTACTTTCTGTCTCTATGGATTTACCTATTCTGAACATTTCATATAAATGGAATCATATAATATGTGGCCTTTTGTATCTGGCTCCTCTCACTTAATGTATTCAAGGTTCATTCATGTTGTAGCATGTAACAGTACTTAATTCCTTTTTATGGTTGAGTAATATTCCATTGTATGGATATACCACATTTCATTTATCCATTCATCAGTTGATGGACATCTGGGTTGTTTCCACTCTTTGGCTCTCAAGAACATTTTGTTTACGAGTTTTTATGTGAACGTAAGTTTTCGGTTCTCTTAGGTATATACCTAGGAGTGGAATTAGTGGGTCATGTGCTAACTCTGTTTGACCTTTTGAAGAACTGCCAGACTGTTTTCCACAGTGGCTTCACTGTTTTAAATTTCCACTGGCACTCCATAGATTGAACTTCAAAGGTCATCTCTTCTTGCCTTACACCCAGTAGTCCCACCAGGCTTATGTTTGCAGTTTTTCCAAACTTTAAATATGCTTGTTCGTATTAAATTTAGGCCTTCATGGACCTGTAACATCAATTTTTTATGTTCTAGGAATTTCTACTACGTATGCAAAATGAGTACCTATGAGCCCCCTCACACACACACAAAAAAGATCATAGTGTTGAATATGAGACCATATAAATTAAATGTCTGAACCATAACTAGTGGTATTTATTTTGGATTCCTCAATATCCATAAAATTCCTGTTTTGGTTTGTTTTTTGCTTGTGTAAATCTTGGATTTGTTTATCTTATGATATTTACTATCACAATACCCTTGTCATTGTGAAGTTTAAGTAAAGTACTTATTTACTGAGGGTTAAATAATAATTAGATTATTTCTAAGCCCCCTATACTTATTGCTGAGAGTTTATCTAAGAAAAATAAAATATTTTTTAATTGAAGTAACTTTATCCTCAGCCAGCAGGCTCTGTGGGAACCCAGATATTTTCTAAAGGAAAAATAATACTTGGGTAAATTTTTAACCAAAGACTGCTTTCTTCAGTGATTTTTTTTTCCCTCAGAATTCCTCATATTTCTGGCAATTTTATAATGTTGGTTTTTTAATCCATAGGTAGCTAAGAGTCCCCAACCTCGGGCCAGAATACATCTTAAAGTCACCAAGGATCCTCAGCAAAAAGATGTGCTCCCCAGCTTCCCCTTCCCAAGCAGCACAGTAACAGCAGTGGTGACAGCTAGTATCAGGCAGCACTTAGCCCTTACCAGTCACAGCCTCGACTTGAGGAGTCAGTCTCCCTATGTACTCTTGATATCTTCACATCCTGACTGAGCTCACTGAGAGCACAAGTCAGGAGAAGCCAGGAAGCATGAGGCGTAAGGGCACTGTTATCCCTAGCCTCAGGGTTCTGCACCGTAAGAGTGTGATAATCATTGTGTGTGGACACCACTGGTTGGTCCCGTTTCTGTCTTAGAGCACTGAAAAAGTTGGAGCCAGTATGCTGAGAGAATTGTTACATAGCAGTAGTTATGAAGAAAAGTTTTTCCAACACACATCTCCAAAGCTGCTCTATAGAGCTGTCACAAACAGGATCTAGATATAAAGTTTAAAGTCACTACAGCCCAGCCCTTTAAACAAACCTATGTGTAATATATCACTATTAAGTGAATTACAAAGAACTTGTTTCTTTTCAATTAGAAATATCAATGGAAAGCATCCCTGCTTCCTTATTAATAGGTAATCCTAAAGCATTAAATGCAAACATTATCAGAACATAAACCATCTGTTATAAGAAAAACATTTTATTTTATTTGGCTGTCATGGTCTTTTATATAATCAAAGTTTTTATCAAAGTGTTTTTTTTTTTTTTTTTTTTTGGTATGCAGGCCTCTCACTGTTGTGGCCTCTCCCGTTGCGGAGCACAGGCTCCGGACGCACAGGCTCTGCGGCCATGGCTCACGGGCCCAGCCGCTCAGCGGCATGTGGGACCCTCCCAGACCGGGGCACGAACCCGTGTCCCCTGCACCAGCAGGCGGACTCCCAACCACTGCGCCACCAGGGAAGCCCTATCAAAGTTTTTATCTCAGTTTTTTAGACAATAGTTCTGAAATAGAAAGCTCATGATAACATACTTCATGGTATGTTCTTGTCTACTTTGTTTTTCTTTTAGAAGTCCTTAATAGTAATAGCCTCACATGCCTCTGGGTTTTTTCAAATTTGGGGACTTTAGATTTGTGCCTAGGATAAAATTAAATTTATATAAATTATTATTAAGCATTGTTACGATATTTTTAGTAAGTGTAATTCCCTTACCCCAAAGACCACCTTGAACTATGCAAGGGTCTCTTAAAACCCTAAGTTGAGTCTCATTCTGGATTTTGCCTTGCACTAGCAGTGTAGCCTTGCACAAGTTTCTTAACCTCATTGTGCATTTTTTGTCTTGTTGGCAATAAAAGGGGACTAAATCCTGGTTAAATCAACTTGGCAGTGTGAATTCAACTATGAGATGTTATAACTAAGAAACAGTTTTAATGCAGTATGTCAAAGGCTACTGAAGGAGACAGTGGAGATGAGTATATTTAGCGTAGGAAACAATGTAATTGTGCTGATAGCCATGGTGACACTGCCCAAGTGTTACTACTTTGTTTGGTATCTTAGTCCTTAAGCTTGGCAAAGAAATACGTTGATAATATTGCTAGCCATTCTTTCTGTGGAAAGATTACAGAGTACTCATTGAAGTAAATGGGATGAACACCCCCAAAGATTCCTTAACTCTCTTTCTACTACAGACCTAGCTGACATTATATTGCTCTCCACATCAAAGATGAGGGACCTGCCCTGGATATTTAAGGAAACAGTGAAGTGATTTAGTACCTCAGCAATATAAATACTAAAGGTGGTGAAGAGCAAAGTAAAATGTGTAAGTTGATTTTTTTAATGTAAAACTATGTTTTAGAACTCATTTTCTTACAGAATTCTCACTATAACCATGGACCTTTTCTCCCCTGCTTCCATATTATTCTTTTTTTTTCTTTTTCTTTTTCATATTATTCTTTACATTTTATTCTGGGAATAAGTCTTATCAACAAATAGGGACATGTAGAAACCTGATATTTTATGTCAGAATTTCTGACTCTTTGTTCAGATCACATTTAAGGAATTTTTTTTTTTTTTTTTTTTTTTTTTGGCTGCATTGGGTCCTCGTTGCTGTGCATGGGCTTGCTCTAGTTGCGGTGAGCGGGGGTTACTCTTCGTTGCAGCACATGGGCTTCTCATTGCGGTGGCTTCTCGTTGCAGAGCACAGACTCTAGGCGTGCAGACTTCAGTAGTTGTAGCACACGGGCTCTAGAGCACAGGCTCAGCAGTTGTGGTGCACAGCCTTAGTTGCTCTGCAGCATGTGGGATCTTCCCGGACCAGGGCTTGAACCTGTGTCCCCTGCATTGGCAGGCAGATTCTTAACCACTGCACCACCAGGGAAGCCCCAAGGAAAAATTTTAAAGTAGTTCTAGAATAACTTTTTTTTCTTTTATTGATGAAAAGATCCCAACCATTCATTGATATAACTTCTTTGAACTAGGTATGTTGGAGTAATCTGAGTTTCGTCTTGGAGATAGTAGATTGTTAGCTATAGGAATGATAAGCTACCTTGCCTGTAGCCCTGATTTTCCTTATAAAGAGTTTATTTGCACTTTTTAAAAATGTTTTTAATATCATGCCACTAAAACCAGCATAAATAGAGCCCACATTATACCAGAAAAGGATGAGACTCACACTTTGCTGTAGCATCATAACTGTAAATCAGTGTAGAGGCTGACTATACAATAATGGAAAAGTTTTCAAATATTAGAAATCTGACTTTAAAATAACCAAAAAATGTTTATTGAGCAGCTGCTATGGGTAAGACTGTATCTTAGGCCTTGTGCGGGATACAGAGACTAAACAGAGATTAAACAAAGATCCTGCCCTGGAAGACTACTGGAGGTTGAGGAAAGGGGGAGATAGATATGTGCACAGGTGACTACAGTAAAAAGTTGCATGTATTATTAAATGGCAAGAAAGAAACACAAACTGTTTGGGGGTTCAGAGAAGCAAAAGAGCTCTACTACGGAGATGAAAAAAGGTTTCACAGAAGTGGGATTTGTGATAGGCCCAAAAGATAGAAACTGTTTCAAGAAATAGAAATGAAAGGATGCGAGCATTCTAGGAAGTACCTGTGTAATGAAAAAAGCAAAAAGAAGAGATGTAGTGAAGAGTATAAGATAACTGGAAAGAGTGGTTGGGAGTTGGGTGTATTGTAGAGATAGAACCTTTTAATGGCAAGGAAAGTTATTTTAGTGGACAGTGAAAGTCATTTAAGTTTTGAGCAGAGAGTACCATCATGAAGCCAGTGTTTTAGGAAGATCAGTCTTGCTGGAGTCACATCTGATCCTGTCTTCCACCTTGTGCCAGTCCTTCGAAGGCTTCCAGTTGCTCTTGTGGCCTACATGGCCCTGCATCGTCCTGCCCCTTCTCCAGCCTCTTCTCCTCCAGCCTCATCTCACATCACCCTACCTTGTTCTCCCATTCCTACCACTCTGACCTTCTTTCCAGCCCTTCTCATCATGCTCTCCCTCAGCATAGGACACAGGTTGTTCCCTATATCCAAAATGTTCTTCCCTCCCCTCTTCCTTTGGTTAATTCCCCTTCATCTCTCAGAACTTGAGCAAGTGTTTCTTCCTCAAGAAACGTTTCATGGACTTCCCTGACTAGATCAAGTATCTTTATAATATGCTATCATAACACCATGTACTTATCTTTCCTAGCACTTGCCCTGTTTTCAGTTTTATATTTAATTGTATGATTACTTGATTAATGTCTGTCTCACTCAACTTGAAGATTTTAGGGGCAGGTTCTATGTCTGATTTTACTCACCATTATATACCCAGCACTAAAGCATCGTGCCTAGAACATCATAGATTTACAATAAATACCTGGCAATGAATGAATGAATGATTATTTAGGAAGCTATCATTTCTAGCTTTTTGTTGACTCCTTCCCTCCTGCCTTCAAGTGCTTATTCATCTTTAAAGTTTAAAAAACAAAAGAGGGGCCTCCCTGGTGGCGCAGTGGTTGAGAGTCCGCCTGCCGATGCAGGGGATACGGGTTCGTGCCCCGGTCTGGGAGGATCCCATATGCCGCGGAGCGGCTGGGCCCGTGAGCCATGGCCGCTGAGCCTGCGCATCCAGAGCCTGTGCTCCGCAATGGGAGAGGCCACAACAGTGAGAGGCCCGCGTACGGAAAAAAAAAAAAAAAGAGAGAAAAAAAAAAACCTATCCTTTGTCCGTAACTTCACTGACCACCCCCCCAGACTATCATCCTTTCATTTGCCAAACTTCTTGAAGAGCTAGTCTGCTGTCAGTGATTCCCGTGCTTTTCATTAATCCCTTGCATTCTGGCTCTTGCCCACAGCATTTATGAAATTGATTTTCTCAAGGCCTCCACTAGTAACAGCCTAATTTACCAGCGAGCACTGAGGCAGTGAACTAAAATGATTACAATGAAAATGAAATGGGAGAGACAGACGATGAGAGGCATTACAGCACCAGAATCTACAAAGTTTAGCAGTGGGGGTAAGGGGAGCCAAACATGATTTCACAAAATTAAGACAGATAACTGGGAAAAATGGTGGTTCTTTTAGGGAAGAGAGTATGAGGAACTAATTGAAGGATATACTGCATTTGGTTTAATACCTGTTCTCCAAGCACTGAGACTGTTCCTGTTCAGGGAGATTTAAGGTTAAGGCAGATTATCCAGTTGGGCGGTTCTCCAGTAGGAGTTGAAAATGTGGAATTGAAGCTAAAGAATGGTAAGAAAAATCATAGACTCAGATTTTAGAGTCATTATTGAGATGGGTGAGAGGCAGAGGTAGAGCATATTAAGTGCAGAGGAAAGAGAGAATCTGTGGAACAGCTGCATCTATGCCAGGGTTGCCTGAGGAATACAGAAAAGGGCAGAAAGAGGGGAGAAACAAACGTTTGTTTTTTGGAACACCAACTCAAACATGCTAGACACTTTACCTACATTATTTCATTTGATCCTCACAATTCAGTGAGGTCAGTGGTAGTGTCCCACTTCGCAGAGAAAGAAACAGACCGTGGGAAGACAAGCACTTTGTCCAAGGTCACAGCTGGGATTTTGATTTCAAAATGTGTGCATTTGCCACTGCCCAGTGTACCTTAGAAAGGTATATGTACAATCAGAACACTGTCAAGGAATCCAAAGGAGGTTTGAGGTTCAAGAAAGAGGTGGTAACTACCTTCCTGAGAACCAGGCAGTTATCCTCTGCTGAACAAAGACAAGGACTGAACAAAGGCTATGGTTTGGGCAACCACAGTGTGGGTGACCTTCAAGGAAGCAGTTTCTGTAGAATGATAGTGGAGACCAGATTGCAAAGGCTGCTCTAGTAGACAGTTGTGAAGATACTAGACATAGCAAATGTTGACCACTCTTCATATGGTTGGCATAAGAGGAAAGAAGAGAGGGATTATAATCCAATGGTAAGTCTTCAGAAGACTTCTCAGGATAGTGGAGGCTTGAGCATGTTGGCAGCAAAGGGGAAGGAGATGTCAGACAGGCAGGGTTGGGAGTACTGAAAAGACAGTGTAACTGATGGGATGCGTTCCATGAAGAAACTGGGAATGTCACCAAAGGCATATTTGCCGATTATTTTTTCTTCCCTCATCCCTGTCACCCACCTCCCTTACCCACCTTCCCCCACATGTTTCTCTCTCCTTGCCTTGAATGTGAGTGTTCTTTGGTAACATTTTGCCTCCTGTACTTAATTTCAAAAGTGAATGGACCAAATCTTGTATGTTTCTCCTTCCAAAAACTCATATTAGTGTTATTGTTTCATTACTTGTTCTAGTTTATCACCCTCCACCACAGGTTAGTGATCTGCTTTAGAATTAATTTAGGGCAGCATTTCTAAGTTTGACCTGTATAGCTACTGTGTTTAATTCTGGTGTCTAACTTTTTTTTTTTCATAGTTATGATTTTTACCTGCCTTCTCATCTTTTATAATCCACAAATCAGTCTTAGGGACATATACATGTACTTCACAAAAAAATACACACATATACACACACATACATACACACACACACACACACAGTTTCTACATGAGAATAAGAGACTTTCCATTCATCCAAAAATTGTGTTTGGACAGTGTGTAAACAATACTAAACCAGGAAAGATGTCTACAGTAAGTGAGGCAAATTTGAAATTGTTTTCTTACCAAAACATAATCTCCATGCAGCCAAGGACATTGTCTAGATTACTTTTGTCTCCCTAAATCTGGCACTCAATCTGGCATCTAGTAAGCACTAAGGGAATATTTGTAAAATAAATCAAATGAATGAATGGACAGGAAAAACTTGGATAATTATTGTTGGTGTTATGAACTTCAAAATAGAATTGGTAGCACTGGTAAAATTGCACAGGAAAAAACAAATAGTTGCTTACTATCATGAGTAAAAAGAAGGACAGTAACCTTTGTCTTGGTAATGATTCATATTTTCCAGGGTGGATATTGTCTGATAAGGATGTGACTAGCCTAAAAAGAATTGCTGCTTTTAACCAAATCTAGCATTGCTTTCTTGCAAATAGATATTTATAAAATCTTTAATAAAATTAATGAAAAACAAAACTAGATGTAACTGGGAAATTATCTTTTAATTCATATAATTATAAAATTAGTAAGCATTTTAATTTTTTTAAATGTCTTTGATTTTAAAACTATATTTCAAATACTGCTTTTCTCTGATTTCCATGGACTTACTCTTTCATATTCTGTGGACTGATAAATAGAAGAATTGGTTATAGAGCAGTTAATCACCAAGTATGTAGATATGGCACTAAATCTTTTATTTATCTGATGCATCACAGACACAATTCTGGAGAATTCTTTAAATGTTTTACATGTTGGTATTTGTTCGTTGAATTGGAAGCATTTATCAAATATTAATGGGTCTTAATGGAAAATTTCACTCTAGAGGCAAACTCTTCCTTTAACTAGTCTTACTGAATGTATTTTATTAACTAGTCTTGCAAACTTGCATGAAAATTATAAGGAAAAAATTATTATTCCTAGGCATATTGAGTGCTTGTTAAATTCAAGAACCAAATCACCTAGTATGTTTTTTCTCTGTTGTCTTTAAACACTTCCATTTAGATTGTGTATTATAGAGACTTAACACCTTTTTAATATTTTTCCTGCCTCTGACTTTTCTCATTCTGATAGTTCTAGTTAACAGTAAAGTCATATGGTTCCTGAAGGCAAAACTAAAATACTTCCGATTTACTCCTGGTTTAAATATTTTTACAAAGTTTTAGAGCAGATTATAAAGGCCAAAGGGTAAAACGAGGCTTGCTGTTATCTAGTTCTCACTATTGCTGTTTGTGTCGTCCCATGTCCGCTTTCAGTGAGCAGTCTGAGAGTTGGCTCTTTGTCATTTTAGTACAGCTCAGGTATACTGTGCCTTAAAAGACACAACATATCAAAATACATAAAGCTTAATACTGAAAATTCCATTGGAGCAAAAGTACTTAGGAAACTGCTACAAACTGCTTGAACACCTGTAATTTCTGTGGAGGTGAAATCACATTACAGTAACTGAATTGTCTGTACAATTTCACGATTTTATTTATTTACTGATTTTCTTTCCAATGAGTTTTTCAGGCCCCATGTTGTTTGTCACATGGAGGTTTTTAGTTTCAATGAGTGACAAATCAGCCACGCTGCAAAAATGTTTTTTAAGAATAATGCAACTGCCAGGTTATAACTAGTATTCCTGTGGTTTCATTGCAGAGAAGTATGTTGCTCATTCAAAACACTAACACTTATACAACTTCCACATGCTCCAGAATTCCTCAAACTGTGTAAAACTAAATGCCACTAATCCTCTACAGCTCACATTACAGATTGAGAGATATGGTTATACGTTGAAAGTAGAAATAAAGTTATGTATTCTTTCCCCAAAGGAAAAAAAAAATACACATTTGGAAGAAAAAAAACCCAAAAAAACCTTTTTATGTAATTTGAAGGACTATATGAACCCCAGTATCCCAGGTTAACATGAGGAAGTGGAGTCAGCAAATGTAGGTTTCTCTTTTGAGAAAACTGATGATAAGAGTAGGAAAGAAATTGAACTGCAGCAACTTGTTTTGGAGAAAAGAGACTTAAGCATGTTTGTAGGGTATGGAGAAGGAGCCAGTTAAAAAAAAAAAAAAAGAATCTGAAGCTGAGGGCAGGGTTGGGGGGTAGACATGCATGGTGGAACAGGGTCCCAGAGGAGGTACAAAGAAGTGGGATCATGGTTACAGGCAGCAGTAACTTGAACAGGAGAGAGGTACATCTTCTGGGGCAGGAAGAAAATAAGTGAAGAGTAATGTGGCTATAGGTAAGTTTGTAAGTAGAAGGGAGATATTTATGTATGTACGTATGGCTGTGTTGGGTCTTCGTTGCTACGTGCAGGCTTTGTCTAGTTGCAGCGAACGGGGGCTACTCTTCGTTGTGGTGAGCGGGCTTCTCATTGCAGTGGCTTCTCTTGTTGCGGAGCATGGGCTCTAGGCACGCGGGCTTCAGTAGTTGTGGCGCACAGGCTTAGTTGCTCCGTGGCATGTGGGATCTTCCCGGACCAGTGCTCAAATCCGTGTCCCCTGCATTGGCAGGCGGATTCTGACCCACTGCACCACCAGGGAAGTCCCTAGAAGAGAGATTTTTAAATTACGCCTGATAACTTCAAGTAAGATATGATGTGTTCTGAGAGTGAAGAGATGATGGTTGAGTAGGGCGTGAAAAAAAGAGGTAACAGTCATTGAGAGTATCGGAAAAGGACCTAACCAAGTGCCAGAGAAAATTGACAAGTTACCCAGCTGAAGCCAGAGATCATGGATTTGTAGTTATGTCTATCCTTGAAGTTCCCTTCTTCCTTCCACTTTCCTATCCTGCAGTAGTTTTCAGCCATCCTGTTGTAGGTGTGGAGAAAGCAGGTTGTAGCACTACTTAGTTGTAGTTTTGACAAATAGGAAAGCTAAGACAAGGATGCAAGAGATTCAGAAGAGTGCTGGTGAAAGATTAGTTCAAGGAATCAGGACAGATATAATTGGTAAAGGGTAATGGAGTTATCTTAGGAAGAAAATTGGTTGTCCTAATGAAATGTTTCTTTTGTCCCTCCCTGCAAAGTTGTGTCTTCAGCTCTGACATCTCTCCTAAGTTGCAAACCAAAATTTTATGGGGTGGGGGAGCATCTCCATTTGATACCCCTCAAGCAATTGACACTCAGAAATCTGAGACTGAGCTAGTCTTCCCTTTCTTTTCCTTTGGTGGCATTTCCATCTTCCTAATTACCCAGAATTGAAGTTTGACTTGGCTTTGGTGCTTCCTTTGTCTTTATCTCCTATATCTAATCAATTGCTAAAGCCCTCCTTGTAACTTCTCTTAACCCAATTGTTTTTCTCCTTTCCCACTGCTACCAACCCACATCAGGCTTTCATTACTTGCTTAAACTGCTGCAATTATAGCCTTCTTAAACACATCTCTTGCCATGTGTCTCTTCCCTCAACTAGTCCATCCTTCCTCCAGCTACCAGAGTAATCTCACTAAAGCTCAGTTCTGATCAGGGCAGGCCTTTGTTCAGAAACCTTCTAATACCCCACTTCCTATCATGTAATTTTGCTTGAAATTCAAGGCCTTCCTAAAGTGGCCCCAACCTGCCTACCCAACTTATTTCTCTTTTGTGTCCTTACATTGTATCCACTGACTCTTTTCCCCTACAAGCATCTCTGTTAGCTTGTATCTTTGTGGACTCTGCTTAAAATGCCTTTACTTTTCATGTTCCTCGGTGCTAGCATTCAAGACCCACTTCAAATGTCACTACCTCCTTATAAGTCTTTCTTAACCCCCCAGAGGTACAAATAATATCTTCCTTGTACAAATCTCTATAGGTGAGACCTTTCTTTTGGACTGTATTACCTTCTGCTTTGTTACATAGGTATTTATATAGAGATCTTATTTCCTTTGCTATTCAGTTTTGTCCAGCAGTATAGTTAACAAGTATAACAAATGATCAGAACTGCACAGACTATCTCAACTCAAAAATTTAACAGTGGTTCTAAACACTGGTTGTCCATTAGAATCACATAGAGAGCTTTTAAAAATTACTAATACTTGGGAGTTCCCTGGCGGTCCAGTGGTTAGGACCCCACTCTTTCTCTGCCGAGGGCGTGGATTCAGTCCCTGGTTGGGGAACTAACAACCCGCAAGCCTCGCCGTGTGGCCAAAAATAAATAAATAAAAATTACAAATACCTGATCCAAAGATTTTGATTGACTGTTCTAGGGTGGAAGCTGGACATATGTATTTTTAAGTTCCCCAACTGTAATTTGTGCAGACAGAATTGACAGCCACTATCCTTAATTCTAGTGCAATTATTAGTGTGCTAGATAAAGATATGCTAAATCAGTTAATTTAACTATGTCTGCCAGGATTTGCTTGCTGAGAGGCATGTCTTAGCCTTCTTCTAAAGTCTTCATTAGTTGATGATGTTGGAAGATGCTTCTTGGCTGTCACAGAAAGGATGAGTTAATTAGAAACAATAGAATTGTCCGTTTTCATTAGCATGTTTTATTTTGTAATGACAGATTTCAAAAATTATTTGAAGAGCATATACAAGTGGGCCTTTGAAATCATAAGGTCTACTCAGTTCTTAAAATGAATCAGACATGTGAGCTTGTGTGGTATAGTGGTTAGAAGTGTAGACCCGTGGGAGTACTCTGGGGTTATTTGCTCATCTCTTACTGACTACGTGACCTTAAGAAAGTCACTGGAGTCTCACCTTGGAGTTAACACTTGCTGTAACTTCACAGAAAGGTTGAAGATCAACAAGTTAGTTTCATAAAGAAAAATTTCTTTTTACGAACTTGGAAATCAGTGTAGCTTCTTATGTTTGACTCAGTGGTTGAGATCCTGCCACAAAAGGAGTAACTGGGAAAAAGAACTGGTGTTCTTCAAAGGAAACAATTTGCTCGAATTTAGAAAGCCACCCATCACCCATTTTAAAGAATCTGAATTTTAAACTGAGCTCTGACCTCTTGGCATTTGTTTCCTTGTCAAACTGTTTACTCTTTACTGAAAAACAACATCAAGAGCAGCTTAGGAAAGTGCCATGAAGGAGTTATCTCTGCCCGTGGCCCAGTCCATGTTATTTTATGGAAAGGGAAAAGCTCTTCCACAGGTTGACTTCTTTGGTTCTTTCCCTGTGCCCCCAGGGCTATTGTGTTACTTCAGGGAGGAGGCCAGGGGACACAGATTAGACAAATATTTTTAGAGAATCACTGACAGAGTTGAATCTTCTTCTGCCTTCTCCCCAGTAAGAAACACGCAAGGTGGAAAGAGTTATATTAAATATGAGCCCTGAATATACAGATGAAATCCCTTTTGAAAGTTTACACTAAAATTTTTTTTTTATATCTGAAAGAGACGTTTTAGAAAATGCCTTGAGTTTGTGTGAGCCCTCAAATTTCTGAAAATAGATGACATTTTGACCCTTTGAGTTACTTACTGGTCACAGCTCTCCTTTGTTTCAGTTTTGAGTGTATATTTTCACAGACAGAGGTTATCATTTAGCACTTCTTCATGTAGAGAAGGAGGGAAAATCCCAACTCATTTTTTTGAAGAATACAAAGTATGGGTAAAGTGACAATTGTTACTGCAGTGCATGAAGGAATATCGAGACTTCATAGATAAGCAAGATACCCTTGTGATAAAGGTGTCCATTTTTAGCACTGTTCTTAACCAGTGTGATCCTGGATAAATCCTTTACCCTGTCCAAAGCCTCTGATACTTCAGCTGTCAAAAGGAAACTAGCTGGGTTGTTGAGACTAAATCACACTTGAGGAAATTAAGTGGTATAGCCTCATCAAAGAAGACTGTGCAGTTAAACCTCATCTTTCAGATTTTTCAGTTACTCAGGCCAGTATTAATAAAGATGCCTCATCTATCCCGGAAGACTTGGTTTTGTTTGATTCTAAGCCCCTGAAGTGTCAGGTATTGTAATATCTGTTCTGTTTTCACTGTTAAAGTAATAAGCATAGTGCCTGTGCATGTAAACATTGAAAGTACTTCTTTTTAACAGAAATACTCCTCCTTCCCAGCCCTAACTTCTGAAGAATGAGAGAGTGAGTGTTAAAAAAATTTCTTTTAAGCCCAGCATTATCTTTTAGCGGTCTGCATATTCATCACCTTTATGTGTGGTAATCAGCAGAAAGGTTTCCCTACTGCAACAGAACTCTGTAGGAACCCAGTAATTTCTCAAATCTGATAGGTACAGAAAAAGAAAAGTGTGGCTTTTCACTTCCTATCCTTTCCTCCAACCCCAAACCATAGAGAAGCATGCTTTCTGGTGACATTTATTCACATAGACATTCTCACAGCATTTTCTTCACTTAAGATTATATTGAATATGAGGAGTGTTGTTCAGTGTCATTTTACAGCAGCCTACCAGTTTGATTGTGCAAGTTTGGAAATCAGTAATAAACCCTTAGGAAACTCTAAGAGTTACTGCTTCTTAGTGTTGACGGACAGGTTAATGGATGTCTGTGCTATATCTTTAAGGCAAATGCCTGATGTGATCTTCACCCATATTACCCAGATTATTCAGGAAAGGATAAATCAGACCATGCTGTGATTTCCAGTGTTCCAAGAGTTGCACTGTATATTCCCCAATGGGAATGAATGCAGTGATCAAAGCAATACCAACCACAATGGGAAGACCATTTAAATATCCAAGTTCATTACTGACTTTTAATGCATTATAGGAGATGGATAACCTAGAGACCCATCAGTTGTTTAGCTCCACTTCTTTATATAGCTTTATATAGCTTCTTTATATAGCTTTCTCTGTTGATGTGAAACAAACCAGTGACTCACAAAATCATAGGTAACTTTTTTCTGAGCTTTAATCAAGAGTTTGTACAGCTCTAAATCCTTGGATAAAAAGATTTATAAAAAGGCCACTTTTAATTAAAAATCTCTTGTTTCAGTTGTCAAACTTTGAAACTCCTCTTAATTCTGTGTATAATAATTCCTGTTAACCAGATGTTGTTTGATAGCTCAGTAATAACAAATGGAGGGTACCTGTCCTAACCTGACTTCCAATCTCTCCTTTTGATGTGTAGCATATGTGCAGCAGTCAGCTAAATAAAGGTCTTATCAATAAGATGCAGTTTGACACTTGGCTTTTTTTGCTTTTGTCATCATGCCATTTACCATATGGTAAAGAACTGGTTATAGAAGGCTGCCTTTCTTTTCAGAATAGAGATTTGAATCAGTGGAGTTTTCATGAGAAGTTTCCTCTCTTGTTTGTGATTTATACATTTGCAAGTTATGTCATTTTTGTCAAATTATATTCTCCAGCATACAGACTTTTTGTGGTAAACCATCCTTTTAGTGTCACCTTTAGAAGCTTTTATTCATATTTAAAAGTACTCGAAGGAAATAAATTGAAACATAAAAATATTTTGTTCTTACTCACTGCCAATCACAATTTCTGTTGATTATTTTAAAGGTATTTCCTATATAAAGCACATTGTTAAATACCAACTGTGGTATATTACTATATTATTTAAGTAGAGTAGTTATTTGGGCCCAGTTTATTGTAGTTTTCTTTGACATTCACTATTAGAAGCTGTAGGACTGGAACAGAGGTTTGAGTCCCTTTCAATAATAGGATGGAAGTTGTTCTTTAATTAAAAGGTTAAACAGGTAAGTGATTAGCATACACAGATAAAGGATTAAAAGGAAGGGAGGAGCCTAGGGACTCTAACAAAAAAGGGGAGAAGGTTGATAAGATTCTGAGATTGTACTTCAAAGATAACTTAGATGTGAAAGATTTTACATCATGATATCTTTCTCTGAAGGTATATTCTATGTTTTGAAGTAATGAATTTGAAAAATATTTATATTCTGGGACATTGCATTTTAGGAAAATGAGAAGCTAGAAGTGGGGGACATAGGGAATAACACCAGTCTGAATAAGGAGCAGTTAGATGGCATCTATTAGGAAAGATTAAAAGGACTTGGAATTGAGAACCATTTTCAAGAATATGAAGGAATAACTTTTAAGAGGGGGCCCCCAAAAAATTCTGCAAGGGCCATTTAGATTATATATGAGGAACAATGTCCAGGATTTAAAATGCATTAACCGTTGCAGCATGCTACAACATAGAAGTAGAATCTCCCTCCTTCACAATCATGGAGGTAGTTTATTAACTGTCTTGTGTAAAGGGTCCCAATCACTACATCAAGGAAGGACCTTGAGTCTCTTTTCTTAGATCTTTTAACTCTTAATGGGAGGAGACTAAAAGGGAGCATAGATTCCAAAAACAACTGAGTCCTCGTTTTGTGGCTGGCTACATTGTTACTTTCATTGATCTAGAAAGAATAAGAACACACCCATTCAAAAGCAGTAGTAACAGCCAGAAATACACAGAAATAAGACCTGTATTAGTTGGATTGTAGAAATCCTAAAGTGCTCTTCCTTTTGGCCAAGTGTCATCTCCTTTAGAGTGAAAGGAATTTCCTTTCCTTTCCTTTCACATTTAACCTGTGAGGCTAAGTACTTTTGCTCCAGAGGAAGGCACCAAGCAACGACTCAAGGGCCAGCCCCTTGCTCCACAGTTTCCTCTACAGGACTGGAGTGAATTAAGCGACTAAACAAGCCTGCTCAGTGACACTTAGCCCTACTCACTCTTGGCCAACACTGAGTTTCAGGACACATGGAAGGGAGGAGGGGAAATGCAGGAACAAGTGATAGGTCTTGATTTAATGCTTGGCCTACCTGATGAATTCCAAGCTCATCTCACCTCACTGATCGATATTCTGAAATATTCTAGCAGGAGGATGCCACTACGTGCGAGCAGGAGTCGTCAAGAAAATGTTTCCTCCCTTCCTTCCTCTAAAAATGAAAGGAGAAATATTTTATGAAGAAAAAGTATTTCAGTAAGCACAATAAATTAGTGACCTCTTAAGCTATTTCTTCATTCAACAAGTAATTAGTGATCATTTACAATGTGCCAGGCATGAGGGATACAGTGAATGCAGTGAATACACGAGTCATTGCGCTCGTGACATTCACCTTCTTTTGGATGAGAAATAGATGGTAAACAAGCAAACAAATAATAGAACTAAACAATAATAAGGACTATGAGACAAATAAAACAAAGTAGGTAGGTAGAGAGGGCGAAAGTGAGGATAGATTTCAGGTGGGAGAGGTGACATTTAAACAAAACTGAATTACATGAAGGAGTCCACCATGTAGAGATCTGGGGGAAGAGCACCCCCAGGAGAGAAAACAGCCAGCCCTTAAGTGAGGACAAACTAAACCTTGGCATAATTGAGGCAAGGTTGGTCAGTTTGGCTGGAGTGGAGTAAGCCAGGGAAAGTTCTCTCTCCACCTGGTAGATTTTATGAGATATTGTTGGTTTTTTTAAGCATCTTCCATACTGAAGTGATTCAGTGTACAGGAGATCTTTCACAGACCAGACCTTGAATATCATAGAGCCAAGTGGTTCCTTTGAATTTCTCATCTCCTATTTTAATAACTCCCATCATCAGACTTATATTATATAAAACATTATATTAGTGACTGAGTTATTCACTTTAAATTAAAGTTGGTACATAATAATCTTCTAATATAAGAGTTGGCAAACTTTGTGTAAAGGGCCAAATTATAAATATTTTCAGCTTTGCTGGCCCTACAGTCCCAACTACTCAACTCTGCTGTTGTAGCACAAAGGCAGCTGTAGAATACATAAATAAATGGGCATGGCTGTTTTTCAGTTTATTTACAAAAGTAAATTATTTACAAAAGCAGCAAGCCAGATTTGGCCCACAGACCATAGTCTGTCCAGGACCTGTTGTAGTACACTGAGAAGTGCTAGTATGGGGTAGCAGCAGTTTCAGTTCTATAATCATTCACCAAATTATGGATTAAGAGAACAAGCCTGTGAGGAATACAAGATGGATGAGTAAAATGTGATCCCAGTCTTCCACCTTTCTGCTTGGTGCGAAAAATATATACAGCTAACAATATATACTTTTATATTATTTGAAATATTTATGAAAATATTCATGTGATAGAAACAAGGAAAATAAAAGGCCCAAAGAAATTTGATTCCTCCTATAAGTAGTTATTAAAGCAAGAGAGTGACTTAATCAGATCTGTGAGAGAGGATTGTGGTGGCAATGTGGAGACTAGACGGAGTGGGAGACCACTTAGGCTATAGCTGTAGTCCAAGCAGGAGCTGATGCATCTGAATTAGGACAGGGACGGTGAGAGTGGGGGAGATGAAATGGATTCAAGAAGCACCTCAGAGGAGAATCAGCAGGACTTGGTAACTGACTGAACAAAGAACATTAAGGGTTAAGATTTAAAGGTGACTGAGGTTTCTAATACTAGAAGCTTTTGATGAAAATGAGAGCTCAGAATTTCAGGTTTGAACATAATGTATTTGAGGTACCTTTTGGACATCCAAGTGGAGAAAAATCCCAAGAGAGAAGTTAAAGATTTGAACCATTGATAATCAGAGCCATGAGATGGGATGTAGTGCAGAAGAGGGTCAATATGAAACCATAGGTAAGACCTATCATTATTAATCGGCTGATAAAAAAAGAAACGCCAACGAGAGATCATAAAGATTCAGTAGGAGGAGGAGAACTGTGACAGAGAGTTCCTGAAAAGCCAAAGAAGGAGAATTCTAGGAAAGGAGGAAGTGACTGAGGACATCCAGTACTGCAGTCAGCTGGAAAGAGAACTAAGAAGAGGCTTTCAGAGTGGCAATTAAGAGACCATAATTGACATGTAAAGAATAGTTCCAGTAATCAGTCTTTGTTCATTTGTCCTTGGGCCTGCTTCTAAGCACACATAGACTATGTTGCTTAGTGCTTTGTGCTTTCCAAAGCCCTCTTCCATGGTCACTGCTTACAAAAGTAGATTCTGCACAGAACCCTGTCTCCAAGCTCAGTGCAGTGCTCCTCACACCCCAGATAGGTCCTCACACCCCATTCAGCCGATGATACCTATCATTAGGGTGGCATGTACCCTAAAAAGAATCCTTGCAGTTTATTAGTAGCATCTTTGGCAGTGGCAACAGCCAACTCTTATCATTGACAAAAACCATAACAGTCTGATAAAAAGTTATGATCTTGCCTCAGATTCATCTGTGCAAATAGGCACAGAAGCCTCTTGCTACAGAGATGACATGGAAATTCAGCAGATGTCCAGTAAGCAGTCAGTCTGGTAGAGTGGG
Source organism: Mesoplodon mirus (assembly GCF_964341445.2). Classification (NCBI taxonomy): domain Eukaryota; kingdom Metazoa; phylum Chordata; class Mammalia; order Artiodactyla; family Ziphiidae; genus Mesoplodon; species Mesoplodon mirus. The sequence goes on from NC_138978.1 coordinate 87,935,039, forward strand.
CAGGTAGCCAGTTGCTATTAAGTAATAAAACATGTTAAAGTAGATGAGTCAAGGAATCTGGAAAACATAAAGATTATATATAGCCCTTATTCAACTTTAAATGTAAATTACTTTGGAGATAGAAGCAAATCATAATTCTTTTGAAAGAATCATTCATAAAATTATATTTTCAGGGTTTAGCATCTTTCTTGACATATTATTATGACTTTATAACTTGTCAAAAACATCCTTTTTTTTTGTATTAGCCTAGTTTCTAGGGAGGATATGTTAAAAGGAAAAACACAATTTTTACATGACTCCCCAAAAGTAATCCACTGGATTACTAATGTTTAGAGGTGCACAGGAACTGTTAAGAGTATTTATTTATTTATACCTCAGCTTATTCCAAAAAGGATTTAAGTCAACTTAAAATTTTTAGAAAGCTAACATATTTCTTATGAGCATTACATTCTGTGTTAGGGACTGGGGGATGGGGAAGAAGTCTTTTCAGTTAAAGATTGAAGGAGAAACACAAGGGAATAAATAAGGTTAAAGGAAATCTCATTGGCTAACTTTCCAGGAGTATAATTATGCAACAACTCTTAGGGCTCAAGTGTTAAGAGTAGTCAGGAAATCCTGGCTCCAGATGCCTAAGGATTGCTATCTATCTGCTTGATGACTTGCTGCAGAAATCCCCAGGTCCCAAACTGTTATTCCTGTCTCCTAACAGACACCAGACCTTGCGTGGTTTCTCTGTTAGCATTTCCTTCTGCCTGCCAGCTACTAGCCATTTTTATATTTGTAGTCCTATAGTTCTCGAAAGCAAATTTAAAACATTCTGTTTCTTCTGCATGTTCATTGAGGGCACAGTACACATCAATCAGGCAAGTAAAGATTATATAGTGTTCTATAACCTGCAAAGAATGAAAGCTATAGCCTACACAGTATGAAAACTTGCATATTAGCCAAGAGCATGGACTTTCTGAGATAAGCTGCCTGGGTTCAAAGGCCTGACCTGCCGCTTACCATCTTTATGACCTTGGGGAAGGCACTTCCATTTTTTGTGCCTTTCTTTCCTCACTCATAAAATGGGAACAGTACTATATCCCCCAGCATCATTGTGCAGTTAAAGGAGATAATTCATGCTTAGAACAAGTACATAGTAAAACTCCAAGGTAGCACATGGTAAATGGTATTATAATCATTATTATAATTGATTTTTTAAAAACCTGTTTATCTACAGTATCCTACTTGACTTTTGTAATAATAACTTCTAAGGAACTTAAGTATTATTAGCCCTATTTTATAGATAGACCCTAAGGCTTTGATATTCAACTTGCCAGAAATCATAACAAGTGGTTGCTCAGAACCCTATTTTGAGGTGTCTCAAAATAGTCCAAAGCTCATTAAGAAAAGAATGATTGATTCACAGTATTTGTCATGGGCTCAGGAGCGAGATTGCATTGTTGCTTTCCTTTTTCTTTTCACTCCTAGCTAAAGTTTCTCATTAACTCTAATTTTTCTTTATGAACAAAACTTTTAGATAAATTTGAACACATCTTACAATAAAGTTATTATAGAATAATGTTAGCTTTATAAGTTTGCTGGAGAAGTATCACTATTCCCAACCCATTTTTTCTTTTCTTTTTTTTAAATGAATTTATTTATTTATTTTTGGCTGTGTTGGGTCTTTGTTGCTGCACGTGGGCTTTTCTCTAGTTGCGGGGAGTGGGGGCTACTCTTTGTTGCGGTGCACATGCTTCTCACTGCAGTGGCTTCTCTTGTTTCGGAGCACAGGCTCCAGGTACTCGGGCTTCAGTAGTTGCAGCACGCAGGCTCAGTACTTATGGCTCACGGGCTCTAGGGCGCAGGCTCAGTAGTTGTGGTGCACGGGCTTAGTTGCTCTGCCGCATGTGAGATCTTACCGGACCAGGGCTCAAACCCATGTGCCCTGCATTGGCAGGTGGATTCTTAAACACTGCGCCACCAGGGAAGTCCCCCAAAATATTTTCTACCTAGGGTAATTGATAGAACAATTCTCGTACAAACTTTTTATCTATAATACTTTTAATTTTCTGCTTTCATTAGGCACATGGGTTGAGAAATCTAGTAGTCACCATTTATTTCTAATTTGAGGGTTAAGTTTTAAACATATTAATGGCACTTTGAGAAGTAATTGAGAAAACTTTGTTTTCATACATGAGCCAAATAGTAGTCTCCTTGATAATCAGAGAAATTGTTTTGGATATATCATATAATTACCATTTTTAAGAAACACAAAAACTAGATTTCTATGGAGCTGACAGCTGATCTGAAGAAAAAGAAATAAATACAAATTGGAAAAGAAGAAGTAAAACTGTCACTGTTTGCAGATGACATGATACTATACATAGAGAATCCTAAAGATGCCACCAGAAAACTACTAGAGCTAATCAATGAATTTGGTAAAGTTGCAGAATACAAAATTAATGCACAGAAATCTCTTGCATTCCTATACACTAATGATGAAAAATCTGAAAGAGAAATTAAGGAAACACTCCCATTTACCACTGCAACAAAAAGAATAAAACACCTAGGAATAAACCTACCTAGGGAGACAAAAGACCTGTATGCAGAAAACTATAAAACACTGATGAAAGAAATTAAAGATGATACCAACAGATGAAGAGATATACCATGTTCTTGGATTGGAAGAATCAATATTGTAAAAATGACTATACTACCCAAAGCAATCTACAGATTCAGTTGAATCCCTATCAAATTACCAATGGCATTTTTTTACGGAACTAGAACAAAAAATCTTAAAATCTGTATGGAGACACAAAAGACCCCGAATAGCCAGAGCAGTCTTGAGGGAAAAAAACAGAGCTGGAGGAATCAGACTCCCTGACTTCAGACTATACTATAAAGCTACAGTAATCAAGACAATATGGTACTGGCACAAAAACAGAAACATAGATCAATGGAACAAGATAGAAAGCCCAGAGATAAACCCACACACCTGTGGTCAACTAATCTATGACAAAGGAGGCAAGGATATACAATGGAGAAAAGACAGTCTCTTCAATAAGTGGTGCTGGGAAAACTGGACAGCTACATGTAAAAGAATGAAATTAGAACACTCCCTAACGCCATACACAAAAATAAACTCAAAATGGATTAGAGACCTAAATGTAAGACCGGACACTATAAAACTAAGAGGAAAACATAGGAAGAACACTCTTTGACATAAATCACAGCAAGATCTTTTTTGACCCACCTCCTAGAGTAATGGAAATAAAAACAAAAATAAACAAGTGGGACCTAATGAAACTTCAAACCTTTTGCACAGCAAAGGAAACCGTAAACAAGACCAAAAGACAACCCTCAGAATGGGAGAAAATATTTGCAAACGAATCAACAGACAAAGGATTAATCTCCAAAATATATAAACAGCTCATGCAGCTCAATATTTAAAAAACAAACAATCCAATCCAAAAATGGGCAGAAGACCTAAATAGACATTTCTCCAAAGAAGACATACAGATGGCCAAGAAGCACATGAAAAGCTGCTCAACATCACTAATTATTAGAGAAATGCAAATCAAAACTACAATGAGGTATCACCTCACACCAGTTAGAATGGGCATCATCAGAAAAATCTGCAAACAACAAATGCTGGAGAGGGTGTGGAGAAAAGGGAACCCTCTTGCACTGTTGGTGGGAATGTAAGTTGATACAGCCACTATGGAGAACAGTATGGAGGTTCCTTAAAAAACTAAAAATAGAATTACCATATGATCCAGCAATCCCACTACTGGGCATATGCCCAGAGAAAACCATAATTCAAAAAGACACATGCATCCCAATGTTCATTGCAGCACTTTTTACAGTAGCCAGGTCATGGAAGCAACCTAAATGCCCATCAACAGACGAATGGATAAAGAAGATGTGGTACATAATTACAATGGAATATTACTCAGCCATAAAAAGGAACGAAATAGAGTCATTTGTTGAGACGTGGATGGATCTAGAGACTGTCTTACAGAGTCTGACAGTTGTTTTTCTCTTTCTGAAGTAAGTCAGAAAGAGAAAAACAAATATCATATATTAATGCATGTAGGTGGAACCTAGAAAAATGGTACAGATGAACTGGTTTGCAGGGAAGAAGTTGAGACACAGAAGTAGAGAAAAAACGTATGGACACCAAGGGGGGAAAGTGGCAGGGGGTGGGGTGTGTGTGTGTGCTGAATTGGGAGGTTGGGATTGACATGTATACACTGATAATGTATAAAATGGATGACTAATAAGAACCTGCTGTATAAAAAAATAAAATTCAAAAACTAAAAAAAAAAACAAAAACTAGATTTCTGTGGAGCTGACAGCTGATCTGACTGCTCTGACTTCTTTTTTTTAGCCAGTGCTATCCCATCCCCAGTATCTTTGGTCTTACTGTGGGGAGGCAGCAACTTGATGTTTTAATGTTGACATCACCTAAGTATGAGAAAAGCCAACAGAGTTGACTTCTGGGTTCCACTTTCTCCACAGGAAAATGCTTCAGGAAAAGCTGGCCACAACTGCCTATAAGTTCACCCAAGTACCCGGCTTGAGCTTGGCATTAGAAGACTTGGGTAGTCCTATTTTCAAGTATAAACTACCTTTGGAGAATACCTGCAGACAAAGCTCATATGAGAACCTGGTACTCCATCCGCTAGCTGTAAAGAAATAGAGGAGAGGTGGGGAAGGAATAAGTGGTTTTCTTGGGTAGAACTCTAGATTTCACTGGACTATTAGAGTTACCTAGTCTCCAATTCTTGCTAAAATACCTTCAGGAATATAGAGAATCTACCACCTCCTCAGAGTCTAGGGCATCTTTGGACAACTCTAACAAAATTTTCCTTTTATTTCTGCTCTCTGTATGAGATGGCTAATAAGCAAGGAAGAAATCTGTCTCAGAAAATAACATTTCTCATTCCACACTCACTACTGTGGAATTGTTCTGCTCTGATTTCTTGAACATTATTGATTTAAATCAGAGAGTTATTTTATTTATATTTGATGTGCCCACTGGCAATGACCAAGGTTAAATAAGCATCTGTAAGAGGTTTGTGTGGGAAGTATAGACTACTTGGGGAAAAAAGAATTTTCTTCCAAGAAAACTTCCCAGAATGTTCTTGAAAAGGCTCTGTGAAGCATGCTCTCTGGAGACACAAAAACTTACGAAAAGGAATGGTCTGCACAGTTTGTGATTAGATATTGTTCACTTTTTAAAAATCATGTTTACTGGGCTTCCCTGGTGGCGCAGTGGTTGAGAGTCCGCCTGCCGATGCAGGGGACATGGGTTCGTGCCCCGGTCCGGGAAGATCCCACATGCCGCGGAGCGGCTGGGCCCATGAGCCATGGCCGCGGAGCCTGCGCGTCCGGAGCCTGTGCTCCACAACGGGAGAGGCCGCAACAGTGAGAGGCCCGCGTACAGCAAAAAAAAAAAAAAAAAAAAGTGTAAAAATCATGTTTACTAATCACATTCAGTGAAAATTACTTTTAAGAATCTATTATAGGACTTCCCTGGTGGCACAGTGCTTAAGAATCCACCTGCCAATGAAGCAGACATGGGTTCTAGCCCTGGTCCGGGAAGATCCCACATGCTGCGGAGCAGCTAAGCCTGTGCGCCACAACTACTGAGCCTGTGCTCTAGAGCCCGCGGGCCACAACTACTGAGCCCGTGTGCCACAACTACTGAAGCCCATGCACCTAGAGCCCGTGCTCCACAAAAAAGAGAAGACACCACAATGAGAAGCCCGCACACCGCGGCAAAGAGTAGCCCTGCTCGCCACAACTAGAGAAAGCCTGCGTGCAGCAACGAAGACCAAACACAGCCAAAAGTAAATTAATTAATTTTAAAAAAAAGAATCTATTATATGTAATCAGTCTTTAGGGATATTTACTGGAAATGGCTAGAGAAGAAAGCATTGTGTTCCTTGTGAAGTTTGTATTAAGTGCCTTTTAAGATGTAATTCATCTGTTTAGTGTTACAAAAATAAAAATGTTAAGGTTTCATCCAAAAGGTAATCTTGTTCATTGTCTATTTTTTTCAAGTGATATAATCTAAACAGTTGATGTAAATTATGTTTTTTTAAAGCAGTTCTCACCTCTTAGCTTCTCTACACAACCTCCTTTCACCATGTGGAAAGACTTCATTTTATTTTCTGGGCAGAATTTTGGTAGTTTTTGCTGGCATAATGAAGAACATGTTTTGGATTCAGGCTTTTAGGCTTCTTTCCTTATGTAACAATATGTTTGATTTTTCAGTCTTTTCCTGAGATTTCTCTTCAGCTTTAGTAAAGCCTTCTCTCTCTGGGAATTTGTTAAATCAGAGAGACTTCATTATCCTCACAAAAATCCCCTCTGCCATGTTAGAGACTGGAGCCCCTTAGTCCTTCCAATTTCATGGATATGCATTTAGTATTTTTGGTATTTCAGACTGACCTCAATTCTTGGCATTCAGAAGCATTCTCAGGAAAATGTAATGTTTACACAGTTTGTGACCACCCTGCTTGAAGAATTACACTTAAAGAATGAAGACCTTGAAGGTTTAACCATCATATTTAGAACCAGCTGTTAACCACAGTGGTGAGTTTCATTGTGCTTTACTTTAGTTTGTTGTTGCTGTTGTTGTTGGGTTTTGTTGTTTTTCATCTGTTGCCTGTTTGGATTCTATTTTCAAATTGGAAATTTTAAAAATCAAGTAGAGACCTCCAGATGACTTCAGCTTTGCTATGGTAGAACACAATATCCCTTAGTTCTCAGCTGCTCCAGTCATTTCCTGTCCACTCTTGTTACTTCATGCCCCATCCTTGTTGTTATTTTTCCTATATAGGCTACCACAGTTAGTTCTGTTTCTTGCAATCCAGGAAACTCCCTGCTATCAGCTTCATACTCAAATCTAGACCATCCCATCCTGCATGTCCCATCTGATGTTTCTTCCCAGCAAGTAGCAGTTTACTTCAACCAAACTACTGCAGTGATCTTTGAGAATATCCTCATCCTAATTCCCTCCTCAGCCCAGCCAATACCTTAGTCATCTCACGTGCAGATGAGCGGGTGAATTTTCAAGTCTGGCTTTGTCGAATACTGACCTTGCTCCCAGATACATAAGCCCTTTTCTACTATCCCAAGTTTTTGCCTCTTTTTAAGAACTACCCCCACCTCAAAAAAAAAACCTGCCCATCAGAATGTCCCCTCCCTGATTCTGCCTTAATCACAACTTTCCATCTCTTCTTCCCTTTACTTCTTACTTCATGTACTCTCAAGTGCTCAGATAGGTATTGATTTAATGTTATGATTAACGAAATTCATTCTGACTACAAATGAGATCCTCTTAAGGAGGATTTCCTCTTTTTTAACTTTCAACTATTTTTTAAATTATAAAAGCAGTACAAGCTTGTTGTAAAAATTAAACAGTACAGAATTGCATGTATAATTTTAAAAAGCAAAATTCCCCCCTCACTTCTGCCTCCAGTCCTGTCTCCTTCCCAGAAGTACACTACTGATCTGTATCATTTTACATTTTATTATTTGAATATTTGTTTTAAAAAAACAGCTCTTCAAGTAAATCTGTAAATATATGACAAGGATATTTGAGAGCCATATTTGGCAGGCAAGAAAGAATGCCATCATCACTTTATTGAACCTGCTAGAGAATAGAAAATAAGGAATTAGCGCTGTAACTGCCTCCAGACTTACACCTAGTGACCTTTTCATGCAACCCTGCTCCCCTGAGGACCCTGTAAAATAAAGGCTTTTACTTAGGCAGTGAGCTCAGGTTGGCCTGTGGAAGCACCAGTTCAAAGGCCCTTCTAAGAATACAGTAAGTTTGGAGTTTTTTTGTTTTATTGAGCTTCAGGTGCAGAAGACTGAATTAATCATACCCTTCAGGGTTCACGAAACCCTATCTCCATTGGTTGAAAGGTTGCTTTTCCAGATAGACTGAGAACAAAGAGTGCCTAACCAGAGGTCCTTCCACACCTGCTTTAATGATTAGGTACCAATTAAGAACCATTTTTAATTAGCATAGTTAATGCTTGTATATAAACAAATGGTGTTAAAGTACTTTTTTTTAAAGCTGAAACTTCAAATTCGTCTTTTTTTATGCAGTTCATCATTTTTTTAACATATTTATTGGAGTATAAATGCTTTACAATGGTATGTTAGTTTCTGCGCTATACATATACATATATCCCCATATCTCCTCCCTCTTGCATCTCCCTCCCACCCCTCTAGGTGGTCACAAAGCACCGAGCTGATCTCCCTGTGCCATGCAGCTGCTTCCCACTAGCTATCTATTTTATACTTGGTAGTGTATATATGTCCATGCCACTCTCACTTCGTCCCAGCTTACCCTTCCCCCTCCCCATGTCCTCAAGTCCATTCTCTACATCTGCATCTTTATTCCTGTCCTGCCCCTAGGTTCTTCAGAACCTTTTTTTTTTTTTTTTTTTTAGATTCCATATATATGTGTTAGCATATGGTATTTGTTTTTCTCTTTTTGACTTACTTCACTCTGTATGACAGTCTCTAGGTCCATCCACCTCACTACAAATAACTCAATTTCGTTTCTTTAAAGTACTTTTAAGGATCAAACTCAGGCCGCAGCAGTGAAGTGCCGAGTCCTAACCACTGGACTGCCAGGGAATTCCCTAAACAATATATGTTTTAAGTAGACTTAACAGTTGCCCTGTGATCATTGGTTTTTTTACATTGTTTATTTGTGTAAGTAATCAAAGGTAAATCTTTGCCCAGACTTTGTCAGTATTAAAAGGGACACTGAATGAATGAGGCCTTGTTACATAATTTTCCATATGAGAAATGGAGATGGTTGTGAATAGGTAAATGGTTTTTTTGTTGTTGTTTGTATGATATTTGTAAACCATAAGTTCACAAAATTATTTGTGTATAATATGGTGTACCCTTTTCAAGATTAGATTACTAATAGCTAGTATATGTTAATATGCTTTCAGTTACAAATAACAGAGAAGAAAAAAAAAAACCCAGCTCAAACTAGCTTTTCTTACGGTAGTATATTATCTTTTGCAGCTTAACAAATTACTGTAAAATTTAGTGGCTTAAAACTAACTTTTTTTTTAATCTCAGTTTCTGTGAATCGGGAATCTGGGCACAATTTGGCTTAGGGCCTCTGCCTCAGAGTCTCTCATGAGGTTGCAGTTAAGCTGTCTGACAGGGCTGCAGTGTCATCTGAAGGCTCAGCTGGAGGAAGATTCCCTTCCAAGCTCACTCATGTGGTTATTGGCAGGATTTAGTTCCTCACAGGCTGTTGAATTTGGGGCCTCAATTCCTCATTCTCTGTTGTCTAGAGACCTCTCCCAGTTCTTTTCCACATGGGCCACCCCACAGTGTGCCTCACAGCTTGGCATGTGGCTTCCCTCAGAGTGAGCAAGTGAGATGAAACCCAAGATGAAAGCCACAGTCTTTTTGTAACTAATGTCAAAGTAACGTGCATCACTTTTTCTGTATTCCATGACTAGTTAGAAACTAATCACTGGACTCAGCCCACATTGAAGATGAGTGGATTATATAAGGGGATGAATACCAGAAGGCAGAGTTCATTGGGGGTCATTTTAGAAGCTGTCTACTACAGGTGGCAGAATCATTCAGTAGTTCCCAGCTTTACAGCATACCTCACTGTCCTACTGAGAGTCTTAAACATTTCACACTAATTGAGGGCACTTCTGAACTAATCCATGTCATTCTAGCAAGGAATGGAGGAGAGAGAAGAGGATTTTCTAATTGACCTAGACCTATCAGGGCCTACCCCTCAAGCTGAATATGAAGCTGGGTTTATTCTACCCAACCCACTATTGCTACATAATAGGGGAAAATGGAATGTATATTGGGGAGACAACACAGTGTTCCCCAAAACTGGTAAAAATATTTTAGGTGTCTTATTCAGGTGTCCTTTTTTGCTTCACAGGTAATCCGTGAAGACCAAATAGGTGAACTTACCTTGACCATTTCTGGAATTCTACCCACAATAATTGTACAGTTAGAGCTACTTATCAGTTACCACCAGACAGAGTGACTTCCCCAGACAGAGGAGAACCATTATCCCAACAAGGATAACCAACTCCTTGCATCCTAGATACAAGACATAGTATTTCTGCTTATTTGAAAATGAAAGCTGAAATCTTAAGTTGAAACTTCAAGAAAATATAATGACCTATTTCTTCTGGATTCTTACAGCCATCATATCAGTTGACCAGAAAATTGAGAGAAGTCCCATTTTAGCCTCAGAGTCGAACTCTAGATTCTAAAGGACAGTAAAGAATTAGGTCAATAAATACAATTTAGGGCTTCCCTGGTGGTGCAGTGGTTAAGAATCCGCCTGCCAATGCAGGGGGCACAGGTTCGAGCCCTGGCCCAGGAAGATCCCACACAGAGCAACTAAGATCCTGTGGAGCAACTAAGCCCGTGCACCACAACTACTGATCCTGTGCTCTAGAGCCCGCATGCCACAACTACTGAAGCCCGAGTGCCTAGAGCCTGTGCTCCACAACAAAAGAAGCCACTGCAGTAAACCCATGCAACACAAAGAAGAGTAGCCCCTGCTCACCACAACTAGAGAAAGCCCGCAGGCAGCAATGAAGACCCAACACAGCCAAAAATAAATAATTTATAAAAATAAATAAATACAATTTAAGATGAAACCTTTTGGAAGTCTAGTCTTTATTCTTTTAAAGAAGCCAGCTATGCTATAAAGTGGTCCTGAGCAATGTACACCTGAAACTTACATAAGAGGGAAAAAAAACATTAAGAAAACGAACTGACAAACCACAGACTGGGATAAAATATTTTCAAATCATACTTGATAAATGACATCCAGATTACATATTCTTAAAACTCAAAAATACGGCAACTCAATTTTTAAGTGGGCAGAATTTGAATAGACATTTCAGAAAGAAGATATCCAAATGGCTTCCCATGTGAAAAGATGCTCAACATCACTAGTCATTAGGGAAATGCAAGTTAAAACCAAAATAGATACCACTTCACAGCCACTAGGATGACTATAATAAAGACAAAGATAGTGTTCATGAGGATGTGGAAAATCTGGAGCCCTAATACACTGCTGGTGGAAATGTAAAATGATTCAGCCACTTTGGAAAGTGATCTGGCAGTTTCTTAAAAAGTTAAGGGCTCCCCTGGTGGCGCAGTGGTTGAGAGTCCGCCTGCCAATGCAGGGGATGCGGGTTTGTGCCCCGGTCCGGGAGGATCCCACATGCTGTGGAGCAGCTGGGCATGTGGGCCATGGCCACTGAGCCTGCGCGTCCAGAGCCAGTGCTCTGCAACGGGAGAGGCCACAATAGTAAGAGGCCCGCGTATCGCAAAAAAAAAAAAAAAAAAAAAACAGTTTACTATGTGACCCAGCAATTCCACTCACTGTTCCATCCTAAGAGAAATGAAAACTGTTCACAAAGACTTGTAGGTTCATGTTCATAACATGATCATACTAGTGAAGAAAAGGGGAAACAATCCAAATGGCCATCAACTGCAAATGGGTAAATAAAAAATTCATAAAATAGAATACTGATATATGCTACTACATGGATGAACCTCAGAAACATGCTAAGTAAAAGAAGTCTGACACATAAGCCATATAAGGTATGATTCCACTTATAATGAAATGACAGAAAAGGAAAATATGTAAAACAGATGATTCTAAATTGGTAGTTACATGGGAGTGGGGATCATCTGCAAATGGCCACAGGGATCTCTTTGGGGTGATGAAACTGTTCTACAATTGTGATTTTTGCACAATTTTATAAACTTTAAAAATGTGCACTTAAAACAGGTTGAATGTAATGTATATAAATTACACTTAATAAAGCTATTAGAAATAATGTCCATACTACCAAAGCAATCTACAGATTCAGTGCACTCCATATCAAAATTCCAACGGTATTTTTCATAATCCTAAAATTTCCATGGAACTACAGAAGACCCCGAATAGCAAAATCAATCTTGAAGAACAAAGCCAGAGACATTACACCCCTGATATCAAACTACATCATAAAGCTATAGTAATCAAAACAGTGTGGTACTGGCACAAAAGCAGTCATGTAGATCAATGCAACAGAACAGAAAGCCTAGAAATAAACCCATGCATAAATATGGTCAGTTAATTTACAACAAAGGAACCAAGAATATACAAATGGGGAAAGAACTGTCTATTCAGTAGGTGGTTTGAGGAAAACTGGACGACTATCTACATCTTACACAAAAATTAACTCAAAATGGATTAAAGACTTGGACATAAGACCTGAAACCATAAAACTCCTAGAAGAAAACATAGGCAGTGAGCCCCTGACAATATTGGCAATATTGGCAATATTTTGGATTTGACAAACCAAAAATAAATTGGACTACATCAAACTAAAAAGCTTCTCTGCAGCAAAGAAAACCATCAACAAAATGAAAATGCAACCTACTGACTGAATGGGAGAAAATATTTGCAAAGCATATATCTGATAAGGGGTTAATATCCAAAATGTATAAAGTCATACAACTCAACAGCAAAAAAAAAATCATTTAAAAATGGGCAGAGGATCTAAAGAGATATTTTTTACAAAGAAGACATACAGATGGCCAGCCAACAGGCACATGGAAAGACACTCATCACTAATCAGAGAAATGCAAATCAAAACCACAATGCAATACCACCTCATACCTGTTAGAATGGCTGTTATCAAAAAGACAAGTAACAAGTGTAGGCAAGAATGTGGAGAAAAGGGAACCCTTGTGGTGTCTTGGTGGGAATGTAAATTGGTGCAGCCACTATGAAAACAGTATGGCAGTTCCTCAAAAAATTAAAAGTAGAACTACCATATGATCCAGCAAATCCACTTCTGGCTATTTATCCCCCAAAATGAAAACACTAATTCAAAAAGATATATTCACCTCTATGTTCATTGCAGCATTATTTACAATAGCCACAATGTGGAAACAACCAAAGTGCCCATTGATGGATGAATGGGTAAAGAAGATGTAGTATATATATTTATGCAATGGAATATTATTCAGCCATGAAAAAGAAGAAAATCTTGCCATTTGTGACAATATGGATGGAACTTGTGAGCATTATGCTAAGTAAAATAAGTCAGAGAAAGACAAATACTGTATGATCTCACTTATAAGTGGAATCTGTTTTTTAAAAAAAGGTCATAGATGGAATCTATTTTTAAAAATAAGCTCATAGGTACAGAGAACAGATTGGTGGTTGCCAGAGGCAGGGTGTTGGGGGTGGGCAAAATGGGTGAGAGGGATTGAAACGTACAAATTTCCAGTTATAAAATATGGAGGGCTTCCCTGGTGGCGCAGTGTTTGAGAGCCCGCCTGCCAATGCAGGGGACGCAGGTTCGTGCCCTGGTCTGGGAGGATCCCACATGCTGCAGAGCAGCTGGGCCCGTGAGCCACGGCTGCTGAGCCTGCGCATCCGGAGCCTGTGCTCCACAACGGGAGAGGCCGCAGCGGTGAGAGGCCCGCGTACGGCAAAAAAAAAAAAAAAAATATATATATATATATATATATATATATATATATGTCATGGAGATGCAATGTAAAGCATGGTGACTATAGTTAATACTACATTGCATATTTGAAAATTGTTAAGAGTAGATCTTGAAAGCTCTCATTACAAAAAAATGTGATATGGTAATGGATGTTAACTATACTTACTGTGATGATCATTTTGCAACATATACAAATATCAAATCACGTTATACACCTGAAACTTTTTTTTTTTTTTTTTTTTTTTTTTGCAGTACGCGGGCCTCTCACTGTTGTGGCCTCTCCCATTGCGGAGCACAGGCTCCAGACGCGCAGGCCCCGCGGGCATGGCTCACAGGCCCAGCCGCTCCGCGGCATGTGGGATCTTCCCAGACTGGGGCACGAACCCGTGTCCCCTGCATCGGCAGGCGGACTCTCAGCCACTGCGCCACCAGGGAAGCCCACTAATATAATTTTAAATGTCAATTTTACCTCACATACTACAATTGTATCCCAATAAATTGGACAAACCAGAAGAAATGGACAAATTTTGAGAAACATACACCCTTCCAAAACAATCAAAAAGAAATAGACAGTATGAACAGAACAATCACTACTAGTGAAGTTGAATTTGTAACCAAAAAAAACTTGCACCCAACTAAAATCCAGGACCAGACAACTTCACAGGGGAATTCCACCAAACAAAAAGAAAAGCTAATACCTATCCTCAAACTATTCCAAAAAATTGAAGGAGAGGGAACACTCCCAATTTCATTCTATAAGAGCACCATTACCCTGATGCCAAAACCAAAGATACTAAACAAAAGGAAAATTACAGGCCAGTATCTCTGATGAATATAGATGCAAAAATCCTCAACAAAATATTAGCAAACTAAATCCAACAATATATAAAAAGGGTCATATTCCATGATCAAGTGGGATTTATCCCAGAGATGAAAGGATGGTTCAGTATCCACACTCAATCAGTGTGATACACCACATTAACAAAAGGAAGGATAAAAATCACACAGTCATCTCAATAGATGCAGAAAAAGCATCTGACAAAATTCAACATCCATTAATGATAAATTCTCATCATAGTTGGTATAGAGAGAACACATCTCAATATAAGAAAGGCCATTTGTGACAAACCCACAGCTAACAGCATACTCAACAGTGAAAAACTAACTTTTCCTCTAAAATCAAGAACAAGACAAGGATACCTACTCTCACCACTTCTACTTAACACAGTATTGAAAGTCCAACTGACAAGAAAAAGAAAGAAAAGGCATCCAGATTGTAAGGGTAGAAGTAAAACTGTCACTGTTTGTAGATAGTGTGATACTACATACAGAAAACCCTAAAGTATCCACCAAAAAACTATTAGAACTAATAAATGAATTCAGTAAAGTTGCAGGATACAAGACTAACATACAGAAATCTGTTACTTTTCTATACACTAATAATGAACTGTCAGAGAATTCCAGAAAACAGTTTCATTTACAAGTGTATCAAAAAGAATAGAATACCTATGAATAAACTTAACCAAGGAAGTGAACAACCTATACTCTGGAAACCGTAAGATACTGATGAAGGAAACTGAAGACAATACAAATAAGTAAAAAGATATCCCATGTTCATGGATCGGAAGAATTAATAGTTAAAATCTCCATTCTACCCAAATTAATCTACAAATTTAATGCAATTACCAAAATACCCATGACAGTTTTCACACAACTAGGACAAATAATCCTAAAATTTATATAAAACCACAGAAGACCCCAAATAGCCAAAGTAATTTTGAGAAAAAGGAACAAAGCTGGAAGTATCACACTCCCTGACTGCGGGCTATACTACAATGCTACAGTAGTCAAAACAGTATGGTAGACCTTCAAGATGGCATAGGAGTAAGATGTGGAGATCACCTTCCTCCCCACAAATACATCAGGAATACATCTACATGTGGAACAACTCCTACAGAACACCTACTGAACACTGGAAGAAGACCCCAGACTTCCCAAAAGCCATGTGGCTCACAGGGTCTTGGTGCTCCAGCCAGGTGTCAGGCCTGTGCCTCTGAGTTGGGAAAGCCAAGTTCAGGACATTGGTCCCCCAGAGACCTCCCGGCTCCACATAATTTCAAACAGCAAAAGCCCTCCCAGAGATCTCCATCTCAACGCTAAGACCCCACTCCACTCAACAACCAGCAACCTACACTGCTGGACACCCTATGCCAAACAACTAGCAAGACAGGAACATAACCCCACCCATTAGCAGAGAGGCTGCCTAAAATCATAAAAAGGTCAGAGATACACACCCAAAACACACCACTGGATTCCATCCTGCCCACCAGAAAGACGAGATCCAGCCTCATCCACCAGAACACAGGCATCAGTCCCCTCCACCAGGAAGCCTACACAAGCCACTGAACCAACCTTAGCCACTGGGGGCAGACACCAAAAACAACGGGAACAACGAACCTGCAGCCTGTGAAAAGGAGACCCCAAACACAGTAAGTTAAGCAAAATGAGAAGACACAGAAACACAGAGCAGATGAAGGATCAAGGTAAAAATCCACCAGACCAAACAAATGAAGAGGAAATAGTCAATCTACTTGAAAAACAATTCAGAGTAATGATAGTAAAGATGATCCAAAATGTTGGAAACGGAATGGAGGAAATACAAGAAACGTTTAACAAGGACCTAGAAGAACTAAAGAGCAAACAAACAATGAACACAATAAATGAAATTAAAAATTCTCTAGAAGGAAACAATAGGATAACTGAGGAAGAATAACGGATAAGAGAGCTGGAAGATAAAATAGTGGAAATAACTACCGCAGAGCACAATAAAGGAAAAAAATGAAAAGAATTGAGGACAGTCTCAGAGACCTCTGGAACAACATTAAATGCACCAACATTCAAATTATAGGGGTCCCAGAAGAAGAAGAGAAAAAGAAAGGGACTGAGAAAATATTTGAAGAGATTATAGTTGAAAACTTCTCTAATATGGGAAATAGTCAAGTCCAGGAAGCACAGAGAGTCCCATACAGGATAAGGATGAACACACCAAAACACATATTAATCAAACTATCAAAAATTAAATACAAAGAAAAAATATTAAAAGCAGCAAGGGGAAACGCAACAAATAACATACAAAGGAATCCCCATAAGGTTAATAGCTGATGTTTCAGCAGAAACTCTGCAAGCCAGAAGGGAGTGGCAGGACATATTTAAAGTGATAAAAGGGAAAAACTAACAACCAAGATTACTATACGCAACAAGGATCTCATTCAGATTCGACAAATTAAAACCTTTACAGACAAGCAAAAGCTAAGAGAATTCAGCACCACCATACCAGCTTTATAACAAATGCTAAAGGAATTTCTCTAGGCAGGAAACACAGAGAAGGAAAAGACCTACAATAACAAGCCCAAAACAATTAAGAAAGTGGTAAAAGGAACATACATATCTATAATTACCTTAAATGTAAATGGATTAAATACTCCAACCAAAAGACATAGACTAGCTGAATGGATACAAAAACAAGACCTGTATATATGCTGTCTACAAGAGACCCACTTCAGACCTAGGGACACACACAGACTGAAAGTGAGGGGATGGAAAAAGATATTCCATGCAAATGGAAATCAAAAGAAAGTTGGAGTAGCAATTCTCATATCAGACAAAATAGACTTTAAAGACTATTACAAGAGACAAAGAAGGACACTACATAATGATCAAGGGATCAATCCAAGAAGAAGATGTAACAATGGTAAATATTTAGGCACCCAACATAAGAGCACCTCAATGCATAAGGCAAATGCTAACAGCCATAAAAGGGGAAATCGATAGTAACACAATCATAGTAGGGAGCTTTAACATCCCACTTTCACCAGTGGACAGATCATCCAAAATGAAAATGAATAAGGAAACACAAGCTTTAAATGATACATTAAGCAAGATGGACTTGATATTTATAGGACATTCCATCCAAAAAAAAGAGAATACACTTTCTTCTCAAGTGTTCATGGAACATTCTGCAGGATACATCATATCTTGGGTCACAAATCAAGCCTTGGTAAATTTAAGAAAATTGAAATCGTATCACGTATCTTTTCCAACCACAACACTATGAGACTAGATATCAATTACAGGAAAAAATCTGTAAAAAATAAAAACACATGGAGGCTAAACAAAACACTACTTAATAACCAAGAGATCACTGAAGAAATCAAAGAGGAAATCAAAAAATACCTAGAAACAAATGACAATGAAAACACAAGGACCCAAAACCTATGGGATGCAGCAAAAGCAGTTCTAAGAGGGAAGTTTATAGGAATAGAGTCCTACCTAAAGAAACACCTTACGGGCCTCCCTGGTGGCGCAGTGGTTGAGAGTCCGCCTGCCGATGCAGGGGATACGGGTTCGTGCCCCGGTCTGGGAGGATCCCATATGCCGCGGAGCGGCTGGGCCCGTGAGCCATGGCCGCTGGGCCTGCGCATCCGGAGCCTGTGCTCCGCAACGGGAGAGGCCACAACAGTGAGAGGCCCGCATACAGCAAAAAGAAAAAAAAAATAAATAAATAAAAAAAAAGAAACACCTTACACCTAAAGCAATTAGAGAAGAACAAAAAAAAACCAAAGTTAGCAGAAGGAAAGAAATCATAAAGATCAGATCAGAAATAAATGAAAAAGAAATGAAGGAAGCAATAGCAAAGATCAATAAAACTAAAAGCTGGTTCTTTGTGAAGATAAACAAAATTGATAAACCATTAGCCAGACTCATCAAGAAAAAAAGGGAGAAGACTCAAATCAATAGAATTAGAAATGAAAAAGAAGTAACAACTGACACTGCCGAAAAACAAACGATCATGAGAGATTACTACAAGCAACTATATGCCAATAAAATGGACAACCTGGAAGAAATGGACAAATTCTTAGAAAAGCACAACCTTCTGAGACTGAATCAGGAAGAAATAGAAAATATAAACAGACCAATCACAAACACTGAAATTGAGACTGTGATTAAAAATCTTCCAACAAACAAAAGCCCAGGACCAGATGGCTTCACAGGCGAATTCTTTCAAACATTTAGAGAATAGCTAACACCTATCCTTCTCAAACTCTTCCAAAATATAGCAGAGAGAGGAACACTCCCAAACTCATTCTATGAGGCCACCATCACCCTGATACCAAAACCAGACAAAGATGTCACAAAGAAAAAAAAACTACAGGCCAATATCACTGATGAACATAGATGCAAAAATTCTCAACAAAATAACTAGCAAACAGAATCCAACAGCACATTAAAAGGATCATACAACATGATCAAGTGGGGTTTTTCCCAGGAATGCAAGGATTCTTCAATATACGCAAATCAATCAATGTGATAAACCATCTTAACAAACTGAAGGAGAAAAACCATACGATGATCTCAATAGATGCCGAGAAAGCTTTTGACAAAATTCAACACCCATTTATGATAAAAACCCTCCAGAAAGTAGGCATAGAGGGAACTTACCTCAACATAATAAAGGCCATATATGACAAACCCACAGCCAACATCATTCTCAATGGTGAAAAACAAACCATTTCATCTAAGATCAGGAAGAAGACAAGGTTGCCCACTTTCACCACTCTTATTCAACAAAGTTTTGGAAGTTTTAGTCACAGCAATCAGAAAAGAAAAAGGGAATAAAGGAATAAAAAAATAAATAGAAAATAAAAGGAATCCAAATTGGGAGAAGAAGCAGTAAACCTGTCACTGTTTGCAGATGACATGATACTATACCTAGAGAATCCTAAAGATGCTACCAGAAAACTACTAGAGCTAATCAATGAATTTGGTAAAGTAGCAGGATACAAAGTTAATGCACAGAAACCTGTTGCATTCCTATACACTAATGATGAAAAATCTGAAAGAGAAATTAAGGAAACACTCCCATTTACCACTGCAACAAAAAGAA
Organism: Mesoplodon mirus; assembly: GCF_964341445.2. Lineage (NCBI taxonomy): Eukaryota > Metazoa > Chordata > Mammalia > Artiodactyla > Ziphiidae > Mesoplodon > Mesoplodon mirus. The sequence goes on from NC_138978.1 coordinate 87,954,524, forward strand.
TAAAATACGTAGGAGTAAACCTACCTAAGGAGACAAAAGACCTGTATGCAGAAAAACTGTAAGACACTTATGAAAGAAATTGAAGATGACACAAATAGATGGAGAGATGTACAGTGTTCTTGGATTGGAAGATTCAACATTGTTAAAATGACTATACTACCCAAAGCAATCCACAGATTCAATGTAATCCCTATCAAACTACCAATGGCATTTTTCACAGAACTTGAACAAAAAATTTCACAATTTGTACAGAAACACAAAAGACCCCAAATAGCCAAAGCAATCTTGAGAAAGAAAAAAGGAGCTGGAGGAATCAGGCTCCTTGACTTCAGACCACACTACAAAGCTACAGTAATCAAGACAGTATGGTACTGGCACAGAAGCAGAAATATAGATCAATGGAACAGGATAGAAAGCCCAGAGATAAACCCATGCACATACGGTCACCTTATCTTTGATAAAGGAGGCAAGAATATACAATAAAGAAAAGAGAGCCCCTTCAATAAGTGGTGCTGGGAAAACTGGAGAGCTACATGTAAAAGAATGAAATTAGAACACTCCCTAACACCATACACAAAAATAAACTCAAAATGGATTAAAGACCTAAATGTAAGGCCAGACATTATAAAACTCTTAGAGGAAAACAGGCACGACACTCTACGACCTAAATCACAGCAAGATCCTTTTTGACCCACCTCCTACAGAAATGGAAATAAAAACAAAAACAAGTGGGACCTAATGAAACTTCAAAGGTTTTGCACAGCAAAGGAAACCATAAACAAGACCAAAAGACAACCCTCAGAATGGGAGAAAATATTTGCAAATGAAGCAACTGACAAAGGATTAATCTCCAAAATATATAAACAGCTCATGTAGCTCAATATCAAGAAAACAACCCAATCCAAAAATGGGCAGAAGACCTAAACAGACATTTCTACAAAGAAGATATACAGATTGCCAACAAACACAAGAAAGGATGCTCAACATCCCTAATCATTAGAGAAATGCAAATCAAAACTACAATGAGGTATCACCTCATAACGGCCATCATCAAAAAGTCTGCAAACAGGGCTTCCCTGGTGGCGCAGTGTTTGAGAGTCTGCCTGCTGATGCAGGGGACACAGGTTCATGCCCCGGTCTGGGAAGATCCTACATGCCACAGAGTGGTGAGGCCCGCATACCACAAAAAAAAAAAAAAAAAAAAATCTGCAAACAATAAGTGCTGGAGAGGGTGTGGAGAAAAGGGAACCTCTTGCACTGTTGGTGGGAGTGTAAATTGATACAGCACTATGGAGAACAGTATGGAAGTTCCTTAAAAAGCTAAAAACAGAACTACCATATGACCCAGCAATCCCACTACTGGGCATATACCCTGAGAAAACCATAATTCAAAAAGAGTCATGTACCACCGTGTTCACTGCAGCTCCATTTACAGTAGCCAGGACATGGAAGCAACCTAAGTGTCCATCGACAGATGAATGGATAAAGAAGATGTGGCACATATATACAATGGAATATTACTCAGCCATAAAAAGAAATGAGATTGAGTTATCTGTAGTGAGGTGGATGGACCTAGAGTCTGTCATACAGAGTGAAGTAAGAAAGAGAAAAACAAATACCATATGCTAACACATATATATGGAATCTTAAAAAAAAGGTTCTGAAGTACCTAGGGGCAGCACAGGAATAAAGATGCAGACGTAGAGAATGGACTTGAGGACACGGGTAGTGGGAAGGGTCAACTGAGAGGAAGTAAGAGAGTGGCATGGACATATGTACACTACCAAATGTAAACTAGATAGCTAGTGGGAAGCAGCCGCATGGCACCGGGAGATTAGCTTGGTGCTTTGTGTCCACCTGGAGGGGTGGATAGGGAGGGTGGGAGGGAGACACAGGGAGGAGATATGGGAAAATATGTATATGTATAGCTGATTCACTTTGTTATAAAGCAGAAGCTAACACACCATCGTAAAGCAATTATACTCCAATAAAGACGTTAAAAAAGAAAAACAGTATGGTACTGGCACAGAAACAGACACACAGATCAAGGGAACAGCATAGAGATCCCAGGAATAAACCTACGTACCTATGTTCAATTAATCTACAACAAAGGAGGCAAGAATATACAATGGAGAAAAGACAATGTCTTCAGTAAGTGGTGCTGGGAAAACTGGACAGCTACATGTAAAAGAATGAAATTAGAACATTTTCTCACACCATATACAAAAATAAGCTTAACATGGGTTAAAGTCCTAAATGTAAGACCTGAAACCATAAAGCTCCTAGAAGAAATCACAGGTAGACACTCTGACATAAATCATAGCAATTTTTTTTGGATGTGTCTCATAAGGCAAGGGAAACAAAAGCAAAAATAAACAAATGGGACCTAATTAAACTTAAAAGCTTTGGCACAACAAAGGAAACGATCAACAAAATGAAAAGACAACCTACTGAATGGGAGAAAATATTTGCAAATCAAATATTAGATATGGGGTTAATATCCAAAATATATTAAGTCGTCATACAGCTCAGTAGCAGAAAAAAGAAAAAATTATTTTAAAATGGGCAGAGGATCTGAAGAGACATTTTTACAGAGACATACAGATGGCCGACAGGCACATGAAAGGATACTCAACATCATTAATAATCAGAGAAATGCAAACCAAAACCACAATAAGGTATCACCTCACACCTGTCAGAATGGCTATCATCAAAAAGTCTACAAATAACAAATGTTGGTGAGGATGTTGAGAAAAGGGAACCCTAGTACATTGTTGGTGGGAATGTAAATTGATGCAGCTGCTATGGAAAACAGTGTGAAGGTTTCCTAAAAAACTGAAAATAGAAATGCCATATGATCCTGTAATTCCACTCCTGAGTATATATCCGAGGAGAATGAAAACACTAATTTGAAAAGATACACGCACCCCAGTGTTCACAGGAGCATTATTTACAATAGCCAAGCAACCTAAGTGTTCATCAACAGACGAATGCATATAAAAGATATGGTGTTTATATATACAATGGAACATTACTCATCCATAAAATAGAATGAAATTCTTCAATTTGCAACAAAGTGGATGGACCTATAAAGTATTATGCTTAGTGAAATAAGTCAGAGAAATACAAATACTGTATGTTATCACTTACATGTGGAATCTAAAAAATAAATGTATTTAACAAAAGAGAAACAGACCCACAGATATAGAGAACAAACTGGTGGTTACCAGTGGGGAGAGGGAAGGCAGGAGGGGCAAGGTAAGGGCAGGGGATTAACTGGTACAAACTACTACTATGTATAAAATAAGCTACAAGGACATATTGTACAGCACAGGGAAATATAGCCATTATTTTATAATAACTTTAAATGGAGTATAATTAATCTGTAAAAATATTGAATCACTATGCTGTACACCTGAAACCAATATTGTAAATAAACTATAATTAAAAATAAAGTGAATTAACATTTCACATTACTAAATAATTTGCTCTCTGTTATTTATGAGAACTTATACTCTGCAAAATAATCAATTATGACTCCACTGGAATACTATGGTTTATGAACACATTTTCCTATGCATTTAAACACAACTACACTATTTTTATAAGTGCGTTAACTCAAACCTCAAATTGCAAAACAAACATCATATATACCTCAATTTTTTTAAATTAATAAATATTTTAAAAATCATAGATGACAGGGCCCCTCCCTCTGACCTATTAGCGACAACTCTCCAGGATAAAGAGGGGAAGAAGCTGCAGTATCCCACTGCTCCCCTCCCTGTGCCCAGAAACATGTCTTTAGTTATCTCCCACACCCTGCAGGTCTAGGACCTCAGGTGAAGGGCCAGTAGCTCACTAGAAACATTAGGAAGCCAAATGGACTGATGCCCAAGTGGACCACTACTGCTTCTGCCAAAAGGTCGCTGCGGGGCCAGCAGCTTTTCTGGGTGCTGCATCTGCCTCCCTCACACTCCTGCCAGGTTTATGTTAACTTGGGAGGACTTGAGCGGACTTCAGTTTAGCTCAGAGAACTGTGCTAGATCTTGATTTCTAAATGTCATTAAAGGAACTAAATGTCATAAAAGAAACCAGAGATCCTTGGGAGAATAGCTAGTTCTAGGGCTGGGGCAGAGAAAATACAAGATAAGTCTGGAGCACCTTATAGTACCATAAGGTTAAGCAAGTGCTCAAAAACCAAATGAACTATGTTAAAGGGACACAGGAACCAACCTGAAAGCACCCACTGGCCAAGGCCGTGACAATTTCAGCAATAAAATAAATAACAATATAGTACAGAATTATGACCCTAAGTATAAAATAAATACACATACTGATGTAAGTGATTGAAAAATAAATGAGGTAGAAGAGACACATCTTCCTTACAGAAGCTCTCCAAGTGATATATGTAGAGCCCTTCTGCACTACCCAGAGAGGGATCCATATGGCATTGTCCTCCATTCCTGTAACAAAGGGGAATTTTCATAATGTCCACAGTTCTTGATGTCCTGCAAATGAAAGAGGAGGGTATCCTCAAATTCCTTGCAGCAGGAACCCACCTAGGTGGGACCAACCTTGAGTTCCAAGTGGAACATTTCATCTACAAAAGGAAAATTGATGGCATCTATATCATAAATCTAAAGAGAACTCAGGAGAAGCTTCCACTGGCAGTTCATGCCATTGTTGCCATGAAAAACCTGGTTGATGTCAGTGTCATCCTCCAGGGATACTGGCCAGCAGCCTCTGCTGAAGTTTGCTGCTGCCACTGGAACGACTCCTGTTGCTTGGTGCTTCACTCCTGGAACCTTCCCTAATCAGATCCAGACAGCCTTCCAGAAGCCTCATTCTTCTGGTGGATATCACCCCAGGGCTGACAACCAGCCTCTATGTTAACCTGTCTACCATCACTCTGTGTAACTCAGAGTCTCCCTTTTTGCTATGTGGACACTGTCATCCCCTGCAGTGACAAGGAAGCTCACTCAGTGGGTCTGATGTGGTGGAGCCTCATCCAGGAAGTTCTTTGCAGGCTTCTATGAACACCCATGAGAGGTCATGTGTGATTCTACTTATACAGAGATCCTGAAAGGACTGAAAAGGAAGAGCAGGGTGTGCTAAAAAGGCTGTGACCGTGGAGGATTTCCAAGTGAATGAACTGCTTCAGCTTCTGACTTTACTGCTGCTCAACCTGAGGTTACAGGCTGGCCTGAAGGCAAGCATGTGCCCTCTGTGCCTATCTGCAGAACACTGGAGTGCTCAGCCTGCCACTGAAGGCTGGCCTGCAGCTCCCACTGCTCAGGACACTGAATGGGTGGGAACAACCACTGGGTGGTCTTAAGCTGTTCTTCCACAGGCTGTTAAACAGAAAACAGAGATAAGGTTGCCAGAAAATAATCAGTTTTGAAATAAATAAATGAATAAAACTATATGTAGATACTATCCCTTCCAGAAGGTAGAGTTAGAGGTTCTTCCACCCTTTGAGAGGAGATTAAACTTAGTGACTTGTTCCCAGTGAACAGAATAGGGAAAGGAAAAACACATTCCCCAAGTGATGAAGGTTCACATCCCCAGTGATGTCATGTGCATAACATGTGTCGCCTGATACATATGATGAAAAGGGCACTTCACCTCTGTGGTATATTTCCCCCAAACCCATAACTTTAGTCTAACCATGAGAAAACAGACAAATCAAGTTTGGGGGACATTTCTGCAGGAAACTTTGCCAGTACCCCTCAAGACTGTCATGAAAAGGGAAGGCTGAAAAATTGTCACAGACTAGGGGAGACATGTAAACCAAATGCAGTATGGTATCCTGGTCTGGACCAGAACAGAAAGAGGACATTAATGGAAAAACTGGTGAAATCCAAATAAAGTCTGAAGTTTAATTAACAGTAATAAACAAATGCAGCTTCTTAGTTTTAACAAATGTATCATGGAAATGCAACATGTAAACGATGGGGGAAAATTGGGTGAGGGATATACGGAACTCTGTATTACCTTTGCCACTTTCTGTAAATCTAAAATTATTTCAAAATAAAAAGTTTATTTTTAAAAAAGTATACTAACTGGGCTTCCCTGGTGGCACAGTGGTTAAGAATCCGCCTGCTAATACAGGGGACAAGGGTTCAAGCCCTTGACCGGGAAGATCCCCCATGCCGAGCAGCAACTAAGCCCATACGCCACAACTACTGAGCCTGCACTCTAGAGCCCACAAGCCACAACTACTGAGCCCACATGCGACAACTACTGAAGCCCATGTGCCTAGAGCCCGTGCTCCGCAACAAGAGAAGCCACCACAATGAGAAGCCCACGCACCGCAACAAAGAGTAACGCCCATTCAGCACAACTAGAGAAAGCCCGCACGCAGCAAAGAAGACCCAATGCAGCCAAAAATTAATTAAATAAATTAAAAATATGTATATATATACTACTAACTGGACATGAGAAGGGATGCAAAGACGAGACAGTCATTGCCCTCAGAATCTTCAGCCTGCCTATGGGAGAGGCAAGACTACAGTAAATGCCCTGAAATGGAGCATCCATCCTGGTTTGCCTGAGACGGTCCCTAGTATATAACTGTAAGCGCAGCATCATTATTAATTACAAGTACCCCCTTTACTTCCAAAAGTATTCTAATTTAGACATTAAGTTATATGCTCATACCACCTAAAAAGCACAGGGTATGCTGTGGTGGTCAGACATAGGAGGGGACATTTGTGAAGGCATGGAAGGATGGATGGGGAGCTATGAAGTGGAGATAGAAGTCAGAGAGATAGGAAGGGGGAGGAATGGCCCAGGCAGGGGCAGCTTCAAGAGGAAAGTCCCAGAGGCAGGTAAGACCCAGGGTGTGTTCTTTTCAAGACACAGATATCTGAATTTGGAGAAAACTGATTAAGAAGAGGGGGTCAACTGGGGTTTGGAGCAGGCTAAATGGACTAGATCTTTATTGGGGCAGTAATGTATTTTCAAGCACATAGGAGGGAAAGTGACCAAACCACCCTACAAATGAAAAACCTACAAAATTAATTTTCTTGAAAAAGATCCTTTTTCTTCCCCTTATGTATCCATTCTTTCCCTAACTTTTCCTATAATCTCTCTAGACCCTTGATATACACTGAGCTCCAGCTCACCTAAGCTAACTCTCAAAGGTATCATGAGATCCCTCTAAATACTGATATTGCCATTTACTAAGCTCTCAACCTATACAAGATTAAGCAGCTGCTTCCTTAGGCCTCTGGTGTCTGACCCAATCTGTGGTTCAGTCACGTGCTCTGCTACCTCAGAGACTACACTGTCTTCTCTCCAGGACACCACTCCCTGACCGCGTGGCATTCTTCATTATTGAAGTAAAGTGTTGCCTTCAATAAAGCATAACCCCCAGGTTTTCATATGAACTCCAAATTTCAAAGAATGGGAAGAAATATTTTACAAAAATCCTTTTGCTCTTTCAGGGAAGAAGATTTGAATTCTCAATAGCTTTTACTCTGAAAAGTAAACAGTATGATTCAGTTTCACTTTCTATTTAAATACTTCAGGAACTAACTCATATGCTGTTATATTCAGAGAATGGTGACCTTTATTTAAATCTTGCCCTTTGAATAATTCAATTCCCTTCAGATTCTCAAACACTTAAAATCCCCACCAGGCTTAGTATATTTAGTGGAGTCTCTTTAAGGTATTATTTAGCATCTTCTGCTAATGGTCATGTCCAAAAGCCAGGTAATCTTCCTACTCATTAGGGAACAGGGTCAATTCTTTAAAGATTTACCTAGACTCAAGGAAGGTGATACCATTGTGAAGTTTGAAAATGTTTAATAGCTTTACATTATAAGCCCTGGTAGAAAAAGAAGAAGGAGGATATCTGGAAGGCCACCTCTGCTGGGCTGAGGGTGGGGTAGGGAGCAGGGGTGACTTTCATCTGAAATGTGCCTAGAAAAGCCTGAGTGAGGTTGGGACTGGCTCCTGGGGCCTCTGATGTCCAGGTTCTCCTCTCACTGCAGCACAACCTGGAGCTAAGAAATACGGGGCAATGACTGTATAGGGATGCCCAGTGTGACTGCTGATGAAATACCCTGATGAAATTTGTTCTTTTGCAATAAAGCTCGTTTTCTTTGGGAATTCGTGTGCCCTTTTCCAAATTAAGCTAGCAAAATAGGAACTTTTGTAACATCTCAGCCATCTAGCACTCTTCTCTCTAAATTTTCAAGCTTTGTGTCTCCTACCTTCAGCAAAAATACTTATGTTTCAGAAAACTGATTACCACTGAAGGAACCAGGAGGTGAACTGGATCACAGTACCTTTAGTTGGAAGCAGTGCACCAAGCCCTTCCCTCTAAATGAGCTGGCCTCGCCTCTGGGGGGCCTGTGGAGAAAAGCCCGCTCCAAGGTGCTAGTTTTCAGTTTGTTTCTCAGCACCCGTGCAGTCATAACTAAAGCAAAGGAGAATATTGCATGACTTCAGAAGAAAGCCAGCCACCTTGCAACATCTTCAGGAAATTCTGCACTCCCCTAGGGCTTGCAAAACTCCCTATGTCTTGCAGACCAAAGGCAAGATCTCAGTCACCTAGCTCTAGTTTGCATAATTAAAGAAAGTGGAAGCTGGTTTTTTTCTGGGTGACCCTTGACCCAACCAAGCTCACAGGGCCTATCACAGAAATAAGATAGCATAAAACAAAGTGTTGTAGTAATGAAAGCTGTTATCATTTAGATGAGCAGGAAAAGCCAGGTCCCTGGATGACTATCTCAGCCCTGACTTACTAGGGTCATACAGCCAAGACAGTGTCCACTTAAGGTACTATAATGTTATTCTTTTGAGTTGGCATACGTACAATATAATTTCATGTCATAATTTATAAGACATTTCAGAGAAACCATGTACTAATGTCTTCTATAATGTCTTTTATCGGGACTTCCCTGGTGGCACAGTGGTTAAGAATCCACCTGCCAATGCAGGGGACACGGGTTCGAGCCCTGGTCCAGGAAGATCCCACATGCCACAGAGCAACTTGGCCCGTGCGCCATAACTACTGAGCCTGCGCTCTGGAGCCCACGAGCCACAACTACTGAGCCCATGTGCCACAACTACTGAAGCCCACACTTAGAGCCCGTGCTCCGCAACAAGAGAAGCCACTGCAATGAGAAGCCCGTGCACCGCAACGAAGAGTAGCTCCCGCTCTCTGCAACTAGAGAAAGCCCGCGCGCAGCAATGAAGACCCAATGCAGCCAAAAACAAATAAATAAATAAATAAATTTATAAAATGCTATTGTTCATTGGCGGCAAGGATGTGGGAAACCACTGTACTCATATGTTTGTGGTAAATAGCCCCTTGTGAAATATTAACATTTATCCATAGTCATTACCATTTGTGTCCATGCCTGGAAATTTATCATAAGTCACTAATTCAATAAAGGAAAAATCTGTATGCTTGAGGCTGTCTACTGAATGAAAAAAATCTAATGTCCAAAAATAAAATTATTAAAAAAAACCTCTTATCTCCATTTTTTTATATGGAAGCATAGCCAATGATCTGTTAACTCACTCCCTCCCACATCATTACCTCTTTCTTATCTTTCTCCCATTGTCCTATTAACATATTATCCATCTTTGGGGAAAAAAATTAAAACAATTTTAAAACCACATTCAGTATGGCCACATGATGGGGGAGAGTCCACCTTCAAGTCAAGCAGTTCTACCTCTTTTCCATATTGGGCATCCAGACAGATTTCCTTTGTACAAAGAGGCTTGCAACTAGGGGAAAGAGTTTGAAAATCACTGGGCTGTTCTAAATCCCTTACTGTAAAAAAGCACAAACTAAGACCCAGAGCGGTTACCTGACACGAGTTCAAGCGACTTTTAGCAGAGTGATTGCTAGAAACCAGGTCTCAAACTCCTAGTCTATGGCAACAAAAAAGCCCAATGAGCTTTGAAGAGAGAGAGGAACTCAAAACAGGACTCTTTCAATCAAAACCCACCTGGTATCAGGGCAGCCACCCTGTCTGGGTGAGCTAAACTGAGATTCCTCCACCTCCGCCCCCATTTCCGTTGCAGAACAAGGGTCATTGCCACAGGAGAGCTGAACTTATGGACTGGGTTTGGGTTTGGGTTTGAGTCAGAACAATTTGGTTTTAAGGCTCAGAAATTTTTGTTTGAAGCCTCCAAGCTTGATTAGGGGTAAAAGATCATGGCGCCACAGAGCAGCCCTTGGCTTTCTAGAGTTTGGGAAAAAAACTCAGTTGCATTAGAAGTTTCTCAGGCGGGACTTCCCTGGTGGCACAGTAGTTAAGAATCCGCCTGCCAGTGCAGGGGCCAGGGGTTCGATCCTTGGTCCAGGAAGATCCCACATGCCTCAGAGCAACTAAGCCCGGGCGCCTAGAGCCTGTGCTCCACAAGAGAAGCCACCACAATGAGAAGCCCACGCACCGCAATGAAGAGTAGCCCCCCACTCGCCGCAATTGGAGAAATCCCGCACACAGCAACGAAGACCCAACACAGCCAAAAGTAAATAAATAAATAAATTTAAAATATGTACAGCTTTAAAAATAAAGAAGTTTCTCAGAGTAAGGCCTCTAGGACAGAGAAGGAATATTCACTAAGTGGGAGAGGAAGCTAGTATTTAAGACCTTTGTAACCCATTTCTGTGAGGTTCAACTCAATAAAACCAGCAAACACACCTATAACAACTTTGTTTTCTCTGTGATTAAAGCCTTGGGTTGTTTTGTGGAAAGTGACACACCAAGAAAGCCAGCTTGCTCATGTTGGTGACAGAAGCAAGGATATCTACACAAGTAGGGTTCTGGGCCATTTGGGGGGTGGGGGGGTAGGAGAAATAAGTCAGCATTAATATGAGGGTCTGTGAAGGTTTCTGGGTTAATTTTTTAGGAATATATGGAATTCACTGGCTGGGTAAATGCAGTCACACTCAGTCTTCAGCTTGTTCAGCTCCAGGCCCTGGGAGGGGGTGGGCAGGCCTGACAAAGCAGCGTGAAGCTTTTAGAGTCTCCCCTGAAGCTGTTTCCTCACTCTCCACCCGCCCCAGCCTGCATTCCTGGGGATCATCTTAACATCTGCCCAGGGCTTCAGAACCCTGCACACTCATTCATTCATTCAACAAATATTTGTTCAGCACTTACCATGGGCCAGGCCTTCCCATCAGGAACTACTCACTGAGCATCTTCCATGATGCCCTGTGCAATTTCTCCACTAGGCATGTAGGACTACACCCTGCTCACTCCCTCACTCCCCACAGGAGCTTATGATCTAGCTTGGGCTGTGAAACATTCAGTAAACCATGAGCACAGGAGGCAAATGGGAAAAGGCTGGGATCTGTGGCCAGATTGGCCCAGCTGAAATCCTGACATTAAGGCAATTGGCAATAATTAGCTGGTTGATCTTGGGCAGGTGTTTAATTTCCCTAAGCCTCAACTTATTTAAAAATGGAGACTAGGGACTTCCCTGGTGGTCCAGTGGGTAAGACTCTGTGCTCCCAATGCAGGGGGCCCGGGTTCTAATCCCTGGTCAGGGAACTAAATCCCACATGCTGCAACTAAGGGTCTGCGTGCCGCAACTAAGACCTGGCACTGCCTAAATAAATAAATAAAATTTTAATGGAGAATAATGAAATATATTCCTTACAGGGTTATTGATTTGATGGGACATAAAGACATAGAGACCACCAATATTAGGTAAATACATAAAGGCCACCAATATTAGGTAAAACCTTTTAAGATTCAGCACAATTTTTGTTTTTATTTTTATTTTAATACTTTTCAAAGTAATGCCTATACATAATTATAACAGTAACTCACAGCACTTACTTTGTACTGGACACTAGTCCAAGTATTTTACATAGATTAAATTAGTTCACTCTAAAAACAGCTTTCTGAGGAAAGCACATTATTACACCAATTTGCAACAAAATATGTAACCGAGCAACAGAGAGGTTAAATGACTTGCCAAGGTCACACAGCCAGTAAGTGGCAGTACCAGGCTTCAAATCATGTTCATATGCACATAGTTCAACAACTCAAAAAACTCTACAAGACTTATTATGAAAAACAGCCACCCTCTTCATTCCCTTCCCTGCCCTTCCCACTCTATATATTCAACTAATATGCTTATAGAAGATAAGGACTTAAGTCTCTTTTACCACTACTGGAAACCACCACATACCTGTGACACTCCACATTTTCCCTCTTCCATCCTTTCAATATCATTTCTAATTAGATTAATATTCAATGTTTACATTATCATCTGTAATGCTATTACAGGCAAGCCCTGCAGTATGCTATCTTTCTCTTTCCTCCTTATACAATTAGTAACAAGAATTAATACTGGTCTTATTACTTTTCTTAGTTTCTATGCATCTTCCACTAATCTATCACCAAACTCTCCATCCTGTTCATCTCCACTCATTCTACTTAAACACATCAAGTTTATCAATCCCTTGAACTCACCTTTCCCAGAGCCTTTCTGCTCCAATCTAGACTGGATGACTCTAGTTCTGCTGCACAGCCATATCTTAGGTGCTCCTTTCATCATCTCTGTAATTACATTTGCTTCTTTCCTGGGCTAGTTCACCTGGGTTCTTTAAATTTTGATGAAGTTAAATTTCAATTTTCTTTTCATTTGTGGTTTTTGTGTCCTATTGAAGAAATCCTTGCCTACTCCAAAGTTGTGAAATTTTTCTAAGTTTTCTTCTAGAAGCTTTATAATTTTAGCTTTTCTGTTTAGGTCTGGGATCCATTTCAGTTACTTTTTGTGCATGGTGTGAGATAAGGGATAAGGTTCTTTATTTCCATATAGCTATCCAGTTGATTCAGTGTCATTTCTTGAAAAGATTTTCCTTTTCCCCATTGAAATACCTCAGACGCTTTGTCAAAAATCAATTGACTATATGTGTTTGGGTCTATATCTGGACTCTCTATTATCTTCTATTGACCCATATATCTATCCTTATGCCAATACCTAGAATGTCTTGATAACTGTAACTTTATAGTAAGTCTTCAAATTAAGTAGTGTAAGACTTCCTTCTAACTTTGCTCTTTTCAAAATTGTTTTGGCCATTCTAGGTCTTCTGCATTACCCTATAAATTTTAGAATCAGCTTGATTGTGATTGCATTGAATCTACAGGTCAATTTGGAGAAACTGATATCTTAACAATATTGTCTTCCAATTCATGAACATGGCATACCTCTCCATTTATTTAGGTCTCCTTTCATTTATCTTACCAATGTTTTGTACTTTTTAGTGTACAAGTCTCATATAAATCTTGTAAACTATGTCCCCGAGTACTTCACGTGTGTGTTTTTTTAAATAAACTTTATTTTTTAGAGCAGTTTTAGGTTCATGGCAAAATCCAAGTACAGAGAGTTCCCATATGCCCCCCACCCCCACATACACACAACTGCCCCCACCTCAGGTGTTTTTTATGCTATTATAGTAAGTAGTATGTTTTAAATTGCATTTCCAATTGTTCATTGCTGGTATAGAGAAAAAGAATTTTTATATATTAACCTTGTATCCTGTGAACTTGCCAACCTACTTATTAGTTCTAGTAGCTTTTCTGTAGAATTTTAGGATTTTCCACATACCCAATCATGTCATCTGCAAATAAATATTATTTTACTTCTTCTTTGCTAATTTGTATGTCTTGCCTTATTGCCCTGGCTAGGACCTTCGCAACAATCTTAAAAATAAGTGGTGGAAAAAAAAGTGGTGAAAGCAGACATCCTTAGATCTTAGAGGGAAAATAGTCTTTCACCGTTAAGAATAAGATGTAGGTTTTCGGATGGGAGGGATTGGGGAGTTGGGATTGACACATATACACTACTGATGCTGTGCATGAGATAGACAACTGAGGGAAACATACTGTATAGCACAGGGAACTCTACTTAATGCACTGTGGTGTCCTAAATGGGAGGGAGGTCCAAAAGGGAGGGGATATGTGTATGTATATGGCTGATTCATTTTGCTGTGCAGTAGAAGCTAACACAACATTGTGAAGCAACTATCCTCCAATAAAAATTAATTAAAAAATAAATTTTAATAACTGAAAAAAAAAAGATGTAGGTTTTCATGGAAGGCCTTTATCAAGTTGAAGAAGTTCCCTGGTACTTATAGTTTACTGGAAGGTTTTCATAAATGGGTGTTGAATTTTGCCAAAGGCTTTCAATGCATATCTATAAAGATATTTTTTCTTCACTTCTAATGTTGTAAATTACACTTATTGATTAAAAAAATTTTTTTTAATTTATTTATTTTTTTATTTTTGGATCTGTTGGGTCTTCATTGCTGCGCATGGGCTTCCTCTAGTTGCAGCAAGTGGGGGCTACTCTTTGTTGTGGCGTGCGGGCTTCTTATTGCAGTGGCTTCTCATTGCGGGGCGCAGGCTCTAGGTGTGTGGGCTTCAGTAGTTGCAGCACACAGGCTCAGTAGTTGTGGCTCACGGGCTCTAGAGCCAGGATCAGTTGTTATGGCGCACGGGCTTAGTTGCTCTGCGGCATGTGGGATCTTCCTGGAGCAGGGATCGAACCTGTGTCCCCTGCATTGGCAGGTGGATTCTTAACCACTGCACCACCAGGGAAGCCCCCAATTATTGATATTTAAATGTTAAATTAACCTTGCATCCCTGGGATAAGCCCTACTGAATCATGACATATTTACCTGTTAGTATATTGCTGCATTCATTTTGCTAATAGTTTAAGGATTTTTCCCTGTTCCTGATGGATATTGGTTTATAATTTTTTTTGTAATGTCTTTGTCTGGTTTAATATCAGCCTCATAAAATAAACTGGAAAATATACTATCCAACTCTATTTTCTGAAAGTTCTTCAGGGCTAAAGGATTGGTATTATCTCTTCCTTAAATGTTTGACATAATTCACCAATAATACCATCTGGGTCTAGGAATTTTCTTTGTGAAAACATGTCTTAATATGACTTTAATCACCTTTATTGACATATGGATATTCAGAAATGTTTCTTCTTGAGTCACTATTGGAAAATTGTGTCTTGCAAGAATTTTTCCATTTCATCTAAGTTTTCAAATGTATTTGCAGTTATTCATAATATCTTTTTATTATCCCCTTAATTAATGTAGGATTTTAGTAGTGTTTTCTCTTTTCCCAGATACTGATAATTTATGTCTTTTTTTTTTCTTGATCTTTCTATTTAGATGTTGTCAACTTTATTGATTTAAAAAACCAAAATCTGGGCTTCCCTGGTGGTGCAGTGGGTGAGAGTCCGCCTGCCGATGCAGGGGACACGGGTTCGTGCCCCGGTCTGGGAAGATCCCACATGCCGCAGAGCGGCTGGGCCCGTGAGCCATGGCCGCTGAGCCTGCGCATCCGGAGCCTGTGCTTCACAACGGGAGAGGCCACAAAAGTGAGAGGCCCGCGTACCGCAAAAAAAAGAAAAAAAAACTAAATCTTTCATTTCATTGATTTTCTCTATTTTTTTAATTTTTGGCTGCCTTGGGTCTTCATTGCTGCGCGTGGGCTTTCTCTAGTTGCAGCGAGCATTGCGGTGTGCAGGCTTCTCATTGTGGTGGCTTCTCTTGTTGCAGAGCACAGGCTCCAGGAGCGTGGACTTCAGCAGTTGCAGCACATAGGCTCAGTAGCTGTGGCTCACAGACTCCAGAGCGCAAGCTCAGTTGTTGTGGCGCATGGGCTTAGTTGCTCCACGGCATGTGGGATCTTCCCAGACCAGGGCTCGAACCCGTGTCCCCTGCATTGGCAGGCGGATTCTTAACCACTGCGCCATGAGGGAAGCCCTCTATTTTTCTGTTTTCTGATCTTTATTATTTCCTTCCTTTTACTTCCTTTGGACTCAAATTGCTCCTCTTCTCCTAGCTTCTTAAGGTAAAAGCCTCAATCACTGATTGGAGAACTTTCTTCTTTTCTAAGCTATTAATTATCTTCTGAACACTGCCTTAGCTGTATCCCATGAGTTCTGAAAAGTTTCTTCACCTTTATTCAAAATATTTTAAAGTTTCCTTTATGATTTCTAGTTTGACCATTAAATTATTTAGAGGTGCACTGTTTTTACCAAATATCTTTGTTATTTTTAATTTAATTTCATTCTTATTAGAAAACATATTCTGTATGATTTTAATTGTTTTAGATTTATTGAGACTTGTTCTATGACTCATAATATGGCCTAATGCTATTGTTGGCTAGAGTGATCTATAAATGTCAATTAGGTCATGTTGGTTGATAGTATTATTAATATCTTCCATATCCCTACTGATATCGTCTGTCCTGTTACTGAAGAAGGAATGTTGAAATCTCTAACAATAATAGTGGGTTTGTTAATTTCTTTATTAGTTTTTGTTGCCATGTATTTTGAAGCTCTGTTATTGGATGTACATACATTTAGAATTTTTATGTCCTCCTGATGAATTGTACTCTCAACTACTATGAAATGACCTTCTTTATCCCATATGAAATTTCTTGTTCTAAGACACCCTTTGATATTAATACAGTCATGCTAGCTTTTTTATTTATTTATTTATTTTTGCTGTGTTGGGTCTTCATTTCTGTGCAAGGGCTTTCTCCAGTTGCGGCGAGCGGGGGCCACTCTTCATTGCGGTGCGCGGGCCTCTCACTATTGCGGCCTCTTCCATTCCGGAGCACAGGCTCCAGACACGCAGGCTCAGTAGTTGTGGCTCACGGGCTTAGTTGCTCCACGGCACGTGGAATCCTCCCAGACCAGGACTCGAACCCGTGTCCCCTGCACCAGCAGGCAGACTCCCAACCACTGCGCCACCAGGGAAGCCCATGCTAGCTTTTTTATGATTGGTGTTTGCATGGTATTACTTTTCCATCCTTTTACTTTTAATCTACTTGTGTATTTATATTTAGATTCCCTCTAGAAAGTACATAGTTGGGTTTTGCTTTTTTATCCAGTTGGTCTGACTATCTCTGCCTTATATTCGGGGTGTTTGGAACCTTTATATTTGATAACAATTATTAATATGGTTGGGCTTAATTTCTACCATCTTCATATTTTTTCCTATCTTTTTTCCCTTTTTGTTTGTCTAATTTTGTATTGAGTATTTTTAGTACTCCAATTTATCTCCAATACTGATTTATTAGCTATAGCTCTCTGGGTTTTTGTCTTTGGGTTTTTTTTTTTTTTTTTTTTTTTTTTTTTTTTTTTGTGGTACGTGGGCCTCTCACTGTTGTGGCCCCTCCCGTTGCGGAGCGCAGGCTCCGGACGCACAGGCTCAGCGGCCATGGCTCACGGGCCCAGCCGCTCCGCGGCATGTGGGATCTTCCCAGACCGGGGCACGAACCCGCGTCCCCTGCATCGGCAGGCGGATTCTCAACCACTGCGCCACCAGGGAAGCCCGAGTTTTTTGTTTTTTGTTTTTTTTGTGTGCGTGTGGTTGCTCTGGGGTTTATAATATGCATACTTTACTTGATCCAGAATGTACTTCCAGGTAAAAGCCTAAGTGATGATAGAGCTCACCTCATTTGTCTCTCTTCCCTTAGGGATCACAGTCCTGTACTACCTCTAGTCCAACATCAGAAAACAGGTGTTTCATACATTTTGTACAGTTTCTAGTTGTTTCCAGTGGCAGGGTAAATGTGGCCCCTATTACTCCATCATAGATTAAAGCAGAAGTCCACTTATGCTTTTTTAAAAATCCATTTACTAACAATTTTGAGGAAATAGTGGAAAGTAAACACAAGTGTTTAGTCTACCACATTTAGTTGGAAACCCACTTCAATTTTTTAAATTATAAATAAAACATAATACTTTTCAAATTAATAATTAACCCCAAACAGTGAGAAGGATAAAAATTATTTTCAACTTTTCACCAAAGTGTCTATATAGTCAGATCAGTGAGGACTGACTTGAGCCATAAGTCAGGTTCCACATCTAACTGTTTTCTTTACTTTCAGAAGGATCTCTTGATAAAAAGAATTGTGCCCAAAGCTTGTTCTGCTTTCTCTCCAAGCCCAATACTTATCATTAGCTCAGCTTAAGCTGGTTATTCAGGTGTCTTCACAGCAATATGACTTGTATATGATTTTGCTCTAAGAAGTACAACTTTGAACAATATTTTTGTAGTTTTGGTCTCCTCCCTACCTTTACTGACAAAATTAATCAGTTTCCTATACTTACTCTGGAAAATATAATTGGCTTTGCCAGAGATGTAACCATACTTTGTTTAAAAATTGTGGGGAGTTCCCTGGAGGCCTAGCGGTTAGGATTCTGGGCTTTCACTGCCAGGGCCCAGGTTCAGTCTCTGGGTGGGGAACTGAGATCCTGCAAGGCACGTGGAGTAGCCAAAAAAAATTGTGTCAAAATTTGATAGCTTTGTGCCACTATAGGACAAAGTCCTATAGGAACAATATCTTTAGGGACACTTTTCAAACGTTTAAAAGTCCACTTTTACAATACAGTCCACTTTTCAAACGTTCAGCACTATATTTCTTATTTGAACTTCTCATTTTCAGCTACTGTGCCAAATCAACACTCCTATAAATTATTTTTTCCTAGCTCATACAGATTCATGGTGTATATTCATACTAGAGCCGTATTCAATATTTATACTTACAGAGTTATCCTGTATTGCACTATTGATAATAGTATCTTCATCATTCATTTTACTTTTCAATGAACTACTCTGGAATCATGAGAAATTTAATGCAACACAAGAGTAACAAAAAAATGTAGATTTCTACAATTAAGAATTTTAACACTGTCCTGATATGAAACACATTATCTAAAATAATCTATAATTGATAACTGAAATTAGCTATGATGAACTGACCAATGAAGTCCTTGCAGTGAATATGATAAAACAATTACTAAGAAAGTAATAGGGCTTCCCTGGTGGCGCAGTGGTTGAGAATCTGCCTGCCAGTGCAGGGGAACGGGTTCAAGCCCTGGTCTGGGAAGATCCCACATGCTGCGGAGCAACTGGGCCCGTGAGCCACAATTACTAAGCCTGCGCGTCTGGAGCCTGTGCTCCACAACAAGAGAGGCCACGATAGTGAGAGGCCCGCACACCGCGATGAAGAGTGGTCCCCACTTGCCACAACTAGAGAAAGCCCTTGCACAGAAACGAATACCCAACACAGCCATAAATTAATTAATTAATTAATTTTTTTTAAAAGTAATAGAATTTCTGTGGAAATCTTAACTAATCTTTCATTTTAGATTAGTTAAGTGTGAACAAAATTGTTCCATCAGTTTTTCCTCTAAAACCATCAAATCACTTGCAAACTCCTTGATAGATCACCAGTTTGTGGACCACCTTTGAGAAACCCTGTTTTAAGGATAGGCATTTATATCTCTAATCAGTAGTAGTAATTATTGATTTTCAGTGCTTTACACAAAGAAGATATTTAATACCCACATAATAAATTTTTAAACAATATTTTTTGGTTTTGTACATGTTAAGCACTATTCTAAACTCTGAGGATAGAGCAGTGAACAAGACAGGTATTGTCTTCCTCTCTACTGGAAAGAAGCAGACAATATAAAGAAAACAGGTAAGTTCAGAAAATGTTAATGATATAAAGGAAATAGTGTAATGAGATAAAGTGTGACTTGAGGAGGGCAGGAACTACTTTAGATAGGGTGGTCAGGAAATATCTCACTAAGGAGACCACAGTCGAACAGAATGCTGAGAGATGAGAAGGAGGCAGACATTGGGGAACTGAGAACATTCTAGATAGAAGGCCCAGAAAATGCAAAGATCTTGAGGGAGTGGTAGTGGTTTGGCCTTTTGGGGGAACAGAGAGAAGCCTGAGGTGCCTGAAGCGGAATGAGCAAGAGGAATGACAGGATGAGAAAAGGCTGGGAAGGCACTCAAGTGCCAGATTAGCAGAGCCCTGTGGGCTGTGGTGAGGAGTTTGGGTAGCTACTAGAAGATTGTAAGCAGGGGAGCGATAGGAGCTAATTTACCTTTACAAAAGATCGCTGGATGCTCCAGAGTATGGAAAGGTTGGAGAGAAGCAGAGCAAGAGCAAGGAGACCAGTTACAAGGGTATTTAATAATCCAAGCAAGAGGTGACTAGGGTGGGAGCAGTAGAGACGGAGAGAACTAGGTGGATTGGGGAAGTATTTTTCATAGAGAATGGGCAAGACTTGCCAATGCGTTGAATAAATTAATGAACGAGATAATTAATGAATAGTCACTAAAATGGGGAGATCCACAAGGAGAAAGGTCAGCATGTGCTGTAGAAGAAGTTAAGGAAAGCTTTCTGGAGGAGGGAGAATGAGATCTGGGCTTGAGAGATGATCTAGCTATGGCTAAGAAGCGAAGCAGTAGGGATCCAACTGCAAACAAATCAATGAAGTGGGACTGACTTTCTATGTGCTTGGAGACTCATGAGTTGCTAGCTTGGTGTAGGTGTTGACTGTTGAGGAACAAGCAGGAGAATGGGGTAGAATGGGATGGGAAGGGGCTGAATCATGGAAGATCCTGGAAAGCCCAGAGGGGTGAACTCTGTGCCTACACCCTACCTAATCCCCAGGACAGCTGTACCTTAGACTTCCTACCAAGCAGACTGGCAATGAGCCCTTTCGCCAAGTTCCATGCCTGGACCCAGGCACCCATCTTACTGCCTCCCAGGAAAGGCCCAGAGCACTCACTGATCTGCCCAACATCAAGGTGACCTGTGAGTCAGTGGGCTGGGAGCTGGAACAGGTCCCTGGTACATTTATTGTCCCTGGCACATTTACTGTCCCTGGCAAATATGGCAACTCCTAACACTCTATAAATGTCTCAGATAACAAATAAATTATACCTTTTTTTTTTTTGGCATCAGTCTGTCTCTGCCAAAGGTGGTGGGTTTTTGCCAACACCAGATAGGAAGCTCCCCCAGGTCCACCTTGGAGACCCCCACCCCCTCCTCTCAGCAGTCTGGCAGCCCAGCCTTTCCTGTCTCCACCAAGGAAGGGGTGTGCTCCACCACTCCATAATAAGAATCTGTTACACCTGGAGAGAAGGCCTGACTCTGACAGACCCCACTGGTGAGGATTAGATTCCCAGATTCTGCCCCCTCTATGACTGTACTAGATATTTCTCTGCCATGTGGTTCCAGCTCAACTGTGAGCTCCACATGGGCAAGGACACTGCCTGTCTTGTATATGTTTGCCCCAGCCACTGGCACAGTGTTTGGAACACACTTTCTGAACAAATGAATAAATTATTGACTTTGTTGTGGATTTGGGGGAGGGGACACAAAAACTACTCAGTGCAGAAACAGCTCTCCTGGAGGTCTGCTCACTCCCCTCATGGAGACAACAGCTGCCTTTTACTCGGTTGTGTACAATGTACAACACAGGTGCTAGGCACATTTCCCACAGTAGCTCATTTAATAGTCACAACAACATCCCCCCTTCAGTGCGCTCTTATCCACATTTTACTGATGAGGAAACTGAAGGTCAGACAACTTAAGGTCATACTGTTAGCAAGAGGCAGAGCCAGGACTCCTACCTAGAGCTGACGAACCCCAAAGCCCTCATCCTTTCAGATCATAGTCCTAGAGCGATTCCATGGGCAAAGGCACCGGAGTCTCCCACCTGCCACTCTGGAGGGCAATTCAGCAGATCTTCAGCTCACCCTCCCACCTTAGCAGGAAGCCGTTTATCAGATTAACAACCCACCTGCTCTCACGGTAGAGAGCAGGGCCCTGAGGAAATAGAACTCAGATTGGCTGGAACTTCTGTGAGGACAAAAGACACAGGGACACTTCAAGACTTGGAGCAGGGAAGCAATCTTGTGCTTTTCCCCTTCCCAGGGGGAGACTGGGATGTGTCCTTTGACTTAAGTGTCAGCATGAAGTAATGAATAGAACACAGGATTTGGAGCCAGACAGATGTGGGTTTGAGTTCTGACATGCTGAGTGACCTTGGACAAACCACTTAGCCTTTCCATGTCTCAGTTCCTTCAGCTGAAGAATGGTTTAATGCCTCCTCCTTCATGGGATTGTCTTGGGTATTAAATGAAATGGCATATTTAAGGTGCTCACTCCACAACTCAAGCAAGAGCTGTCCTTTTCTCTCTCAACTGGATAGGGTACCCATTACTGGTCCCACTTGTCAGATGAGCAAACTGAGGCTCCAAGATATTGAGTGGCCTACATTAGGAATAGAGGCCATCTCCTAACTCACAAAATGAGGCTCTTTCCACTGCTTTTTTTGGGGGGGGAGGCTTGCTCCTCAAAAGCAAAAACAGTAAACTCCCTAAAACTGGTAGTTTCACCTTAAATATGTAACTGTCTGGATCCTCCTCTTCTTGCTCCCCTTCCCTGAATTCTTATCTCACCAGTCCCTTTGCACACAAATCAGACTGATCATCATAAAGCAATAGAGAGGCTCACGGGCAGGATGGGAGGTAAACACAATTCTCTCCACAAGCAAGACAAGCCCTCTCTGTTGGTGCAAAATCATGACTCACTCAAGGCCTTTTATGAGGGCCAGATGCTGAGCACGTCTAAATTGCTTCAAATTGCTTCTATGCTGTGTGTTGGTGGTGGGGAGGGGAACAGCCAACATCTATATATATTTATACATTTACCAGGAAATGTGTTGATATTGTTTTCCAATCAGGATTTGCCATAAGCCAGAAGTCCCACACCTATTGAATAGGCCAAACCCAGCCCACTGTCAACAGAGAAGTTTATCTCAAACATAAAAGATTTTAAATCAAAATGGATGTTAGAAGAGCAGGATTCCCAGCATTGTTGGGCAGTCAGGACTGTCTCTAGCAGCTGACAGGGTGAGTGATGGTTGTTTCTGAGCTCAGACTTCATCCTGGGAGCCCTAGAAGCCCTAGAAGCCCTAGAAGCTAGGCAAGGGAAGCTTCCAAGGAAGGAAAGGATCTCTTTTTGGACTGCAACTGCTCTACATGTAGGTCTTTGGAAATTCCTGGTATGGCCTCTGACCACCCAGAGCCTATCTGTGGGTTGGCCCGCTGTCAGCAGCCCCGCACCAGCCCGAGTCTCTATGGAGCCACAGCTTGGGTGTTCCCCAAGGCAACCTGACCCCAGAGATCTGCGTGGACCCCCCATGCCTAGATGTTACACCTTGTAGACTTAAGTCACTGTCCAACATGTAAGCTTTCTCCTTTTTTCTCTCTGGCATTCTCAACCTCACACTCTTCTATGTCTCTTCTCCCAAATGCCAGCTGCTCCTCTGCCCTGCAAAGCTTTCCTCTGTGCCCACTGGACTCCTTATTCCATGGCATTCCCTTCATCCTTCACCTCCTCACAGAAGGCTCTCTTCTCTTCTTGGACCTCACTGGGACCTGGTCACAGGCACCTCCTGCAGCCATCCTCAGTGATGACTTTTTGCTCTCTCATATATGTTTATCTGCCTGAGTCAGCAGATGAAGCCAGATGGTGGGGCCAGTGTCCTCACACCCCCGTGTGCAAGACCATTGCTCCACACCAGTGTAACTCCCCTGGGGATCACACTGTCTGGCTGCACCAGCTTGCCTGTGTTCCTCTGTCTCCCTGCTCCCACCATCGTCCTGGAGTAGTTCAGCGTGCAGGGGGAGGACCCTCCCATGCCATGCCTTACCCCTTGCATCGAGTCATCCTGGTCTCCCATGTCCATCACCTGCTGCCACAGACACACTGTTCATCTCGTCACTGCCAGATATGCCATTCGCTGGCTCAGGCTCCCAACCCTCTAGCTGTATATCTGTTTGATACCTCCTCTTTCTCCCAGTCCATCATCCTCAGATGGCCTTCTCTCCTTTCGAACCAAGCTTAAACTATTCTCTCGCCCACACCCTCCATGCCTGGCACCCCTATTCTTCTGCTGTCCCCCCACCCCAGCCCAGTCCTCTGCACCACGTGCCATTCACCTTCTCTTTCTCCTTCTGTGCCGACAGCTGAGAACTACAGAAGAAAATCACATGCCCCACATCCCCATAAATATGCCTGCACCAGACACGGCTGGTTGCCAATTCCAATATGTCTATTATCACCATCTTAGAATCTTGATTTAGATAAAAATCTTTATAATCTTTAGAATTTTGATCTTGAATAAAAATATTCCCCAACAGTCCTTGGAGCTAGACATGGCTATATATAACTTAGTTCTGACCAACAGGATTAGCAGAATTATTGTTTAGCAGCTTCTGGGAAATTTCTTTAAGATACACCTGGGATGTGCCCTTTGTCTCTTCCTCCTCATCCCTCATCCTCCTGTTTGGAACACTGATGCGATGCCTGGAGTTCATCTTGGACCATAATGATGAGGGCCATATCTGAAGGACAGCAGAAAGCAGTCTGGGTTTCTGAGTACTGTAGAGCCTGAATTGCCTACAGTAGACGTCTTTTATGTAAGAGAGAAATAAATGTTTCTCTGCTTAATCCACTGTTTTTTAGGTCTCCGTTACTCACAGCTGCTCACAGTAGAACTGAACTTAACACAGTGCCCTGAACACACAATCAGTTCTTCTTCTTGTCCTTGGTCTGCTTTCTTCCCTGATACCCTCAGGCTCCAGGCCAAGCTAGCCCTATACCCCATAGACCCCAACACATTCAACTCCCTCCTCTTCCCCAATCTCACTAAGTGACCTTACATTCTTTGGTAGGTGGCTGGATATAAAATAAATAATAAAAAATTCATAACTTTATTCTATTGGAAAATAGTAGCAAAGGAAATAAGGAAAGTATTACATTTAAGCAACCAAAATTATAACACACTTAGAGATCTATATAATAAGAAGGAGACAGGACTTAAATGAAGTAAATGTATTGGAATATATAAAATGAGATCTGGATAATGGAAAATTATACTATGTTTTTGGAGCAGAAGACCTAAGTAAAAATTTCAGTTTCCTGGGCTTCCCTGGTGGCACAGTGGTTGAGAGCTCACCTGCTGATGCAGGGGACACGGATTCGTGCCCCGGTCCGGGAAGATCCCACATGCCGTGGAGTGGCTAGGCCTGTGAGCCACGGCCACTGGGCCTGCGCGTCCGGAGCCTGTGCTCCGCAACGGGAGAGGCCACAACAGTGAGAGGCCCGTGTACTGAAAAAAAAAAAAAAAAAAAAAAAAAAAAATTCAGTTTCCTCAAATTATTAATATATACATTGAATTAGTTCCAATTAGAATATAAACAATGTATTTAATGGAATTTTATAAAATTATCTTCAAATTCATGTAAAGAATAAATGACTGAAAATAGCTAAGAAAATTGTGAAAAGAAGAAAAGTTAAAGCGTTTTGCCTTACCGGAACATATTATAGAGTCAAACAGAAATAGAAAAACAGGTCAGTAAAAAAAAGAAAAAAAAATAGAAAATAGAAAATCTACAATCAATAGCAGTATTTATGAAAAGTTAACACGGGAATTCCCTGGCAGTCCAGTGGTTAAGACTCCTCACTTTCACCGCTCAGGGCCAGGGATCAATCCCTGGTCAGGGAACTAAGATCCCACAAGCCATGTGGAGGGGCAAAAAAAAATGTTAGCACATGATACACGTGGAAGTTCAATTTGCTAGGAAGAGAACAGACTATTTAATAAATGATGCTGGCACAATTGATTATCCATGTGGGAGGAAGTAAAAAGGGATTCTAATCTTATACATTATACAAAAAAAAAAAGAATTCCAGACAGATAAAAAAATAAAAGTAAAGAGTAAAACAGTGAAAAAAATACTGCAAGAAAACTTTGGAGACTATGTCATAAACTGAAGATAGGGGAGACCTTCCTAACAAAGACTGGAAACCTGGAGACTGTAAAAAAGATGAAAGATTATTTTAACCATATAAATGTTTACAACTTTCGTACCATAAACAAAAGCCATAGAGAAATAAAGTATCTGGAAAAATATTAATTTGTATTTTTTTTAAAAGCGAGCAACTATGATGCAAAGAGTACATTAAAACGACACCAAGATCATGTGTATATATGTGTCTGTATGTGTGTCTGCAAAGATTATATTGGGGCTCCAAGAAGTTCTCTATGAATAGCACCCCTCTTTCTTGCTCAAGGTTCTGAAAAAGTTGAAAGTAAATGAAGAGTAAAAATGGGACCAAAATATCCAACTTTTTTTTTTTTTTTTTTTTTTTTTTTGCAGTACGTGGGCCTCTCACTGTTGTGGCCTCTCCGGTTGCGGAGCACAGGCTCCAGACGCACAGGCCCAGCGGCCATGGCTCACGGGCCCAGCCGCTCCACGGCACGTGGGATCCTCCTGGACTGGGGCACGAACTCGCGTCTCCTGCATCAGCAGGCGGACTCCCAACCACTGTGTCACCAGGGAAGCCCTAAAATATCCAACTTTTAATGATAGAGGTTAAGTCCCCTTCGCTGTATTCCACCCCGACCCTTAGGCCTCTCCTCTATTAAACTCTAGGCTGTTCATAGTCAGGCTGAAAACTTACATCCTTCCTCATTCAGTCACATAGAAAAGGTGACTCTTCTGGTAGCTCTTAAAATTTCTAGTTTCTCCTTGATTCCTTATTTCTGAGTATACCCCCATTCCTGACCTGATCACAGTGTCAGAATGAGACATATTGATTGGCTTTAACAATCAGACCCTGGAGTTGGCGGGGGAGGGGTGTCAGTCATACTAACTGGGAGACTAACTATGAGGGAGCTGTGAATTTCCCCAACAAGTCCAAGAACTTCCTGTAAGAGAAGAGGGGAAATGGAAGTGCAAACACCCCCTACCCAGCCTTGGAGAGCCCCAGGTGACAGGCAAGCTGAGACCTGAAGAATGAAAAGGAGTTAGCAGGGGAAAAGAAGGGTGGAAGGCATTCCAGGCAGAGCAAACAGCATGTATAAAGCTCTGGAGATAAGAGATAATACGAAGCACACAGAAACTGCTAGTATTTCAATATGTCTGGAGCGCAGGGTGAGATGGGCATTGACAAGAGACAATATTGAACTGGTGGGCAGAGAGCAGACAAAGATTGTGTGCTCTTTGATGATGGGGATGGAATTTATATTTCCTAGGCAGTTTAGTACGGGCTTGAGATAAACAGATATGGGATTGGGTTCAATCCCGAATCTCTCTCAATAGTTATGGGCAACCTCTCTGAGCTTCAGGTTTCTTTTTCTTTTTTTTTTTAAACTATCTAATCTTGGGCTTCCTTGGTGGCACAGTGGTTAAGAGTCTGCCTGCCAATGCAAGGGACACGGGTTCGAGCCCTGGCCCAGGAAGATCCCACATGCCGCCGAGCAACTAAGCCCGTGCGCCACAACTACTGAGCCTGTGATCTAGAGCCCGCAAGCCACAACTACTGAGCCCACGTGCCACAACTACTGAAGCCTGCATGCCTAGAACCCATGCTCCACAAAAACAGATGCCACGACAATGAGAAGCCCACACACCGCAACAAAGAGTAGCCCCCGCTCACCGCAACTAGAGAAAGCCCACACACAGCAACGAAGACCCAACACAGCCAAAAATAAATAAATAAATAAATATACTATCTAATCTATAAAATGCAACGATTAATAGCTCCCTCACAGAGCTGCTGGAGGATTAAATGACAACGTGTATGTATGGCCTCTGACATACAGATGGTCTGGATAAAAAGTAGCTGTTATTATTATTATCAGCGCCTCTCACAGGCCTGGCATTCCTGCCCTCAAAGACCAAACAATGCCTAGGTAGCATGAGTGAACACTTGTGGGCTGAAGGACTAGCACCCCATGAATTTGCCCCTGGACACGGCTCCTTACTCCAGCAGTCCCTTAGCACCCCCAACCCTACAGTGCCCTCCCCAATCTCAAGGTGCTCACAACTGCCAAGAAGCACCTAAAACTCAGATACCAAAGGGCTGGGGCCCCAGACTCCTGAGCCTCCAGAGATAACTCTGCCCCATAGATGTGCTATGGCTGGCAGGTCCTGAAGTAATCAGGGCTAATCTGGACTGGGGAGGGGCCAGGAGGAGCCCAAGGAGAGTCATAGCTGCCTGAGGGAGATTTGGGGAGGGCTGGGCTGGGTGAGACTTCTCAAAGCCTTTGTTGGCCTCCTCTGGGAAGCCTGGGAGACTAACTCCCTCTAGCAGGAACTGCGGAGCCTTAGCACCCCTTTCAGGGCCTTTGCAAGTGAAAAGGCTTACCATGTCTGAATATCTGGACACTAGGTCTGTCACTCATATCTCCCTGGAGGCTGAAGGCCTTTAGGTGTCTCTGTTCAGAAGCTGTTGGACACAGACTTTTTCCAGGTACTCCTGAAGGGTCTAGGGAAATGGCAGGTGTTGACTATATGCTACCTACTTGATCACAGATATGCACAGTCTGTAAAAGCTTCAGCTTTGAAGTCACACAGAACTGGGTTTGAACCTCAGCTCTGCTCCTCACTCACTGTGTGACCTTTGGGAAAGGTTCTTTACACCCTAATCCTCAATTTTCTCATCAGTAAAATAGGGAATAGTACTGTTGAGAAGATTAAATAAGATAACATATGTGAGGTACTAGATATGATCCTTCATAAATCAGTTCCTATCCTTCCTTTGATGCCACCAGGCTCCGTTTCCCACTCTTGGATCCTTCCTCTTATTCTTTAGCACCTATCTTATCTCCTATCCAAGTGGAGCTGCCCAGCTGGTGACCTGAATATACGGGTCTGACGTTTACAGAAAGACAGACAGGTAGGAGAAATGATGTTGAGAAACACCAGCATGTAAATCATTAAAACTACGGGGACAGATGATGGCTATCTATCCCCAGGAAGAGTATGGCAAGGGAGAAAAAGAGAGGGTCTGGGGTGGACACCATCCTTAAAATCAGGTGGAGAAAGAACTCATGAACGTGTCAGAGATGGGAACAGCTAGAAGAGTAGGAAGAAAATCAAGAGATCATGGTGCCTTAGAGGAAAAACAGTTTGGAAAAGGGAATGAATAATGGTGTCAAACAGTTCTGAGAGGTCAAGGAAGAGGAAGACTCAAAATGACCCTGACATGCCCATCAAGATATCTGGGTTTCCTGGGAGGTGCCACTCAGAATGATCCTAGATAGGAAGGGCAGGTAATGGAGCCTCTGTCCTGCTTATGGCTGTAGCTGAGCTGACCTTTGCCCTTTGCTTTCTAGTTCCAACAGTGCAGGACCCAAACCTTGTCACTACACTCTCTCAGCCTGGCCTGTTACATTTTGAGTTCTATGAAGTCTCCTCAGATGGAAAGGGCCACAAACCATGAGTACAGCGCACATAACACACCTGGGAGAGGCAGCAGTCCTGGTGCATCGCTAATTTTCTCTTTGATCCTGAGCAAGCCATAGTTCTTCAATGGACCTCAGTTTTCCCATCAGTAACTTAGAGGATCAGAGGGCATTACCTTTAAGGGCTCCTTCCAACTCTCATATTCCATGATCCAATAAGCCACATGAAGAGACAGACTCTTGCTTAGCTCTTTCTGAGCAGGGACCATTTTCTGATGTAAAAAGCTTGCTCAGAAATCACAGGCTGTGTGTTAATTAGCCATAGGCAAGAAAGCATAAGCCCGCCTGAGTGACTCCCTCACTCTGCATCCAACTGCAGGACCTACAGTCATGTAGATTTCAAACACAATGAAGAAAGGATATCACACAGAATAGATGTTTGACTTCAGAGAAAGCCCAGCTCTTTAAGCCCTTCTTTGGTGCTTGTGTCCAATGAGGGACAGCATAAGATTGGTGACTAAGCCCAGCTTCAAATCCCTACTTATGAGTTGTGTTACCTCAGGCAAATTATCTAGTCTTTCTGTATATTGTTTTTCTCTACCGTTAAATAAGGATAATAATATACCTATTTCGTAAGATTGACATGCTGATTAAATGAGTTAATATTTATAAAGCACGTAGAACAGCACCTGGCACGTTAGAAACATAACACACATGATTGTTAAATTTAATAATAATAATAATACATACATGCATGCATATGCTGACTCACTCTGTGTCTCTGCTCTGTCTTCCAGGATGCCAGCTTCATCTTCCACACAGCCTGCAGGCAGCTCCAGGCACCCCTTCATGCTAGCAAAATGGGTAAACAATTCTACCTTAAATCTTTACGATACAGGGCTTCCCTGGTGGCGCAGTGGTTGAGAGCCCGCCTGCCGATGCAGGGGACACGGGTTCGTGCCCCGGTCCGGGAAGATCCCACATGCTGCGGAGCGGCTGGGCCCGTGAGCCATGGCCGTTGAGCCTGAGCGTCCAGAGCCTGTGCTCCGCAACGGGAGAGGCCACAACAGCGCGAGGCCCACGTACCGCCAAAAAAAAAAAAAAAAAAAAATCTTTACGATACAACATGTAGGGGAAGAGAAACACATCTTCCAGCAGCTGTTACAGAACTAAAAGAAAGCTTTTCTTTTCAAGAAAAAAAAAGTTTTCTTGTCATTTGCTATAATTGGGTAATGTGGCCAATAAGGACCTACCCCTTCAACAGGGAATAGGTCAGTCCCACCCAAACCTATGGCTCAAGAGTAAGGCAGTGGAGAGGTCCCCAGAGGAAGATCAGAGTATGATTTGATTAAGGGATGGAAGATGTTTCCTACAAGTCTCTACTCGATGACAAGTACCGTGCTACGCTCTGGGGATACAATTCTCAAAGTCACAATTCCTGACCTCCAGGAGCTCACAGCTTAAAGGAGGAGACAGGCAGTTCTAACACAGTAAAAGGAAGGAAACACAAACATGAGGGTATAGAGAAGGGTCACCCTAGTCAGCCAGGCCAAGGGGCAAAGAGGCATAAAAGAGTGGAAGTGGGGGGTTGTCAAGGAGCTTCCTAAAAGAGGTGAATTTTGAAGGATAAGTAGAACTTCATCAAGTGAAGAAGGGGAGAAGGAATTTCTAAGCACAGCAGGATCAAAGGCATAGTAAATACAATTAGTTCAGAACGACTGGGGCATATATGGATGGGGAGAGGAAGCTGTCAGGGAAGAGTGGTGAGATGCGAGGATGGAGAGGCCAGCAGACCCCAAATCAGGTCAAATTTATGGTGAGATCTATGTGGCAGTGGCATGAACCCAGTAGCTGAAAATCTAGAGCAAGAGGAGAGAATAAGTAAAAGATCAGGCAGAAGAAAAGGAACCAGGAAAGAGTCTGAAAAGACTCAAAGGACTCAGATAAAATAGTAGGAAAAAACATTTTTAAAAGAAAAGCACAGGGCTTCCCTGGTGGCGCAGTGGTTGAGAGTCCGCCTACCGATGCAGGGGACATGGGTTCATGCCCCGGTCCGGGAAGATCCCACATGCCGCGGAGCGGCTGGGCCTGTGAGCCATGGCCGCTGAGCCTGCGTGTCCGGAGCCTGTGCTCCGCAACAGGAGAGGCCACAACAGTGAGAGGCCCACACACCGGGGGAAAAAAAAAAAAAAAAAAGAAAAGCACAGAAAGTGGCAGTTGCTGCAAAGAGATTAGGCCAGATAAAGTCTGGGAAGACTTGTGATTAGTAATCGATGTTGACCTTAACCTCTGACAGAGCAGCTTCAGTGATGGTGGAAGGGCCAGGACTGCTTGGAATTTAGTGAATGGGAGTTAAAAGTTGAAGGGATAATAGTAGGCTACTCTTTCAAAAATGTTTATATTTTGCAATAAAATATGCACTCAGGAACTTCCCTTCAGAAATTTATACTAAAGAAATAATCGGGAATATGTGAAAAGATTTATTTGCAAAGGTTGTACTATAATGTTAATTATAGCAAACAGTTGGAAATAACCCTATGATTGTGGTTTAAAATGGCTAAATTACAATGCATCCATACAATGGAAATTTTAATGCAATAATTAAAAATCATGTAGAAGAATATTTACTGACAGAAGAAAACTGTCAACTTACAAAATAGAATATCCAGAATGCTCTCGATGTTGAAATAAATGAATATTATAAGTGCACAGAAATATATTGGAAGGATAGAAACCCAAATGTTAACACTGGTGATTACTTCCAGAACTGTGATTATGAATGTTCAAAATATGTTCCATTATTTCTACTTCCCAATTTTTCTACTACTATGTTACTTTTATAATGAGGGAAAAAGTTAAGAACTTGCCAGTAATTAAAGGAGAAATAAATTAACTTCAAGGGAAATATGGTTAGGCTTCTATAGCTTGAGGAATATTTGAGCTTGTTCATGAGTGAAGGAAAAAGAAGAGGAGAGATTGAAGCTAGGAGAGAGGGAGTAAATGAAGGAGCCAGGCCCTGAAAGATAAGGGGGGGACTTGGGGATAAGAGCCCCAGGGAGATGAGGAGAAGATGACAGAGGACCCCAAGGCAGTGGGAAAGAGAACTGATCACAGAGGCACAATCACCTGCCGCTCAGTGTATGGAGAGCAGGGAGAAGATTAAGGGGATGGAGGAGAGTGGAAGAGGTTTACTTATAACAGCTGCTGTGGGGAATTAGGAAATCAATTAGCAATAAGTGAAGGGATTGTAAAGAGGCTCCAAGGGAGGGCCCAGCTGCCACTGAGGAGCAGGAATTGACCCCACTGTCAGTTAATTTATTAGCTACAGCTAAAGAGAAATCCAATGAATGTTCAAATAATATCCAGAAAATCTGACCCAGAATAAGTACACCCACTAAGGACCATACTAATGTATTGGCTTATATAAGCCCTGCTTGCCTCTTCTACTTTGGTCTCAGGCAGTCTCTTCACTGTAATCATTATTTTAAAAAATAAATAAAGGAAATGAGTAAAGGTAATAAAATGAAAAAGGGTTTAAGGAAATGGCACTTTATCAGCCAAAATGATGAATTGTTAAAAGATCACTAACACGCTGGACCAAAATACATAGCCAGCTGTTTCCAAGACTGCTGGTGCTTGTTCACTTCCTAGATGAGTGACTGCAGAAGCTGTCCTAGTGTCTGATAATAAATAGTCTCTGCTTTGGCCTTACAGGTAGGTGATTACAAGATATCCCTGTCTCATAAATAAATGGTATCAGATTTTCCTATCTGACAGTATAATCATTACTATTCACCTTGAAGGGGCAGTATCAGGAAATTCAAGATTGTTAGAAACCAAGCAGAATCCTCATATTATGTAGTTTGTGTTTATTGGAGTCACTTCCTGGACTTCCTGGAGTCACTTCCTGGAAGGAAAGGAGCTACCATCCGTTAAGCATCTACTATGTACATAGTCTTTGCTAGGCCCCTTACATTCACTATTCTCATTTAATACAACAGTTCTGCAAGGCAGATATAATCTTCTTCATTTTATAGACAACAAAAGAAGCTCAGGGATGGTTAAAGTGGTGAAAATGATAGCACCTACTTCATAAGACTGTTTTGAGTATTAAGTGAGATAATACATGTAAAACATTTAACACACAGCAGTACTTAGTACTCTCCTCATAAACATTAACCACAATAATGACTATTAGCCATAATAATATTCCAGGATTTATGTCATTGTTTGGATTCTTCTTCTCATCATCCCCATTTCACAACAAATGAAACTGGCTTAACTGAGGTTCCAGCAAGGCTCTCTATAGTCAATATTTGAACAGTTGCTCTCACTAGGCTCTGCTGAACCACCATGATTCAGTACTAGATTTGAGTTCATCATGTCTTCATTTTGTTCACAGTTAAATAACTTTACAATCCCTTGAGCACATACCTGTGAGGGTGAGGAAACCCCAGAGAAGCAGTCTGGCCTCCAGCCAGAATAACTCTGGCATCAGAAAAGCACTACTCATAGGGAAAGGAAAGTCTTTTCAACAAATGGTGCCTATAAAACTGGATATCCACATGCAAAAGATTGAAATTGGGACTCCTACGTTACACCATACACAAAAATTAACTCAAAACGGATCAAAGACCTAATGGTGAGACCTGAAAAACTATAAAACTCATAGAAGAAAACATAGGGAAAAGTTTCATGACATTGGATTTTCTTGGATATGACACCAAAAGCATAGACAACAGAAGACAAAAATAGATAAACTGGACTTCTTCAAAATTAAAAACTTTTGTGCAAAGCACACTATCAATAGAAAGAAAAGGCACATTACAGAATGGGAGAAAACATTTGCAAATCATATATCTGATAAGGGATTGATATTAAGAGTATACAAAAACTCCTACAATGCAACTACAAATATAACCCAATTAAAAAGTGGACAAAGGATGGGAATAGACATTTCTCCAAAGAACATATACTAATGGCCAACAGACACACAAAAAGGTGCTCAATATCACTAGGGAAATGCAAATCAAAACCACAGTGAGATTTCACTTCACACCCATTAGGATGGAGATTTTTTTTTTTTAAGGTAAATAACAAGTGTTGGCAAGGATATGAAGAAATTTGGAAACTTGTGCTAGTGGGAATGTAAAATGGTGCAGCTGCTGTGAAAAACAGTGTAGTGGTCCACAAGAAATTAATCATAGAATTAGCATATGATCCAGCAATGCCATTTCTGGGTATATACCCAAAATAATTGAAATCAGGAATTCAAACAGATATTTTTACACCAATGTTTGTAGTAACATTATTCACAATAGCCAAAAGGTGGAAATAACCCAAATGTCCCTTGATGGATGAATGAATAAACAAAATGTACATATATACAATAGGTTTTTGTTCAGCTTTAAAATAATGAAGTTCTGATATATGCTACAACATGGATGAATCTTAAAAACATAGTGCTAAGTGAAATAAGCCAGAAACAAAAGGACAAATATTGCATGATTTCACTTATATGAGGTAACTAAAGTAGTTATATTCACAGAGACAAAAGGTAGACTAATGGTTGTCAGGATCTGGGGGAAAGAAGAA
Organism: Mesoplodon mirus; assembly: GCF_964341445.2. Taxonomy (NCBI): domain Eukaryota; kingdom Metazoa; phylum Chordata; class Mammalia; order Artiodactyla; family Ziphiidae; genus Mesoplodon; species Mesoplodon mirus. Next base: position 87,989,204 of record NC_138978.1, read on the forward strand.
TGGGGAGTTATTGTTTAATAGATATAGAGTTTCGGTTTGGGATGATGAAAAAGTTCTGGTGTTGGAAAGTCATGATGGATGCACAATAATGTGAATGTACTTAATACTACTGAATTGTACACTTTAAAATGGTTAAAATGGTATATCTTATGTTATATAAATATTTTATCGAAGTAAAAATTCTATTTTAAAAAGTGCTGAACATACAAAAAAGATGGGAAAGTTACATTTAAAGGTTCATAGCAGTTACCTTTAGGGTTTCGGATTACAGGTTCTGTGTTTTTTTCTTTACACTTTTTTCTTATTTTCCACATAATGAACTTCTGAAATGAGAAAAAGGTGTTTATTTTTTTAAACTGCTGTACCTCCACTGGGATAATAGTGAAGGTGATAAAATATTTCATCAAGCACCAATTTTTAAAATGTCAATAATGATTTTCTCCAGAGCAAACGTGGAGTTTAACACTATGCATAAAATAGTTAAAAGTAGTCTGAATAGCAGAGAAGCAATTTTGATACTTTTTTGATTTGGATTTTTTTTTCAGATGATTATTTACTGTGTCAGCAATTAACTTTAAACTACCAATATATACGGAAGATAAGATGCAGCTTCTTAGTCAATTCAACAAACATTAGTTGAACACTCAGGATGTGTTGGACCTGAGCCATGGTGCTCAAAAAACCCTTGCTTTTGAGCCTAAAATATAATGGGGTGATCTTGATTGAGGGAAAGTTCTCTCACCCTTTCCTATCACTATTTCTATCACTGGGGGTAACCATGGTTAATAATTTGCAGTATATGTCTCCAAACCTTTTTCAATGCACACCATATAAAAATATTCTTTTTACAAATATAGTTTTAAAAATTACTTTTTAAATTCCACACTTACTAACATCTTTCCTTGTTAGTATATGAAGAACTACCTTTTATTTTAAGTTACAAAGTATTTCAAAGTAAAGATACTTCATTATTTATTATTTATTTAGCCATTTCCTCACTGATGTACATTTAAATTGCCTACAATTTTTTGCACAACTACAAAAATGATACAACAAAAACCCTTGAATATTTATCCTTGTAAGCTCCTATAATTATTTCTGAAGCACGAATACCTAAAAGTGAAATTGCTGGATCATGTCATACACTTTTAATTTATGCTACTTAATTGTATTTTATAATCCATGTGAGTCACCTTAAATCTTTCCTGGAACAATGTATAAACACACAGGGTGGGAATTTACTTTCAAAAGACACAAAACTGAAAATATTTGCAAACGAAGCAACTGACAAAGGATTAATCTCCAAAATATACATGCAGCTCGATATCACAAAAACAACCAACCCAATCCAAAAATGGGCAGAAGACTTAAATAGACATTTCTCCAAAGAAGACATACAGATGGCCAACAAATACATGGAAAGATGCTCAAGATCACTAATCATTAGAGAAATGCAAATCAAAACCACGAGGGGCTTCCCTGGTGGCACAGTGGCTGAGAGTCCGCCTGCCGATGCAGTGGACATGGATTCGTGCCCCGGTCCGGGAAGATCCCACATGCCGCGGAGCGGCTGGGCCCATGAGCCATGGCTGCTGAGCCTGTGCGTCCCAAGCCTGTGCTCCGCAACAGGAGAGGCCACAACAGTGAGAGGCCCGTGAACCGCAAAAAAAAAAACAAAAACACAATGAGGTATCACCTCACACCAGTCAGAATGGCCATCATCAAAAAAGCTACAAACAATAAATGCTGGAGAGGGTGTGGAGAAAAGGGAACCCTCCTGCACTGTTGGTGGGAACGTAAATTGATACAGCCACTATGGAGAACAGTATGGAGGTTCCTTAAAAAACTAAAAATAGAACTACCATGTGACCCAGCAGTCCCACTACTGGGCATATACCCTGAGAAGACCATAACTCAAAAAGATAACATGTACCTTAATGTTCACTGCAACACTATTTACTATAGCCAGGACATGGAAGCAAACTAAATGTCCATCAACAGATGAATGGATAAAGAAGATGTGGCACATATATATAATGGAATATTACTCAGCCATAAAAAGGAACGAAATTGAGTTATTTGTAGTGAGGTGGATGGACCTAGAATCTGTCATATAGAGTGAAGTAAGTCAGAAAGAGAAAAACAAATACCATATGCTAACGCATATATATGGAATTTTAAAAAGCGGTACTGATGAACCTAGTGGCAGGGCAGGAATAAAGACACAGACATAGAGAATGGACTTGAGGGCACAGGTGGGGTGGGGGGAAGCTGGGATGAAGTGAGAGAGTAGCACTGACATATATACACGACCAAATGTAAAATGGATGGCTAATGGGAAGCAGCCAGATAGCACAGGGAGATCAGCTCGGTGCTTTGTAACCACCTAGAGGGGTGGGATAGGGAGGGTGGGAGGGAGGCAAGAGGGAGGAGATATGAGGATATATGTATACATATAACTGATTCACCTTGTTGTACAGCAGAAATTAACACAACATTGTAAAGCATTTATACTCCAATAAAGATGTGAAAAAAAAAAAAGACACAAAACTGAAAGAGGGAACTTTGTGTCTTTTTAGGAAGCCCACAGAACTGGAAGTGGGTCAGGAATGTTTGGTGGAAGTAGGGTAGACTGAGGGATTTTATTTTTTGTGGTCCTCACTCTCCTTTTTACTTTTTTTCTTATTTAGACAATAGAAAACCATTTTGTTTGTTTGTTTTTGCGGTACGCGGGGCTCTCACTGTCGTGGCCTCTCCCATTGAGGAGCACAGGCTCCGGACGCGCAGGCTCAGCGGCCACGGCTCACAGGCCCAGCCGGTCCGCGGCATGTGGGATCTTCCCAGACCGGGACACGAACCCGTGTCCCCTGCATCGACAGGCGGACTCTCAACCACTGCACCACCAGGGAAGCCCTAGAAAACCATTTTGGACAACTGCCTATAGCTTATACTAACAAATAAAAAGAAGACATTTTAGGGGACTTCCCTGGTGGCACAGTGGTTAAGACTCTGCGCTCCCAATGCAGGGGGCCCAGTTCGATCCCCGGCGAGGGAACTAGATCTCACATGCATGCTGCAACTAAGGAGCCTGCCTGCTGCAACTAAGACCTAGAACAACCAAATAAATATTTTTTTAAAAAGAAGAAGAAGAAGACATTCTAACTAATGAAGCCGCCCACCAACAGACTGGAGATCCCCAAGAAGCTTCCCATTACAGGAACTGTTCAACCTGAGGTGAAATGGTCTACAAGAGAGGCCACACACTGTGCTGTTTAAAAGCACAGACCCTGGAGTCAGGATGCCTGGATTTGAGTCCTGGTTCTGTTACTTAGCTGGGAAACATTGGGCAAGTTACTGAAACTTTTTGTGCCCCAGTTTCTTCATCAGTAAAACAGGAATAATAACAGTACCTACCTGATAGAGTTGTTATACATCACTAGTTCTCTCCATGTTTAAAAATATCTTCCAGAAGAAACACTATGGGGCTTCCCTGGTGGCGCAGTGGTTGAGAGTCCGCCTGCCGATGCAGGGGACACGGGTTCGTGCCCCGGTCCGGGAAGATCCCACATGCCATGGAGCGGCTGGGCCCGTGAGCCATGGCCGCTGAGCCTGCGCGTCCGGAGCCTGTGCTCCGCAACGGGAGAGGCCACAACAGTGAGAGGCCCGCGTACCGCAAGAAAAAAAAAAAAGAAAGAAAGACTATGCACGATTAATGCACTATTTAAAAAATTTTAAATCCATGAACAAAATACACAATATCAAAATTTTAAATAAAGACAGAATTGGACCCTGCACTTGTGCAAACCTGCCTCACCTATCTCATCCTATTGGAACCCTGGTTCCAATAAAATTTTGTTTACAAAAGAAGGTGACAAGCCATAGCCATAGTTTGCACATTTGATTGTTTATCATATTGCATTAAAACATTATTTATCTTTATTTCTGACCTTTTTGATGCTCCCCCCCACCCCGCTTAAATTTTGTGCCCATGGGGAATGCCTTACTTTCTGCACCCTAGTCGGCCCCTGGGCAAGACAAGGAATGTCCGTGTCCTCAGGCCCAGAGCATGCTATACCTAAAATGTAAGGTTTCCTGACCTGGGGTGGACAGCTCCCCCAAGGGAGTATGTGGATGGGTTCTGGGGATCCACGAATCTCCTCAGATTATAGGCAAAATACTGTGTTCACAGATAATTTCCTGGGGAAAAGATTTCATTCCCATTTAATTGGTTTATTTGTTAGTAAGTTGGCAACACAAGGACGGGTGAGGGTGTGCTCTCAGGCAGGCTCCTGCGCAGGGCGGGCTCAGGCAGGAGACGCTGCCCTGGGGCGGGAGCAGGGCAGGGCAGGGCCACCCTGTGCCACAGGGATGGAAGGAAAAGCGCCCCCTCCCCGACTTCTGGGGGAACCCCCTGGGATGAACGCAGCGGCCACACAGCAAAGGGTCCTCACCTTTCATTGAGTCTCAAAAGGACCCCCAAAAGATTAGGAAGCCCAGCCACAGAATGAGGCAGGAAGTTTGCTTCTAATACACACCCACCCTACCCGCCACTCCCCCCGCCCCGCATTTTCCTGTCTCCTCATTCCTCCTTTATTATTCTTCCTGCATAAAATGCACCTCTTTAAGAAAAGGCTTTCTCACTGAAGTGCAAATGACTTGATAAGGCACAAAGCCCAGTTTATTCATTTAGCTCAAAAGCCTTAGGCCCATGTTAGGAGTCTCTTAAGGCAGCAATTTAAGTAATAGCAACAGGCTTTAGGAGGCATCTCCCCGGCCCTTCCACCTCAAATCACGTCTGTCACCACGCGTCCTCAAAGACTTCCTAACCCTTTCCTGGTGTGTCTCAACACTTCCAAATGGCCACAACCAACACCCTTCGACAAGTCGTGGAGTTTAGGTAAAAAGCAACACCTCCTGAAAAAGAAACGATCTCTAAGAAGGAAGCAACTCAGCACACCAGCCACCCTTCCTCCCTGCGCTTCGCCAGCACAGGCCTCAGAAAGGATCCGGCCCCAAGCACGCAGGACAGGAAGCGCGGGGCAGGGGCGCGCAGGGGCTCACGGGAACGGGCGGGGCCGCTACACCCTTAAGGCTGCGCGGTCCCTGATGGAAAGTTGATTGATGGCGCCCGGCTTCAGGCTACCAATGTTACTGCAATCGAACTGGCAAATATTTACCTTGGAATCCGAGTGACTGAAAATATTTGGTTGGAGCCAGATGCGTCGCGTGTCTGTCACAGAAATATTAGCTAAAGGAGTGATTTAGGAAAATAAAATGATGGGTGGGGTGCCTGCCTGACCGAGATGTTTACTTTCTTTTGGCTCCTGCAAAGCAAGGGGAGCTTCTGACAATCCCGGAGGGAATGTGAACAGCTGGGAAGCAGGCCAGACTTGGGGGGGTGGGGGGAGAGAGAGAGAGTCAGTTTTGGTTTGGGGCAGATAGTTTTACATGAATCAAAGATGTGGAAATTACATCTTCCTTAAAGGCTCTTAGTAATGCTCTCAAAACAATTGACCCTGGAGACATAAACTGTGAAGTGGTTTCAGTTATATTTTCAGTTCTAGAGTTCATCTAAAACAAGGGCACGGTGCTACTACTTGGGAACCAACAACTCCTATCAGAAATGCTGTTTTCTGAGCGGTTTGTCTGTCCTGAGGTGCGGGTGAGCCAGGTCATATAGCTTAACGTTGAAAAAATGCTTTCAACATGCCTGGCACTGTGGTCAACTACACTGGCCCATTGCCTAGCAATTCTCATAACCAGCACAGACCTGGGATTAGTTATCATTAGCTAGGTCCATTTTACAGATGAGAATCAGCTACAGAAACATTGAATGACTTGCCCAAGATCTCACGACTCACGAGTGGCAGAGCTGGAATTGAAACCCAGACAGCCTGACTCTGCTCTTTGCCTCCCCTTGAGAGCGTCAGTGATCGTGAGGTGCATCTCTGGCCTGTAATTCTACAGGTGAGTGGAATGAGATTCCTGCTGCTGACTGGGAGGCTTTGTGTGTCTGTGGCCAAAGGTAGCCTCTTTTATTGATCTCCGTTTCTATCCTATGTGGTGCTAGGAGATGCTGCTAATGAGGAAAGTAAAATTTAAATGTAACTAAAATAAGCCTCTAGTAAAGAATTTCAAAAAAGGAGTCAATATTTGATTTCTTTTTCAAATGTAAAGAGAATACAAGGTATATGGTGGTGTGGACTCAACTGATAGTCTTCACCTCTCAAGGGAAGAAACAAATACTCAGAGGAGGCGTATTGAGTACCTGACACCCATTACAGATTGGACCCACTTTCTCCAACCATCCTTAACATACCCTTAAACTGTGTCTAAAGACATGACTTTTTAAAAGAGGTTACATTCAATCAAATAGTTACTTTACATTCAATCAAACAACTGATTTTGGGGGGGATCAACTGATTGTTTTAAATTGAACTCAGCACTGTTTTTCTAGATCTAATTCTGTGTTAACAGAAACCCTGTGATATGAAATTAGAGTTACCAAAATATAATTTCCAGATTCCCAGTCTCTTAGCCTAGAAACCTTCAAATCATCTTAGCCCCCGTCTCGCCTTTGCTACTCACACCTTCCTCAAAACTTTCAGCAACTCCCTTCTGTGTTGAGATGACCACCAAGCTTTAGCCTACCATTCTAGGCACTCCTTGATCTGTCCCAGATCTGTCCACATTTGTGGAAGCACAAATGTGGGAACCAAGAGAGCTTGAAGTTTAATTCCATCCCTACTACTGAACAGCTGAGGAGACTTCCTTTCTCTGTGGGCTTTAGTGCCTTCATCTGTAAAATGAAGATGTTGGGATAAATGAGTCACTGGCCCTCATTAGTGGAATACTCTTGGCATCTGCCCCTCTAGCCTTCTTTCCTGTGTCTCCCCTTCATGTACCACAAACCTGAGCCCCAGTACACCCAGGAGACTGCACATTCCCATCTCTGCCTTATCTGGAATGTCCTTCCTCCCTCTTCTCCAGATAACCAAATCCTTTGCTTAAAGACTCAAATGTAATGCCATCTCTCTCATGAAGCTTTCTCAATTTCCTTGGTGGGAAGTCATTTTTTCAGTCTAGCAACTGCATAACCTAGTAGCTGACCCTCCTTTTGAGCACAGAGCCATATTTGGATCATCTATATACCTTCAGGGTCCAGGTCAGCTTTGTATCCTCTCCAATGCCAGGCAAAAAGAAGGTATTAAAAGCAGCAGGTAATAAATGGGAATTAAATGTTAGCTTGTGTTAACTACCAGCAAGTAGTATATACCTATTAAGTGTAAGCTATTCTTTTTTAATGTTGATAATAATAGATATGTATTGAATGAGTGAATGAATGAAATAAATTGCAAACAAAAAAAACCTATGAAAATATGCCAAGTTTTGTTAGGCTGGGTCTCTAGACATGAAGTAAAAGAACATATATTTTTCCTGGAAACATCCAGTAAACTGAGGCAATATTTGGGGTCAGAATTTCCAGTTGTGCATGTATAGACATATTTAAAATTTAAAGAGCCATAGGAACCTTAAAATTTTGAATGGGTAGTCTACATCAGGTTTTTTAAATTTATTTTATTTATTCTTTTTTTTGGCTGCATTGGGTCTTCGTTGCTGCACACAGGCTTTCTCTAGTTGCAGTGAGCGGGGGCTACTCTTCATTGCGATGCACAGGCTTCTCATTGCGATGGCTTCTCTTGTTGTAAAGCACGGGCTCTAGACGTGGGCTTCAGTAGTTATGGCGCACGGGCTCAGTAATTGTGGCTCTCAGGCTTCGCTGCTCCGTGGCATGTGGGATCTTCCCGGACCAGGGTTCGAACCCATGTCCCCTGCATTGGCAGGAGGATTCTTAACCACGGCACCACCAGGGAAGCCCCTACATCAGATTTTAATCTCAGCACCTTGAAATTCTCCATTCTTTCTGTTGCAATAAATATCCTCATAAATTGAGTACTTTTTAAAAAAGTAAACTCTAAAATAGAAATAAATGACTTTATCAATTTAACCAAAAGTGACATATAAATAAATTTCAAACTCAGTGGTCAAATACTACAAGTATTCTAATATATAAATGCCTACTGGTACAACATGTCCCGTTGAGAACAGAGCCACTGCAAAAGAGTGAAGGCAATAAGCTGCTGGCTGTTGCGTGCTGTGGAATAAAATCTGCAACTATGGAAATAGAGTGCCTCTGTCTTGAGGAAAAAGCATTTGACCATGAATGCAACTCAGCACCAATCCTCATCTTGGCTAACTAGAGGGTACAACATCAAGACCCAGGGGTCCAGGGAACGAAATGTTTCTAACACTGCCTTTCTTTCCTTCCTTCTTTCCTTCCTTCCTCACTTCTTCTCTCGTTTTGATCCAAAAGGAATACAAAGTTATATAAAATTGAAACATTGTAAACACAACACATACAGCGAAATCTCCCAAATTCCATCCCACTTCACCCCATCCCCAAGTATCATTGTTAATATTTTGGCCCACATTCCTCCAATTTTTTCCCTACATATACTAAAATTATTATTGTTACCACTGATTTTTATCACAATGGAATCATACTTTATATACCACTCAGTGACATGCTTTGCTACATGTCGAATTCCTAGCTTTACAATATATTGCCCACAACTCTGCTGATGGGTTTTTACTGATATTCCACAATTTTAAACAGTGCTCTGGTGAACATCCTTGTACACATACTATTTTGCTTATGACACTGCTTTCAGGCAGGGCAGATTCCATCTTCAAAAGCTGCAGAGGAGGGCTTCCCTGGTGGCGCAGTAGTTGAGAGTCTGCCTGCCGATGCAGGGGACACGGGTTCGTGCCCCGGTCCGGGAAGATCCCACATGCCGCGGAGCGGCTGGGCCCGTGAGCCATGGCCGCTGAGCCTGCGCGTCCGGAGCCTGTGCTCCGCAACGGAAGAGGCCACAACAGTGAGAGGCCCGCGTACCGCAAAAAAAATAAAAATAAAAAAATAAAAAAGAGTATGTGTTCTATGTGTACTTTATTTTTTTAATATTTATTTATTTAGGCTGCTCCAGGTCTTAGTTGCGGCACACGGGATCTTTGTTGCAGCACGTGGGCTTCTTAGTTGCGGCATGTGGACTCTTAGTTGCTGCATGCATATGGGATCTAGTTCCCCGAACAGGGATCGAAACTGGGCCCCCTGCATTGGGAGCATAGAGTCTTGCCTTACCCACTGGACCACCAGGGAAGTCCCTCTATGTGTACTTTATTATTATTATTTTTTTAATGTAGTTTAATTTTGTTTTTTTTTAGAAATTTATTTTTATTTATTTATTTTTGGCTGCATTTGGTCTCTGTTGCTGCATGTGGGCTTTCTCTAGTTGCGGTGAGCGGGGGCTACTCTTTGTTGTGGTGCACGGGCTTCTCATTGCAGTGGCTTCTCTTGTTGCAGAGCATAGGCTCTAGGTGCTCGGGCTTCAGTAGTTGTGGCTCTAGAGCACAGGCTCAGTGGTTGTGGTGCACGGGCTTAGTTGCTCTGCGGCATGTGGGAACCTTCCTGGGCCAGAGACCGAACCCGTGTCCCCTGCATTAGCAGGTGGATTCTTAACCACTGTGCCACCATGGAAGTCCTCTATGTGTACCTTAAAAGAATATGAAGTCCTCTATGTGTACCTTAAAAGAATATGTAGGGTCTTCTCTGGTGGCGCAGTGGTTAAGAACCCACCTGCCAATGCAGGGGACATGGGTTCCGCCCCTGGCTCAGGAAGATCCCACATGCTGCGGAGCAACTAAGCCCGTGCACCACAACCACTGAGCCTGCGCTCTAGAAGCCCAGGAGCCACAACTACTGAAGCCTGCACACCTAGACCCCATGCTCCGCAACAAGGGAAGCCACTGCAATGAGAAGCCCGTGCACTGCAACAAAGAGTAGCTCCTGTTCGCCACAGCTAGAGAAAGCCCGCACGCAGCAACGACGACCCAATGCAGCCAAAAATAAATAAATTTTAAAAAAAAAGAATATGTATTCTGTTCTTGTTGGATAGAGTGTTCTATATATGTCAGTTGATCAAGTTTATTGATAGTGTTGCTTATGTCTATTTGTTCTACCAATTAATTAGAGAGTAGAGTTGAAAAATCTGTGTATGTATCTTTTTTCTCTGCAGTTTTCTTAGTTTTTGCTTCATATATTTTGAAGCTCTGTTTTTAGTTGCATAATATTTAGGACTGTGACATTTTCTTGAGGAATTGTTCCCTCTGTCCCCATGAAATGAATCTCTTTATCTCTGGTAATTTTTCCTCTGAAATCAGTTTGGTCTGACATTAATACAGGTTCACCGGCTTTCTTTTAATTAGTTTTATCATAATATGTTTCCTTCTATTCTCTTACTTTTAACCTATTTGTGTCTATATTTAAAATAGATCTTTTTTGTAGGCAGCATATAATTAGATCTTGCTTTCTCATCCACTCAGATAATCTCTATCTTTTAATTGGAATGTTTGGAACTGTGCTGCCCAATACAGTAGCCACCAGCCACATATGCCTGTTTAAATTTAAATTAATTAAAATTTAAAAATCAGTTCCTAAGTCACACGAGTTGCATTTTAAGTGCTCAACAGCCACATGTGGCTAGTAGCTGCTGTATTGGACAGCACTGGTTTAAACCATTTACGTTTATATATAATGGGATTATTGATATGGTTGGGCTTGAGTCTAAAATCTTGCTATTTGTTTTCTATTTATCCCATCTGTTCTTTGTTCCCTTTTTATTTCTAGAAGTTCTGTTTGCTTTCATATCTGCTTGGTCATTCTTTATTGTCATTATTCTCTGCTCGTAATTTCAAACATTCATTTAATTTCTTTAAATATGTTAAACATAGATATTTCCTTTTTTGTGTCAATAATTCCAACACCTGAAACATCTGTTGGTCTATATTTGCTGAAATTTGTTTCTGATGGTTCTCATTCATGGTGTCTTGTTTTCAATGTTTTTCTTGTGATTAAAAAAAAATTGCAGTACCTCATTGTAGTTTTGATTTGCATTTCTCTAATAATTAGTGATGCTGAGCATCTTTTCATGTACCTACTGGCCATCTGTATGTCTTCTTTGGAGAAATGTCTATTAAGATCTTCTACCCATTTTTTGATTGGGTTGTTTGTTTTTTGTTATTGTTGAGTTGTATGAGCTGTTGTATATTTTGGAGATTAAGCCCTTGTCAGTCACATTATTTGCAAATATTTTCTCCCATTCCATAGATTGTCTTTTCTTTTTTTTTTATGATTTCCTTTGCTGTGCAAAAGCTTGCAAGGTTAATTAGGTCCCATTTGTTTATTTTTGTTTTTATTTCTATTGCCTTGAGAGACTGAACTAAGAAAACATCGGTACGATTTATGTCAGAGAATGTTTTGCCTATGCTCTCTTCTAGGAGTTTTATGGTGTCATGTCTTATGTTTAAGTCTTTAAGTCATTTTGAGTTTATTTTTGTACATGGTGTGAGGGTGTGTTCTAATTCCATTGATTTACATGCAGCTGTCCAACTTTCCCAGAACCACTTGCTGAAGAGACTGTCTTTTTCCCATTTTATATTCTTGCCTCCTTTGTGGAAGATTAATTGACTGTAGGTGTGTGGGTTTATTTCTGGGCTCTCTATTCTGTTCCATTGAGCCATATGTCTGTTTCTGTACCAATACCACACTGTTTTGATTACTGTAGCTTTGTATTGTCTGGAGTCTGGGAGAGTTATGCCTCCTGCTTTGTTTTATTCCCTCAGGATTGCTTTGGCAATACTGGCTCTTTCAGAATAGCCATATTAAAAAGTAGACAAATAACAAATACTGGAGATGGTGTGGAGAAAAGGGAACTCTTCTACACTGTTGGTAGGAATGTAAGTTGGTGCTACCACTATGGAAAACAGTATGGAGGTTCTTCAGAAAATTAAAAATAGAATTACCATATGATCCAGCAATCCCAGTCCTGGGCATATACCCAGACGAAACTATAACTGAAAAAGATAATGCACCCCTATGTTCATAGCAGCGCTATTCACAATAGCCAAAACATGGAAACAACCTAAATGTCCATCAACAGATGAATGGATAAAGATGTAGTACATATATACAATGGAATACTACTCAGCCATAAGAAGAACAAAATAATGCAATTTGCAGCAACATGGATGCAACCAGAGACTATCATACTGGGACTTCCCTGGTGGCACAGTGGTTGAGAATCCGCCTACCAATGCAGGAGAAATGGGTTTGATCCCTGGTCTGGGAAGATCCCACATGCCACGGAGCAGCTAAGCCCATGTGCCACAACTGCTGAGCCTGTGCTCTAGAGCCCACGAGCTACAACTACTGAGCCTGCGTGCCACGACTACTGAAGCCCGCGCACCTAGAACCCGTGCTCTGCAACAAAAGAAGCCACCTCACTGAGAAGCCCGTGTACCACATCAGAGAGTAGCCCCTGCTCCGCCACACACAGCAGCCCGTGCACAGCAATGCACAGCAATGAAGAGAAAGCCCGTGCACAGCAATGAAGACCCACAGCAGCCAAAAAAAAAAAAAAAGTAAATAAATAAAACAAAAAGAGACTATCATACTAAATGTAGTAAGTCAGAAAGAGAAGACAAATACCATATGATATCACTTATATGTGGAATCTAAAATATGGCACAATGAACCTATCTACAAAACAGAAACAGACTCACAGAGAGATCTGACTTGTGGTTGCCAAGGGGAGGGGGGAAGGGAGAGGGATGGACTGGGAGTTTAGGGTTGGAAGATGCAAACTATTACATTTAGAATGGATAAAAAACAAGGTCCTACTGTATAGCACAGGGAACTATATCCAATCTCCCGGGATAAACCATAATGGAAAAGAATATAAACAAAAGAATGTCTATATGTGTATAACTGAGTTACTGTGCTGTACAGCAGAGATTGTCACGACATTGTAAATCAACTGTACTTCAATTAAAAAAAATTCTAGGGGCTTCCCTGGTGGTCCAGTGGTAAAGAATCTGCCTTCCAATGCAGGGTACGCAGGTTCGATCCCTGGTTGGGGAACTAAGATCCCACATGCTGCGGGGTAACTAAGCCCATGTGCCACAACTACTGAGCTTGTGCACTCTGGAGCCCACCAGCCACAACTAGAGAAGAGAAAACTTGCATGCCACAACTAGAGAGAAGCCCGAGTGCCGCAACGAAGAGCCCACATGCCACAACAGGAAGATCCCGCATGCCTCAACGAAGATCCCGTGTGCCTGCAACTAAGACCCAACGCAGCCTAAATAAATAAATAAATAACTTAAACAAAGAATCATGAAAAAACATGCTAGCTATAAAATAAATATCACAGGGATGTAATACACAGCATAGGGAATATAATCAATAATCTTTTTTTTTTTTTTTTTTTTTTTGCGGTATGCGGGCCTCTCACTGTTGTGGCCTCCCCCGTTGCGGAGCACAGGCTCCGGATGCGCAGGCCCAGCGGCCATGGCTCACGGGCCCAGCCGCTCCGCGGCATATGGGATCCTCCCAGACCGGGGCACGAACCCGTATCCCCTGCATCGGCAGGCGGACTCTCAACCACTGCGCCACCAGGGAGGCCCAATCAATAATCTTATAACAACTTTGTATCCTGACAGATGGTAACTAGACTTATTGTGGTGAACATTTCATAATGTATAAAAATATCAAATCACTATGTTATATGCCTGAAACTCATATAATATTGTATGTTAATTATAATTTAATAAATAAAATTAAAAATTTTCCTTAGAACTCAACAGGCAGGAATTCTTTGAGATCTGAATTAAAGTTAGGTTCCTCCAGAGAAATTTCCATTAGTTTCTATCAGTTGCCTGGAGCGCTACCAATCTGGGACTACAGTTAGATTAAAATTTTAACCTAAAATTCAGCATTTAAATGAAAGTGAATCCTGACAGAAAATACATGTGAGGACCAACATGATTTATGAATTCTTGAGGAAGATTTCTGCCCCTTCCACCAACACCAAGGTGAAAATAGGCGTTTCTTCATTATCGCCTGTGCAGTGTGATTTCTTATTCACCCCTGCACTGAGGGTGTAATAGGGTAGGTTTTCTATTAGACTCTCCACCTTGGTCAGCCCACGCTTTAACTCCCAATTCCATGCTCTGCTTCATGCAGGCATCAAGGAAGAACGACCCTCTGGAGTTTGAAAAAAGCCTCAGGGTGATAGCAGCTTGGCACTTGTTTCCTGACCAGATTTCCTACTTTCACTACTGGTTTTGAAATCAACAGATTCCTTACTTTGGATGTATCTACAATTATTTTAAAATATTTTGCCCAGAATTTTAGTTGCCTCCATCTGGAGGGTTGTTCCCATAATACTACCAGAAATGGAAGTTTCCAGCCCTGTTGTGTTTCAAATTGGGTGCTACATGATAAATTTCAGAGCCATCGGTTAACAAAAGCAGCATAACAACCATTATGTATTGAATGCCTGCTCTGGTTCAGGTATTTTGACATGTATAATCCCCAATTCTCACAATAACGCTACAAGTAGATACTATTCTTTGCATTTAACAGATGAAGCAACTAGGATTAAATTGTCCAAAGTCACACAATCAGTCAGCAAAGGAATTTGAACTCTGCCCTTTGCAATCAATCCTGATCTCCTTTTCAAGCTGCTGAGTCTTTGTGTGTGTGTGGGGGATCATAGTTCCCCCACCAGGGATCGAACCCATGCCCCCTGCAGTGGAAGCACAGAGTCCTAACCACTGGACAGCCAGGGAGTTCCCAGAGTCTTTTTTCTTAATACTGAGAGCGCACAGTGGCTTTTATATTTAACAGCAGGCACTGAAAGCAGGTTGAGCAGAGGCGATTTTAAGGGGTAAGATTTTCCATTTTAGTGTCCCAACTCATAGGCTCCCATCATCTCAACCCATAGCCCTGACATTCTTCATCAGATTCAAAATGCTCTTCAGTGAAATGGTCATGCAGAAACTGACTTCATAATATTACTAGTCAGAACTCTCAGATCTCCCCATTTCTCTACAATTCCAAAGCTCCAGGTGATCTTTATTTGCATGAGACACAAAACCCATTATCTGAATTCTCCTTTAGACCACGATATATCTAGTGGGACTTTCTCACAACCGCAGCCTTTAGATGTCGTTTTTCTTCATTTTTTGGGTTGGTGGCTTTTGTCCTTAGCAGCTGTGGCCTTCAGCTTTATCTGGGTTTGCAATCAGGAAGCTGTGATACTTCCTGAGACTGTTGGGGGGTGCAATTTACACAATACAACTTGAGTTCACTTTCTTCACTTTGGAGTTGCTCTAGGCTCCTGAAAGGGTTGGCTGTGCTTTGTCCAGTTTTCTACAGGTTGAATCCAGCAGTTGGTGAGAACCAACCTCTGTGGTTTACAACTACTTGTGCTTCCTGAGCAACATATGTGGAGAATTTGGAAAGAAGGCAATGATTAGGATTGGAGGCTAGAAAACCGTTAAGAAGGAGGAAGTTTATCAACTCAGTGGGAGTAAATCTGCAAACCACCTTCAGAATGCTAACACGCACACACTGTTCCTCGTTGCCAAGACCAATCAGCAGGTTGTTGATGAAAAACAACCCAATACCAGAGGCAGAGAGAAGCTGGAGGAGAATCATCATTTTTAGTTATTCAGATCCTTTGACCAAAGGAACAGAATCAGGAATGGCATTAGTGGGTGCCACTGATTATACACAAGCTTTTTCATTTGTGAAATGCTCCCAAAGCTGTGACCATTATTCTGTGTTTAAGAGTTGTTTCCTGGGCTTCCCTGGTGGCGCAGTGGTAGAGAATCCGCCTGCCGATGCAGGGGACACGGGTTCGTGCCCCGGTCCAGGAAGATCCCATATGCTGTGGAGCGGCTGGGCCCGTGAGCCATGGCCACTGAGCCTGCGCGTCCGGAGCCTGTGCTCCGCAACAGGAGAACTCACAACAGTGAGAGGCCCGCGTACCGCAAAAAAAAAAAAAAAGTTGTTTCCTTGCTGGCTATACCTTGGTATGATAAGCTAACCTATTTTTATATTTATTGATATAAAATGTATACTATTTTAAAATATTATGAAACTATTTGTGAGCTTATTGTTGAGTTTGTGTGCTAGGAGTCTTGCTTCTGGGCCTTCTTCCCCAGGGTCCTGTCTTTGTATCATTTTGGTGAGAGGACTTGGAGGAGTAGGAGAGGAGCAGATACACAAATCAATCTGTGTGAGCAGATTGGGCATATAGAAATGGGTGAGCACAGGGGTGACCTGAATTTGGGGATCATGTCTGCATTAGAGGTGTTCAGCTTTCCTGGTCTCTGTAAATGATGGTCCAGAACTAAATGTCCACTCATTGCCTGACCCCCAGAAACTAATATAAACAATGTCTTTGATGGCTATAGTATCTATCCTCTGAAATTCTAAGGATTACTGTAGTAAGCCCCACAAAGTCCCTGTGAAGTGAATGAATAGGATTGGCATTACCATTTCCACAAGAAAGGAGGGGGGCAGATATCTAGGAATGAGATTGCCTGATTTTCATTAGGCTGGACTGTCTCCCTCACCCATCATAGCCACAGAAGACTTGGATTCAAATATTGGCTCTACCACTTAGTACCTCTGTGACCCTGGGCAATTGCTTCTCTGAGTTTCAGTTTTCTCATCTGTCATATACACATAATGACAATTACCTAATACGAATTTTGAATTGGGAAAAGACTGGCAAAAAACTTGACACATTATAGGCATTTAAAAGATGCATGTTCTCTTCCCCTCCCTCACAGTTCACAGAGCCTAAATTATCATTGCATGTTTTCTATACTTGGAATGGAATAAAAGTATCTGAATATCCTTGAGGCTGCCAGATATGCAGTCAAACCACACTCCATTGAAGATGTGCTAAACAAGGTTTTTAAGAAAGTGACCACATGGGGGAATAAAAGAGACATTTATAATGGCAACCAACACAGAAAAAACCCACAAGGATACAATGAAAACTGAAACCACAATAATCTCTAAATAGAGAAGTAATAATTGTAGCCTATATTTAAGTGTACGGGAAGCAAGGGTTTGGGGAGGGGGTGTGCCTGCCATGGAAATTATGCTTATTATTTCTAAGTGTGGAGAGAACTAGAACTGATTTTTTTTCCAAGTCACAAAATGTTTCAAGTCTTTCTAGTCTTACCAAGAAAAGTATATAAATAAAAGAAGTAATAAAGAGTGATGCTGAGAGAAATGGGCCAGGGCAGGAGTATACAGGTAGAGTCAATGGGTATTGATAAAGTTCTCATTTTTAAGCTTGGGCCGGAATCGCAGTTGTTCAGTTTTACTATTATACTCACAGCTTACACTTTCATTACATATATTCTTCTGTATATAGCAAATATTATATAATAAAATTTTTTAATGAATTGGAAATTTGGTGAGTTCCATAGCAATAAAAAAAGAGAATATTCAATATCTGTGAGGAGATTCTGTCCAAAATCAAAGATGGTATGTGTAATCCCACTTCCCAAATGCTGCCAGAGAATATATTTGCCTTTCCAATTTTAGAATCAGTAAGTTAGTGAAAAAAGAGAGTATAGCTTTCCCTCTGGACATCAGTAAATTTCTGGATCAGGTGTCTTATACAATTGTACTTATTCAAGGTCATAGAGAAGTCTGATCTCCATCAGGCAGATGGAAACAACTTGGGTGATAGCGTCAAAGGACATCAGGCAATGGAATGGTTTCAGGCTTGAGAGAGTTGGTCTATAAATTGCAGCCCTCCACAATGAGTGGCTGATTTCTTAAATACCCTTGTGAATTGTTTGAAAGAAGAAATATACTTCTCTTAATTGAATGTATGTGATTTAATAATAAATTATTAGGGTTTCTAGAATAAAAACTTGTCATATTCGGGACTTCCCTGGTGGTCCTGTGGTTAAGACTCCATGCTCCCAATGCAGGGGGCCTGGGTTCGACCCCTAGTCGGGGAACTAGATCCTGCATGCATGCCGCAACTAGGAGTCCAAATGCCACAGCTAAGTCCACATGCCACAACCAAGAAGCCCGCATGCCGCAGCAAAGATCCCGAGTGCCACAACTAAGACCCAGTGCAGCCAAATAAATAAAATTTTTAAAAAGTAAAAAAATTTTTTTCAAATGGGACTTCCCTGGTGGTCCAGTGGTTAAGAATCCATCTTGCAATGCAGGGCACGCTGGTTTGATCCCTGGTTGGGGAACTAGAATCCCACATGCCTCAGGGCAACTAAGCCCGCGGGCTGCAACTACAGAGCCCACGCGCTCTGGAGCCCGCGCGCCACAACTAAGAGCCCACACGCCTCAGTGAAGAGACTGTGCACCGCAACAAAAGATCCCACATGCCGCAACTAAGACCTGATGCAGCCAATAAATAAATAAATATTTTTAAAAAACTTGTCATGTTCTAATTGAGAAGATCAACCAGTGACATGACCTGTCCCCAAAGAAGGGTGCAAATAACCTGAGATCAGCCTTGAGAGCCAGACAGACTGCCTAGTTCTGTTTCTCTGGTGAGCCTTGACTAATAAAATACTTCATAGGAATATCAATAGGATTAAATGAGAAAATGCAGGCAGCACACTTAGCACAGTTCTCAGCACAGAGTAAAGTCTTAATAAGTTACTAACATGAGAAGATATCAATAAGGATACAAGTATTAACAACAGTAGGGCCATTTATTGAGTTCCTACTCCACACTAGACTTCTGACTTATATGATATGATATGTTTGCTCCTTTTGTTTGCAGACTTAAATCTTACAAATTGTGTTTAATTTGTAAGGTGGGGTGGTGAATAAAGAGACAATGATCACAGTGAAACTGAAAGCATAAGCTAAGGAGAGCTCAGTCACACCTTTTCTTCAGGGACAAGAAGAGCTGCAGGACAACTAGATTTTATTTGATACACAAATAAGAAGTAGAGCTAATTTCTATACTTCATGGGACTAAAAAGAGACAGCTACACTCTCTAGGGTAGAAATGCACACTCATATTCTGAAACTGACCATTGTCCAAAGTAAGGACAATTTGGCATATAGTCTTCTTTGTGGAGAAAGTGCAGCTCAACTGAATGCTGACAGCATATGCTTCCCAGCCTGGAGAAACAGCTCTTACACCCTGTTTTAACGTTTCTGAAACCCCAAGTTTAGGTTAAACCATGAGGGATAGTCTGTTATTGGTCTCTTGCTCATTATTCTAAAATTACTAGTGTTAACAGTAAACTTAGGTAAGATTAAAACATTACTAAGTAGGCAAATATATGGATTATTACTAACATAATTTCCGCAAGAAATCCTATTGCCCCGAATTTAGACTAAATTAAAAAATTTTCAGTAATATTTATTCATTCAAAAATGTTTACTTTATGCCAGGCACCATTATAGGCCCTGGAGATGCAGTAGTAAATAAAGTAGACAGGATCTCAGACTTTGTGGAGTCTAAAATCCAATGGGGAGTCAGATAATAGACAAGTAAATTAAAAATCATCAGAAAGTGCAGAAAAAAAAAAAAAAAAAAACACTTGTGAACGCAATCACTCTGACACAGCCCAGTCTTTTGTGAAACCTTCTTCTAGGCTATCTGGGGCTGAGGTGTATATAGCTTTTGCCCCTCTCTGTTGGTACTCTAGAATCTTAGGGAAGGAGCCCAAGCAGTCATCACTTTTCACAGCATGAGAATTGTAAGAAGAGGCGATAAGGAGGAAGTTTCATGGTCACATTAGTATTTGCACAAATACTGGGTAAGAGGGGGCTGGCACCATGACCTAGGGTAAGGCTATACACTGAGAGACGGGATTATCTTGAATATTGGGAACTTTAGGCAGTGAATAATCTTCCCAGAGGCTGCAGGTATAGACCAGAAAATCCTTGGGGGCACACTGAGCACTGTTCTTCCCTCTTGGACTGGGAGAGACCATCTCCAAGCTGAGTGTTTACAGGGCCCAGCCAGGGTTTTGATAGAATTATAGAACTTAGATGGTCAGAGCTGGAAAGTCCCTTAGAGAACATTTAGTCCATCCTCCTCACTTTACCAGGAAGGAAATAGGCTCAGAGAGGGGATAAGCTCAAGTTTAAAAGCTGGTTAGGGCTCTGGCAAAGACTGGCTAGATAGATAGAAAGAGCTGAGATGTCTCAATCATCTGTGAAGGCAGCGACCCGAACACACCCAAACCAAATGTGACGTGTGTAAGAAATAAACTTTATTGTATAAGCCACTGAGGTTTGGGATTTGTTACACAACTAGTGCTCTTTACTCTGACAGATACACTGACAGTTTGGAGACTGTGATGGTTATTTTTTTTGTTGTTGTTTTTGTTTTTGTGGTACACGGGCCTCTCACTGCCGTGGCCTCTCCCGTTGCGGAGCACAGGCTCTGGACGCGCAGGCTCCGGATGCGCAGGCTCAGTGGCCATGGCTCACGGGCCCAGCCGCTCCGCGGCATGTGGGATCTTCCCGGACCAGGGCACGAACCCGTGTCCCCTGAATCGGCAGGCGGACTCTCAACCACTGCGCCACCAGGGAAGCCCTGTGATGGTTAATTTTAAGTGTCAACTTAACTGGGCCATGGGGCACCCAGACACTTGATCAAACATTACTCTGGGTTGTCCGTGAGGGTGTTTCTGGATGAGATTAACATTTGAATTGGTAGACAGTATAGCAGATTTTCCTTCCTACTGTACGTAGGTCTTACCCAATCAATTGAAGACCAAACGAACTGAATTGAGCCAAAAGGCTCAGAGGGAACTTTGCCAGCATGATGACATGTGCTAGGACACTGGTCTTCTCCTGCTCTTGGACTGGAACTTATACCATCAACTCTCCTGGTTCTCAGGCCTTTACAATCAGACTGGGAACTACACCACAGGCTTTCCTGGATCTCCAGCTTGCTGACTGCTGATCTTAGGACTTTTTGGCCCCCCTAATCATGTAAGTCAATTCTGTATACACACACACACACACACACACACACACACACACACACACATAGGTTCTGTTTCTCTGGAGAGCTCTGACTGATACAGAGACTATACGTCAGAACTTCTGACTCCCAATTCAATGCTGTTTTTCACTAAACTATTATATCTCTCCAAGCAAATACAGAGAAGATTCCCTAGGAAACTTCATACCCACTTGACATACCTAGAACCTCCCAGTCTTGGTCCAAGAGTGAAAGTGAAAAATAAATCTCCATGAAGACACCAGGGGATCCTTAGCAATGCACAAAGTATAAGTTTGTGAGTGCCCTGGGATCAGCTAACCCTCTGGCACTAGTGCTTGGACTATAATGTGTCTCCTAATCTACTGTCCACTATTTCATGTGCCTAATAAGAGCACATGTGCCCAGCAGTCTGTCAGCCAGAGAACTCTACCTTGATCAGTACTGCTACACACCTAATAATCACCTGAAGCTTGAACTGTGAATCATCAAATAAAATTAAGTAAAGTTTTAATATTGTATGACTTTGCTATAATCTGATTTTTTTTTTTTTTTTTTTTTTTTGCGGTACGTGGGCCTCTCACTGTTGTCCCTCTCCCGTTGCAGAGCACAGGCTCCGGACGCACAGGCTCAGCTGCCATGGCTCATGGGCCCAGCCGCTCCGCAGCATGTGGGATCTTCCCAGACCGGGGCACGAACCTGTGTCCCCTGCATCGGCAGGCGGACTCTCAACCACTGCGCCACCAGGGAAGCCCTAATCTGATTTTTAATGTAATAATCTATACATGGTACAAACACAGAACCACAGTCCATTGACACAAACGTATAACCATCTAGTGACTAGAATTGTCTATTCCTGTCTTCTCTGAACTACAGATGGAGAGACAGATTACCAGATGGAGAGAGATTATCAGATGAAATAGCTAGTCACAAAGCTTGCATCCCTGGGCAACTGGTGAAATAGAGTGATCTGGATCTCTTTTCCATAGCTTCATGATATTAACTCTCTTCTGAGTGAAAGGACTTAGTTGGACATACCTGAAACATACCTCTATAGTTGTTATTTTAGATAAACTCTTAGAAAAAAAAAAGAAAACTTAAAATCAGAGAACCTTTGGATTGAAAAAGTTTTGGAGTTCATCTGATACTTCATTTACATTTTTTAATTTTATATGTTCTTTAGTGCCTAAACATGTGATATAACCAGTGACCACACAAAGATAAATCAGAAAGATGGCGTGCCAAAATATGATACTGTGGTAGGACTCCCTCAGCTGGGTTAAGAACTTGTCATCCTTGTTTATTAGAGTCCCATGAATGGTAGTTTCAGTACAAGGAAAGAGGAAGTCAAGTTTGTGTGAAATCTCTGGGAAGGTATGTCCAAAAGATAAAATATAGACAAGTCTACCGAAAGGTAATGGAAGGGTGGTTCCTGACTCTTCCGAAAGTCAGCTGATAGGAGATATCCAGTCAGCCTTTCTTACCCTAAGAACAACTAAGGAATTGCCATTGCAGCAAAATCTTATAGAGGCACGTCAATCAGTTCTACTTCTCAGAAAGGGCAACCTAGGAAATTGTCTAATTCATGCTAAAAGACAGAATTGAAACTATGCTTCCTAATTTACCAAAAATAAAAAATTCTCAATGAAGTTTGTAGAACTAGCATCAAGAAGCAAGTCTAACTTCCTGCTGTTTCTCCTCTACAGTTACAAAAAATTGAGGCTTTAAAAACTTTGCAAATTAGGATCCTTCCTCAAATACCAGAAAAGGAACTGGCAGAGTAAAGCAATATATAGTCTTTTGGACAGAGTAATTGAGTACTTTTTTCTCTCAAGTGTGTGTGTGTGATCAAAATGTCAGATGCTTTAATACACACACACACACACACACACACACACACAATCAAACAGTATCAGAAATTAAGATTTCGATTGGAAATTATATTTTACTCATGTCTGAAAGACTTTTAAATGGTAAATCATATAAACATAAAGACCAACAAAAGGAAAGTTGGCATAACTATACTGTCACCAGCAATCAGAAAACATACATTCTTTTCAAGCATACATTATCTATAAAAATTGACCATGGATAAGGCTATAAAACAAATCTCAACAAATAATATCAAGAGAATTAATATCATGCAGGTCATGTTCTCTGATCAAAATGTAATTAAATTATAATTCATAAAAAATTACTGGGCTTCCCTGGTGGCGCAGTGGTTGAGAGTCCGCCTGCCGATGCAGGGGATACGGGTTCGTGCCCCGATCCGGGAAGATCCCACATGCCGCGGAGAGGCTAGGCCCGTGAGCCATGGCCACTGAGCCTGCGCGTCCGGAGCCTGTGCTCCGCAACGGGAGAGGCCACAACAGTGAGAGGCCCGCATACCGCAAAAAAAAAAAAAAAAAATTACTGAAAAAATATGATTAGAAATTTTAAATGCACTTCTAAATAATACATCTGTCAAGTAAGAAATCTTTTTAGCTAAGATGTAGAAATAAATGAAAACATGCTGCAAAAACTAATAAAATAGAGACCTTTGGCAAAATTGATCAAGAAAAAAATAAAGGCACAAGTAACAATATTACAATGAAATACTGAATGTAATTATAGGTACAGTAGGGATTTTTTAAAAATCAGAGAATACTATGATTTTTCATAGCATTTCATAATGATTTTTAAATACTGTGACAATTAATTTGAAAACTTAGAAGAAACAAAACACCTCCTGAAATATATAATCTATTACAGCCAATTTAGGAAGAAAGTGAAAAACTAAATAGACCAATAGTCACTAAAGCTTAAAGTATACCCTCCCCTTCCCTTTCCAAAAAAAAAAAAAAAAAAAGGCCCAGATGAGTTCTATCAAATACTCAAAGAACACCTAATCTCAATCTTTCACAAATTGTTCCAGAAAACAGAAAATGAGGAAATGCTACCCTATTCATTCTGAGACAAGTTAACCCTTGATATCAAAACTACATATGGACAGTATAAGAAAGAAAGATTATAAGCCAATTTCACTAATAAGCATAAACGCAAAAATCCTACGTAAAGTTCAGCAAACAAAATCAATAATGTAGTTTTTCAAAATGACCAAGTTGGGGTTTGCTCCCCCCAGCAATGCAAGGATAATTTACCATTAGAAAACCTAGAAAGTCATTTGCCACATTGACAAGTTAAAGAACAAGAGCCATAAGATTTAGAAACTAAATAACACACATTTCTCAACAGATGCCTAAAAATCATACAATAAAATTAAATACTCATGAACACAAACAGAAATTCTTATCAAATAGTAATAGAAATTCTTAACCTTTTATTTCAAGTTATCTACCAAAACCTACCCCCCAAATCATACTAAAATGTGAAAAATTAAAAGCATTTCCCTGGAAATTAGGAATAAGACAAGGATGCCTACTATTCTGCCCCTATTTAATACAGTGTTAGCTACCGCAGTAAGAAGAGTACATTAGAAAGACCAATATTCATTTGCATATTTTATGATTATCTTACATTGAAAATCTAAAATAACCTGCAACAAACTGAAGTTTCAGCAAAGTTGCAGAATACAAGATCAACATACAAAAATAATAATTTTGCTCCCATACACCAGCAGCAGGCAGTTAGAAAATGCAATTTTAAAAAAGAACTATGAGAGCAGTGAACAAAAAAAAAAGACAGAAAATTATGCCCCAAATTATAAAGTGTTATTGAAACACATAACAGAAGACCTTAATAAATGAGCAATATACCATATTGATGGATGGGAAGATCAATATCAAAATGATTTCAGTTCATCCCAATTAATTAATAAGTGCAGTACAAATAAAAATCCCAACAGAGTTTTTCACAAGCAAGAGCAAAGGACCAAAGGTAGCCAAGATATTCCTGAAGAGGACGAAATAGGTGAAAGGAAAGCCTTGCCTACCAGCTACTAAGAGTTTATTACAAATTTAATTGAGACACTACAGCTTTGGCTTAGACATCGACAAAATGACCAATGGAACAGATCAGGAAGCCCAGAAGCAAACTACACAGAAATAGAAACTTGACATATGATGGCAAAATGGCATTAAAATCAGAGGGAAAAGGATGTAATTTGCTATAAATAATGTTGGAGTAATTGGTTATCCATGTAGGAAAAAAATGTTTAATTAGATCCTATTTCATATCATACACATATAAGTGGATTAAAAAGCTAATGTTGGGCTTCCCACCACAAACAGTAACCTCCACTCACCGCAACCAGAGAAAATCCTGTGCAGAACAAGGGAGACACAACGCAGCCAAAAATAAAATAAATAAAATAAAATAAATTAATTTTAAAAAAGCGGGGGCAGTGGTTAAGAATCCGCCTGACAAGGCAGGGGACACGGCTTTGAGCCCTGGTCCAGGAAGATCCCACATGCCGTGGAGCAACTAAGCCCGTGCACCACAACTACTGAGCCTGCACTCTACAGCCCGCGAGCCACAACTGCTGAAGCCCGCACGCCTAGAGCCCGTGCTCCGCAACAAGAGAAGCCACCGCAATGAGAAGCCCGCGCACTCAAGGAAAAGTAGCCCCCGCTCGCGGCAACTAGAGAAAGCCCGCGAGCAGCAACAAAGACCCAACTCAGCCAATTAAAAAAAAAAAAAAGCTAATGTTATAAGTAAGCATTTTAATGCTTTTAGAAGAAAGTATAGGGGATAAGCTTATGATCACCAACTAGGGAAGGGTTTCTTAATTCAGACATAAAAAGCATAAACCATTAGGGAAAAGACAAATACATTTTAATACATTAACGCAAAACAAAAACAAACAAATCCTCTTCAACCAAAATGAAAAGGCAAGCTACAGACTGGGAGATGTGTGCAACATATGTAACTAACAAAACAGTGAGTAGTGAGAAAACAGTTAGAAAAATTCATTGATAAAAAGCAAGAAACCCAATCAAAAAAATGGATGAAGTACATGAATAGGCATTTCACAGAAAAGGAAACCTGTCAGGCCAATAAACTTATGAAAAGATTCTCAACCTCACTAGGAATCAGGAAATGCAAATTACATTAACATTTTACATCCACCTGATTGGCAAACATGTTTAAAGTCTGACAATACCAAGTGTTGGTAAGATGTGGAGCAACAGGAATTCTCTCATGCTATTGATGGGAATGTAAATTGGTACAACTTTGGAGAGCAATTTGGTAATATCCAGCATTCCCATTCCCAGGAACATACCCTGAAGAATCTCTTTCACAAAGAGATATGTAAAAGGTTGCTTGCATCAGAATTGTTTGTGACAATGAAAACTGGAAATATCCAAAACTCTCCCAACAGGAGAACACATAATTAGTCACCAAGTATTCATACAATGAATTCTATATGCAGCAGTTAAAATAACTGAACAAAACTGCATGTACCAACATGGATAAATCTCAAAAAACAAAGTATTGAGGGAAAAAAAGCAAGGTGCAGAAGGATATATACACTATGACACCATTTATATTAAGTTAAAATATGTTCAACAGTATTACATGTTGTTTATGAGAATATGTATAAGTAAAGGTATAAAAATATTCACGGTGATGATAATGTGCCAGTTTGGGTATAGTGGATGCCTCTGATGAGACAGGAAAGGGATAAACATATTCCAGAAGTTATTCAACCATGTCTGTAATATTTTATTTTAAAAATAAAGTCTGAAGTAAATATGGCAGAACAATGGGTAAACTGATGTTTATTGTATTAGTCTTTTTAATTTCCCATATGCTTGATATGTTTCAGTTAAAAAGTGAATAACTTTATAAAATAAAACTTCAGAAAAGACTTCAACTTAATGGCTGATAAAATCCCTAATACCTACTAAGATTTCAATAAAATCTAACCATAAAATGGTCAAAATTCTCATTGTGAAACACAAATATTTCCGTTTTAAGCAAACATGTGTCCATACTACCAATCAATAAATAAGAGCTATCTAGACATAAATTGATAGCAGGGTAAAAAATACATAAACATACACACATGTGGGTAGACTGGAAATGAGCACTAAAAAATTAACATAAGCTTGGAAGCTAGAAGGGTTTGGGATGAAATTTCTTAAAAAAAAAATTGACTCCGTGAATGAAATGTTGAATAAACGTTAAGGAACAAGTGTATTATGTACTTCCTGCAAAGTTGTTACTTTAGAAATCATATAGCAGCAGAGATTTAAATAGTGCTCTAGAAATGCACAGTAAAAAGTAGTCAAGTCCTTTTTGGCCTTCCTCTCAATTCATTTCTTTCTGTTAAATGATCAGGTTAAACAAGCAGGCACACAACAAAATGACACAGGCCAAATCACTATCGACACTTCAATAGAAAAAAAAAATCACTATTGACACCCAATTTTCAAGGGCAATGGCACTCAAGAACTCACCCAGTGATACTTTGCTATGCCTTTAATTAAGGCGGGGCTTTTAAAGCTCAATTGTTCCATTCGTGTCTCAAATCAATCAGATGAATTTCACCTTTTACGTGGCCTGAATCCTGATAGCTCAGCACACTTGATAGGTAATTTAATCATCTGTGGTGTAGATGAACGCAAACTCAAATTAGCTACTGAAAGAGTTGGTCTTCTCTGAGATAGCTGTGCTTTTCCACTTTTATGCAAGAGCTGAGCTTCACCAACTGGCTAGCTGGAGGTGTTATTAAAAATTTAGTGAAAGAAACAAAGGTGTGCTCTGGTGTCTCTTGTTACCCTTTCTACTGTTACTCCAGTGGACAAAAGGCATAGGGCCTGCCTCATGAATAATGTGACATGGAATATTCACATGTATTTTTAATGGAGTTAAGTAATAACATTAAGAGAGATATTTGCAATCTTCAAATTTCACACGGTAACAGGGGCAGTAATTTGTTTTGATTCTGAACTGAGGATATCAGGATATTTTTTTTCCAAAAAAAGCACACTATTAACATCAAAATTAAAATTCCACATTTATAGCATAAATAGGAATTATGAAAATGGACCAAAGTTCTAAAAGTCACAAGGGTAGAGCAGGACAAGGCAGCCAACTAGATTTCAATCAGTTCTACTTACCCCCCAATGTAACTTCTTTACTTTTCAAACCAAGTTGGAAATAATCAACCAATGTGCACAGTGAATCCTGTGAGAAGGTCGTTTTGTGATCTTTATTCACTGGGAACTTTGTTTCCCAGGACACTAGAAAGAGCTTCCTGGATGCTGCAACTGTTCACCCAACAGTTCTGGGAAATTATCTTAAACTGCCTTATAAAGTGAACAAATTTCAATTTTGAATGAGAGTAAACTGACATGAAAAGACATGGTGTTGAAAACCAAGTGAGGATAGCCAAACACCGAGATTTGGAGAGACTGGAGAAAAGCATGCTCAAAGCCAGGGAGAGTCCTATGTGTTCTATTTGCTTCCTTGGCCCTCAAGCAATTTCTCTTCCCTTTGTGCTGGAGAGAGCAGAGCCAGCCAGGATGAAGCAGGAGTTTATTTTCTCTGCTTATTCACTTACCACCTCAGCAAATATTTATTGATCTCCTACTGTGTGCCAGGCACTGTTCTGGGAGCTGAAGATTCAGCAGTGACCAAATATATAAAGCTCCACAGGACACTGTGTTCACTGCTGTATCCCTAGCACCTAGAACAGTGCCAGGCACATACTCGGCGCTCAATCAATATGGGTGAAATTGATTTGAAAGAAATGGACAAGCTGCTGATGGTCACCATGGGCTGTGCAATACCTTGGCTGGGTATTAGAAAGAGTACAGGTAACTGGGATTTAGGCCAGGATCTTATTCTGGTTTCATTCTTTTAAAGGACTGATTTATGCCAGAAATTCCCAAAGGTGGGATAGAGCCAGAAATAACCCAGATGCCAATTTTACTGCCCCTCATCAGTCTTCAGATTTATAACTTGCCTTAGGTGAGGCAGCTAATCAGTCTCAGATATTTTCTTTCCCCTCTGTCTCCAGAGAATCAAAGTAGTCAGGTTTGGATTGTGATGATAGAACCATATCTTCATTTTATGGTGAAGGAAACCAGTATCGGGAAGGTCAAAGGATTTGCCCAAGTCACATGGTATGTTGGTGACAGAGTTGTGACTAAGACTCAGTCTCTAGACCTAAGGCTCGTAATGCCTTTATTCATCTGGGAGCCTTCTGGCCTGTTTAAAAACAAAAACAAAAAACCTGAACCTCTCAGAATAAAAAGCCCATATACATGTAGGACATCAGAGACTCGGCAAGGTAGGAACTTACTTTTGTATCCCTAGTTCTTCTGCTAAGAAAGAAGGAGCTCAGGCACAGAAGAAAAGAAAAAAGCACATGAAAACCAGAGCAATTGGATTTTACTCTCTTCTGGATGTTGGCTTGTCTGCTTTACTTTTATACTCTGCTCCAGTTTCCTTCAATGCCAACTGCCCCTAGAGACCAAAACAAAGTTCTTTCCCAAATTCCCTGCCTAAATGAAAAGCAATAGGTAAGAGTCTTAATACTTTATTAACTTAAAACACCACTCTAATAAATATGTATGAACAAACATAATGCACTCCAGAAGATCTAAAAACTTTTACAAACTTCATCATAGTAAAAACACCACTTTTTTTTTCCTCTGTGGTATGTATGGAGGGTTCAAAGAGTTGAAGACAGAGCCTTCACATGCCTGCTAGCTTAGACATCTTAAAAATATCAGCTTAACAATAAAAAAACTGAATATATACAAAAATCTTTGAAGTATCTGTTCAGCTATTTTTCATTTACGTTTGATAAAATCCAAACAGTCAGAAGGGAAGTTTCAAGATTCCGTTTTACCTTCTCAGAATTCCTTTGGGCCGGGGGGAGAATAGACCCAGCTACTTGGAGTTGCGGGGCAGAGGCAGACAGACTTTACTCTCTGGCTCCCCAGTACCTAGCATAGGGCCTGAAACCATGGTAACTGGTGGTCAATAGACATTTGCTGAATGAATGGATGACAATCTTGTCCAAAGGCATTGCTCTGTGCTTCCACCTCTTCTGAAGAAGCCTTCACAGGCCTCCTGGAGGGAGGACGTCTAATCTCTTCTCCTCACCAAGCCGACTTTTCTTCTGCTCCTTCTTGGGGCAGGATCCACAGTGTATCTTGTAATTTCAAAAGTATGAAATTCCTTTCCCAGATCAGTTTCTGAACCAGTCTCCAAGTGGAAAAAACGATTCCTCCAACCTTTATAGGCAGCATCCAACAAAAAAGGGGTCAAAAAACTCCCCAGAAGGAAAACAATAAAATAACACTCATTCTTCATTCCAGATAAAAACATTGATATGTTTACCTTGTAAATGATGATTCCTCCTATTCCACACAAGTATCTGGGGTAGGTCAGGAGGAGGAGGGAAGAAACCTGAAGGACCTTCCTATCTGTGGAACAGGGCTGGGAATAGGAAGGACTGTGAGGCCCGATATTTTATCTGATTGCCGCTCCACTTGGAGTCTTCAGATGTAGAGGAGAGCCTATTGGGTGAGTCCCATACCCAGGCAGTCATTTGGTTCCCACTCCAGGCTGAAATTTCAAAAGGTAACTTATCCCCTCTGGCGGCTCCAGGGAAAAAGGGAAGGGGGATCACCCTGGTGGGATCTGCAGAAGTAGCTGGTGGCAAGTGGGGAGGCTGCCCTCCGTAGTGTTGCCTGCGTAACTGCGCCTGCAGCCGGCCAAGGCGCTCACTTGAGCCCATGCTGCGTCTCCCGGTGCCGCCTGAGGTCCACCTTCCTCTGGAAGCCCTTTCCACACAGGTCGCAGCCGAAGGGCTTGAAGCCTGTGTGCTTGCGGCTGTGGGTGATGAGGTTGGAGCTCTGGCTGAATGCCTTGCCACACACCTGGCACTTGTGGGGCTTCTCACCTACAGAGATGGAAGGGGGAGGGGAGGAAGCATGAGTCTATGATAGAGCTAGAGGGGACTCACTGTGACCCGCAAGCTCTTGGCAGCGGCTGGCTGCACCACAGTCTAGGGCCTCTGAGCAGCTTGGAGGGTGCCGTGTGTGGCAGTGCAAGTCCCGGGAAGCCAGGGGTGCACCAGGTGAAAGGGAGACTCTCCGGGTGGGGGTTCCCAGCCAGAGGCCTCAAACCGTTTCCTGCTAAACGGAAACAGAGCAAAGGCCACGTGCCCTCCCCAGACACGCAGCTGAATCCGCCCTGGGAGGACTCCCTTGGCTTTAGAAGTAGAGAGCTCCCATAGCAGATGTTCAGCGCAAGGGGCCGGGGTGCTGTCTTTCAAACCATGTGACTCTGTTCTAATTGAGAGGAAGTTTTCAAATCTGAGTTTCCAAGTGGGTGTTGGTTTGTATGGACCAGTGAGCCTGTCTTCTTTCTTGCTCTTGGAGGACAACAGGATGCATTTGAAAGCATGGGCATTTCTAGAAGGCTTATTTTAAAAAAATCCACATCTGGGTCACAAAGTATTTCTTAAGGCAGCTGATCCTTTTCTATCTTGATTTTACTTTCTTTTTACGAGGTTAATCACAGGATTCTTTATATACCAGCAACTCTTCACCATAGATTAATAAATAGCAGATAGGCTTCCCTGGTGGCGCAGTGGTTAAGAATCCGCCTGACAATGCAGGGGACACGGCTTCGAGCCCTGGTCCAGGAAGATCCCACATGCCGCGGAGCAACTAAGCCCGTGCGCCACAACTACTGAGCCTGCGTTCCAGAGCCCGCGAGCCACAACTCCTGAAGCCCGGGCTCCTAGAGCCCATGCTCCGCAACAAGAGAAGCCACCGCAATGGGAAGCCCACGCAACGCTACGAAGAGCAGCCCCCTCTCGCCACAACTAGAGAAAGCCCATCCACAGCAACGAAGACCCAATGCAGCCAAAAATAAATAAATAAAATAAAATACCTTTAAATAAGTAACAGAAAAGGGTTTGTTTCCCCCCCAATTCATATGCTGTTTAACATTTAGGAAAGTAGCATGATTTTCCAAATAGCCTCAGCATGGTGTTATAGTCAGAGTTTGGCCTTGGAAAAAATGCAAAATAGATGAAGTCTGTTCTTGAGGAAGCCTCTGTTCCTCTTGCTGTACCCCTTTCTATCTTTGTGCTTCAGATTTCCTTGATAAGGAACCAATCATCAAAACTTATCCTATCCCTTAGGGTCAAACAAATCTGAGAAACGAATTCTAGCTATAATGTAAATGTTTGATAAGGGCTTAATGTTTCATTCAGTCAAGATCCTAGTTGCATTTTCGTGAGCGTCTTGAATACCTTTACTCAAAAGGAGCGAGTTGCATGGAAATTTCACGCAAGAGAGCATGATTAAAGTAGGATATTTTTCTAGGTTTTCTGATGGGGGCATCTACACTGCCCAAGCATATATGTAAACATCAACAGTGATTGTTTGGAACACACTGCAATTTGTTTTAAGTCAGTATTCATCTTCTAAAATAAAATAAAATTCTGGATCTCGTGTAAATGTCTTGTTGACTATTAAAGAGAGTGCTCCTGGCATTAAACCTGCCACCTACACACAATCAAAATATTAGAGAAAGAGTTCCGGATTGGAAGCCAGAGCATTCCACAGCCCTATGATTTACTCTCAGTCTGACCTTTGGTAAATCATTCCATCTCTCTGAGTTTCAGGATGGTAAGAGCAGCTCCTTCTACTATATGGGACGGCAGTAAGAATCAAATGAAGAGATAGATTTGAAAGCACTTTGTACATTATAAAGCATCATAATGGGTGAAGACTTATCATTGTTATGACAAACTTGCTGATATTTTAAAAAGGGCAATAAGTGAATAGAAGCTTTCTATATCCACCAATCCCTTTGGCTTTGAAAATAGAATATAATAAACAGTGGTCAACAGGATAGACATTTGAGAGCAGACAGACCTGAATTCAAGTCCTGGCTTTGCCACTTGCTAGCAATATGACCCTGGGCAGGTGCCTCACTTTCCTCATCTCTAAAATGGGGATAAGGGGTAGTCTTTACCTCCCTGAGTTGTTGTGAGCATAAAATGAGATAATGCATTTTAAAAGCACTTAGCAGAAAAAGCCTAGTAATAGTTACCATTTTTTCCCTTGCTCAGTCAGAATAAGCTGTCAGACTCCTAAAAATGCAGCCAAGAGGTCACACATAAGACCCTCCCCCAAAAGGCTGGGTGGTAGCCCTAGAGAAAGTCTCAATCTCTAGGTAAACATTTAGAGCATCACTCTGAGAGGACCCTGGAGCTTCATATTTCACCTAGAGCAGGCAGCAGTTGGAGCAGCTGCTAAACTAGAGGAAAATATTTTTTGCAAGGATAGAAAACTTGCAGCTGACCTGCTGAGTGGTTCTTCAGATATAACCCCAAATCAAAGCCTCTCTGGGGAGAACCACGTATGTAAATGAACCTAAGAGAATCTGTGCCTCTTGTTTTTTTTTTTTTTTTTTTAACGCACATGCAGTGATTAACTCCATCTGGAAGGCCATTTCCACCACTCATTCTGGGGCAAGAATATCACAAAGAAGGTGAATTATGTTGGCCTCAGGGAGAAAAACAATGACCTCCACCTCCCTTTCCACCCCTCAACAGGTGTTTCCTACAAGCCAAGGGCCTTCAGCTCACCAGTGTGGATGAAGGTGTGTTTCTTCATGTCTGATTTCTGGTGGAACCTCTTGCCACAGTACTGACAGGGGTAGGGCCGGGTGTCTGAGTGGATGAGCAGGTGTGTGGACAGTGTAGATGACCTCTTGAAGCTCTTGCCACAGATCTTACAGTCAAAGCTCCGTTCCTGTGGAGAGAAAGAGGTGGCATTACTATTGCAATGGTCTAGGCTGCCATTCTCCTCACCACCAACCTGACACTAAAATCCCCAAAGCTAGGGCTCTCCCTTCCTTCAGACTCCCCTTCCCCATAGCCTGCCCCATTATCCTCTCTCCTCCCATTTATTTCCAACCTCCACCCTTCCCACCCATATCCTCTACCCCTTTAACACTTTTTCAACCCAAACACTTTTCAGCCACAAACTTCCACACCCCTTGGCCAAAACGCATCCCCACCCTGCTTTTTTGACACCAATTTACAAACACTTCTCCACCCTCCTCAACAGGAGGTTTAGACCTCAGTCACTTGAGAGGCTCCTCTCCCCTCCCCCCAGGCAGTGTGGATGTTGAAGGAGACGGGAGAATACTCTTTTTTAGTAAATAGGTCTCTCTAAGTAAGCATTCTTCTGTCATAGTTACTTGTGAACTTATTTGCTTATCTACGTAGCCTCTATCTCTCAGCTAAACTGTAATCTCTGTGAGGGTATCCTGTCAGGGACCTGGTGTGTTACTGGATTCTCATGTACCTGGAAGTTGAGCAACAAATATTTATAAGTGAATAACTGAAAGAACAGCGGGACAAATACTGGATGCTCTAAATGAGCTGAGATTCCTCTTCTTCAGTCAGGAGGGGTCAATGCAGATTAAGTGACAGCCATTTGGTGAAAAGAAAGAGGCCAAGAAACAGAGCTAATGAATCTGACATATCCGCTGCAAGAGTGCATACAAGCCTTTCTCAAACCCAAATTAATGATGGGGATCACATTCTGGGGTCTCACAATGATGTGACACCGAACTCCAGGGCTGCCTCGAGCCCTGAGCCGGCAACCACGCACCTTTCCCTGCACGCCTACGTCTGAGCAAGGGGACGTGGCAGAGGATACTGGGGGCAGTCGGGGCAAGTCCAAGGAGAAAGGTGCCAGGCGGAGAGCGGTCGGTGCTGCACAAAGAAGCAGAAGATGCCGGAACGCGAAAACCTGAGCAGGGCGGCGCGCGGCCGTGCGTCCCGCGCTTACCTGCGAGTGCACGGCTTTGTGCTGCTCCAGGCTCACCGCGTGCCCGAAGGTCTTGCCGCATATCTCGCATGCAAAGGGTCTCGTGCCGCTGTGGGACCTGCGCACGTGCACCTCGAGCCCGTGCGGTGTGGAGAACACCTGAGGCGGGTGGGGCCGGGGAGAGGGCCGCTGAGAGGGGCCGAGGGGCGCGGACGCTGGCTGGGCGCGGGCCGGGGGCGGGGGCGCGGGGCCGCTAAAGCCAGGCGCGAGGGAGCCTCACCTTGCTGCACTTGATGCACTTGTAGGCGCCGCCGCCCATTAGCAGGCGGGTGCACAGCAGCTCCGACTCCACCTTGACGCCGGTGCCCTTGTCGCCGTGCAGCCCGTGGCCGCTCTCCGGGTACAGCCCGCCTGTCGCCGGCCTCTCATACAGTCCTGCCGCCGCGGGCCCAAAGTCGCGGTAGAGCCCCAGGCCCGCGCCGCCGGCAGCTCCGCCTCCTGCGCTGCCTCCCCCGGGCGCCCCGGCCCCCGCGCCGCCAGCAGCCCGCTCCCGGCCGTACAGCGCCGCGGGGTGGCCTGGCTCCGGGGTGCGCTCACAGAAGAGGCCCAGGCCGGCGCCGCGCTCCAGGGCCGCGCACGGCCTGTAGCTCTGCACCAGGTGCCGCAGGTCGGAACCCGCCAGACCGCTCCACGAGTACGGCTTGAAGGGCAGGGGGAAGGGCTGAACTTCGTCCAGCGAGGGGCACACCGACTTCTCCGAGGCTGTGGAGGCACAAGAGGGCGTCCGGTTAGGTCAGGCCTGAGACCCGGCGGTGTCGGCTAGTCGGTGTGTCTGCGAAGTGCCAGGCACCCAGCCCTTGTGCAGCACTCGGTGCGCCAGGCCTCTCGCTGCGTGCCAGGGAAGCCCCCAGGCTCAAACGCCGGCCGGGTCCCTGGGGCCTCGAGGACCACTGGAGGCGACAAGGCAGCACACAGAAACTTAAAATGACATCGGGTGAGGAGAGAGGTAAATTCTGTGCCAGGTCAGCGGAAGCGCACGGCATTAAGAGAGTCTTTTCTGGCTGGACCAGCACATCTGGCGGCCCCATAGAGAAAGACGCGCCACGCTTCAAAAATGCTCCGAGCAGAGCGGAGTTGCGCGGGAAGAGAAAGCGGCGGCCGTTCCGGCCCTGGACCGAGCTTGTGGGCAGAGGGCCCAGCTCCGGCGCTCTCCCAGCCCCTACGTGTTTCTACTCCGTCCTTTTTCTTTCCCGGAATCGGGAAGGAGGGAGGCAGAGAGGACCAATAAAATGCGGCCCGGCCTATCCGAGACATATCTGTCTGGGAAAAAACAAAAAACGGGAAGGCGTTAACATTTCTCAAAGTTATTAAATACCCAATGCAGGTAGCCAGGGCCAGTGGGAAGGGAGCTCGGGCTTGCTAAATACTCCCTATTCCCAGTCCTGTCATAATTTGACAGAGGAAGAAAAAATCCCACGAATTTCTTAGAGGAATGATTTACAATTTAAGGTTTAGTCACCACCTGCCAGACAAACAGCTTTCCGAATTCGCGGCCTTCTGCACCCGACCCATGCGAATTTTGCTAAAACCAAATACCAATATATACTTTTCCCTAAATGCATACGGATTTACAAATCTGTTCACACACACCGCAGACTCCAGTCCAGGCTAGCCGCTTCAATGAGAAGCTGCATTTCGAGTTTCCGTCGGAGATTCCGGCGGTGCCCAGTCCTTGCGCGGCGGTGTCCTGCACAGCCAAGAAGGACCCTCGGGTCGCCGGCTCCCAGACGCACCCTCTTTAGCCAAGTCGACGCACTGAGTGTTGGACGGGGTTGGGGGTATCTTTTAAAACTAGTAAATTAAATCTGGAAATAACCGGCCCTTGGCAGAATCCCGCTGTTCAGCGCACTCCATTCCCCACCGCCGGAACCCGAGATTCGCTCCCACCCAACGTGCAGTCGGTTTGCGCGAAGCTCGATTGCTCTCTGGAAATGAAACCAACGGGCTGGTCCCCAAAGCCGGGCCAACCCGGCAGAACGAAAACTGAAATAGGCCCCCAATCCGCGCCTGCGAAGACCTAGCGGGGGCCCGAGATTTTCGTCCCGGACCGGTCCCTCCCGCCTGGCGCCCAGCTCTGCCAGGCCCAACGCCGCGGGAGCGAGCTTAATTTTTAAAGGCAACGACACTTTTCTCTCAGACTGCCCAGGTCTCCGTTTGAGACTTGGGGGTCTGGATTCTGGGATCCCATCACTGCCTGGGATCCAAGCAGCCGACCCCGCGAGCAGGCTGCCCCTGTCCCACAGAAGCCGATGCCTCCCCGTGGGGCCCAAGAACAAGCTCCCTCCTCTCGGAAAGACTCTCCGCCATCCTTTTGGCATTTCTGTGCCCAAAGCCGCTCCGGTTCATTCCTCACCGCTGGGTCTCTGCCGCCCGGGCCCCAGAGCTCCCAGCGGGTCTCTACCTGGAGACACAGAAGGCGACGGAGGCCTCCAGAAGTCCTCACACTCCGAGCTCCGATCGCCGACGCTGCCTTCACAGCTGCCGGGGGACGTGGAGGCTCTGTCGGGGGCTTCGGTCAGCTGAGACTCGGGGGATAAACGGCCCCGGGGCTCCGCCTTCGCCCCGCCTGTGCTCGAGGTGCTGTCTGCGGAGAGGAGGTAGGATAGGGGCTCAGGTTGTGTCTGGATGGGCCCGATGGTTCTGAAGCGGCGCCCCCCAGACCGTGGCACCTGGGCTCCCTCAGCTCTCCCCAGACCCGGCCGGAACCCTCCCGGATCCAGGGGCGGGAGCAGAGAGGCCTTGGCACCTAGGCGACAAGCCTGGAAGGAACCTGAAAGGTAGGTAACAAAAAAGGCAGCAAAGGGGCTTCGGGACCGCCCTTCCCGGTTCCTGGGGGATGGTGTGGCGGGACACAGAGTCTATGGCCCCGGGAGCGGCCCCGCCCGGCCCGCGCACGCCCCGCACCTGCTCCGCCTGGCGCCAGTACATTCTCCAGGCGGAGGGAATAGTCGGGTCCCGGGGAGCGCGGCTGGTGGTAACTGTGAGCCTTTTTGCTCTTAACCAGGAACGAACGCGGCATGGTGGTCGGGCGCGCTCCCCACTCTGCTCCAAGGGTCCCTGGAGCCTCCGTCAGCCCACCGTAAGCCCCAGCCAGGCGGAGACCTGCGAGAGGAGAACAGGGTGGAAACGCAGGTCAGCACGCACCGGGACCCGGGACTGGGCAGCGGAGTAGACAGAGTTCGGGCCAGGGAGGAGGGAGAAAGGCCCGTGGGAGGAGGGGCTTAGCCCCGCTGCGCCGCGCTCACCAGGTGGCACTCGGACAGGTGGCGCGAGCTAGCCGCCGCCGCTCAGCGGTAAAACCCGTCCCTGGGCTCAGACTCAGGCCTCTTCCTTCTGCCCTGCCCACGCCCCTTGGCCCCTCCCCTTCCCTAGCAAAACTCGTTTTGGTAATCAAACTCTCCGAGAGCCGAAGTCCCCAACGGGCCAGTTACCCCAACTCGACCACACACTGCCT
This sequence comes from Mesoplodon mirus, assembly GCF_964341445.2. Lineage (NCBI taxonomy): Eukaryota > Metazoa > Chordata > Mammalia > Artiodactyla > Ziphiidae > Mesoplodon > Mesoplodon mirus. The sequence goes on from NC_138978.1 coordinate 88,027,414, forward strand.
GTCTGGATCCGCTCTTGGGCTGGGGAGAAAGGCGTAGACGCGCGGATCAGTTTAGGGCGGGGGAGGGCGGAATGTGTCGATGGTCGCGGACCGGGTTGAGGCAAAGAACCAAGCCCTCCAAGAGACAGCTACAGACTGTAGTGAAAGGGGGTCGGGGGAGAGACGCCTCCGGCTGATTGAGGGGCGGGGTCGGGGGAACTGCATCAGAAGGACTGGGGGAAGCAAAGGCCGGAGAAAGAAGGCAGGAAGGTAGGGAAGCAGGTGGCAGAGGACCAATCAAGGCCCCGGGAAGAACTCGCTTCCCGGTGATCTTGATCGCCCCTCACTTGTGCCCCACGCGGGGAAGAAATTGGCCCGGAGACGCGGGTGCGGAGGGAACAGGCAGGGATCGGCGCAAAACACACCAGACCATGGAGACCTAACCTCGGAAACAAAGTCCCGGGAAAAAGCACTTTCCGTTCTGCTCACCAAAAGCCTCGCCCTGGGGAAGTCGAGCCGGGTTCGCGCGCTACGGCTGTGAAACGCGCGGTGTGCTGGAGTCCGCAGAGAACCAACCGTTTAGAGGACGCGGGAGAGCGCAGGCTGCTCTGGCAGCAGCTAGAGAGTCGGGATGGGGGCGCGGGCCTGGGAGGGAGCTAGCTGCCCGCTACGCCGCTCTCATTAACCCCCCAATCAGTTCACCTAATCCCGGGGTCGAAACCTGAGCCCGGCGGGGAGGCGGGGCAGAGCCTACGGCCTTTCCTGGGGCTCGCTCCGGGGGCGGGACCTGGCGGGCTAGGAGGTTTGGGGAAAACGAATCTGCCTTTCTCTCAGGGTGAAGGTGATGGGGGACGGGTTCAAGTGCGAGCTGCAGGCTCTTCGGGCACCGCAGCTCTCGGTTGTCTTGGTTATTTCAGAAACAAGGGCCCTGGGGATCCCGGGTCTGGGAAGGACCCCTCATCTTTGAGCTTCGCGCGACTTATTCTGCCAGACCAGGCACAGTGCGGTTCCCAGAGCAAGATGCAGGACAGAGTCTAAGTCTGCCGGTTGGCGCTCCGGAATCAACACGAGTTCTCGCTCCACGTCCCACTGTGTCCCCTTCCCCGGAGGAGGAATGGACAGGCGTGGGAGAAAAGACCGCTGGGACATATAGCTGAGTCTCAAGGGACGTTTCCCTTGTCCTAAACGCCAGAAGGCCCCTAGGATTAAAGGTGTTGCCCGCCCGTACCCGGGCCGGCCCCTAAGGGACGGGGCTTCAGGAGGCCTCGAGGTGCTCGGCTGCCCTAGGGCGAAGCACTGCCGATTCAGTTTTCCCTGCGCCCCGGCGTGAGCTGCTCCGTCGGCTGTATACTTAGACACCACAAATCCAAAACCAATTTCTTAAACAGCCATGAAACTCGGAGGAGAAGGAAAATGGGGTGAAAATGTCCCGAGGGCCCTGCTGCGGTTTGGGTCTGCGTTGGCGCGGAGCGGGACGGGGGCGAGAATGCAGGGGGTGAGCTGTCCCCGCCACAGCTGAGTCTGGACTGACTGGCACGGAAGCGACCTCCCGACTCAGGCCACAGCCCTGCGCCTCCTTTTCATCCTGGCTGGCTCTGTCCGTTCCAGGGAGGGTTGAATGGGTAGAGGGGTGGTAGGACCAAGGGCTGATCGCGTGGGAAGGCGACCTCTCGCAGCAGCTGGCGCCCGGGGGCGGGGCGTCCTCCTCGGCGCACGCGGGCCGGCCGGGCCTCTCTTCACGGTCAGGGCCTGGGAAGGCGGGAGCTGGAGGCGCAGAGCGGGCAGCCTCCTGAGCCCAAATGCCGCCGCCTCCCCACCAGATGTTTCCTTCCCGGTGGATCCCGCTCCCCTGCAGAACCACCATACCGCCTGGAGTGCGCCCCCTGAACCAGATCCCCAGCCCCTCCGTGCGGATCGCGCGGGGACCAAGAGGATAGAGCTCTTTTGGCTCCCGAACTGCGGCCGGCAGCGGGTGGGAACCGGCAGCGCCCTCTGGTCGCCCCCGCAGTGCCGGTGTCCCGCCAGTTCCTGCGTCCGCCCCCGCCAGGGAGGGAGGCGCAGCGGACCTACCTGCGGGGTCAGGGCGCGGGTATCGCGCTCCGAGAGTTTTCAAACTGAGTTGCTTTCGGGAGAGACCGCGCTGTCTCTCTCTCTCTCTCTTGCTCTCTCTCTCTCTCTCTCTCTCTCTCCTTTTTTAATCTTCCGAGCTCAGCCCCCAAAACCACAAGCTTCACTTCCTGAGCGTTAAGGAGTAGCTCGCTTAGCCCTGTCAGACCTGCCCCCCCAAGCCCCAGTCGGGCGGCGGGCGCGCTCCCCCTTTGCGCAAGGCTATAGGAAGCGGACAGGGGGCCTGGCCTTTCTAGCCGCCCTCCCCTGAGGCCCTCCCCGTTTTTTCTCTGCGGAACGGCGGGAGATGGGGAGACCCGGAGGGCTCAAACACCCAGGCACTAGAAATGACTCGAAAGAAAATGAACTATTCTTGGCTCCTGGGAGACTTCCGCAGCGAGAAGAAGTCACAGATTCAGGACACAGATTGACTGGAGTGCAGGGGGTGGGAGCGCCCAGCTCCGAGGAAGCCTCCCCGCCCATCTGGTCCGGGACACCCCCCCACAGCCCCGCTGCCTGCTTGGGCTGCGCCGCCCCCGGGTCGGGGCCGTGAATCACCCGCCAGCGGTGCCGCCGGCCTGGAGCCCGGCGAGTGGCCGCGGCGTCCGCAGAGCGAAACCTGCCCCGCGGCCCCGAAATAGCTTGTTGTGGAAACACTTCGGGATAAATACGCCCAACAAGGCTGAAAATACCTTGACACCCAATCCCAGAGGTTTGCTCATTTCCCTTCGGATTTAGGTAATGGTTAAATTTGGAAGAGGTGGGCGAGCGCCGAGCCCCCGACCGAGAGGGCGCAAGCGGCGCGTCCCGCGGGCGCCCGGCTGGGCTGGCGGGCGCGCCCTCCCCACGTAGCGCTCACCCGCGCTGGGCCGGGTCCGCTCGGCCGGCGGCTAATTTCCGGTGGTCGGAGCTGCGAAATTAAAGGCCGCGCGGGAGGGAGCGCGCGGGGGCAGCGACGGCGGCTGCTCGGCTGACCCCGCCCTGCCGGGGCAAGCCAAGGAGAGCCGTACCCCAGGCACGGGCTCCGCCACCGCCTGAGGTCAACCCAGGCATCTAGTCGGACGGGAGCGGTAAAGCGCCATAAAAGCACTACCCTGCTGATTACTGAAAAGTCTCTTCGCTGGGATTGTGTGTTCCATGAGGGTAGGGGTGGATCTACAGCCTTGTGTCCTGGTGGGCTCGTAGCAAATGTCTGTGGACTGAGTAAATGAATGAATGGCACTAATTAACTAATTAATTGTAGTAGAATAGGAAAAATTAAAACCTCACCCATAAATTTAAAAATGCAGCGACCTCCAACGCTAGACTGTATGTCATGATCCATAGAGTGTGGCCTGTGGTGTGTACTTAAAGCCTAAACCCTTTTCTAAGGGGGATGGATATCGTTATAATTACCTTACTTTCCTAAATGAATTGAGTTAGATTTTGATCACTACTTCCTGCACAATAAATTTCCAGTGTCAGATACCGGGAGAAGGGAGTGGTGTTCCTCAGTTCTTGCAAAATAACTTGCTATATTTTAGATTAATCCAAAGTTGTCATGCAAAAAAAGTCCTTAGAGAATGCTTTTTAAAAATGATTTTTAATTTGCATTGTAAATCTAAAGGTTTGTGGAAAATATTTGACTACTATTGCCGTGCTTCAAGCATGCTTTAATAATTTAGACGTTTCATACAGCAATGGCTGCACACCTACTATGTGCCAGATGCGAGACCATACACGCATCTTAATTGTGTGACTGTGTCCTCCTTACGCCACTGTTCATTTGCTTAACATACTCTTTTTTTTTTTTTTTTTTACCGAGCTGATCTCCCTGTGCTATGCGGCTGCTTCCCACTAGCTATCTACCTTACGTTTGGTAGTGTATATATGTCCATGCCACTCTTTCACTTTGTCACAGCTTACCCTTCCCCCTCCCCATATCCTCAAGTCCATTCTCTAGTAGGTCTGTGTCTGTATTCCTGTCTTACCCCTATGTTCTTCATGACATTTTTTTTCTTAAATTCCATATATATGTGTCAGCATAGAGTATTTGTCTTTCTCTTTCTGACTTACTTCACTCTGTATGACAGACTCTAGGTCCATCCACCTCATTACAAGAGTATGCTTAACATACTCTTTATAAATAAATGCAGAGGTAAGCAACCTTAATCAGAAGGACTACAAATATTGAATTAGCTGAAGGGAAATTAAGGTCATTTTGTTAAAGTTTTTATTTGTGTGTTTTGTTCTGGCCTAAGGTATAAAAATCTTAAAGCAGTAGAAAACACATCTTTCTTTTTTCCTTCTATCTTATGCAACAGCAAAAAAAAGACCAAACAATTTTTTAAATGATAAATGGGACCAAATTTATTATCAACCAAGTTCTAGAGAAATGGCTGAACCATTTCCTTTGCACATTAGCAAGTTCAAAGTCAAAATTTCTTGTGCTGTGATTAGTTAGTAGTTTAGTGTTGCTGTTTGAAGTCTCAGAAAACATGGGAAGACTTTGAAGGGGACAAATAATCACCTTAGAATAAATCCCGTTCATTCAGAGTAAATCTAGTCATCTTGGTTTTTGTTTTTGTTTTTGTTTTTGTTTTTTTTTGTTTTTGCCCTTCACAGCCTCTGAGTTTGCAAAATAAAACTGGGGACTGGAACAGGGACACCCAGAAAGGAGCAGGTGGGAGGGGAATGGCACCGAATTCCCCTCTACATACTTTATGTTATGAGCCATGTGGATGTATTACTAATTCAAATAAATAAATACACATTAAAAATATTCAGCCATTGAGATCAGGTTATCTATCAGGTGCATAGTGTTGGAAAGTGATTCTCACGCTTAGAGGGGACAGAGGAGAAAGGTAAGAAGAGGGGCACCCAGAAAGGTTAAGAAACTTACCAAGGGGCAGCATAGAGCCAGGACTGGAAGCAATGATAGAATGAACCTGACTTCCTACTACCCCAGACTCCCTCTCATTTACCACTTAACGGAGAGTGAGGAGAGTAAGCCCCCCCTCCACGAAAAGTACACTTTTTTAAATCTAGGAAGAATCCCTCCCCCCAAATATTCCTTTGGAACTGGATATAATGGTAAGCAGAACGTAGGCTTGGGGCATAATTTTCTATAAATACTGGTTTTCCCAAAAGAGGATGTTAAGTTTACTAATTTTGTCAGTAATTTACTAATTATTATTAAATAACAATAATAATGTATCTACAGATGCCAAATAACAAATGACCTTCTTCATATGGCAAACATTTCCAAGCTCTGGCCAGTGGCTCATTTATTTCAAGCAGCATCTCATAGATCAGAATTTCCTTACAACAAAAGATTTGAGACATTTTAAAAAAGAAAATTGTAACAGGATATTACCAGTCTCTTGTTTTTTTCACAAAGCTTTACAGTTACCATCTCTGTTCTGTTTGTGGGAGGCATAGGAAAAATGGGTGATCCTGAGGAGGGGTGATGCTTCCATTTCCAGCATACATTTCTGTGATGTTTGCATCATTTGATCCTCACAGCGATGCTATCAGGAGGGGAGAGAGTCTGCGCTTTTTGTCGATGGTTATTTGTGGTATCTATCTCTGTTCTGCCAGTTACTACTGTGACCTTGAACAAATTAGTTCAACTCTCCCAGCCTCAGTTTCTCATCTATAAAGTCAGAGTACCTACCAATCTTGCAAGACCATGGAGCAGTCCTTTGATTTCCACTCTTCACAGGATCCTCTGGGCACCAAGAATGGAAGAATGCTCCCAGTGAAGGTGTCCTAGTTTTAACCTCCTTGTCCCATGTCCTGATTCAATTTGTTCAACTTTGCATAAGTAAACTTTGTGACAGCAATTTGCAGGGACTTGGATTTTTTTTTAAATCAAACGTCAGGGAAAAAATGAATCAAGGATCTATTTTCATTTCTAGATATTCTATGGAATTATTTGGGGGAAGTTAAATGAATAACTAACTTGTTTCAGAACTTAGTTTACCCATCTTTAAAACAAGAAATGCCTCCCATGTATCAAATACCATGAGCTATTGGCTGAGGAGTAGCTGTGGGAGAGATACTGAGAGTAAAATCAATGTTTAATACACACAGTAAAAAGAAAAAAAAAATCACAGGATGGGACTAGGCATGAGGCTCCTCTGTAAACCAGACAAGAGATTTTGTCTATAAGAAGGTGGTGCTTTATTTTTTAAATATATTTTTTCATTATAAATTATATTAGATACAGTTTGATAAAGAAAGAAAAGAAGAAACCCAAGACAACATTCTAATATTTTTGCTCTGCTTCTTAAAAAAAAAAGTAATTGTAATCATATCACAGATACAAATGTGTATTCTGGTTTTTCCACTGGATAATAATATTTCTTTTTTCTATTCTCTTTATTTTTTCAGATTTTCTTTAATTGAACAAAAAACTATTTTATAGTAAAAATTATTTAAATAAAAATTGTAACAATCATGTTCCTTGCTTTTATATTGTCTTTTATCATTCTCAATTGCTATAAAAAGAATTCTATCAAGTAGGTTACTATAATTTACTTAATCATGCCTGTCTTAGTATTTAGCTTGTTTTCATTTTTTACTATTTTAAGTAATGCAGTGATAAGTTTTCTGGCTATAGCTTTGCCCACATTTTAAATTGTTTCTTTAGGATATATTTCTAAGTGTGGAATTTCTGGATCCAACAATGAATATTTTTTATGGCTCTTGATACATACCAGAAAAAGTGTTTTGGATAGCATGTTTGTGTAATGCACAAGCCAAAAAAATTCATATCACTTAGCAAACAGTTAAAAGATTATTAAAAAAATCAACTATGGAAAAGTTGGACCTTGATAAAAGACCAGACATAGAACTGGTTTTTATTTTATGCACAAGAAGTATTTGTGAGACAGTGGCCACACCCTGTCATATTGCTATAGTTTTGTTCTCTTGCTATTAAAAAACTATTTAATTTTTGTCTTTGGATTAGCTGTTTTGGTGGGTGAAGTTAGACAGAAATAAGAGATACATATTTTTTCTAAATTGTATTAATTCAAGGAATATAAATGCAGAGTGATAATTCTGTGATGCCTTAATTGAAATGTTTGAAATGTTAGGTAATATATTTGTCTCCCTTCCACTCTTATAAGTAGCAAGCTATCAAAATAAAATTCAAATGACACTATAAGTCAGAATAAAATTTGATGGTATCATCATTTATGGAAAGTGGGTAATGCTTTTTTACCAACATATGCAAAAATTGGGAAATGGGGTAAAGGAGAAATTTGGAGATAAAAAAATTAGTATAAGACTTACGCCATGAGTAAGACCCAATCTTGTATTAATATTCAGAACCTTTTCAAACATGAAGAGAAACACTATTTTCCTTTAATAAACATTTTGGAACTGATATATTTAAATCTTGTCACATTATAAAACATGTTCTATTAGTATAAAATTCTAAATTAAACTTTTACATAAAGGATTTCAAACATCTGAAGAGGGAGGGGCTGTCAGCTTTGGTGTTCAGAGTTCAAATAAGAAAATTGTTAACCTCACCACATGTATATTTTTACATTGTTCCTAAGAACAGATTGACTGAATAAAGTGTCATCTTATGTGTGGGCTGCATGAAATGACTCTTCATAGAAACATACCCAGCGTGAACTTTCATGGAAAAAAAAAAGTAGGTTTTAGTTGGTGAATGGAAAATGTAACGAGAGAGAAAATGTAAAATTATTTTTCTTTTTTTTCATCATTTCCTCTAAGATGTTTGGTGATCATTTTACCCTATGTTTACCCCAGCTGAGACACTTCACTTTCAAACAGTAAAGCCTATATATTGTAACTTTAAAAAGTTACTTATAAAGCATAGCTCTGCTACAGGGAATGTCTGATCCCATACCTGGAAGCAAGGTGGGAGTTGAGGCTCCTGGAAAACTCAGGCAGGCTGCGAGGCTCAGAAGATCAGGCCTCATGGATATCCCCAGACTCTCCCTGAGAGACAACTCCCTGGGAGAAGGACAGCAAGACCCGTGGTTGGCAGATGCAACCCGCTGGGTGTTCTAGCTCTGTCGCTTACTGGTCTCGTGGAGGAGAGGGAAAGGCTGGGACTTCTCAGAGGCAGACATTAGAGTCATTTCTATTTCTGCATAAGGACATCAGTGGTTTAAGAAGCCCAGGTTCTGATAACTAGCAGCTTTTTAAAACCCAACCCAAATCTGTTGAGTCCCAATCTTGTCTCTTTCCACCAAACCATACTAATAGTTCCACATCCAGCACAGGGAGCAAAAGCCTTGAGCCAAAAGCCATTAGAGCCTGTTAGAGCCTTGGGGAGTGATAAGGATGGGGGAGATCAAGCCGATAACCAAGTTTGATTGGTAGAGGAGAGGGAACACATTTCCTCACCTACTGCTGCGAGCTTGTAACCAACCCCAGCCCACCTCCGCCTTGCCCCCCTGGCACGCTGCTCATCACAAGCCCAGAAACAGCATTAAATGAGTGAGTTGCTGAAAGTAGAATAGCTGCGTGACAGAACACCTGTAAAGTTGATAAAAGGAAATATTAAAACACACTTCCATATCCCACTACCTTAGCTTAACCACTAGTAATACTTTGGAGTGTTTTTTCCTCAATCTTAAAAAAAAAAACTCAAGGTGTATATTTTGCATGCTATGATCGTGTTGTATAATTGTCTGTGTAAGTGACGTGTTATGATTTTATTTATTAACATTTTTCTGGACAATTGGATTGTTTCTTTTTCCCTACTATGAATGATGCTGTGATTTTTTTTTAAGTGCATTTGGGTTTCTGTGTATATATAATTCTTTCTTTAGGATTGATTGCCAGAAACGGAATTACTGCATCAAAGAATAAGGACCTTTTTAAGTTTATGAACACATATTGACAAATTATTTTCCCAAATGAGTATAATAATTACACCTCTGCCAAGAAAAATTATAAAGACCATAGTAACCAAGGAACAGAAGAATGTAGTCATTAAAGGCGTGGACTCTGAGCCAGATTTCTACAATCTAGAAATTCTGGCTCTGTCATTTATTAGCCTTAGACAAGTTCCTCAACCTCTCAGTCCCTCAATTTCTTTACCTGTGAACATACTTATAATAATAGCACCTACCTCATAGTTTGTTGCACTGCACAGATTTAACGAGATAATAGACGTGAAGCATCGAGTAGGCATTTATGAAGTGTTAGTTATTGTCACTATATACCAAGCACTATCGAGGCCCTTTCATACATTTTCTTGAACCATCCCAATAAACATGCTGTGGAAATAGACTTGAAGAGATTTGCCTTTCCTAGATCACGTAGCCGAGAAGGACAGGGTCGAGATTCAAACCCAGGCCAGCCTGGCTGCAGACCCTGTAGGTGGACTCTTGGAGGTAGGGCCCACAGTGTGGGAGCAGTAGCTTGCATACTCTGGACAATGACCAGGAATTGCCAGGAAGCGTTTTACTATGGATTTCTGACATCCCCAATCAGACCGACCACCTGAGAGATTCAGGCTCTCAGACCTCATCTCCCACAGGAGGCCTTGGGTTCTGGGCTTTCCAAGATTACTTTCAACTCTCATGGTCTGTGTCTCCATCAAATTGAGTAGTTCATCAAGGCTGGGGCTGGTAGAGAGTGGCAAATGATCACTGCCTCTTCCTAAAATACCCTTCTTATTAATAAACAAATATTTATTTTGTGTTCCCCTTTCTAAAATATTTTTAACTCTTCCTGTTGTCAGGTAAGGGCCAATTCAGTGATAGGGGCCATGAGGTTTCATTTGAGCTTTAATTAAAATGCACCCACCACACACACACCCCTGCACATGACCCCCAGTCCAGACGTGTCTGATGAAAGAACGAACAGGGCATCTGTGCGAATCAGGAATTTGCTTGTGCACTGCATGGTTTCTTTGTCCACTAGTAGAAGAATGTCCTGGTTGCAACAAGGAAACACAAGGGACAGCACCAGAATGAACTCTGACTCAGGATGGTAACCTGGGTGACCAGTGTGGCAGCTGAGTTTAAAAGCAGTCCCTGAGGCCTGAAGGATGGAAAGGCAAGTGGTGGCATAGTTGTTCCACAGGAGGATGGGGTTTGTGGATTCAACAGCACGATTCAGTTTAATTCAACAAATATTTAGTGAATACTGGTTGAATGTCATGTACCGTGCCCTATGTGGGGTACAGAGATGGATATGGGGGTCTCTGCTCTCCTTTACCCACAAAGAAGGGACTATAGCAGGGAAGGTAAATAAAAGAGAAAATTAATGAATGAAGAATATTTCCCTCCAACCCCAGGCCTCTGAGATGGCCATTTGGCCTGGCATACAGGGACTTTTTCCTTTTTTCTTTTTTGGCTGCACTGCATGGCTTGCAGGATCTTAGTTCCCTGACCGGGGATCGAACCTGGGTTCATGGCAGTGAAAGCCTGAGTCTTAACCACTGGACCTCCAGGGAATTCCCCAGGGACTTTTCTTTTGACCAGTGTGATAGTTAATTTTTCGTGTTACTTTGACAAAGGGACACCCAGATAGCTGGTAAAACGTTATTTCTGGATGTATCTGTGAGGGTGTTTCCCAAAGAGATTAACATTGCATCAGTAGATAAAGTAAAGAAGATCACACTTAACAATGTGGGCTGGCATCATCCAGTCTATTGAAGGCCCTAATAGAACAAAACGGTGGAGAGGAAGGGTGAATTCTCCACCCCACCCCCCTTCTCTCTCATCTTCTCTTAGCCTTGGACATTGGAATTTCTGGTTTTCAGACCTTCAGCCTCGGACTGGAGTTGCACCATCAGCTGCCCTGTTTCTCAGGCATTTAGACACAGACTGAATTATACCACTGGTCTCCTGGTTCTCCAGCTTGCAGATCGTGGCACTTCTTGGCCTCCATAACAGTGTGAGCCAATTCCTATAATAAATTTCCTCATATATATCTAGATATATCCTATTGGTTCTATTTCTCTGGAGAACCCTGATGAGTACAACCAGTCAGCACCATTGCACAGTTTCTGCTAAAGATCTGAAATTAACAAAATACATGAGGCTGGGGTTAGAATTTTGGAGCATCAAAATATTCGACCAGTTGTGAAGAATGTGATGTACTTTTTGCACAGACATTTTTCCTTCTGGTTTGGGAAGTATTTTGGATTGTAGAAAGGCATTTATTTGATTTTGGCATATTCCATGATGCTTGTCTAGCCAAAATTTCTCCATGTTTTTGCTTGGATTCTCTGGGAAGGAGTCAGAGAAGGTGGATGAAAATGTTTTCTTTCTTTCTTTCTTTTTCTTCTCTCTCTCTTTCTTTCTAATAGCAAAGTTGAGATTAACTATTACTATTAACTATTTTTGGTACTAAGACCAGCTGTATTTCTCTCTGGAATCCTAAAAAGTGGTTATTGTGTGATAGAAATGAACAATGTTTCATGCTTCCTTATAATAGATGCAATACTCAATACACAGTGTTGATATCACAGAAAAGTACAAATTGGTAAAAATTATACTTTAGGAAACTATGGCACTGTCTAGCAAGGTACCAGTTGTCTAATGATCTGGTTTAATCCATGGATATGTTTTAGACTAGACTGTCTGAAAAAGCACATAAGCTGATGTATGCTTCAAACAATCCTCCCTGAAAATTGCTTCTCCCTACTGAGTTTTTAGTAAATATTGGATGGGCTTCCCTGGTGGCACAGTGGTTAAGAATCTGCCTGCCAATGCAGGAGACATGGGTTGGAGCCCTGATCGGGGAAAATCCCACATGCCGCAGAGCAACTAAGCCCGTGCACCACAACTACTGAGCCTGCGCTCTAGAGCCCATGAGCCACAACTACTGAGCCTATGTGCCACAACTACTGAAGCCCGCGCACCTAGAGCCCATGCTCCTGACAAGAGAAGCCACCACAATGAGAAGCCTGCGCACCACAACGAAGAGTAGCCCTGCTCGCTGCAACTAGAGAAAAGCCCACGTACAGCAGCAAAGACCAATGCAGCCAAAAATAAAATAAAATAAAATAATTTAAAATAAATAAATTAATTAATTAAAAAATAAATATTGAATGACAAAATGAGATTATATTCCCAGCCAAATCCTGGAATGTAGCTATCCTGAGTTGTCTAAATTCAGACACACATGCCTTAATAGACAATTCAAGGGTAGAGTTTGGCCTATTATGAAAGCTGAGGTCCCTAAGGACAGCTGGCTGGGTAAAAGGCTTTTCTCACCTACAAGGGAAAACCAAAGTCAGGTGTAGACTTTTCCTGAGGAAATTGTTTTGAGTTTTTGTAGCACACAAACTCAACTCTAAAAGCTCACATCCATAGAACATGGCCAAAATGATATTTTTCCAACTTTATATTTTCAATACAGAAAAGTTCAAAGAATAGTGCAATGAACATCCAAATAATTCTAGCTAGATTCAACTCCAACATAACCTTAATATAAAATTTGAATAAAAATATTAACACCAAAAGAAAATCTTAATTAAGCATCCCCAGAATTCATAACTTTTAGTAGGGCTACTTCCTGCCATATCTACCCTCTGGGTAGATGTACAGGGGGATAATTAAACAAAGTAACTTACATAACATTGTTTTAACATTATAAACCAGTTAAAAGAGGAGAAATAGGGGCTTCCCTGGTGGCGCAGTGGTCGGGAGTCCGCCTGCCGATGCAGGGGACACGGGTTCGTGCCCCGGTCTGGGAAGATCCCACATGCCGTGGAGCAGCTGGGCCCATGAGCCATGGCCACTGAGTCTGCGCGTCCGGAGCCTGTGCTCCGCAACGGGAAAGGCCGCAACAGTGAGAAGCCCGCATACCGCAAAAAAAAAAAAAAAAAAGAGAAATACCTACTGAATACAAACCAAATGTAAATTTATTTTGCAAGTATATACCTTCTCTGGCAGCAATTACCCAAGAGGGTTTTATCAAGAGCTCTGAGTTTGAGATGATAAGACTCATTTTATCTGCATATACAGAAGTGCTTGCTTTTCTTTTCTTTTTTTTTTTTTTTTACAACAGAAGGGAGTTGTCAAGCTCAGCTATGAAAACTGTTTTATTGCTCAGGTTCTTTAAGATTTAATATATGTGTTAATAGGGTGCAGAGATAGAGTGTATCTGTGTTGAACTTGTGCAGATGGCTCCATAACCAATTCATGCCAACAGACCTAAAGGCTGAGAAAATGTCAAAGGAATATTATGTTGAATGTAATAGACAAGCTATGTCTAAAGTCTGCCTATTCCTTATGTACAACACTAGCCAGAAAAACCCAGGCTCAGAATTTGTCAATCAAGATAATAACTCATTTTTTTGGTTGTTGACTATGAGTTCTTTCCCCATTTTATCTCATTGACTACAACAACCCTATGAGGTAGGCAGTGTTATTGTTATTATTCCTATTGTATGGGTGAGGAAACTGAAGCTGAGAGGTAACTTTGCCCGAAGTCACACAGTTAGTTAACAGGATTCAAACCTAAGTGGATTTGATATTAAAGCCCAGATTTTTAACTCTGGTTACACTACTCCCCTATAATAAGCAAACAGACTAGATGGTCCTTTAATCAGGCAGGCTTTTTCAAAGACAGAATAAATGCTGGCTGCTCTTCTGCCAGGCATGGTCATGTCTGTGGAGGGAACCAGTCAGAAATACCTCTTGTTTATAAGGACCAGAGCTTGTGATTTCACAGCGATTGTTAAACAGCTCTAGAAATAAAGTCTTGGGTACTTTATTCTCTTTTATAAACTTTTATTGTTATATAATATATATATATATAACATATATAAATATATATAAAAATATAGATAGATAGATAGATACAGTAAAAGTGCATACATCTTAAGAGTATAGCTTGGCTAATTTTTTTTTTTTTTTTTTTTTTTTTTTTGCGGTACCTGGGCCTTTCACTGTTGTGGCCTCTCCCGTTGTGGAGCACAGGCTCCGGACGCGCAGGCTCAGCGGCCATGGCTCACGGGCCCAGCCGCTCCGCGGCATGTGGGATCCTCCTGGACCCGTGTCTCCTGCATCGGCAGGTGGACTCCCAACCACTGCGCCACCAGGGGAGCCTGAGCTTGGCTAATTTTTACATAGATATACACCCAAGTCAAGATCTAGATTATTTTCAGGACCTCAGGTGCTATACTGAATTTGTATTTTTTAACCAGTTGCTTAACGTGGGAGACCATTACTGAGCTCTGGTTAGAAATTGGCTTGGGAGCTACAAAAATCCAGGCCATTGACCATGGTCTGTAGAGTTAGGTAAAGTGAGCCTCCCCTGAGCCTGCTCACATCTGGGTTGCCACTCCATCATCTTGCCTTGGAGATCATGTTCAAAGTGCCAAATCTAATGGCCTCAGTTTCTTCCAAAAGTTAATAGCAAAGAAGGTTTTATTGTTTTTGTTTGTTTTCATGGAAAATATCAAACATATATAGATAGAATAGTAAAATGTACCCCATGTACCCATCACCCAACTTCAACAGTAAATCTATGGCCAAACTTGTTTCATTTGATCATTTATCTCCCCATCCACTGCTCCCCTCCTCCACCTGACTATTTTGAAGTAAATCCCAAATATCATATCATTTCTTCTATAAACATTTCAGGACATCTCTCTAAAGAATAAGGACTCTTCTTAGCAGCAGTTTTGATGCAAAGAAAAATTATAGATCTTTGCTTTTATAAGTAAGTGTCAGGTGGACATTCCAGATTTTGGTTGTTTCATCATTAGTCCTATGAAGGTTTTCTTGGCCAACCAGTAGTTCTTGACAAATCATGTACTAGGAAAGTGATACCTTCATTTTCAGGAAAACTGGTTATGAGTTTTCTACATCCAAAGCAGTTTATGTAAAATTCACCTAATGATAAATTACCAGGTGTTTGAAAGCTCTCAGCCACCTTACTCTTGTCAGTGCACCGATCACCCTAATCTAATTCCTAGGTATTATGGCTCTATGACAAGGATGCTCTTAGTTAAGCCAGAGAAGAGAAAATTTTATATGTAATCCAGAGTATTCGTTCTAAGGGTGGTTAGCAGCATAATAATAATATATGTTATAACTACAACATATGAAGCAATCTCTCAGATTAGAGGGGAAAATTTCCCCCCAAATGTATTCAATACCACGTTTCCATTTACAAAGAATATATGTCTTCAGTTTAAATTAGCCTGTTCCCAAAAGTATGCTCTATAAGGAAAATGAATATTCTTTTATAGTACTAATGAGAATGTTAATTTGTAGAGGATAAATTGGCAATATGTGTCAGAAAAACGTATTTAAAATATACATACTCCCTGATGTAGGAATTCCACTTTTAGTAATATATCATAAGGAAGCAAAGATGTGTTACAACTTATTTTAAGCAGTTTCATGGCAATAATAGGGAACACATGCCCAATAACAGAACATTGGTCAAATAAATTAAAGAATGTTCATGTGATGTACAGCCATTAAAATATGTAGGAAAAGGTAAGTTTAAAAAATCAGGTCAGGGCCTCCCTGGTGGCGCAGTGGTTGAGAGTCCGCCTGCCGATGCAGGGGATACGGGTTCGTGCCCCGGTCTGGGAGGATCCCATATGCCGCGGAGCAGCTGGGCCCGTGAGCCATGGCCGCTGGGCCTGCGCATCCGGAGCCTGTGCTCCGCAACGGGAGAGGCCACAACAGTGAGAGGCCCGCATACCGCAAAAAGAAAAAAAAAAAAAAAAATCAGGTCACATGACAATGTGTACATACATTCCCAAGTTTGATAACTAACTAACTAAATAAATAAATAAACAAATAAGGAAAACAGGAGAGAAAAAGACAGAAAAATAAGAGGAGCAATCCAGGGGTCCTACTATCCCACTGATAGAATAGAAAGGAAATTATCACAGAGATCAGGACAATGTTTCCAAATCTAAAGGACATAAGTCTCCTTATTGAAAGGATCCAGTGGGGGCCCAACATAATGAAAGAAAAAAGGCCCTATATCATAGGATATCATTGTGAAATTTCGGAACCCCAAGATACTGGGGGACATCAGGCAGTCTTTATCATATTGCCCAAACTATCAATCAAATAGAATAAAAAAGAATAAAAACATTTTCAGACTAGCGACATCTCACAACATTTAACTCCCATGCACCTTCCTTGGGAGGTGACTGAAGGATGTAGTGTAATTTACCTAGAATTTTGGATTGATGATAAAGATGAGAAAAATTCCATCACTTACTAGCAATATGACCTTGGGTAAGTTACTTAAGTTCTTTATGCCTTTATTTCCTCTGTAATGTGAAGATAATTATATTGTTGTGAGGATTAAATTACTTAATATATAAAAAGTACTTAGGTAAATGCAATGCTTTTTCCTGGATTAGATCCTGGAATAGAAAAAAAGTACATTAAGTACATAAGTGGAAAAACTGGTGGGATCCGAATAAAGTCTGTAGTTTAGTTAAACCTATTGTACCATTTAAAATGTCTTATTTTGACAAATGTACTATAGTTATGTTAGACATTAGGGAAAGCTGGGTGAAAGGTATATGGGAACTGCACTATCTTTGCAACTGTACTGAAAATCTAAAATTATTCCAAAATAAAAGATTTATTTAAAAAAAAAAGTATTCACCCCTACCTCACACCATATTCAAAATGGATCATCAACCTAAATGTAAGAGCTAAAACTATAAAACTCTTTTATATAAAACTATAAATCATAGTGACCTTGAATTAGGTAATAATTTCTTAGATATGACACCAAAAGCACAAGCAACAAAAGAAAAAATAGACAAAATTGACCTCATCAAAATTAAACACTTTTGTGCTTCAAAGGATACCATTAAGAAAGTGAAAAGAGGGCTTCCCTGGTGGCGCAGTGGTTGAGAGTCCGCCTGCCGATGCAGGGGACACGGGTTCGTGCCCCGGTCCGGGAAGATCCCACATGCCACGGAGCGGCTGGGCCTGTGAACCATGGCCTCTGAGCCTGCGCATCCGGAGCCTGTGCTCCGCAACGGGAGAGGCCACAACAGTGAGAGGCCCGCGTACCACAAAAAAAAAGAAAAAAAAAAAAAGAAAAAGAAAGAAAGTGAAAAGATAGCTCATGGAATAGGAAAAAATATTTGTAAACCATATATCTGATAAGGGACTGGTATGCAGAATATACAAAGTATTCTTACTAATTCAACAATTAAAAAAAACAAACAACCCAATTAAAAAATGGACAAGGGATTTAAATAGACACTTCCAAAGAAAATATATAAAGGGTCAATAAGCACATGAAAAGATGCTCAATATCACTAATCATTAGGGAAAAGCAAATCAAAACCACAGTTAGATACCACTCCACACCCAACTAGGATGCCTAAAATAAAAAGGACAGACAGTAGTAAGTATTGAGGATGTGGAGAAATTGGAACGCTCATACATTGTTGGTGGGATTGTAAAATACTGCAGACACTTAAAACAGTATGGTAGTCCCCCAAAATGTTAAACAGAGTTACCATATGACTCAGAAATTCCACTCCTAAGTATACACCCAAGAGAACTGGAAACCTATGTTCACATACAAATGTGTACACAAATATTCAAAGCAGCATAATTCACAATAGCAAAGAGCTAATAACAACCCACATGTTTATCAACTGATGAATTGATAAACAAAATATGGTATACTCATATACTGGAATATTATTCAGAAAAAAATAGCTGCCTACTAATATTAGGGGCTGGGGAAAGGAGAGAATAGAGAGTGACCGCTAATGGGTATGGGGTTTCCTTTTTGGAGTGATGAAAATATTCTGAAATTGATGCGAATATTCTAAAATTGGTGTGAACCATTATTACTAGTGGTGATGGTTGAACAACTGTGTATATACTAAAAATTATGTAATTGTATACTTTAAAAGGCAAATTTTTTTTCAAAGATTTTTTTTGATATGGACCATTTTTTAAGTCTTTATTGAATTTGTTACAATATTGCTTCTGTTTTATTTTTTTATTTTTTTGGCCGTGAGGCATGTGGGACCAGGGATTGAACCCACATCCCGTGCACTGGAAGGCAAAGTCTTAACCACTGGATCGCCAGGGAAGTCCCAGGCTAAATTTTATGGTGTGTGAATTATATCACAATAAAGCTGTTATTTAAAAATAGTTATTGGCACAAAGTAAGTACTATGTTTCCAAATATTTACTGCCTCTCCTTGGAGGAGTCTTAGTTGTGTGACTTAGCCAATGAAATGGCTAAGTGACATACATCAGTGAAAATGATGTATATCACTTCCCAGCAGAAGATTTGGGAGCCAGCATATTGTTCACCATATCACTTTTCCCTCTGCCTTAACAATCAGCAATGTTCAAAATAGAAGTGGTGGGCGTCCCTGGTGGCGCAGTGGTTAAGAATCCACCTGCCAATGCAGGGGACATGGGTTCGAGCCCTGGTCCGGGAAGATCCCACATGCCGCAGAGCAACTAAGCCCGTGCACCGCAACTACTGAGCCTGCACTCTAGAGCCCGTGAGTCACAATTACTGAGCCCATGTGCCACAACTACTGAAGCCCGTGCCTAGAGCCTGTGCTCCACAACGAGAAGCCACCACAATGAGAAGCCCGCACACTGCAACGAGGAGTAGCTCCAGCTCACTGCAACTAGAGAAAGCCCACGCGCAGCAATGAAGACCCAATGCAGCTAAAAATAAAATAAATAAATTTATTTAAAAAAAGAATAGAAGTGGCTTCATCAGCCTGGTTCCCAGAGTAAAAACGATGTAGATCAGAGCAGCAGCCAACTTTTGATGGACGTGTAGCAGGAGTGAGACACGATGTTGTAAGCCATGAGATTCTAAGGTATGTGTTAATAACAACAACAAGTAGTATAATTACCACTATGGGCAGAAATTAGGAAACAGAGAGTGTTGGCCCATCACCTCAAACATATTTATGTGGAAATACCATGTAGATAGTGGAAGTAGAGAACTGGAGTGCAGATGAGAAGTCAGGGCAGGAGAAGGAACATTCAAATCCATGAATACTAACTGAGTGGCCTGTACTGGTTCTGGGGATTCAGAGATGCCACACACGATCTCGCTGTTAGCTAACGTTGACTGAGCACTTACTATGTGCAAAGCCCTTCTAGGCTCTGGGCCTTGTGTGGTCTCCAGTCTCATCAAAGAGCAGTTTGGTGATGAAGAAGAAGCTTCTCCAATTTTGACCCACAAATAAACAATTCTATTTTAGGGAAATTAGTGAAGCAAATGAAAGGCTGTGGGATCTTGTTTAAAATAGCTACAGAGTGTCAAGGGCTGTGGGCCAGACCAAACAACACACCTTCCCACACACCCGACTTGGGCTTGTGATTACTCAAATCCCAGCACTGGCCTGGGGAGCTGCCTGCCAGGGACATCCCTCCACAGAGCACAACTGGAAGGCAGTTCGCCAGAATAGGGCAGAGCTGGACCTGGCCTTAGCTTTTGAACTAAGTTAACTGGGGGGAAATGCCTGATGCTTTTCTTTATAAGTTTATGCTGAACATCACGACTCCTCACTGTTGGGGTTTCCACCTCGTTACCTGGCAGATTGCTTTTGCAGCTCTGGCAGCAGCTCAGTGGGCTGATGAGGCAGGGGAGAGGGAAATGGCTCAGAGACTCCTTTAAGCTGAGCAGCTTAAGCCTGACCAGAAGCTTATCTGTAGAGAGAAGGCTGCAGAGACAAACATTTATTCGTGCACCAAAGGTTTTAAAACTCTCTTTGTAAATGGAGTGTAGTTGGCCCAATCCTGAGCTCCAGTGAAGGGCATGAGGGTAGAAGCTGGACTTCGAGACATGCAAAACAGAAGAGACAATGCAGGGCTGTGGGGAATAAATGTTGTCTCTTCTACCCACAGGGAAGAATCAGCCTGGTTGGGGTTAGGCAGGTCCACACACAGTTGTGCCTTGAAGACTGAAGTACAGCAAACACCAAGGAGGGGTCCCTACTCCAGACCTGGATGGGAGTGACAAAGATGATACAAGAGACCAGGAAAGCCTTCACCTGGAGAGAAAGAAGAGTCCTTGGTAGGGGAGGAGACGAGGTGCTATGACTTGATGGGCTGCCCTGGTCCATCTGCTGTGGAGGGCTGTGTGCAGTGGCTGCCTGTCCCACCCCCTGCAGCAGAGGCAGGGAACAGTTAGGCGCTCCCAGGTGCATCTCAACTGCCGCGGCATCTCTCAGCCTTGGAGTCTCTCATGTGTACAGTATGCATTTCCTTTAAAAAAAAAAATCAGAGAAACAACATCTTGAAAGTCAACCAGTTTCTTTCCACCTGCCCTGCTCTCTCCTGTTAACGAGGACAGCCTCAGAGAAGATCCTTTGCAGTCTCTGAAAAAGTGGCCAGCCCTGGGTGACAAAGGCGGGGGCTGTGGACACAGTAGTAGCTACTTTGTTAGAGTCAACTCAGGATACAAAAAGATTCTCTGGGCCTGAAATCCCACACGCTGGTTTATGATGCTTCATTTCTAGACACCCTTGGTAAAATCTAGAGTGCAGAAGAGATGAAGCCATACACCCAGATCAGGAGACAATAGCACCTAGGTAAGAGCAAGTCATTGGGTAGGAGACAATGGGACTTACAGAACAGTTGTTGCAGGGATCACGGGCCCTGCCCTGGTGCAGGGTGGGGCTTTTGGATGGGCAGAGAGCAGGAAGCAGTACGAAGGAGGCCCTTCCACCAAGTTGGATGTGATCTCTGAATTCCGATGGCACTGTATCCGTACCTTTGTATCTCTCATTCCATGTGTGAGGACAGGAGTTGGTCTGGTTCATCTTTGCCTCCTCAACAGTGCCTGGTGGGTGTCTTCCGCCAAAGCAGTATTCAGTAATTAGAGGACTCTGGAGTCAGGCTGGTTGCACTGAGATTCCACTGGGTTTTCCATTGATATTCATATTTCACAGATGTTGTTTATCCCATTTTAATAGTGAATAAACTGAGGTACAGTGATTTATTCAACTATTCATTCACTCATTCAACAAACATTTATTGTGAGCCAAGATACTGTCCTGAATACTGGGGAGAGAGACAAAAATCATAAAGCTTGCATTCTAGTGTGGGCAGACAAAAACAAATGATGTAAAATGCATAGACAGTTATCAATGCAATGGAGAAAAATAAAGCTGGGAAGGGGCTTTTTAAAAGGGTCAGGAAAGGCCTCCTGTGCAGGTGATACTTAAGCAAAGAAGAGTAGTTAGGGAGCTAGTCTTGTGGGAATGTGGCAGAAGCCCATTCCAGGAAGGGCAAGGCCCCAGGAGTCTGGTGTGTCAGCAGCAGCAAGGAAGCCATAAATTTCTGTGATTTGTCCAGGTTTCAACAACACAAAGCTCGAGTCCCAGTCTGGTGACAGAATTCTACACCTAAAAAAACCTTTTTATTTCATGGATACTGCAAATTTTATGTCTTCAGGTATTAGGTTTTTTTCCTTCTATGTATCTTTACTTGAACATATTTAATTTATAAGCTGACTCTAAGTTCTCAACATGCCTATTTTTAAAAAACTGTTTCAACCATTTAAAGAAAATTTATTTATTTGGCTTTGTCGGGTCTTACTTGGGGCACTCGGAATCTTTTGTTGCAGCGCTCAGGCTCTTTGTTGCAGCACACGGCTTCTCTCTAGTTGCGGTGCGAGGGCTTACTTGCCCTGAGGCATGTGGGATCTTAGTTCCCTGACCAGGGATTGAACCTGCGTCCCCTGCATTGGAAGGTGGATTCTTAACCACTGGACCACCAAAGTCCCTATTTCAACCATTTTTAAGTGTACAATTTGGAGGCATTAAATCCATGCAGTGTTGTGCAACCATCACCACTATCCATTTCCAGAACCTTTTCATCATCCCAAACATAAGGTCTGTATCCATTAAACAATAACTTCCCTTTCTCCCACACCCCTATTCCATGGTTAATGTCTACGTGTTAGACATGTACAGAAGTACAGAAATACTTGTGTTGATATATGTCTATAAATTTGCCATTCTAGGTACTTCAAATCAGTGGAATCACACTATGTGTCTGGTGTATTTCACTTAGCATTTTTCAAGGTTCATCCATGTTGTAGCATGTATCAGAATTTTGTTCCGGGGAATTCCCTGGCAGTCCAGTGGTTAGGACTCAGTGCTTTCACTGCTGGGGCCCAGGTTCAGTCCCTGATGGGGCAACTAAGGTCCCGCAAGCTGCATGCACGGCCAAAAAAAAATTTTTTTTCACTTCTTTTTATACTTGAATAATATTCCATTGTATGTATATACCACATTTTATTTATCCATTCATCTGTTGATGGTCATTTGTTGTTTCCACCTTCTGGCTATTGTGAAT
The DNA here is from genome assembly GCF_964341445.2 of Mesoplodon mirus. Classification (NCBI taxonomy): domain Eukaryota; kingdom Metazoa; phylum Chordata; class Mammalia; order Artiodactyla; family Ziphiidae; genus Mesoplodon; species Mesoplodon mirus. Next base: position 88,049,784 of record NC_138978.1, read on the forward strand.
AATGCTATTATGAACACTGTTGCACAAATATCTGTTTGAGTCCCTGTTTTCTTTTGGGTATATATCTAGAAGTGGCATTGCTGGATCATATGGTAAGTCTATGGTTACCTTTTCTGAGGAACTGCCAAAACTTTTCCACAATGGCTGCACCATTTTACTTTCCCTGCAGCTCTGGACAAGGGTTCCAATTTTCCCATATCCTTACCAACACTTGTTAGTGTGTGTATGTGTGTGTGTCTTAATAGCCATTCTAATAAGTGTGAAGAGGCACCTCACTGTGGTTCAGGTTTTACTTTTCTCACTAGCTACTAGAAACAAATTTGATATCCATCTTCAATAGATGTATATATTTTTAGTTTTAGTCCTAGTGGCTTTTTGTTTTTTGACTCAGTTCTAAATATATACCAGAGATTCTCAACCAGGGGTGATTTTCATTCCAGTCCTCCCTACTTTTGGCAGCTGGAGACACAACTAACTGAAAGAGAGGGTGCTACTAGCATTTAGTGGGTAGAGCTCAGGAATGCTGATAAACATCCTACAATGTACAGGACAGCCACTTGCAACAACTTGGCCCCAACTGTCAATAGTGCCAAGGTAGGAAACCCTGTATTATAAATTACATTTTATACAACTGTATAAATAATATATATATACAATGAACTACTGCTTCTGAATTAAATGATTATTAATATTGTGATGATGCAGAAGGCATAACTTTCTTTTTATAATTACCTATGTACATTCAAATTATATTTAACTATATTTATTGAATTAGTTGCTAATTAATTTAATAACCTAAAACACAATGTGAGATGAAAATATTGCCATTACTATTTTCAAAAAACTACCACGTTGTTGAAGGAAATAACAAATCCAGGTATTAGGCCTTTCATTAAATTGAAAAATATACACTAGGCTCTCTGTTTGGCACTAGTTACACACAGGTGGAACAGGTGGATATGGTCCCTGTACCCACGGAGCACAAGCCTTACTCATGAATATCTGATGTTAGGCCACACATTTTTGAAGTTTTTTTTTTTTTGATGCCTATCCCCTTTTAAGTTGAATAGTTTAAGGAAACAGAAATTCTTATAAAATGGAAAACTTTAATTGTTTAAAGCAAAGGCACAAGTAAACATTTCAGGTTATCATACAATGTTACAATAAGAAATTCCAACAGTAAAATGAAATACATTATAATTTTGCATCTCTATAGTATATCTAATGTATTATTCTATCCTGTCTTTGGAGTGAAAAGAAGGGGTAGGTAGATCAATGGATTGATGTAAAAAGTTGGATTATAAATAGCATTCACTCCATTTTTAATCAGAAAATTTAATTTCAGTAGAATGAATTAAATTAAAATTAACTAATTTAAAAAACTTACTGTTTCATTAACGACAGAGCAGCAATAATTTTCAGGCTAAAGCTCATTGTTTTAACAAAGTAAGTCACTGATTTCATGAAATGTTAGCTGTTGACACTTGGTACTTACACAAAAATCGAGCTTGTCATAAAAGGGCTTTACTAAAACACAATTCATACACTCATTTTACTTTAAATCTGAAAATTACAGTGCACTGTGTAAAGATAAAGAAGAATGAGGAACCAAATAATTTCTTATGATGTCAGAAATAAAATACTTTAAAAGGTCTAGACCTTGTTTTCAATCAAAGGCACTATCTGGAGAGTAACAAGCTGCATTACATTCCAGAGCTAAGAAAAAGTTGTTTTTTCCTTCCCCAAATAGCGAACCAGTTAGTTAGGACTTGGTGTCTCAATTAGTCATCAAACATTGAATGCTTAATATCAATAAAAAGGGTAGAAATTGTGTAAAGTTACATCTTTGACTTATTTTTCCAGGAAGAAAAAATTTACCACTGATTTTTTAAAAGGCTGTTGAAATATTGTCTTGATCTTTAAGGTCTGTTTCATCACCTCAATGCAATTTCCATTTTATTCAGGTGACTTGTAGTCTCTCTCAGCATTTCAACCCAGGATGGCAATGACACCAGAAAGTAACTATCCTAAGGGAGTAAGTTATCCTATTACATCCTAAGGGCCAGGAAGATTTTAAACCCTTCTAAGGAGTATTTGAATCAAAGATCTTGAATGAGAAGATTGTCGTTTCTAGTTTTTTCATTATCCAAATTACAAGTCTCAACAGAGTAAGGTTTACTTACCATGATTCTTTTAACAACTAATTCCTAACCAGAAACAGTACTTAGGAAATTCTTTAAGAATATCTTTCAAAGTTTAGAATTGAAACATGGTCCTAGAAAGATGTTCTTACTTTTAAAGTCAAATTATAACACTGACTCAGTGAAGCATAAAGCATAAACCTAAAGGTCAATCAAAGATGCATGCTTTAAAGAACAGTGCTAGGATTCTGGTATTCTTCCCTTTCTTTCTCCATTTCTAAAGGCACAGATACCCTTCCAAATTTGTCTATGGCTTCGAAGACTTTGTAATCTAAAATAGCTGGCACACTCTCCATGCTGAAGAGTTGTAAGTATAGGATCCACCAGAAAATTTTAGGTTTCCAAACCATTAGCTCAACAGCAAAAGCAAATGGTTCAGTCTTCTACTTGAGACAAACTGAAGAGGTAAACCTACATTTTTGAGTATCTAAAATAAGGTCAGCAAACTTTCTCTAAAGGGACAGATAACAGATATTTTAAGCTACTCAACTTTGCTACTGTGGCACAAAAGCAGCCACAAACAACATGCAAATGAATAAGCATGGGTATGCGCCAATAAAACTTAGACACTGAAATTTGAAGGTCATATGATTTTCATGTGACACAAAATATTATTCTTTTGATTTTTTCCTCAACTCTTAAAAAATGTAAAAATCATTCTTAGCTTGTGGGTCATGTGAAAACAGGATGTTGGCTGGAACTGGCTCATGGGCTGGATCATTCGGATTTCTTGATGTCGGGGGTCAAAGCAATCATGTGGCCATGAATCATCTCATTTCACTTGGGCATCAACAGCCTCGAGACTGACAGCAATGAACCCCAAAAGAGAATCCCAAAGGCACCAGTCAGACAATTCTAGGAGTAGTATCTATGTTCATGAGCTGCGTAAAGCTTATGAGTGTTGATACTTGCATATCTATACATATAGATATACATCTATATAATATATTCAGGAAACAATTTAAATCAAACTTATTTAAATCACATTAACTGTCAGAAAAGCAGGGAATTGAGAAATTCATTAGCTGAGCCTTTTCAAATGCTTTGGTGTCAGAGCGATTTGGATTAAAATCTTGGCTCTGATTACTTACTAACTTGTGACCACAGGTAAATTACTTAACCACTAGAATTTAGCCTGGAGCTATGGAGACAATAGGCATGCTTTCAATCTTGTTTCTCAAGCAAAATGGCTATAAAGGGTTTGCTGGGAAACTCTTGTCTACGATGTACCGTAAGGCTTAACTCCTTGGTTTAGACAGAAAACTATTTTTGTCTCTTCTGTTCCATTGTGTCATGTAATTTTTTTTTCTCTGCATGCAACATATTGTGCAAAACTGTACCTCCATATTTACCGAATTCTACCTTCCTCTTATTCTTGAAGGTTATTTTTTTTTCCATAGGCTGCTGATGAAAATGAGGGTAGAAAGCATCCAGCCAACACATTTTTGTAGTGTTTCCATAGTACAAGTGTAGTTTGGGTGTTTCCTCTAATTTATCAATGACAGGCATTCAGTTTCCTAGGGAAAAAAAGTCTAGATGATAAAGAATTGGTAGGAAAGGATTCTTATGGCTTGCTTTATCTACAGATTAGTAACTAGAGAATCTGAAGATAATGTTCATAGATTATTTGCAGATACAATTGCTGTGTATTGTGGACCTCAGTCCATTGATTAAATTATATTAAGTAGAATATTAGCACTAAGTAATGTGTGCTATTACCTCTCTAATCATGAAAAATTTATTAGTTACATACACATGAAGTAAAAGATTTCACCAATAGTGTCTTTGAACAAGCATCAGTTATGAATCTGCTAGTGTTGAATGCTAAGCAAAATTCTAAAGCTATTAAAATATTAGTGTTTGGTTTTATTTTCAATTTTCTTTTAACCTATTATTTACAGAGGTCCTTTTATAATGCTGAAGGCAGTCATCTTGCAACAGATACATTCTCCACATAAAATGTTCAATGTTGTGTGGTGCAGATTTATAAATATGTACAAAACCCCACTATATTTGTAGTTAACTTACTACTCTGACTGGTAGGCAACACACAGAAGCATCATGTGCACATAAAAATCTGAAATTAAAACAAAATTTAGAATTCTCAAGACAGATAACCATTAACTTGTGTTTATAAAATTATGTGAAAAAAAGGCTTTGCGTTTGGGAATTTTCAATGACCCACTAATAAAGCAGTAATTTTAGTTGAAAAAAAATTTCTCCAAACACAAAAAAAACAAGATAAATCAGATGTCTTGGTCAAATGTGTGTAGACAGCCACCCTGAAAACAAACTGATAAACATAATTATACAATTTGTTCACGGAGCATAAAATATTGCACAAGAACAGTTTTGTCTGAAGAAAATTCAATTTTCCACAGTTCTGAACTTCAAAATGGTTCCCACATATAGATATAATTGCATTTCCTAAACAAGAAACATTAATATTTAGTAATACTGCTAGAACCTTATTTTTCCCATTAACCATATTCCACTCTACTTTATAGCAATGGTAAGTCAGTGGTGAAGATTTGGCAAAGATAAAAAGGCAGTTAAGATTGTAAAATATATATACTTATATATATATATATATACATATGAAACAGATATGTTCCAAAAACCCTTAGTCATGATAACTGATCCCTTAAAAAAATCCACAGTCTAGGTCACAGTGATGGTCAGACAGTGGTTGAGTACGACTCGCTTCTCGGGGGCCACTCCTTTTGAACCACTTCACTGCTCTCTCTGGTCTTCAGAGCACTGTCTTCTGCTTCGCTTTCACTACCATCTGCCACAGTGGGGTCCAAAGATATCAGGCCAGATTTTCTGTGCAAAGGAAAACCAATGCCACTTTCCTGTAAGGAATTACCTATGAACTCTTCATCAGAGGAATGGAATGATTCATCATCTCCTATTAAATGGTTGACGATGTGGATTCCATCAAAAGGGGGTTGGCCGGAGAAGCCCCTCTGGCCTTTTAGGCACCTGAGCTGTTGAAACAAAATACAAGTTAATATACTCAACTTGGGGAAATGTACACACTCCAAGAAAGCAAACATTTCATGTTTAAGTATGAAGATACCCTGATCTTTTTCCATTTATGGATATAAATAGTAACTACCAATTTTTTAGTGACTCTCACGTGTTAACGCGATGAGCAGATAACTTATTTTAATTGAATCACCACAAAAGTCCTGTGTGGTTGATTTTATTATCTTCATTTTAGACATTAGGAAATAGAGACTCAGGTAGTGTGTAGCTTGCTGAGGACATATAGCTAATACCCAAGTTTAGATTCAAATGGAACCTTTGTTCTACTAGAGATAACATCAACTCCATGTGCCCATCACTTAATTTCAACATCTAATACATCATGGACAATCTTGTTACAATATGCCTCTCTTGTTCTTGGATTATTTTGAGGTAAATCCCAGCCATCTTATCAGTTCACCTGCAAATATTTCAATGTACATCTGTAGAAGATATGGACTTAATAAAGACAATACTCTGAACTATCACACACACTGTCTTAGAGCATGTCTCCATAATTTTGTGAATGATGATAATGGTTTACAAATCAATACAATTTGCTAGGAGTCTCCATTCTGTTATAATATCCTAAAGACCACCATACCACTATCACTCAGTGAGGGCAGAAATGCTTCTTCCCACTATTGATATGTCCTTCTGTGTAGAGGGAAGGCCAGTGATGTATAACATTTTTGCCTTCTCTCCCCTATTCCTCCCAGGGAGAAGGAGTGACTTCTTTCACCAGGGGTAGGGAAGAGGAATGGCACATATTGCTCAGCTCTTTTCCCTCTCTTTCCATCTTTGGGAACCAGGTTCTGTTTCTCTATCCCTGGAATTCTATATGGCCATACCCTTGTGTGGGAAGGGCTATGCAGATCAAATGCTACCTATTTCTGGGGGGACAAGTCTGACAAATTCTAGAGTTCAGTACTGAAAAACCCATTGTTGCACCCATCAAAACCACATTCTCCCAAACCAGTTTTATCAGTATTAAGGGTGATTTCTTTTCATCATCTGCCACTTCTTTGCCTAAATTCCCACAAATCCCCAAACCCACCACCATAGATACTACCACATCCACTATCATATAATTAAGACATCAGCTTCTCCTCAAGGGGCTTATGTTTTAAATATAAAATTTAATTTTGATATTAGCACCTGCTGAATTTCTCTCATACACCATGAATTTTCTCCTATGATAAAGTAGAAGAGTTAAAAAATCCAAAACAATAAAAACCATTAATTATCAAAATCTACCTTTACTATCAAGAATTTGCTAAAAATATACTCCATGTCTCTTGTCCTTATCATTACTATCAACCTGCAATTTTGTTTCTCCAGGACAAATTCCTGGTCACTATCTTTCGAATCTTGAGATAAAGACAATGTGAAATATTCAGGAAATATTACATACACTTTCAAAACTAACGGTTCTGAGAGTAAAGACATTACAGTTTTGCCAGAACACCTCCTAGCTTTCCCGATAGACTTCCAGGAAGAAGTGAAGAAACCCTAGTACTTCCCTGTTGGTATGTGACAATGGGAAACAAGAGGGATGCTGGGACTCAACACAATGATGTCTGCCTCAGGTAAACCTTCAGCCATTAAGAAATTCCTGTGCCCTAGGCTAAGAGAACATCACAGTGAGGTACAATGTAATTTAAGTAAAACCTTCCTCTTTGGCATAGCAGAAGGGATATAAACTTGGATATAAACTTGGAGTTGAATCTTTAGGGAAAGGGCACAGAGCACCACAAAGACCTCTCCGTGGTTGTGATACACACTGCATTACTACAACTGCCACACTCTGATGCAACATCCTATCACCATATTGCAACACATGATTTATAGCTCCAAGTGTAAAATTAAGTCAGTTAATGTCTTCCTTTTTCTTGTCCCCAAACCCTTTTTGAAGAAATAATATAGAGCACGTGTCTTCCTTCTTCCTGGCTATAAAGGAGGTGTATGGCGGAGGAACCACAACTTCCCAATTGTTTGGAAAGCTATAGCTTCTCTTTGCTCTAACAAAATTTATTGCAATTAAAACATTGTAGCCTCATATCGAATGTAATAATCGACCTCAAATATTATATAAAGTGAACTACAGATTGAAGGGTCATTTATTCAATGTCAAAGGAGATGCAATTATTGCTTCTTTGAGAACTGCTAATGTAGAACAGCAAAGACATAGAGAAATTTTTTGGCGGAAAGAAGAAAAATGTGAAGGTAAGGGACGGTAAAACTGAAGCTATATCCTAGTTATCCCCTGGACCTAGGAGTGTGCATACTGGTTCTGAAAGGGAAGAGGCCTGTGGTAGGCTCTGAAGGTAGACATCTGGGCAAGGAATTCCAGGGTACTGAGTATGTAGAGTATGGTCTCAGAGGGGTTAGACTTCAGGTGGGGATGTCCTCTGGGAGGGCATCCTGTGAAAAGGAGTCTGGCTGGGAGAGGACCAGAGCTGGGCCCTCTAAAGTGCTGTCTTGGTTGCCTGCATCTAAGAGCTGTACTGCTTACCCTTATTACTAGACTCTTGGGAACTAATTATATTTAAACAACAACAGAGACTTCTCTGGTGGCCCAGTGGTTAAGACACTGCACTTCCACTGCAGGGGGCATGGGTTTGATCCCTGGTCGGGGAACTAGGATCCTGCATGCCGCATGGTGTGGCCAAATAAAAAGAAAGAAAAAAGAAAGAAAACAACAACAACAAAAAGCAGACAAGTAACTTCTTAATCCAACCCCCCTAGAAAAACTTTCAGGGATATTACCAATAACAAACTTAGATTAGCATATCTCAAAACATGGCCCACTGATCATTAGCATTAGGATAACCAAGTATGCCTATTAAAAATGTAGAATCGCTCTCCAGATTTAAGGATCTCAAATCTGGAGAGTAAAACCCCAGAAACTATATTTTTTACAAGCATCTCAGGAGATTTTGATGTATTCAGAGAATCGTTGTGGCAGATCCTATGTTCAAACCAAATGGGGCTGACTCAGGAAGGAGTTGATTTACCTGAAATGCAACTATCAATAATGCAGGACAAAAGTGCTCCTGAACTATCAACATCTGCCTGTTTGTGTCTGGTGTACACAAATGGACACCATCTTTCAGTAGTACAACCAAGCTGTGCTGGGCCAATTCTACTATCTGGTGGTTGAAACAAGGAGCGGTCTGTTGAAACCTCTTTTCCTGAAACTTTCTTCTGGTCTAAGGGTAGAGTCTACGAATGTATATGTTCAAAAAAGCTGAGTAATTTTGATGTACATCCTAGGATAAGGACCACTCTTTAGGCAATGTTTTTTTGTTTGGTTTTGTTTGACATCTTTTTTTTTTTTTTTTTTTTTTGCGTTACGCAGGCCTCTCACTGCTGTGGCCTCTCCCGCTGCGGGGCACAGGCTCCGGACGCGCAGGCCCAGCGGCCATGGCTCACGGGCCCAGCCGCTCCGCGGCACGTGGGATCCTCCCGGACCGGGGCACGAACCCGCGTCCCCTGCATCGGCAGGCGGACTCTCAACCACTGCGCCACCAGGGAAGCCCCTGTTTGACATCTTTTTTGGGTCAATCACAGGATAAAGAATCTGACAAAAGCTACTGCCTTTTGTCTTGAAAAGTATACATACATACTAGATGGAGCATACCCTTTTGAGGCCCACTGTCTTTCTAATTTTAGGTTAAAGACTATAGGAATATCTTCGTGACACTGGGAACAACAATGACAAAAACTTCAATTGTGAAATACACTCATATCGTGGAAAAGAAAAAAATGTATTATTTTTCTGGGTGAAATTAGACATAGGTTTTAAAGTCAGTGAATGTGCCTAGAAGTACTTTTGAGATTCACCAAGGAAAAAGAGGCACCAGGAGTCTCTGAATTGTATGTAAAGGGATTCAGGAATCTTTGGATTCCCCAAAGAAGAACCTCAGCAGGATCATCCTACAATGACGGTCATAGTCAATGAATCCTACCCAGGCATTCAGAACTTCCTGTCAGATTCTTAAGTTCTTTAGTCTTTTTTATTTTTTTTAATTTTTGGCTGTGTTGGGTCTTCGTTGCTGCACGCTGGCTTTCTCTAGCTGTGGTGAGCGGGGGGCTACTCTTTGTTGTGGTGCATGGGCTTCTCATTGCAGTGGCTTCTCTTGTTGCGGAGCATGGGCTCCAGGCACGCAGGCTCAGTAGTTGTGGCCCATGGGCTCTAGAGCACAGGCTCAGTAGTTGTGGCACATGGGCTTAGTTGCTCCGCGGGATGTGGGATCTTCCGGGGCCAGGGTTCGAACCTGTGTACCCTGCATTGGCAGGCAGATTCTTTTTTTTTTTTTTTTTTTTTTTTTTGCGGTATGCGGGCCTCTCACTGTTGTGGCCTCCCCCGTTGCGGAGCACAGGCTCCGGATGCGCAGGCCCAGCGGCCACGGCTCACGGGCCCAGCCGCTCCGCGGCATATGGGATCCTCCCAGACCGGGGCACGAACCCGTATCCCCTGCATCGGCAGGCGGACTCTCAACCACTGCGCCACCAGGGAGGCCCAAGCAGGCAGATTCTTAACCACTGCGCCACCAGGGAAGTCCTTAAGTTCTTTAGTCTTAAAGTTTGAGTAGAGAGTAAAGTATTATCAGACATTTGAGGAAAGCATCTAAGAGAAACCAGAAAAAAAGAAACTAGAAGTTAACAGACTGTGGAGAAGAAAACTTTAAAAAAAAAGCATCATTCATTCCTTCTGAAGACGCTGCATCCATGTAAAAAAAAAAAAAAAGTGATATTCTAAAAAAGGGTCTTAAACATAAATTTCTCTGACCTGAAAGACATGTGCTTTGAAATTGAAAAAGCTGTCAAGTGCCCAAGACAATGGATAAAAGTAGACCTATACTGCAGTACCTCACAATGAAATCTCAGGACACTGGGAACAAAGAAAAGACAAAGTATCCAGCCCAAAACAACAAGTTTTACATAAAAGATTAAGAATCAGAATGGTATCAGACAATTACAGCAGTGCCTTCAAAATTCTCAGAAAAACATTTCTAACCTATATTTTAAAAAATTGTAATTACCTTAAAAATTTTTTTTTATACCCATACAAACTATCAATTAAATGTGAGGCTAAAATATGAGTTAAAAGCTTAAAGGACTTGAACCGGAATCAGAAAAATCCTTTTTATAGTTTATCTTCCATCGTTCCCCCCCCCCACAACTGAAAGGTAGGTGATATGCTCCACCAAAATGAAGTACACCAAGAAAGACATCCTTTTGTTTTTGATCCAGGAAAAAGGAAGTCTAATACAAAAGTGAGGCAAAAGGAATTCCTAGAATAACAAAAAAAGCTCCCAAGATGACATCTGTGCAGGAGGCCTCCAGGCAGCCAGACCTCTTTGAAGAAGAACAGCAGGCCAGAGGAAAGATTTATTCAAGAAGGTGAAATTAGTAGTACACCTAAATTGTTTGAAAAGATTAACACATAACAGGAGATTTACACTATATTAGAGGAAAGTTACACATAAGAAACCACACCAAGAAAATGAAAAAACTAAGACAATCATTTGAATAAATGTACGCAGGTAAAATGCTCACAATAAGACACTATTTCCATACAACTGAATGCTGTTTGGCAATAAAAAGGAATGAAGTAGTGATATATGAATGAACCTCAAAAACATTAAGCTGAGTCAAAGAAGCCAAATATAAAAGACGACATATTGCATGATTCCATTTATATGAAATGTCCAGAACAGGCAAGTCTACAGAGACAGAAAGTAGACTAGTGGCTGCCTACGACTAGGGAAGTGGGGGGAGGACAAAGGGAATGGCTGAAAATGGACATGAGGTTTCTTTCTGGGGTGATAGAAATATTCCAAAATTAGATTGTGGTTATGGTCACACAACTCTATAAATATACTAAAAGCTACTGAATTTTACACTTAAAATGGAAGAACTTTATGATATGTAAATTATATCTCAATAAACCTGTTTAAAATAACTAGAGCCAGAAAAACAAACTCTCCCCAAAACATTATTTTTCAAACTTCCCTGATAAGACCATCTTAGAAATTTGTTAAAAATAAGATTTTCCAGGCCTGTCTTTGGTCTACACTCTAGAGGAGAGGTCTCTAGGGAAACAACTCAGGAGCTTTAACACACACACACACACACACACACACACACACACACACACACACGAAATGTACCTTTCTTAGGAGTGGACCCCTTCCAAATCTTTGAGTAGGGTCCTGGTTTCTCTCCAAATGACTGATTCTGTACCAGTAATTCTTTCTGGTTAGAAAGTATCACATGGTGTCACACACATTGGAAAGGTCCCATTAAAGAGATAAGTGTGTACCAAAAGTATGGAGGCAAGAGAGAGGTCTGAAGAACTGTTAAGCAGTTTAATATTAGGCTGCTAGGGGTGCTGGGCAATGTAAATTGCTAAGTCAAAGAAGTCAATCTGAAAAGGCTAAATACTGTATGATTCCACCCATATAACATTTTGGAAAAGGCAAAATGATGGAGACAGTAAGTAGACCAGTGGTTGCTAGAGGTTCAAAGAGAGAGAAGGAAGAATAAATAGGTAGAGCACAAGAGACTGGCAGTGCAACGCTGCTGTAGGATACTGTAATGGTAGATACAAGTCATCATACATTTGTAAAAACCCACAGAACGTATTGTACAACACAAAGAGTGCATCCTAAAGTAAATAAGGACTTTGGTTAATAATATATATTAGCTTATGTATGACACTAACACAAGATGTGCATAGGAGAAACTGGAAAGGCATTGAGGGGGTGTACCTCTGCACTTTCTGATCAATTTTTCTGTAAGCCTAAGACTGTTCCCCAAAATAAATCTATCAATTTGAAAAAATGAGATGTTCTGTGGTATTTTTCTATGACCACAATGCTATAATGTCAAAACTGCTTGAGAAAATTTTGAGAGTATGTTTGTTTCAAGGTAATGTTTAGGCTCGTGTTCTTTAAAAAGTAAGATAAAACACAGTAAAAAGCACACAGACTTTAAGTGTACAGGTTGATAAATTTTTACTTATGTATATGCCCATGTAACTACCATCTGGATCAAGATACAGAATGCTTCCAGCACCCCAGGAGGCTCCCTTGTATCCCTTCTTCTCTGAGTGATAACCCTACATTCCCTCAAAGGTAGCCACTACTCTGACATCTATCACCATAGAATAGTATTGCCTGTTCTCAGACTTAATATAAAGAAACATATGGTATGTACTCATTTGTGTCTGGCCCCTGTTACTCAACATTATGTTTGTGAGATTCATCTATGTTGGCATGTATAGCAGCTGTTCACTCTTTTTCAGTGCCACGTTGTATTCCACTATGTGAATATATCAAAATTTAACTATCCATTATACTGTTAAAGGCTTTTGGGGTTGTCTCCAGCCTACTGCATATAAGGCTGCTAGAAACATTCTTAAATATGTTTTTTGGTGAATATAAGCACTCATTTCTCTTGAATATAATTGCTGGGTCATTGTGTTAAGCTCTAGTAAATTGCCAAGCCATTTTCCAAAGTGTTGTAACATAAGTTCTTTAATTTTTGCAAGAAAACTTTTGCCTTACCTTCTGCCAGGTTGGTCATTAAAGCAAATTAATGGTCCCTTAACTGATCATACTGATTAAATTCATTCCAGGTTCTTATTAGAAAATACAACATTGAATTTTCAGCTATCCAATCACATTAGTGAAGACATGGAATGTAAACTGGTGGTAGAAGTAAACTGGTGGTAGAAGTGTAAATCAGTAAAAGCACTTTTGAAAATGGTTTGGCAGTACTAAAGTTGACCATCTATCTACATACCCTACACCTAAAATAATCACAGACTACAGTTTGCTTGGGACAAACTATTTTCATTCTCAAAAGTGTCCTGGTTTGAACGATAAATAATAAGTCACCCAGCAATTCCATTCTTAAGTATATGAAAAATAGAAATAAGTATAATAATACACTAAAAAACATTTATAACAGGGTTCATAGCAATTTTATTCATAATAATCCCAAATGGAAATAACAGTAGAATGAGTAAATAAGTTATGGTATAGTCATATAATTGACACAATAGAGTAACAAAAATGAATGAAAAATTACTGCTACATGGAACAACATAAATCTCACAGTACTGAGCAAAAGAAGCCAAACACAAAATAATTCATTCTGTATGATTTCATTAGTATAAGGTTAAAAACTAGGCAGTGAGTGGAAGAGTGACAAGGAGACTTTTGAAATGCTGGCAAGGTCCTAGTTCTTGACCTTGGTGGAAGGTTAAATGGGCATGTTCATTTTTGAGATAATTCATCAAGCTGGACACTTAGGATTTACGCATTTTTCTGTATATATCTTACACTTAAATTAAAATGTCTATTATTAAATAAAAGTCCAAGAACTAATTATTTTAACTATTAGTTTGAACCATATGATATTGCCATTTTTGTAAGTGAAAGTCAAGTATCAGCAATTTCATTTGGCTTAATTAACCTAATTTTTGGTTATTTTTGTATTATATGTATTCATGCAAACTGCCTCAAAATCTTTAGGGAACAAGGAGGGGTATAAATCTAAAAACAAACATTTTCCACCATGCATATTAAGTTTCTTAGTTTCAATTATTTGTTTAGTTGTATCCCAAGACTAGGTGATCAATAAAGCCTCTCAAATATGCTTCCAAATTTATCTGTAGCTTGACAATTTGATAATAAATTAGTTACATTAACCAGAACAAAACCCCCAAATAATCCAATAACAAAAAAATCAAAATTGCTTCTTTTATTTTTGAAAGTATTTTTTTTGTTTTCCAGTATTATTTTGATATTAATACTTCACAATATTAGCATTTTTACAAACCATTTTTATAACTTTTATAACACTTTAAATAAATCAACAGGCATAAGTATATTCACACATACCTTAATATTGTAGTGATTCACACACACATGTATATTTGACTTTTTCTTATTATTACTATTATTGTTATTATTATTATTGGTCGTGCTGCACAGGCATGGTGGATCTTAGTTCCCCGACCAGGGATCCAACCTGTACCCCGTGTAGTGGAAGCACGGAGTCTTTACCACTGGGCCGCCAGGGAAGTCCCTGAGTTTATATTAATAGATATGTTTTTTCCAAATTATATGATTTAACGCTGGAATTAAATATTTAAAATCAGTACCATCTGGAAAAATATGGAATGGTTGGTTGCTGTACATGTATTTTACCTCTTGTTAGCTCCTGATGATGAGGATTATTTCTTAATCATTTTTGTATCCTAGAACTTAGCATTCTGACTTGACCAGAGTAGGCACCTAAGAATGTTGAAGAACTACACTGAAAAGCCAGCAGGATTCTTGAAAAAACCCTGGGGTATTGATTATTCATCCTGTCCTTTTAAATGCTGAATGAGAATACTAATAAGCAGACAGATAAGAGTGCTAATATACAAAATCCAAATAATGTACTGTTTCTTACCTGATGTGGATTGCTTCATCATGTTATGCATTAAGAGACAGAGTAAAAAAAAGTAAAAACATGTAGAATTTATTTAAATAATACTTAAGACATTCTGATATACTCATTACAACTTAAAAAGTTAACAAAATCTTAACCTTTCACTATCAACAAAGAGTTTGGACTTAAGGATTTCTCTCCATGTATTAAGCAATGCTGACCCAAGGAAGCATTTAGTAATTAGAAAAGGAAAGTGATAAGCTAAGATATTATACAACTTATAAAGAATAAAGCACAAAATGCACTATAGGTAATAAGAAAACAGGAAACTGTCATGTTCATAGTCTGATGAACGTAGGTTTTGACAGGAAACAGCAGAGTTTCTAACTGCATGACAGTAAAAGTACAAACACTAAAAAGGAGTATTAAAAACTATTACAGTTGTTTCACAGAAAAATTACATTAAAATTTTAAAGCAGGGAAAACCTGCAGTGGTGAATATTCTGAAGCCCCAAAGGACTTCATAATCATTAATGATATAGAAGTATTTTCTGTAATTTTTCCTTAGTCTACTTCATTCCCTAAACAACTAAAGGTTAGGATAGAAGTTTCTTTTGTAAAACAGAGAAGTGTGATAGTTTTAGAGACATACAGCTTTTAAATATAACTTCTTAATAAATAACAGGAAAATCTGTCCTAAGAAAACTTGATCATTTGGGCTAGTGACCATGTAAACAGAGGACACAACATGTTCTCTATGTGTTTGCTTTCTTTCTGCACATTACAGAACAGTGGTAACTTGAAAAATGTTAGAGCTGATTTTATAGTTGATTTTAAAGAGACAAAACAGGTTATTCTTCCTCCATTGTCAACATGTAGAGGTAATAGAATTAATAATGAACTCTTATATTTATATGATGCTTTACAGTTAAAATTGCTTCCAGGTATATTATTTCAAGTTAAAAATTTTTCCCAGTGTGTATGCTTGGAGGTTGAATTGTGCAACTACCACTTTCTGAGATTCAAAAGAATAAGAAGAAGGACTGCACTGAGTATTTTGAAAGACAATCAATCCACAACAAAGTGGAAAAAAGTCATCCACACACCAAAAAAACCCCTAACCAAATGAACTTTGATCACTACTAGACAGGGTTTAAACCATTGAAGTGAGTCATGTGATACCAAGTGAACTGCAAAACAGTTGCAGTAAGTTTCCAAGACTGAGTCATATCAGATTATAAAAGCTCCTATTTGTACATTTGGGCTTGTATAATCAATCTTTGTAAAACACAGAGCTATAGCTTTTAAAGCTAAATGTAACATTTCTATAAGTGATGTATAATATATACATATATATAGGCAGATGTACATAAAGTCCAATAACATAGATTTGTGTTTCTAAGTTATAAAGGCTTTACTCTTTTTTCCCAAAGTTTAATCAGTGATTTTGTTGGATTCCTTACAAAATAATTTTAATAGTTTTCCTGATTTTCAAAATTTAAAATAAATGTCAATGGGAAATAATACGTTACATTTATTCTCAATTATACACACAACAAAGATTAAAACTAGCGATAACGTGCCCGTCTGGGTAGCTCAGCTGGTGCTGGGGATGGAGGTCGGCTCCCACCCTCTGCCCGAGAGCTCGGGCACAGCGGGCAGCCTACCCGGGCTCCCACGGGCTGAGGGGGAGACACTCCCAGCTTTAGGTCCAGAAGAGAGTGGCATTCAGAACACAGGTCACTCATTCAGACAACAGAGCCAGTGTAGACCAAGTCCTAAGTGTGACAGGGAATGACCTAGGAAACTTTGGGTTTTTGAAGTCAATTCTTAATGTTCCATATTGTTAATATCCTGAAAATTTGTTAAATGTTGAAAGCCTTATTACTATTTTCAGATCCTTTCAATAAACAGGCTTGTTTAAAAACAAAAACAAAAACACCCAAAAAACTAGTGATAAACATAGACAACAGCCAAAATTCAGTAATTACCTACAGTAATTAAAAATCAGATTAAGTTTAAAACTTCAAGAATTTTATTGAAATAATATAAAATAGACAATGCTGAAAATGTTTTTGGCTTTAATATATGTAAATTATTTTTTTAAACTGATAAAACACTTAAAATTAAAAAATATATAGATTCTATGTTAAATGTATAAAATGCAATAGTTAAAACTTACATTATTAAAAGCAAAGAAAAAAAGTACATACCCACATTAATAAGTGAAAAAGGAGAAAAGTAAGGTTCGGAACTGAAGAAATTTATACTGTGCATTTGTTACCAGAAAGGAGAGAGGGGGAAGAAATAAAAGTCATTTACAAAGAACTCTTAATCTTTCTGTAGCACATACTTAGATTTATCCAGTACACTTGGGCAAACAAAATGAAACTGCCATTGCCCTCTTCCTGGCAGCTGACACATCTTGATAAAATTGAAACCATTAACATTATTTAGAAGGTACTCTAATGTCAATGGTGATGAGGTTAGGAATATATGAGGTTCTATGTAAATTTATGACCAATTACAGGAAATAAATCACTTCACACTTGTTTCACTCTGAACTTTTAAAGCTACATCAAAGTACCACGTACATTTCATATGATTTAACCTTTAGCTGGAGCACTGAAAAAAATTCAAACCTTTAGCAAAACATCCTCATAAAAACGAAGCATTTCTTTTCTTATCTGGGTTGAATTCTTAAGAGGAATTATTCTTCTCTAAAGCTAAATCATGGGTTTTATCAGTCCATCCAATCAACCAAATTTTGAATCATTTATCTGATAAGGGATTAGTGTCTAGAATATATAAAGAATTCTTACAACTCAATTATAAAAAGACTACCCAATTTGAACTGGGCAAAGGGTCTGAGTAGATATTTCTCTAAAGAAGATATAAATGGCCAATAAACATAGGGAAAGATGCTCAATATCATAAACCATCATGAGAATACAAATCAAAACCAAAATGATATGACATTTACACTTACTAGGATAGCTATCAAAAAAAGAGAGAATAACAAGTATTGGCAAAGATGTGAAGAAACTAGAACCCTCATAAACAGCCAGCGGGAATATACAATGGTACAGCTTCTTTGGGAAACAGTTTGGCAGTTCCTCAAATGGTTAAGCATAGAGTTACCATATGACCCAGCAATTTCATTACTAAGTATACATTCAAGACAAATGAAAATATGCTCACAAAGAAACCTGTACATAAATGCTTGCAGCAGCATTATTTATAATAGCCCCAAAGTAGGAACAACCCAAATGTCCATCAACTGATGCATGGATAAATTATGGTATAGCCATATGAAGGAATATTATTAGGCAATAAGAAGGAATGAAGTACTGATACATGCTACTATTTACATGGATGAACTTTGAAAACATTATGCTAAGTACCAGAAACCAGTCACAGATGACCACATATTGTATAATTCCATTAAATGAAATGTCCAGAATAGGGAAATCAATAGAGACAGAAAGTAGATTAGTGTTTGCCTAGAGCTGGGGGATGGGAACTTGGGGGAAATGAGGAGTGACTGCTAATGCGAATGTGATTAATTTCTGAGTGATAAAAATGTTCTGAAATTTACTGTGGTGATGACTGCACAACTCTGTGAATATACAAAAAACCACTGGATTGCACATTTTAAATGGGTGAACTGTATTGTATGTGAATTAAAGCTCAATAAAGCTGTTTTATATATATATATATTAAATATCTACATCTATATCTATCTATTTACATATATATCAGATGGCCATTTTGTGGGTATGTTTTCAATGGAGATATTGCCAGACTGAAAAGAAATAATTTTCTATTTAGGAAATGCAGAAATGTTAATTGATTAAAAAATTCACCAACAATATTAACCTTTAACATCTAGTTTTTTTCTCAACAGAAAAAGAAATGATGGCTACCTTCTATAGTTTCATTTTAAACAGGCAGAAAATATTTGCAATAAAATGTTTAATCCTTTAGACTGAAGTTAAAGGAGATGAATGCATTTATAGTATTTACTTTCTTCAGAAACTAAAACTAACTCCTGATGGAAAAATAATTTTAAATATATAATATATATATATATATATATATATATGGCCACACACCCACACTACTTTATCACTGAACACAAAATAAGCTTTCAAACAGACAAGGTTAGTATCCCTTTCTTCCTCATTCGGAGGTGCTCACAGGCTGCTTAGTTAAGATTGGGTACTTGCAAACCACATGACCTCATGAATGCTATCTTATCATATCACAGGTTCCTCACACTGACCACAACAACTTAAATCAGACAGGCAGGAAAGGAGCACTGAGTCTTTGACAAGTATTATTGGTATGACATTTTCAGCTGTTCAGCTTGTGGGGAGTGAAAATCTGATTATCTCACGTCCAACTGCATCTGTGAGATATGGTCCATGAAAAGCACATGATTTACTGCACTAAAGACTTCCAACCACAATGTAAAATTTTTAGTTTTTGTAAATCAGAGAGAGTTAGCTATTCATCTTTTATCAATTTTCCTTTAATCGACACAGTAAATTTATGGAGCATATTTTCAAATGTTCCTAGTTTGAAAAACTGTCAATACTATGTTACTGTTTCTTTTAAAAACTAGCATTTTAAAATTGAATTACGTGATACAAAAAAAAAGTTTTTAAAAATGACTGACTATATTTCAAAATCTTAGTGTAGTTGAAGAAACTGGACTAATACTTAAGAATAGATAGCACTAAAAAACAAGTGTGAAGTACTGGATAGCTTGGTGAATAACAGCACAAGAATATCTAAATTAGATTGAAAAGATTCAAATTGGCTCTGAAATGCATCATTTGAACCAAGGCCTTAAAAGAAAAATAACTCAAAACATAATCAAGGAAGAAGATTGTATTTTATGGATTTCCTCTTGTTTGATTAAGAAAGCTTTACCCTCAGCCATCAGATCAATCTCTACAAATGATTTTTTCACTACCACACACTAAAAACAGACTGATCAGGGGAAGGCTCTCTCTGGTTTCAGAGGTGCCCCTCTTTACTGATTTCCCTCCTACTTTTTTAGCTGTTCCTTCTTTACTTGCTCTCTACTTGCCTCCAAACCTTTGCATATGACAGCTTCTCTACCTGAAATATCCTCTACTTTCCTTTTCCTGGCTATCTTCTATTCTTCCTTCAATACAGAGTTTAGGCAGCCCCACGCCCAGAGGCTTCCTCATGTTTCTAAGGCCGTGGTACCATACGGTTCTACCACAGCACTGCCCATACTGACTGGCTCTCCCTACCAGTCTGAATTCCTTAACAATTGGGACTATGACTTTTCTACACCTAGCACAGGACTGGGATGGAAAGGACTTTAAAGATCATTTAGTATAACTGTTTTGGGATGCAGAAACTGAGGGAAAGCCTGAGGCATGCCTGGGAGCTAAAAGATGTCCAAATGTTCACTGAATGAATGTATGAAGTAAATTGGCATCCTAAGGTCACACAGTTAATCAGCGGCAGAACTAGGCCTACAATCCAGGATGACAGTTTCTCAACCACCTGCAGTAAGGTGGAGAGCAAAGACACAAAATTCAGAAACAAAACTAAACTTATCAAATGAAAAAACCCAAAGAACAACAAACAAAATCCGGAAGTGCTATTAAGAACCTGATAAATTGCATGGATATCTATTTTCCCCCTCTTCTCTATTTTATGAATGTGTTTAGCAGTAGTGACATGATAGTGAAGGAGAAAGTAAGAGTAGGGATAATCAGTTTTCAAATAAATGAAGGAAATTTAAAAAATGAATACTGAAGTCTTGAAACCTGAGTACATGAGTAAATTCACTGGATTTTAAAGTCACAGCTCATTTTGGTTGCCCCATATCAGGTTGAATGAAATCTTCAAGCACATCTTATCAGTATCATTCTAAATGTCAACAAGTAATACTGTAGTCATGCTAAAACCTTATTGGTATCATACATATGATTGAAATGGCTTTAGGCATTTATATCTTATTTTCCTCATGTCTTAGATCTAAGAGTATATTATTAGATGGCCTCTTCGTGGGAAGGCTGAAAGCAAGTCTCTTCCACCCCTATTGAATTAAATCTGTTTAAGAACTGCTGTAAGTAACTATAAAAACTGTCACTCTAGGCTTTATAGTTAGCTCCACTTCCTCTAAAAAATGCTTATTATCATCTACCTTTATTTCTCATAACCCAAGTGGTATTTGACATGCAATTTCCCTTGAAGTGGTTTCTTGTGAGGTATGTTTCCAATCTAATAGTCATAAGAGTAATTGTTGGGACCATTTATTAAGCAATTTACAGATCAGTACAGTTGTCCCTCAGTGTCCAAGGGAGATTGGTTCCAGGACCCTGTGGATACCAAAATCCACAGACGCTCAAGTCCCTCATAGAATATGGTGTAGTATTTGCATATAACCTGTGCACATCCTCCTGTATAATTTAAGTAATCTCTAAATTAGTTATAATACCTAATACAATGTAAATGCTATGTAAATAGTTGTAAATACAATGTAAATACTATGTAAATAGTTGCATGTGTGACAAATTCAAGTTTTGCTTTTTCAAACTTTCTGGAATATTTCTTTTTCGAATATTTTCAATCTGAGGTTGGCGGGATCTGCAGATATGGAACCCGCGGATGGGGAGGGCCGACTATATTAATAAACACTGTTTCACTACCTTACGTTTGAAAATCCAGCTATACTCATTTGATGTAAAGTACTATTAGTGCCAGAAAACACAAAAATGCTCAAAGACTAATGGGTTTGTAAAGAAAAAAAAAGATACTGAAGCTAGCCTTAAAGAGCTCCCACTGGTCAAATTCAGGACAATTAGAACACCATGAGAACTAACTGAATCCATCAGTTTATGGTACTGCGTCAGGACTTTTGAAAGACTCTAAGAAATATAAGGCTGAATAAGACACAACTTTTGCCATCAAGGAATGCACAGCTTAGCTTGCCCTGGAGCATCAAGGACAGTATAACAGCCACTAATTAAAATAAATGAAATTAAGTGCTGTGTTTGCCCCCATTTCTGAACTATCAAGTATTATCAGTACCAACCACATAGCCTTTATCAAATTAACTGTTCTGCTTCTTCCCATCAGACTGTAAATTCCTTGAGAGTAAGACTACACTGTACTTCCTATAGTGTCTGGCACAATATCAGAAAAAATTCCACCTGACACAGCTTAATATCCAAGTCTGACTTTACACTTCTAAGGGGTTCTGTTCCTTGGCCAGTGTGATATTATCTCTTGAGGATATTTACTTGGTCCTTAATTCTGAGTACCAGATCTAAAACCCTAGTTCTAGATTGCTTCTGTATTCTCTAAATTGGCTGCTCACCCAGAGTTTATCCTAGAAATCTCATTACAAATCCTTCTAGAGGCATGTCCTACTTCAGTCAATATTCCTAAGGGGCTTCTTTCCTTGGTATCTCATCTTTTCTACGTTCTAATTTCTCTCCCTGCCTTGTTTTCTTTTTTTTTAACATTTATATTGGAGTATAGTTGATTTACAATGTTGTGTTAGTTTCAGGTGTACAGCAAATTGTTTTATATTTTCAATTTTTCTTTCCTAAGTGATTTCATTATCTCACCCTCTCCTACCAGATCTTTTTTTTTCATATTCTCATGATTCAACTCCAATTCCTTAATGAAATTACCATCATTAGAAACACATTTTTCATTAACAAATTAAAAAATCTCTTTTTACCTACAGTAGGAACAGGATACATAGATGCATGTAATTAGGTAGAAAACACTCTTTTTATGAATGTAATAACATAAAACTAGAAAATGGTCTAAAAGTCTTGAATAAAAGTAAGGTATCTTGTGTGGGATTATTATAGCTTTTCTTTATATGAATGTGGTATTTCTTTTTGGAGGCAACGAATGAATGGAAAGACATATATCCCTGGAGATTAAAAAAAATATTAATCTAGAAACAATTGCTGGAAGTTTGGTCGCCAGTTAAACATCAAACTCATATATATATATATATTCCTATATATGCATCTCTGAAAATCATATATATATGACTTTCTGATTCTTTTCCATTATAGGTTATTACAAGATATTGAGTATAGTTCCCTGTGCTATACAGTAGATCCCAGTTGTTACCTATTGTATATATAGTAATGTGTATATGTTAATTCCAAACTCCTAATTTCTCTCCCCCTTTCCCCTCTGGTAACCGTAAGTTTGTTTTCTAACTCCGTGAGTCTATTTCTGTTTTGTAAGTAAGTTCATTTGTATCATTTTTTAAGATTTCACATATAAGTGATATCATATATTTGTCTTCCTCTAAATAACAGACTCTTGAAACAGAATGTATTGAATAGCTGAGCTAATTTATGTCCTTGAGTAAGCTTGTATTTCTTAAATAATATGTATATATAAAATTGGGTTGACTACTTTTACCTAATTCTAGGTTTCTAGAAATGTCAGATTTGGCTAAAAAATCTCAGTTGCCTCTGTTTTCAGAAAATCACCTAATATTTAGGGCTTCCCTGGTGGTGCAGTGGTTGGGAGTCTGCCTGCCGATGCAGGGGTGCCCCGGTCCGGGAGGATCCCACGTGCCGCGGAGCGGCTGGGCCCGTGAGCCATGGCCACTGAGCCTGCACGTCCAGAGCCTGTGCTCTGCAGCAGGAGAGGCCGCAAGAGTGAGAGGCCCGCGTAATGCAAAAAAAAAAAAAAAATCATCTAATATTTAAAAGCTAAGATTTTAGTGGCAACCACTGGAAACTGAAGCAGAATCTAAAGGGTCAAGTCCCCAGTTTCAGATCAAATAAAAGTTCAGAACCTGAAGCTGAAGGAAAAGTAAAGAATACTAAGTGAGAGTAGATTTCTACTATCTAGACACTGGGTTCTCATCTGAGAGAGGTAGTTAATTTTAATTCAATTAAACATCTATGAAACTCCTACACTATCTACCATGAGACAGCTAAATGGTCGGCAGGACTGGTAGGGCAGTGGGATGTAGTAAATCAGAGGCCAGAGCTCCTGGGCAGTAGTTCCATCTCTGCCACAAAATAGCTGTGCAACTTTGGGTAAGTCCCTTTAAGTCTTGGGCCCTCAGCTTCCTCATTTACCAAGTGAAAAACTAGATAAACTTTAAGAACATGCCTGGTTTAAAAAAAAAACATAAATCTGAAATCTCAGCTTTAAGTCTGTTTTACATAGTGATATTATTCCAGACATAAAATATTGTACATTGTACAATAATTTTTTAATCTTATGACTTCAAATAAGATAAGCTGCTTACCAAAGATAAAATGGAACATATAAGAGAAACAGGAGTAATAACACTCATTTAAAGAAGTCATTAAGAATCAATTTTTTTATCAGTAAATGGAAGTTGTAAGATTAAAAACCAGTGCTAAACGTTTCATTCAAGGGCCTTAAACCAATTTTCATAGGAGTACAATTATAATCTCTCATTATCTACATAGGACCTTTTTTTGGGGCAACAGAGAAAAAGAATTTACTTGCACTGAGGCTTGTGTGAGCTCCTGCATGGTACTTCACATTGCTCTAACTAGAGAAAGAACAAGTTGAAGGAAATAATTTCTTTTATTAAGAAGCTTCTACAAAAAAAAAAAAAAAAAAAAAGAAGCTTCTACACTGAGAAACCTAACACTTTTCACTGTAAAAACATAGGTGAAGGCTTAAAATTCCACATTTTGAAAAATTTCTTAAACAATAACCTTAAAATTAAAATTCAATTATCAGGGCTTCCCTGGTGGCACAGTGGTTAAGAATCCGCCTGCCAATGCAGGGGACACAGGCTCAAGCCCTGGTCCGGGAAGATCCCACATGCCGCGGAGCAACTAAGCCTGTGCGCCACAAGTACTGAGTTTGTGTTCTAGAGCCCACGAGCCACAACTACTGAAGCCCATGTGCCTAGAGCCCATGCTCCTTAACAAGAGAAGCCACCACAATGAGAAGCCCGCACACCACAATGAAGAGTAGCCCATGCTCGCCGCAACTAGAGAAAGCACACATGCAGCAACAAAGACCCAGTGCAGCCAAAAATAAATAAACTAAAAAGTAAGTTGTATTTCTAAAAAAGATAATTCAATTATCAACAGCCATCAGTACAAACAGAAAACACTATTTTTGATTATTTCTGCCTCCAGATACAGATTGTTTTTATCAAAGCTGTTTGTAAGAATGTAAATTCTATTCTAGGTTACCACTCTGTAAACTAGGTAATATACTCAGAGCTTTGCAAGATTTAAAAGGAAACAAACACTGGCAGAAACAGTAGCATAGAATAAGCATCCAGTTAAGAAAACAAAAATGAAATCATTCAGTTGGAACAAAAAGAGGAAAAAATAGCTGCCAGTACCCACAGAGCCAAAAGACTAGTTCTTTTCTACCTTTATTCTGGTTTTAATGCCTAGATGAAAATCAATGTTTACTGAGTCTTTAAAAAGCTTCTTCTTCTTCTTTTTTTATTTTTCAATTCAAGTTCAAGTGGTTTTATTAACTTTTTTTTTTTTTTTTTTTTTTTTTGCTGTACGCGGGCCTCTCCTCATACTGTTGTGGCCTCTCCCGCTGAGGAGCACAGGCTCCGGACGCGCAGGCTCAACGGCCATGGCTCACGGGCCCAGCCGCTCCGCGGCATGTGGGATCTTCCCAGACCGGGGCACAAACCCGTGTCCCCTGCATCGGCAGGCGGACTCTCAACCACTGAGCCACCAGGCAAGCCCTATTAACTATTTTTAAACTGAAAAACACAGGGAAGAAAAAAAGACTCAAACAGTACCAAAGGGTCATCTGTCATTTGACTCTTAAAGATCCTTATTTCAAAAATTCTAGTTTGATAACAAAATGAGTATACATATTAAATGTATTAAGAATGTTCAGGACATTAAAAATACATTTTGGTAGATATTTAATTAAATCCATAGCTCAGGTATACATAAACAGAGTTATGAGAATTTAAAAACTTAAAGATTACATGTATAAATACTTTCTAAGCCAAACTGCAGTAAGGGCTTTGTTTAGATTTCTTTTTATTTACTCAAACTCCTAATTTCATACTTGGCTAGAAGAAAAAAAAACGAAGATTCTAGTGACATACGATGACTTAACTTAAAAAACCTGCCTCCACAACAAAGGAGACAGGAAGACAGAAGACCTTTTGGAAACCAGCACAATGTCTATCTATCCTTAGAGAGAAAGTTGGTTCCACTTACCTGAATTGTACTTTGTTTAGAGCATCCTGTAATAGTTCTTTCTTTTTTTTTTTTGTCCTGAAATAGCTAACAGTTCTCTAATTTCTTCAAGAAGGAGGTGTTAGTAATCGTTCAGTGACAGACCATAGATCGATCATTCTCAAGTTCTTTCATAAATCATCCACCGTTTTCTGATAAATGGTGAAAAATGATGACGAAACCTCTTTAAATAAATTCATTCTTCAGATGGATCAGGGAAGTTTAAAAATCTAACTAAAACAACTATGCTGAAATGCTTCTTTCTTGAAAGTCTCCTTTTGGGGGGTTCCTATATCTTCACACTTCCTAGTTCCCCTCCTATCCTACTGGTGGTTTTAGTCTCCTTTGCTGGCTCTCTTGACCTTAAAGGTCAGGAGCCCACAAACTTGCTCCTGGACCTCCTTCTCTTTATCTATGAATGCCATTTATATGCCAATGACTAGTAAACCTATTTTTAGCCCTGAGCTCTTTTTTAGAACCTCATACTCACATATCCATTGTCTACCTGCTATTTTCATTTAAATGTTTAACAGGAATCTCAATCTTAACATAAAACAAAGCTTTGGATCTTCTACCCTTCCCTAACCTCAGTAAGTGGTACCAACCATTCACTCAACTATGAAGCCAAAAATCTCTGGAGTCACTGACTGCACTCTCATGTCCCTCATACAATCCATCTGCAAATTCTCTGCCTCTAAAACATATCTCTAATACATCCACATTGCTAAGATTTCCACGTCTGCCATCCTTCTAAGTCACCTTTGCTCTTACCTGGACTATTTTATTTTAACAGCCTCCTAATGAGCTTCCCTATTTCCATTCTTACTTTCCTACAATCAATTCACCATACAGCAGGCAGGGCAAATCAAATCACATCACTCTTTGCTTAAAACCATCCCACTCAACCAAGAATAAAATTCAAATGATTTATCCTGGCTTACAAAACATTGTATATGATTCGACTCTGTCTTCCTCTCTAATCTTACCTCATACCATTTTTTCCCGCCCTGTGCTACACTCCAGCCACATTAGTATGGTTTCTCAAAAAGTCCACTTCATTTTTGTCTAGGGTCTTTGTGTTAGTTGTTTCTTTTGCCAGGCATGATCTTTCCACTGTTTTTCGCACATCAGGAAGCTTTTTAGCATTCCTATCACAACTTATATGTTATGTTATCAGCAAAGCCTTTCACAATCATTTCTTCATTAAAAACGTTTTCATGGAGTACCTACCACATGCCAATATTGTTCTGGATGCTGGGGGGAAGGGACCCAATCTTATTAGTAATTAGGGAAATACACATTAAAACCATAATGAGAATCCTATTCACAAACAGTGACTAAAATTAGATAAAGATTGACAATCCTACATGCTGATGAGGATGTAGAACAGAATCTATCTTTACTGCTCATGGGAGTATAAATAACAGCAATGTTCTTAAAAGGCCAAAATGGAAGTAATTCAAATATTCACGAACAGAATAGATAAACTGTTGTATATTTATACAAAGAAAAGTTACACAGCAATGTGAATGAATAACCTATAGCTACATTTAAAAATAACATGGTTAAACTGAACAAACAACTTTGAGCAAAACAAGACACACAAGAACATATATCATAAGGGAATGGGGGAAGATGGCGGAAGAGTAAGACGCGGAGATCACCTTCCTCCCCACAGATACATCAGAAATACATATACACGTGGAACAACTCCTACAGAACACCTACTGAACGCTGGCAGAAGACCTCAGACCTCTCAAAAGGCAAGAAACTCCCCACGTACCTGGGTAGGGCAAAAGAAAAAAGAACAAACAGAGACAAAAGAATAGGGACGGGACCTGCACCAGTGGGAGGGAGCCGTGAAGGAGGAAAGGTTTCCACACACTAGAAGCCCCTTCGCGGGCGGAGACTGCGGGTGGCGGAGGAGGGAAGCTTCAGAGCCACGAAAGAGAGTGCAGCAACGGGGTGCGGAGGGCAAAGCGCAGAGATTCCCGCACAGAGGATCGGTGCCGACCAGCACTCACCAGCCCGAGAGCCTTGTCTGCTCACCCGCCGCGGCAGGCGGGGCTGGGAGCTGAGTCTCGGGCTTTGGTCGGAGCGCAGGGAGAGGACTGGCAGCGAGAACACAGCCTGAAGAGGGGTTAGTGCACCACGGCTAGCCAGGAAGGGAGTCCGGGGAAAAGTCTGGACCTGCCGAAGAGAAAAGAGACTTTTTCTTCCCTCTTTGTCTCCTGGTGCGAGAGGAGAGGGGATTAAGAGCACTACTTAAAGGAGCTCCAGAGACGGGTGCGAACCGTGGCTAACAGCGCGGACCCCAGAGACGGGCATGAGACGCTAAGGCTGCTGCTGCCACCACCAAGAAGCCTGTGTGTGAGCACAGGTCACTCTCCACACCTCCCTTCGGGGAGCCTGTGCAGCCCGCCACTGCCAGGGTCCCGGGGTCCAGGGACAACTTCCCCGGGAGAACGCACGGAGCGCCTCAGGCTGCTGCAACGTCATGCCGGCCTCTGCCGCCGCAGGCTCGCCCCGCTCTCCATACCCCTCCCTCCCCAGGGCCTGAGTGAGCCACAGCCCCCGAATCAGCGGCTCCTTTAACCGGGTCCTGTCTCAGAGAAGAACAGACGCCCTCAGGTGACCTACACGCAGAGGCGGGGCCAAATCCAAGCTGAACCCCGGGAGCTGTGTGAACAAAGAGAAAGGGAAATCTCTCCCAGCAGCCTCAGGAGGAGCGGATTAAATCTCCACAATCAACTTGATGTACCCTGCATCTGCGGAATACCTGAACAGATAACGAATCATCCCAAATTGAGGAGGTGGACTTTGAGAGCAAGATTTATTATTTTTTCCCCTTTTCCTCTTTTTGTGTGTATGTATATGCTTCTGTGTGAGATTTTGTCTGTATAGCTTTGCTTTCACCATTTGTCCTAGGGTTCCATCCGTCTGTTTTTTTGTTGTTGTTGTTATTTTTTACCTTAAAAAATTTTTTTCTTAATAATTATTTTTTATTTTAATAACTTTATTTTATTTTACCTTACTTTATTTTCTTTTATCCTCTTTCTTTCTACTTTTTCTCCCTTTTATTCTGAGCTGTGTGGATGAAAGGCTCTTGGTGCTGCAGCCAGGAGTCAGTGCTGTGCCTCTGAGGTGGGAGAGCCAACTTCAGGACACTGGTCCACAAGAGACCTCCCAGCTCCATGTAATATCAAATGGCGAAAATCTCCCAGAGATCTCCATCTCAACACCAACACCCAGCTTCACTCAACGACCAGCAAGCTACAGTGCTGGACACCCTATGCCAAACAACTAGCAAGACAGGAACACAACCCCACCCGGTAGCAGAGAGGCTGCCTAAAATCATAAAAAGTCCGCAGACACCCCCAAACACACCACCAGACGTGGACCTGCCCACCGGAAAGACGAGATCCAGCCTCATCCACCAGAACACAGACACTAGTCCCCTCTACCAGGAAGCCCACACAACCCACTGAACCAACTTTAGCCACTGGGGACAGACACCAAAAACAACAGGAACTACGAACCTGCAGCCTGCAAAAAGGAGACCCCAAACACAGTAACATAAGCAAAATGAGAAGACAGAAAAACACACAGCAGATGAAGGAGCAAGATAAAAACCCACCAGACCTAACAAATGAAGAGGAAATAGGCAGTCTACCTGAAAAAGAATTCAGAATAATGATAGTAAAGATGATCCAAAATCTTGGAAATAGAATAGAGAAAATGCAAGAAACATTTAACAAGGACCAAGAAGAACTAAAGATGAAACAAGCAATGATGAACAACACAATAAATGAAATTAAAAATACTCTAGAAGGGATCAGTAGCAGAATAACTGAGGTAGAAGAACAGATAAGTGACCTGGAAGATAAAGTAGTGGAAATAACTACTGCAGAGCAGAATAAAGAAAAAAGAATGAAAAGAACCGAGGACAGTCTCAGAGACCTCTGGGACAACATTAAACAGACCAACATTCGAATTATAGGGGTTCCAGAAGAAGAGAAAAAGAAAGGGACTGAGAAAATATTTGAAGAGATTATAGTTGAAAACTTCCCTAATAAGGGAAAGGAAAGAGTTAATCAAGTCCAGGAAGCACAGAGAGTCCCATACAGGATAAATCCAAGGAGAAACACGCCAAGACACATATTAATCAAACTGTCAAAAATTAAATACAAAGAAAACATATTAAAAGCAGCAAGGGGAAAACAACAAATAACACACAAGGGAATCACCATAAGGTTAACAACTGATCTTTCAGCAGAAACTCTGCAAGCCAGAGGGGACTGGCAGGACATATTTAAAGTGATAAAGGAGAAAAATCTACAACCAAGATTACTCTACCCAGCAAGGATCTCATTCAGATTTGATGGAGAAATTAACAAACCCAAAACAATTAAGAAAATGGGAATAGGAACATACATTTCGATAATTACCTTGAATGTAAATGGATTAAATGCTCCCACCAAAAGACACAGACTGGCTGAATGGATACAAAAACAAGACCCATATATATGCTGTCTACAAGAGACCCACTTCAGACCTAGAGACACATACAGACTGAAAGTGAGGGGATGGAAAAAGATATTCCATGCGAATGGAAATCAAAAGAAAGCTGGAGTAGCAATTCTCATATCAGACAAAATAGACTTTAAAATAAAGACTACTAGAAGAGACAAAGAAGGACACTACATAATGATCAGGGATCGATCCAAGAAGAAGATATAACAATTGTAAATACTTATGCACCCAACATAGGAGCACCTCAATACATAAGGCAAATACTAACAGCCATAAAAGGAGAAATCGACAGTAACATATTCATAGTATGGGACTTTAACACCCCACTTTCACCAATGGACAGCTCATCCAAAATGAAAATAAATAAGGAAACACAAGCTTTAAATGATACATTAAACAAGATGGACTTAATTGATATTTATAGGACATTCCATCCAAAAACAATAGAATACACATTTTTCTCAAGTGCTCATGGAACATTCTCCAGGATAGATCATATCTTGGGTCACAAATCAAGCCTTGGTAAATTTAAGAAAACTGAAATTGTATCAAGTATCTTTTCCGAACACAACGCTATGAGACTAGATATCTATTACAGGAAAAGATCTGTAAAAAATACAAAAACATGGAAGCTAAACATACACTACTTAATAACGAAGTGATCACTGAAGAAATCAAAGAGGTAATCAAAAAATACCTAGAAACAAATGACAATGGAGACACGACGACCCAAAACCTATGGGATGCAGCAAAAGCAGTTCTAAGAGGGAAGTTTATAGCAATACAATCCAACCTTAAGAAACAGGAAACATCTTGAATAAACAACCTAACCTTGCACATAAAGCAATTAGAGAAAGAAGAACAAAAAACCCCCAAAGTTAGCAGAAGGAAAGAAACATAAAGACCAGATCAGAAATAAATGAAAAAGAAATGAAGGAAACGATAGCAAAGATCAATAAAACTAAAAGCTGGTTCTTTGAGAAGATAAACAAAATTGATAGACCATTAGCCAGACTCATCAAGAAAAAAAGGGAGAAGACTCAAATCAATAGAATTAGACATGAAAAAGGAGAAGTAACAACTGACACTGCAGAAATACATAAGATCATGAGAGGTTACTACAAGCAACTCTATGCCAATAAAATGGACAACCTGGAAGATATGGACAAATTCTTAGAAATGCACAACCTGCCAAGACTGAATCAGGAAGAAATAGAAAATATGAACAGACCAATCACAAACACTGAAATTGAAACTGTGATTAAAAATCTTCCAACAAACAAAAGCCCAGGACCACATGGCTGCACAGCCAAATTCTTTCAAACATTTAGAGAAGAGCTAACACCTATCCTTCTCAAACTCTTCCAAAATATAGCAGAGAGAGGAACACTCCCAAACTCATTCTACGAGGCCACCATCACCTTGATACCAAAACCAGAGAAGGATGTCACAAATAACAAAAACTACAGGCCAATATCACTGATGAACATAGATGAAAAAATCCTCAACAAAATACTAGCAAACAGAATCCAACAGCATGTTAAAAGGATCATACACCATGATCAAGTAGGGTTTATTCCAGGAATGCAAGGATTCTTCAATATACGCAAATCAATCAATGTGATACACCATATTAACAAACTGAAGGAGAAAAACCATATGGTCATCTCAATAGATGCAGAGAAAGCTTTCGACAAAATTCAACACTGATTTATGATAAAAACCCTCCAGAAAGTAGGCATAGAGGGAACTTTCCTCAATATAATGAAGGCCATATATGACAAACCCACAGCCAACATCGTCCTCAGTGGTGAAAAACTGAAACCATTTCCACGAAGATCAGTAACAAGAGAAGGATGCCCACTCTCACCACTCTTATTCAACATAGTTTTGGAAGTTTTAGCCACAGCAATCAGAGAAGAAAAGGAAATAAAAGGAATCTAACTCGGAAAAGAAGAAGTAAAGCTGTCACTGTTTGCAGATGACATGATACTATACATAGAGAATCCTAAAGATGCTACCAGAAAACTACTAGAGCTAGTCAATGAATTTGGTAAAGTAGCAGGATACAAAATTAATGCACAGAAATCTCTGGCATTCCTATACACTAATGATGAAAAATCTGAAAGTGAAATCAAGAAAACACTCCCATTTACCACTGCAACAGAAAGAATAAAATATCTAGGAATAAACCTACCTAAGGAGACAAAAGACCTGTATGCAGAAAATTATAAGACACTGATGAAAGAAATTAAAGATGATACAAATAGATGGAGAGATATACCATGTTCTTGGACTGGAAAAATCAACATTGTGAAAATGACTCTACTACCCAAAGCAATCTACAGATTCAATGCAATCCCTATCAAACTACCACTGGCATTTTTCACAGAACTAGAACAAAAAATTTCACAATTTGTATGGAAACACAAAAGACCCCGAATAGCCAAAGCAATCTTGAGAATGAAAAACGGAGCTGGAGGAATCAGGCTCCCTGACTTCAGACTATACTACAAAGCTACAGTAATCAAGACAGTATGGTACTGGCACAAAAACAAAAATATAGATCAATGGAACAGGATAGAAAGCCCAGAGATAAACCCACGCACATATGGCCAACTTATCTTTGATAAAGGAGGCAGGAATGTACAGTGGAGAAAGGACAGCCTCTTCAATAAGTGGTGTTGGGAAAACTGGACAGGTACATGTAAAAGTATGAGATTAGATCACTCCCTAACACCATACACAAAAATAAGCTCAAAATGGATTAAAGACCTAAATGTAAGGCCAGAAACTATCAAACTCTTAGAGGAAAACATAGGCAGAATATTCTCTGACATAAATCACGGCAAGATCCTTTTTGACCCACCTCCTAGAGAAATGGAAATAAAAACAAAAATAAACAAATGGGACCCAGTGAAACTTCAAAGCTTTTGCACAGCAAAGGAAACCATAAACAAGACCAAAAGACAACCCTCAGAATGGGAGAAAATATTTGCAAATGAAGCAACTGACAAAGGATTAATCTCCAAAATTTACAAGCAGCTCATCCAGCTCAATAACAAAAAAACAAAGAACCCAATCGAAAAATGGGCAGAAGACCTAAATAGACATTTCTCCAAAGAAGATATACAGACTGCCAAGAAACACATGAAAGAATGCTCAACATCATTAATCATTAGAGAAATGCAAATCAAAACTACAATGAGATATCATCTCACACCAGTCAGAATGGCCATCATCAAAAAATCTAGACACAATAAGTGCTGAAGAGGGTGTGGAGAAAAGGGAACACTCTTGCACTGCTGATGGGAATGTGAATTGGTACAGCCACTATGGAGAACAGTATGGAGGTTCCTTAAAAAACTACAAACAGAACTACCATATGACCCAGCAATCCCACTACTGGGCATATACCCTGAGAAAACCATCATTCAAAAACAGTCATGTACCAAAATGTTCATTGCAGCTCTATTTACAATAGCCAGGAGATGGAAGCAACCTAAGTGTCCATCATCGGACGAATGGATAAAGAAGATGTGGCACATATATACAATGGAATATTACTCAGCCATAAAAAGAAACAAAATTGAGTTATTTGTAATGAGGTGGATGGACCTAGAGTCTGTCATACAGAGTGAAGTAAGTCAGAAAGAGAAAGACAAATACCGCATGCTAACACATATATATGGAATTTACGAAAAAAAATGTCATGAAGAACCTAGGGGTAAGACAGGAATAAAGACACAGACCTACTAGAGAATGGACTTGAGGATATGGGGAGGGGGAAGGGTAAGCTGTGACACAGTGAGAGAGTGGCATGGACATATATACACTACCACATGTAAAACAGATAGCTAGTGGGAAGCAGCCGCATAGCACAGGGAGATCAGCTTGGTGCTTTGTGACCACCTAGAGGGGTGGGATAGGGAGGGTGGGAGGGAGGGAGACGCAAGAGGGAAGAGAGATGGGAACATATGTATATGTATAACTGATTCACTTTGTTATAAAGCAGAAACTAACACACCATTGTAAAGCAATTATACTCCAATAAAGATGTAAAAAAATAAAAAATACAAATACATTTTAACAAAATAGTCAAAACAGTATAACTGTCACAGTAAATATTATACATGCTTGAAAAATAACTTTTCTTGATATTTAATAATTCTTTCAAATTAACAATATTAAAATTCAAAGCAGAATAAAAAAAAAGAATATATACCCTAAGGAGCCATTTATGTAAAATTCAAAAACTTAAAACTACTGTATTAGAAGCTGATATTGTGGTTATTTTTGAGGAGGAGGGGGTGAGGAGAGGTTGTGACAGAATATGAATGGAGCTCTGGGGTCTACTTCTTGGACCTGGATGGTGGTTACATGGGTGTGATTACTGTGATAACTTACTGAGCAACAAACTTGTCACCTGGGCACTTTTCTGTAAGTTTTACTTCTATAGAAAAGTTTTAAAAGTTTGTGTTCTTTCGATTGTTCAGTTTTTATGATTATGAACCCATACTATTATAGAACATTAAGGATAATAGCTGATGGACTCATACTAGAAGGTTTTCTTTATGAAAAGAGCCATGAAGAAACTGTTGTTTGGTCTTCGTATCAGGAATAGGTGTGACTTTGGACAAGTTATTTAGCCTTGGTGAGCCTATAATACAGGAATAATAATTTTCACAGAATAACTGTGAAGATTAAAATAATTATCCAAAAGATCTATACCTGGTTTAGCAACAACCACATAGAAAGGTTAATAAAAATGGGGAAAATTTGCTTTATATAGAAAAGCTACTAAGTGAATAGAACTAGAATTACTTTTGTGAGACTTTATGGATATAAAGCACTTTAAAACGATTTTATTAAGACATAAAAATTGAGCAAAGCTGTATAATGGGGAAATATTTTTTAGTATAAGTGAACTATCTTCAGTATGGAATAAATTTACCTATTCCTAGAACATCCACTGGAACACATCACCATCAAGAACAAGTGAAAACATAAAATTTGTATTCCAAAAACATTTTCAAATCAGTTGTTTAGCGTGCATTTTCACGTGAAACAATACTGTAAATGGTAGCAAGGCTTCAAGGAACCCAGAGAAGCTTAGTCAACTGATAATTTGGGTGAACCATACGATTATACTTCTCAATATGTCAATACATAAATGAGTTCTGAGTACATTTCCTTTGGCTTCTAAATGAGATTAACTTTCTACCTCCTTCTGTCTCCCTTTCCTGGCATTTAGAAAATATTCTTTGTCTTTAGTGGTCAGCAGCTGCAAGAAGACAGATCAGCATTGAAAAAGTAGATGGCTTATTCATTTCTGGAATCTACATTTTTGTTTTATGGCTCTGACTGAAATGTTCCTGATGACCAATCTGCTTGAAAAAATTTCATTTTTCAAAACCCAGCCCAGATGCTGTTGCCATCTTATCCCTGTATGTTTCAAAGGAGGCTATATAGCATACGGTAGTTAAGTGCATGGATGGGCTTAAAGTTATATAGTCTAACATTCTACCTCTATCACTGACTAGTTTATGACCATGGGGAGTTATTTAATACCCCAGAACCTCAGTTTTATGACAAGTAAAGCATGAATAATAATGATGCTACCTATTTCAGAGGACTGTTGTGAAGATTAAAAGAAATAAAGGAAGTATAATACTTAGTACAGTGTCGGACACAGAGCAGCTGTTGAATGAATGGTAGCTACTATAATGCTAAACTTTTCATTATGTATTACAATTTGTTTATTTGTACGCCTATCTCCTTTGTTAGACTGTGAGCCCCTTAAGGCTATGGGTTGTGTTTCAATCTTCTTTATCTTCAGTTCTAAACCCAGTGCCTAGTATAGAGTAGGTGCTGTGATGATAGATGGGTGAAAGGGCAGGAGGTGGGAAGATGGGATAACGAAAGCACTTAAATTGGGACCTTGGGTCTTTTCTATGTCTCCCATGAGGACAGAATGTAGGGTTAAGGGGAGGATTTAACCACAGCTCCTGCCAGGTCTGGGGCAGCAAGAGTTTCCACAGTGGCTTCTGTGAAGCTCTTGGCAGGGTAAAAGGCTTCAAATTAAAAGATTGCTATGGTAGGTAGGTAATATTAGGAGCAAAATTAGGTGGTGAGGGTAGGAATCGCAGGAGTTGGGAGTCATAGAAATCACATGGATGGATGACAGTAAGGTGCAGAAAGTGAAGATAAATCTCTATTTGCAATGTTAACAGAGAGAGTCCTTGTGGCTAGGTCAACTGCAGAATTTACTTACTGGATATATGCAGATTCATGTGTCAAGGAGGACAACACAGTTAAAATATTGCCATTAATTGACATTCTTAAGATTTTAAACATTGATGACATGTTTTCTAATCTAACGTCTCTGTAAGCAGCACAGAAAAGAACAGGCCAAACTGGATTAGATCCTAGCTCAACCATTTACTATTTGCATCATCTTGGGAAAAGTTACTTAATCATTGTGAGTCTGTTTCCACATCCATTCAACTGAGGATACCACCATCACATGGGATTATTATGAAGATTAGTAGTAATAAATGTGAAGTATCTGACACAATGCTTGGCCAACAGACCAATGAATAGTATCTATTATTGTTATTTTATAGATTAACAATATATTCAGCCATTCATAAAAAATAACCCGCTTAATCCTCTTTACTATTTCATACAGCTAACTATGCTAAGTGGTCATAGCTGTTATAACATGTACAACATTGCTGTATGTTCAGGAAGATGAATCTACAAAGTTTGTCTCACTATTTCCTTCAACATTTAGAGAAGTACAAAGATCAGCTAACAAAGTGACTATTAACAGTCACATGCCCAAATACAACATTAATACTTAAAAGTCAATTCTTATGTTGAAAGCCAAAGATTCTGGCAAATTCTAGCATACAGACAAAAGTTAAGTTGGAGCAATTAGATTGACTTCAGTTATCTTTTTTTTTTCCCACTGTGAAGTGCTATACACAAGAATGAAAAAAACACTAAAGAAGTGACAACTTGTTTAAACTTCTCAAGAACCTGGTCCAACGAAGAGTAATTTTTATAGTAAGTTGACTACAACCATTTATCTCAGTTTAAACGTTCACTTGTTTTCACTTATCCTTTCTTTAGTTATAAAACTTTGAACAGGTGCATATATTAAAATCTGCTCAGAAAACATAATGAAAAGAAGTCTCCAACTGGAGACCTATAGTGGTTTCACATTATCTATAATAGTAAACTTAATCTCTTCTAGCTTTGAAGATTCACCATAAGCTGGCTCTATTCAGTCTAACCTTATTTCCACAACTCAGTCGCATTAATTCTTTTTTTAAAAAATAAATTTATTTATTTTGTTTATTTATTTTTGGCTGTGTTGGGTCTTCGTTGCAGCATGCGGACTTTCTCTAGTTGTGGCATGTGAGTGGGGGCTACTCTTTGTTGCAGCGCGCAGGCTTCTCACTGCGGTGCGCAGGCTTCTCACTGCGGTGGCTTCTCTTGTTGCGGAGCATGGGCTCTAGGAGCGTGGGCTTCAGTAGTTGTGGGCTCAGTAGTTTTGGCTCACGGGCTCAGTAGTTTTGGCTCACGGGCTCTAGAGTGCAGGCTCAGCAGTTGTGGTGCACGGGCTTAGCTGCTCCGTGGCATGCGGGCTTTTCCCGGACCAGGGCTCAAACCCGTGTCCCCTGCGTTGGCAGGCGGATTCTTAACCACTGAGCCACCAGGGAAGCCCAGTTGCATTAATTCTTAATCGAATCTGGCCTCCCTCCTCTAAACTCCCAACCCCATACCCACTCTCACCTCTGTGTGCTTGTGTGGTCCCCAGCTGTACTCATTCTCCTCTCTACTATGCTTTCTAATTGGGACTTGGTTAAGCCCAGGACTCTGGCCTATTCTGAATCACCTAATTAGCATCTTATCGCAAACTGTTCTAGTTTTTAGTTTGCACAATTTAGCTCTTTATTTTAACAGAAGAAACTTCTACCTGTTAAGTAATTTTCTTTTCATGTTTGCATAAGATAAAAGATTGCTTTAACAAGCCACAGAAAAAACCCTACATTAAAGTTAAACCTCATGAACTATTATATTTCCTGCCATTCCTGATGAGGAGAATATCATTATTATTATTATTTTTTTCTTTTGCGGTACATGGGCCTCTCACTGTTGTTGCCTCTCCCGTTGCGGAGCACAGGCTCCGGACGCGCAGGCTCAGCAGCCATGACTCACGGGCCTAGCCGCTCTGCGGCATGTGGGATCCTCCTGGACTGGGGCACAAACCCGTGTCCCCTGCATCGGCAGGCGGACTCTCAACCACTGTGCCACCAGGGAAGCCCGAGAATATCATTATTTTTAGTTAAGGTACATTCCTTATCACTAGATGTCAAAATTATAAATGGGAGATTGCTTTATTTTAGTCATAATTTCCTTTGAGAAAATCTTTGAACATAAGGAATAATTCTTAGGGTTCTCAAAAGAATAAGCGTTTCTAGAACATGCTTATTTGTAACTTGTTCTTTCATTCATGGCTATCAGATCGGAACAGATTATAAAAAATGCACACGAATAGGTAAAGATTATACATGATCCTGAATCCCTCAAATGTTATCAGAGCTGAAAATCAATATTTATAGGCATGACCTCCCAAATTTCAGGACAAATTAAATTAAACCACATCTAAGATTTATCATTTTTGTTAATGTTTTGTTTTTTCATTCAGATTTTACTTAGATTGACTGCCTCCAGGAGGTATTACCCAAAACACTTATACTTTCACTGAAGAGTGTAATACCAGGAAAGGGTAATATCCAAACTTTTTCCTTTGAGGTTTAAATTAATTTAGTGAAGAAAATGAGTTTCTTTCTTAACAAATGAGGTTTATGTTACCCATTCAAATCTCACCACTGTGAATAAACATTCTTGTACAAATAATTCAAGGTAAGAAACACACTTTTCCATTCATGTTTAGCCAGATATTTATCATTAAAAAAAAAAAAGGAAACCGACCTAGTGTCTCTCTAATCAAAACACATTATTTTAAATAATTTAAATTACCTAGTATAGTATCTAGTAAAACTATCTGAAAATTTCATGAGCTGAATCTCACAGATTCAAGGTAGTGCCAGTTTAAAAAGTATTCAGATACTAAGAAATCTGTTAACTGATATTAGGCAAGTATCCCTTTTTGCAATCTCAGTAATACCGCTTGGGAAAAAGAAGAGTAAAAAAAACTTCCCTCTATCCACAACGGTAAATACCACAAATCTACTATAGAGGTAAAAAGAAAATTTTCGTTTAATTTAAGTAACTTTGACACCTAGACAAACTACCTTTTCAGATCACAATAAAAAAGTGAAATATTTGCCATACAAATATTAATTGATCGTTTCAGATCATGATTAAAGAGGTTTAAGGAAAATAAATCCTCAATATTGGAACGGAAAAATTCATGTTAAAAAGAAGGTAATCTTCCAAAATATTATTATTAATCATAATCAAAGATTCACAGAAAATATTTACCATGAAAGAGTCAGTCATAAGCAATAATAAAGTGTTGTGTCAAAACAGAGGAAGGAAGAAAGAAATATGTGAAGATCAAAATTTATCACTTACCTCATGATTCAGCTCTGCTATCTGATCTTTCAGTTCCCTAATGTACTGGTTAGAATCAGACTTGTTAAGCTGTCCTTGAAGCTTTCCTTCTTCTTTCTGTTTTGTGACAATACAACAAAGCAAAATCAAGAGACAATTTTCACAGCATATACTCGAACATTTGAAGATATAGGACAGCATAAGGGCATATCCTTTAATTGGCTAAATTCTGAACAAATCTATTCTCAAACTATTTCTGTACAATAATTAATAGTAAACTATATTGAATATTTCTAAATAGTGCTTATTAATTATATTAATACAATTTATAAAATGTACCTTTTGAGAGACTCTTAGAAATCAATAATCAAATGGGTCTACTAGTGAAAAAAATTACCCTAGAATTCAAAAGCCATTTACCCAGTTATTTTGAGGGCAAATGCTTTTCTATCCATTCTATAAAGAGATTCAGTGCTTAGCTGAGAAGGTTGTAAGCCTCCTACAGCTACACTACGAACCTGCTTTTGCTGGGGAACAGAGAAGGAAAAAAACCAGGTTCTCCAAACCACTCTTAAAAGGGGAGGACAGCTCTGAATTTCTTGTTTAATTATTCAGGAATGTGATTAAAAGGTGCTCCAATCCTAAGAACTAGTTGTAGAATCATGCTGGGATCATTTTCCAGGGAAGTAGACTAGGAAGGGGAGGAGCTGCCTTTTTCTTATACCACCTGAAAACAAATGTACTTTGAAGGTAAAGAGCTTATTAAAGAGTGAAAACAGGATTGTTTTTGTTATCTCCAGATTATTTGTTTAGGAAGTTGATGCTTAAAATGTTAAGAAGCTCTGATGCAGAGACATCTACTGAAACTACTCATGCCAGAAAAGTACCAATTCACTTTCAATAGTCATCACTCAGTTTCCTTCCATGGAGACAACCACTGTTGACAGTTTTTTTAGTGTAGTCTTTCCATGGTATTTTGTACATATATAATCAAACACACATGTATACACACATATTTTTACTCATACTATCAACACTATACAAGCTGTTCTACACTTGCTATTATCTCTCAAGAATACAACTTGAAGATCATTCAATATCAGTATACACAGAGCAGAAAGATAATACATTTTGATTTGAGAGAGCTCTGAAGTTCCTGTGAAAGTTATTTTAGTGGTATCTAAATATTTATCGGTTTTTTAAAAGTAGGTTTTAAAAGGTGCCTTAGGTTCTGTACAATTACCTTGCATGTAATGGGTTGTAGTGAAGAGCATTTTCCAATGTGGAAAACGTTTCTTTCCACTCACAGTAAGAAGGGACCTTGGACATTATCCGGTTTGGACCTCTGACTGCAGCCAAATCCAGCCTCTACTTTTCTTCTACACACCTTCCCCTAACATCCTTGGCAGAAAGAAGAACTAGACAGAGCTGCTCCGGCAACAGAATGGGTAGCTCCTCTGCAGAGTCAGGGCACCACGCCAACAGGATTGCTCTTCTGTGTTAAATTATCTTTGCCACCTTGATTTCATTCTTATGTACCCTTAGCGTGTTCTGCAAATCCTTTCATCAAGTTATTCCTATACGTACCTTTTTTTATTTTGGCAATCTGCCTTAAAAACCTTTTACTGGAATTTGGCCTGCTGAAGCAGTTTGATGTAACTAATGTTTGTATAGATGTAAAAGAACAACTACTGTTTCTACAGGCTTTCAAACTTTTCTTATACATTTAAACACATGAATATCACATATAATCATCTAAGCAAAGAACTAACTTAACAATTACTATATTCCAAATATGCAGGGCTTCTTAAATATATACAAAATATATACAAAAGACACCTTATGGTTTTTGGCCACATTCCCATATTTAAGAAAAAAATTTTTTGAAGATTTAGTTAGGAGTATTAGTATGATGGCCAGAGAAATGATAGCAGAACCAGTAGAACAGCAGGGATACCAAGTCAGGATCCTAATCAAACCATCTCTGAAGCCTTCCTTACCTGTTTTTTCAGGTATATGAACCAATAAAGTCTCTTTATTATTTAAACTAGTTAGAATATGGATTTGTCACTTGAAACCATAAAAAAATAAAAGCTAACATATCTTGAGCACTTATTAGACCTTCACAATTGAAGTTCCTCACAGGAATTAAGCCCTAATGCCTAAAGTATCATTGTATGTAATGATTTAACTTACCTCCTATGCATCTAAAATGGTACTAACTATGTATCATCCTTAGAAGAATCGAGAAAATAGTTACTCAATTTTCTGTAGGACTTAATTCTCTTGTGGAGCTGTGGTGGAGAAAGACTGGGGGTTACAATGAGCTAGGAATTGTTCTAAGCCCTTTATATGTAATCATCACAACAACACTGTGTAATAGGTATTATTTTTATTCATATTTCCTAGATAAGGAAACTTAAATGAAAGACTCAGTGAACTGTCTGCATAAGAGTCACAGCAACAGTTGACACATCTTTCACCTTAAATTTACAGCACTATGAACATGAGATGTAATGAAACAGAAGAGAATATATGGAAATCTATGCAAAGGATCACACAAATTAGCTTTCTTGGATTTGTTACAAAAATTTTTATGTATTTATTTCAGCCTCCGCTGATTTAAACGGTAATTGCAATATCAAAAGAATTAAAGATAAAATGCTATAACAGGGACTTCCCTGGTGGCGCAGTGGTTAAGAATCCACCTGCCAATGCAGGGAACACAGGTTTGATCCGTGGTCTGGGAAGATCCCACATGCCACGGAGCAACTAAGCCAGTGCGCCACAACTACTGCGCCTGCGCTCTAGGGCCCAGGGGCCGCAACTACTGAGCCCGCGTGCTGCAATTACTGAAGCCTGCGCACCTAGAGCTCATGCTCCACAACAAGAGAAGCCCGCGCACCGCAAGGAAGAGTAGCCCCCTCTGCCCACAACTAGAGAAAGCCTGCACGCAGCAACAAAGACCCAAGGCAGTCAAAAAAAAAAAAAAAAAAAAAAAAAAAGCTAAAGCAACTTGCATTTATGGCCCTAAGCTAATGACCCATATTATCAATTTACAGTTGTCCAATACCACTTTGGCCTGCTTCAACAGGCCAAATTCCAGTAAAAGGTTTTTAAGGCAGATTGCCAAAAGAAAAAAATAAAATAAAAAAAGGTACGTATAGGAATAACTTGATGAAAGGATTTGCAGAACACGCTAAGGGTACATAAGAATGAAATCAAGGTGGCAAAGATAATTTAACACAGAAGAGCAATCCTGTTGGCATGGTGCCCTGACTCTGCAGAGGAGCTACATATACTTATACCTGGATCTTACTTTTAATCACTCCACTTTTTAAATGAAAGATTTCAAAGGCACAGAATAAGAACAAAAAATTATTATAATAAAGACTAATGAACCCACCACCCAAATTCAGCCTGTTTCATAACCATCTCATTCTAAGATTTTCCTTGGCTCTAGACTTCCTCCGCCTTAGTCCTGTATATCTCAAAGATGGAAAAGATGATGTCAAGCAGAAGGGATTAAGTAGTGAGTGCATGAGAGAAGGAATAATGTAGGAAAAAAATTTTTGGAGGGAGAATATTCATTGACGTAAATAAAATAAATGAAGCCGTTATTCTTATAGAAAGTACTTTCTAAATCCCATATGTGACATGAGAAATGGCACCAGAAATTTAGT
This sequence comes from Mesoplodon mirus, assembly GCF_964341445.2. NCBI lineage: Eukaryota > Metazoa > Chordata > Mammalia > Artiodactyla > Ziphiidae > Mesoplodon > Mesoplodon mirus. Next base: position 88,093,524 of record NC_138978.1, read on the forward strand.
AAGTAAATATACTTCCAAAGCAGGGTAATTTGATAAGAATTACTCATTTTAATATGTGTTCAGCTGTCCTTTTTGATGGCTTTAAATTTTAGTCTAATTTTACTATCATGTCACATTAATTCCCTTGAAATGGTTGATTAAATGGAAAGTGCAATCCACTACTAAGGAGATATCCTTCTGAATGAAATAAGCTAAATGTTTATGGTTTGGAATCAGACTTGGAGAAAGGTGATTTTAAATCAGGTCCCCAATAAAGGCAAAGGTCTTGAGGATTTTGAACACTGCATAGCAATATCATCATGTGGGATAACATAAAATTTTCAGGGCAAATAAAATGACAAAGCCCAAGGTAAGCTCTAATATTGTAGGAAAGAAGCTCAAGAACGCAGAAATGCTTTAGGTCTGAATGGCTGTAGAATGACCAATAACAATAATTAATACCATTTCTTCCCTACAGGAAAACTTGCGTGAAAAAAATGCTTGGCAAGATAGAAATCATTAAATCTGTTTTACAGAAAGCGATCAAGGGACTTCCTTGGTGGTACAGTGGTTAAGAATCCGGCTGCCAATGCAGGGCACACAGGTTCCATCCCTGATCCGGGAAGATTCCACATGCCGCAGAGCAACTAAGCCCATGCACCACAACTACTGAGCCTGCGCTCTAGAGCCCGTGAGCCACAACTACTGAGCCCGTGTGACGCAACTAATGAAGCCCACACACCTAGAGCCTGTGCTGCGCAACAAGAGAAGCCTCCGCGAGGAGCCCACACACCGCAACGAAGAGTAGCCCCCGCTCGCCACAACTAGAGATAGCCCATGCGCAGCAACGAAGACCCAACGCAGCCAAAAATAAATAAATAAAATAAATTAAAAAAAATTTTTTTTAAAGCGATCAAGTGACTCCAAAGATTTGTTTCTTCCAAAGGTGGGTCTTTGTAGGGTTTGGCTAAAAAGTTTGTTATAGCACTTTGATTTCTTTGGAGGAAAGGTAGTGTTTAATGAAAAACAGGGCCGTTAAGAAATTTTACAATAAAAAATGGAATGCTTTTAGCTTAAAAAAAAAAAAACTCCTGAAAGATACTTGTGAAAATCAAAGAAGCCCCCTTAGATTTTATGACTAAAAAAACGGTGTTCTTCCAATTTCTATTAACTTCAGAAAAAAAGCAGAATTTCAAAGAGAAACACTTTATATGTTTGTTCAAATCTAATAGCATGTAGTTGTTCTTTTTAGATTTAAATACAAAGGTTACTGTTGGGTCTTTTTTTTTTTTTTTTTGCAAAACTTTTACAAATAAAAAGATTCTGATGCCTATCAAACCACTGTTTCTGTGGACAGACAGACAGATACCCCAATAAACAACCTGTAAGGCACACTGGCTAAACTGAAGGAAGAGGAAGGGTGATTAAGCAACTCTAGACTCTAACAGTGACCCCAGGAGAAGACAATCACCATCCTGGCACACTTGTCACACATTAGTAGCACACCAGTGTGACAGACACAACAGCTGGAAAGCTCTGCTTGGGGCATTTTGATTCAATAGTCTGCTTTAAGGGAATATAGCTGATATTTCAAAAATAGAAGTAAAAAATGAGAGCTGTCCTAAATGCTATTTAATAAATTGAAATGTACAAAAATGACCTTTTATCTAAAACTCTGTGATTTTTTGTTCTACAAATAGGGTCTCATTTAAAAATGTTAATATAAAGCCTTTTAAGGATCCTTTTTAAATGTAAAAACTGAATAACTGTATATTTCCAACACCCAAAAATACAATTAACTATTATATTCTAATAAGTGAATATCAATTTAATTTCACTTCTGAGGCAGTTCATTCAATTTTCTAATGTTTAAGGTTTTCTTGCAAGTATTTTTATAGCTTTCTATTTTCAAGTAATGTCCACATGGTTCTTTCTGATAAGCAGGTGGGAAAATGTCAGCTACGCTAATAAATTTACCAGGAACCTGCATTTTCTTGAGGTTTTCTTTTGGTCCAGCTGATAACAAAAACAGATTGCCAGTTAATTGGTTTCCTAAGCAAAACTAATAACAAACTTAAAGAGATCCAACATATAAACAATTTTGGCAATTGTCAGTAATTTCAGTGAACAGACCTTAAATACATATCTTTTTTCACACAGCAAAAGAAACTATATCAAGAGAGCATAAAGTAACTTTATGAAAGTTTTAAATGCATATTTCACTCTTAGATCTATCTTTGAATGATTATTTTAGGAATTACCATTATGAAGTCTAAAATAATCTAATTCATATTAAGGCCTTAAGCCACTGAGCTTTATGTATGAGCCTCTTAGTTAAAAGGTCATTAATAACTCTAGTTAATAATACGCAAGCTTAAGTGACTGGGGTAAAGTATGACAACTTTAACTTACTCTGACATGCATCAAAAATATAAGTGAGCTAGAATGGTGGATGGATAAGTATCTGATAAAGCAACATTTAAAACAAATATATCAAAATATCAGTTTTAGAATGGAGGTGGTGAGTTTATAATGTTCACTATACAATTCTTTCAACTTCTGTATGTTTGAAATTTTTCATAATAAAATATGGGGAGGAAGAGTCATTGATAAAAAGCAATTAATTTCCTCTCCCTCCCCAGCCTGCTAAAAAGTAAGCACTTGGTCCACACCATTCTTCATTTACATAAGTGAAAAGACACATATCTACCAAAGGTTACTTAATGTTTCTTCATTTAAAAATCCATGTTTTGCTCTAGAATGGATACTACTTTCTTCACATTTTACTGAAAACTTAAGAAACTAAAAAGCAATATGATTAAATCATACAATTAGTACTTCATTAAAACAGAATATAATTTTGGAGCAGGCTAAATTATAGTTCATCTCTATAATATTTTGTAGTAGATTTTATGGTTGTTACCTTAAGATCCATTCTCTCTCCCTCATTATGAAGTGGTGACAGAATTGGAATTATCCTGATCCTTAACTCCACAGGTATGCCCTGATTGGTGGGGTTTAACTCAAGATGATCACATCTATTTTGCACAGTGATTGGTTCAGGGGTTTCTCAAAGTGTGACACTCAAAACTTTTGCTGGAAAGTATGGGGTACAGTTTCTTATTCTGGATATTACGATGTATGGGTATAAAGCTCACCCTTAAGCCATTTTAACACAATAAGGAAAACCTCCTGAAGATAAAAATGACAAGGAGGGCTGAGCCTTAAGAATCATGGTTAAATACAACAAAATGGAGCTCAAACCAAACTTTTCCTGAAGCACACCCTACTTCTGGACTTTTCAGGCATGTAAGCCAATAAATCCCCTTTATTATTTAAGCCATATTACTTACGCCATTAACGAATCCAGAATTGGGTTGCCTGCAATAAAAACATCCTAACTAATAAATATTTTTAAAAATATGGCTAAGTAAATAAACACCATGATATAAACAACATAATCTATGAAATGCTTAAAACAATGATTCCAAATGATGATTATGGAAAAAAAATCACTCTGGGAGTTTTGTAAACATATAGATTAAGAGAACCAATTTCTGACCTACTGAATTCTAAATGTCTGGGAATGGAGCTTGAAAATCAGTATACTTTGAAAGCTAAACAAGTGGTGATTCTGACATAACCCGCGTGACATAAACTACACTTGAAACGCACTGGTTTGAACCATCTTTGAAAATTAACTATTCTTTTTAAACACAAATTCAAAATTCTATTTATATGCCAATTATAAAATGCTTTTTACCCTATTTCTTAAAAACCTCTAATATTTTATGAGTTGACACTCATTACAGAATGTACTTAGCATAATTTTACATATAAAAAAAGAGATGTTTTTCCAACTACCACAATGGTGAATGTGGTAAATAACCAAGACTGATAAACTTATCTACAAATAGTCTCTACATTTCCAGAGCGAATATATTTAAAAACAAAAATAGAGGAAAACTGTCAAGGGTTCTTTAATTTCTTTCAATTCTGCTATCAGTTTCACTTCACATTATTTCTGTGATAGTTTCAGCTGGTCAGTTCCCTGTCTGCAGAGGTTGGTTCAATTTTGAACTCAAATCCCTGTCTTGGTTAACCTAGCTCTCAAACAGAAAATATGATTTAAAGTTTGGTAATGCATGATGAGGAACTAAATAAAATGTTTAGGATCTGAGAAAATTCCACACATATGACCCCTATGACTGAAAACTAATTGTTCTAAAGAATGAAGAAAAACCAAAGATTTGGGGACCAACAAAATAATTCTTTTAAAACTTAAAGTACCAATATTATGAGGAGGTATGGCAATAAATAAGGGCAATATGGAGTCCAATTCTCAATAAACTTTTTTTTAATCAGGTAACAGATTGTTATAGCCCCAAAGCTATGTGCTTTAATATAACACATATAAATGTGTATAGAGGAATATTTTACTTAGAGCAGTGATTCTGGTGTTCAACTACCTAGACGGTTGATTAACGACCTTCGGCATATACCTTCACCTGTTTTTGTCCCTGCAACCTTTGGGAACTCTAATCACAGAAAGGATGAGGTAGAGATGGACTGTGCTCAGGATATGTAAAATATTCTGTTACCTGAATATTTTCAATCTGTTGATTGAAAAATCATAAATGTTGTGGTCAGCAGGAAATAAGTGAATTATGTATTTGTGTAAGTCACAGCAGAAAGTGGACATTTTAATTAGAAATACCTTCACCTACGTCTACTGTACTCCAACATACTATTTAAAAAGGTTGAACAATTAAGTATGGTAATGCATATCAAGCTAAAAGATTGAAGAGAAAACATGAAATGTTTACTATATAGCTCTAAGCAGCATGTTTTTGCGTGTTATGTTGCAGCAAAACTGAGATAAATATGTTAAGTTGCTTTGAACAAGTGTTTGAGAGAAAAGTGTGGCTTAGCAGTGGACAACATTAAAACATATTGTGGCAGTGAGAAAAGAGGAGGCAGGGGCCCTGGTTTGTTTAAATTCATGGATTACCCTCATTTTAAAAGAGAAATTGTAATAGGCATGCCTAAGAGTCCATTCTTGTTTATTTGTTTCTTTATCTATGTTTTTAAGGCTGGTTATAACTTACCCCTATCCTGCCACAGGAAGGACACTTCCTTAGACAGGAAGATAGCAGATTTTAAAAAGCTGTGTCTCAAGCCATAGGCTTTTTAATGCTCTATACAACCAGATAATTTGCTTAGAGGGTTTTGTTTTTTTTGTTTTGTTTTTTTAAAGAATTTAACCAGTTAACACCTACTTAATATACTAGATGTGTAGATGAAGGTAGCAGAAAGCACCCTATATGAAATATAAAAGCATCTAGTCTATCATTAACAACTTGCAAAATTTTTCGCTTTTTAATTTTTAAAATTTTCAAATCTACAGAAGAGCTGAAATAATAGTACAATATCCATATACCCCTTAGTTATAGTCACCAATTACTATTTTGCCAATTTGCTTTTGTTTTTCCTATTTGTGTATTTTCTGAAACATTTGAATGGAAATTGCAGATATGACATTTCACTACTATATATTTCAGCATGCATCTCCTAAAAGTAACCAAATGTCCTTACGACACCTAAATTAATAGTAATTTCACATCATTAAACATGTACTTCCTATTCAAACTTTCCTAAAAGGGCCCAAAATGTTTTATTATTATCCACAATTGAACCAAGATTCATGGTTACACTTGGTTATTATATCTCTTTAGCCTTTTTTAATCTAAAGTAGTACTTTTGCCTTTTTTTCCCATGATATTGTTGATATTTTAAGAGTCAAAGCTGAAAGAGAAAATTTTCCCATTCGAACTAAAACAAGTACTGTTTTTATTCCTTTTTTTCACATCAAACAGGTAACAGAGTAAAACTAATATAATGTATATTTAATGGTTGGTTGGGTCAAGGGAGTAAATATAGAAGACATGGGCACAGAACTTTAAATATCTGAAGCCAAAGACTCAGAATATTTATAGGAATTTAGCATTTTATATATTACCCTTGTAAGTATTTATTCTACTATTTATACGTATTTGGTAAAAGATAAACATAATAAATATTAGCAGTTACGATTTTTTGCCTCTTACTAATAGATTAACGTGTTTAACATTTCACTCCTATGAGGTCCAAAGAACTCTCTATATTTAACATCACTTTAAACATACAAAACCCTTTCAGCCTGTCATTTGTCTCTTTGTAAAAATATTCTATAAAGTAGGTAGATGACTTTAAATTCTGGGAAAAGCATAGTGTTCATCACAAAGAAATCTCTAAGAAAGAGAAGACTTGTCATAAAAGAAAGCATAAAACAACCACTCATTAAGCTTTATCTTGCTCACTGAGAGAGTGCTCACAGCTGGAAAACTGTGTAACTGAAGAAAATGTGATTCACCTTCTGGAGAGGTGGAACTGTCATATTTTAATACCCTTATATTCCATGTCATGGGTTTTATCATCTCAGTGAAAGATTTATCTCTATTTTTATTTCTTGGTTTTGCTTTTTGTTTCTAATACCACAAACTTAAACTCCAAATAGGTACTCTTGTGCACTGTAAAGCAGCTTCTGTCTCACTTTTTCCTTATGAGGAAAGGATATATGGTAATGTATCCCATTTACTAAGGATAAACACTGTTATGCCAGGCTGAGTTAACACCTGACAAACCCTTTTGGGGAGTACTGTCTTGAGAAACCAAGACTTTTGAAGAATTAGTTACAAAAAGTCTTTCTAGATCTATGCAAACATCATTTCATCACTTTGTCATTCTACTACCCATCACTTTTATTTCTCTAGATTGTCTTCTCCCAGCTTGATGACGATTACGATCTAGGCCTGTTATTTCCATCCTCTGGGTTCTTATCATCACTTCTTTCTCTTAGCCAAATTTTCTCCAGACTGACAGACTAATAACAAGCCCTCTCTTTTGGCCTGGTGCTTTACCTGATTATTGTCCTCACAGGTGGTTTGATCGAAGCACAGTCTGGCCTCAACAACACTAGAAGATTAGACAGACTAGTGGCTTACCTGTCAAGGATCACATGGCTAGCCAGGGATAGAAACCAGATTTCATTCCTAGTGCCTTAATTGTAAGACAAATCACAGCAGGATATGTGCTAGAATTATTTTTCCAAACTTGGTGTTGCTTATGTTACTCATTTATCTTTTTCTGGACCCTCTGTACAGAGTGTTAGTAAGCCAAAGTTGGGGAGTTTAGTCCTTAGCTGTCAAAATTTCTCATGAACCTTCCTTAGCATCAGATGACCATATACATGGCTCTTATATATTTACCTCATGGATAAAACATGCTTTTCTGTGACCTGTTTAAAGGATCCATGCAGAGCTGATTTTGCCAAAAAGCATCTTTATCAACTTATTAGACTATTAGAGTATTAGAACTTGATGGGGGACTTCCCTGGAGGTCCAGTGGTTAAGAATTCACCTTCCACTGCAGGGGGTACGGGTTGGGGAACTAAGATCCTGCATGCTGTGCAGCTCAGCGGGGAAAAAAAAAAACAAAACAAACAAACAAAAGATAAATCAAAGATAGCCCATGTAAAGATAATATCAATAATACTTTATAAATTTCAAATTAGTAACTCATACTATAAAATTAATTTCCTTCCTCAACTATTTCAATGAGGTGGTCTGGCCTGGTTGTGATTAATACAGTAGAAAAAAATAGGAAAAATATTTTAACTGAAAAAAAAAAACATAAAGAGAGTAACAATCATTTCTATTCATACTCCTCAGAATTGATCAATGTTAACATCTTGGAATACATGCAGCCAGATTTTTTTTTAAGAAAAATAATTGTTTCTGTAAAATTATATGTTTGCCTTAAGCAACTTGGGCAGTGCTAAAAATACAAAGATGAAAATTAAACATTAAATATTAGCTAAAATTGATAGGAAAAGAAAGTACAGTGAATGCCAAGTGTTTCTTCAATATGAGAGGTAATTTCCTTTTTTTAAAAAAAAAACCTCTAAATTTAAGGGATAACAAAAAAACATTAAGATGTTAGAAGTCTGCATTTTCATGCTTTAAATGTATGTGGTATTGATTGACTATCCTGCTGGGATATGAGTGCATTTATACCTGCTTTCATATCCCCTCTCCCTCCACTTCCAGATTTTTGTTAGCTATGTTATTTTTACACTGTCAAAGTTTAGTTTAAAAAAACTCTCTCACTTGTAATCATTATTCCCATATTTGTTTAGTATTAGTTCTGTATTTAAACAGATTCAACATTTACCACCCATCTTTTCAAATAGCGCCCACATTTCATATTTCTTTATTTTGACTTGTTTTAAGCTGGATTTCACTATCCAGTAATTTTTTCAAGATTATGAGAGTAGTATCCTAGCAATCTTTTCACACTGGAAAATGACAACCTATTTCTTCAAAATATCTGGATGACACATTGTTTGGCTATAATATTTTTGGGTCAGCCAAACTCAGAATGTTGTAGACTAGTACTAAGATAACTTTCTGTGGTGATGGAAATGTTCTCCATCTGCACTAATATGTTAGCTAGTAGCTACTGTGCAAAATGAGGCTATGACCACATTGGCTGGCTAGTGGCTATCATATTGGAGAGTGCAGCATAGCCATTGCTCTGTTGATTTCTGGCATTGAATATGCTGTGAGAAATCTGGAGGACAAGTCTTAATCTTCCCATACAACTTTGTAGGTAATTTGCTCTAAGTGTTAAGGAGCATTCTGTGTCAAATTTTCCTAGAACACAAGGTTTTCTTTTAATTTGCATCTTTGAATCTTCATTAATTTCAAGGACCTCTTCTTTCTTATTTTTGAATATATCTTCTTTCCATTTGTTGTGGGATACCAATTATTCTTAGTGTTAGATTATCTGTCTGTCGTCCATAAGCATTAGCTAATATACTTGTTTTTCATTCTTAACCTCTATATTCATTGTGATTATTATCTCAAGCTTTTCTTCTATGCCAATATTCCAATTTTCAGCACTGTCCATTGAATAGGCTATTCTTTTGTGGTTTCTGCAATGGTGTATTGGGCTTCAATTTATTCCCTTGTGGTACAATCCCCTCCTTCTTACCTCAGTGTACTTTTTAATTATCTTATCTTTTGATTTCTTAATTTTACTAAATTCACATTTAGTTGTTTTATAGTAGGAAGTAATTGTAATGCCTCTCTTATCCTTGAATTACCTTTCTTCTTGGTTGGGATGTTTCTGAATAGTATTTCTTTCTCTTTTCTCTGCTATAATAATAGAAACCAAGTTGTTGTGCCATTTCTTCTCATCATGCTCATGGCTAGGTGACTGTCTAGATATTCTAAATGCTCTAATGATATGAGTTACTTATTAATTCTCTTTCCATCATATTTAAAATCTATTTTCTGTGCCCTCCAAGCTCAAGTTTGTTCCCATTTTTCTATGGCCTGAGGGATAGCATGGGGAAAAGAAGAACCTGGCTAAACAGGGGCACTCTTTATTCTTCTGAGATTCTGTTAGATATTCTGTATTACCTAATTGGGGCGATACATGCCAAAACCTGGGTTTTAGGATTCAGATCATTTCCCAAATAGAGTGTGTTGTCCCAGGGCCTTCACTTTAATTAAGATTCAGATGTTCACTTTCTAATCTCCTTCACTGGCTTGTTCCTTCTAGAAGTTTCTACAACTTCTCAGTCAGACATACTCATTTTCCTTCTCTCCACATTTGGGATATGACTGAATCTTCCAGGGGTTTTGCTGACTTACCTATATATACAGCGTGGTGACATAGGAGAGAGGGAGATAGTTGAGGTTAGAAGCCAAGCCCTGCTAGGATTCTCTGCTCTTAAATAGTTTATTTCTTTCCTTAGCTGTCACTTTTAAAGTTTATTGCTTTAGGGTAAGATCCTTTTCCTCTCAGGCTGCTTTTAGTGGGAAAGTATTTGCCTTAAAAAAAAATTTACTATTTTGTTAGACGGTTGAGGTAGGAAATTATGGGATCAGTTTCAGTCCACCTCTGGGGCAGCATTTAAACAAATGAATCTTTACACCTGAAATTTATGTAATATTGTACATCAACTATACTTCAATAAAAAAAACGGTACTTTGAACCTACCTGTCGTTATGGCATAATAATATTAAATTCTCATGTACATGGCTGCCACCTAAGATTCATTCAACAATTTTTTTTTTTTTTTTTTTTTTTGGGTGGTACGCAGGCCTCTCTCACTGTTGCGGCCTCTCCCGTTGCAGAGCACAGGCTCCAGACGCGCAGGCTCAGCGGCCATGGCTCACGGGCCCAGCCACTCCGCGGCATGTGGGATCTTCCCGGACCGGGGCACAAACCCGTGTTCCCCTGCATCGGCAGGCGGACTCTCAACCACTGCGCCACCAGGGAAGCCCTCAACAATTATTTTTTGATCACCTGTTACATGCCAGGCACAAGGCATACAGCAGTATGTAAGACAAACCAGGTTCTAATATATTACATGTGGGTGTGAGTTGATTTTTAAAGTGAAGGTAATTTCAGACACTAATAAGAGCTACAAATAATATGAAACACAATGATGAAATAGAGTTACGGCATTAGGCTCCTACTTTACAAAGGTGGTCAGGGAAAATCTCTATGAGTTGGTGACTTTTAAGTTGATATATAAATGATGAGAAGGAACCAGCCATGGGAAGATCAAGGAGCATAGCATTCCAAATGTAGGGAAGAGCAAGAGCAAGAGCAAAAGCCTGTAGGAATGAATGAGTTTGGTTCTAGAAACAAAAATAAAGTTGGTGTTGCTAGAGCATGACATGAAGGGGAGTGTGGTTTACGATGCAGTCAGAGAAGTAGGCAGGAGACAGACAGCTCAAGACTTTAAGGCCAGAGAAGGAGGGTGGCATTTTTGCTAGGTTGACCAAGTTTTCTACATTGCTGTTTTCCAATAATTACTTGCAAGCGCTGATTCTTATTTCCATTCTAGCAATGGTTACCTCAAGTTATTTTAATGTACGTACATAAAAAAATTATAATGGTAATCATATAAATTCATATGGTATAAAAACTGAAGTTTCCCTTTCTCTTTTGCACCAAGCCCTTTACGCTCCCCAGAGGGAGCTTTGATAGGTATCACAGGAGACATCCCAATCTACTTAAACACATACACACACACATATACTTTTTAACATACACAAATGGAATTATCACTACATTCTATAATTTTTCTCATTATTATGTCTTGCAGATCTTTCTTTATTCTTTCTTAAAGATACAGACTTCCAAATATGGATCTACTATGGTTTAACCATTCTCCTAATAATGAGTAGTTATCCATGTTTTTAAATAATAATGTTAGATTTATGCATCCATCTTAAGAAGTTACATAAAGAACACACACCAAAGCTAAAACAGATGAAAGGAAATAATAAAAGAACAGGAATAAAACGGGAAAAAAAGTTGCTTATTGTTAAAATTTGCAATTGTTTACTAGTACTGTGCTGGCCAGTGGTATTAGAAATATTGGCTACTGCAAGTACCACTGCTTTTTCCTTTCTTGAACACCCTACAGATGTCTAACATACCACCCAATTCTGAATTGAAACTTATCGTTAGTTATTAAATTTTTATATAGTAACTTTAGAATAGGAAATCAATACTTAATCTACTTTAACATTTTAAGCCTGACAAAGTAAAACTTAAAACATGGTTTACAAATAGACATCACACCCTTAAAGGAAATAACAGAAACAATTAGTAATCTCTCTGTGCGCTCTTCATAGAGATTTCAAAATAAATCTAAGGTTATACATAGGATGTGGGTTTTTCGCTGGGAGTAGTATTACAGAAGGTTTGTGGTATTAGAAGGGTCATGACACAATGCAGGTTGCTTAGTCTCAAATGCAAGTGTAAAGCTTACATTAAAAAAATATTTTAAATTACACCCACAGATGAGAAAATGTAACGAAAAGAGAGATTATGCTACAGAAAGATATATACAAGCTCTCTCTCTCCTTTGTAAAAGTTTAACTATTTTAGAGACCATTAAAAGGCATTATCTTGACTATTTTAAAGGTTAAATAATGCTTTTTTTCAAGGCTATATTATGAAACTATGTTCAACGGTCACAGAGGAAACCATATTAACTTGCAGCAGCAGGAGCACAATTTCTAAGTTCTAATTTGATATTTTCAATTAAAGCAAGCTATATTAAACAAATTATAACTGCATATGAGATGATGATAGTAGCAGAAAACACAATGATTTGAGTAAGTCTGTGACATTCGATAAGCAATCACCGTGATTAATCAACATAACCTTACTGAAACATCAATAGCAATCACTAAGCTTTAGTAAGTTTTTACTGATTTGTACTTTGCCTTAAGAAAAATTAATCAGAATAGTAAATGTGGTAAATGGTAGCCTCTCCATGACTTCAAGGTGACTCATTTGAAACATCTAAAACCAAATCATACTCATATCATGTACTATTGGTAAGTTTCTAAAACAGTTTCCTGTAATTTCAAGTCACAGACAAAAAGGTTTGACTATTCTTTATGTTTTAGTAACTAGAAAAAAAGTACATATAAATACTTTTAAGAAATAATAAGGTAAGTTGAAAAGTATGGAAGGGAGGAAATAAATCAAAATTTTTTCTCACTACTAAGACTGATTTAATTCCATTTCAGAAGAGAAATACATCCCACACATCGTTAAAGTGATGTTTCTTACAGGATCAGCTAAATACACACATGAAAAATCAGCATTTGCACAAGGTCTAAAAGCTAGAAAATATTTCTTATAAGTCAGTTTAATTAAACACATTTCAAATTTTGTGACCAATACTTAAAATTCTATCTAATTCCAGGGGCTCCTAAAAACCGTGGAATTATATAAACTATTTTTTAATTTAAAAAAAAATTTTTTTTTTTTTTTTTTTGGGGGCCACACCACACAGTTTGTGGGATCTTAGTTCCTTGACCAGGGATTGAATCCAGGCCCCTGGCAGTGAAAGTGTGGAGTCCTAGCCACTGAACCGCCAGGAAATTCCCATAAACTACTTTTTGTAACAGACTTTCCTCAAACAGTTTTAGATTTACAGAAAAATTGAGAGGATAAGAGTACTATATACTCCCTCGCACTGTTTCCCGTTATTAATATCTTCCATGTTGTTACAATTAATGAACTAATATCGATACATTGTTACTAACTGAAGTCCAAAGTTTATTCAAATTTTCTTAGGGTTTTTTTTGGTTTTTTAAACCCAATGTCCTTTTTCTGTTCTAGGATCCTATGCAGGATACCACATTACATTTAGTTGTCATGTCTCCTTAGGTTTCTCTTGGCTGGGACAATTTCTCAGACTTTCTATGTTTTTGATGACCTTGACAGCTTAGAGGAGTACTGGTCAGGTGTTTTGCCAGATGCCCTACTATCGAAATTTCTCTGATATTCTTCTCACAGTAAGAATGTGATTATGGGCTACTGGAAGACCACCGAGGTAAAGTGCCATTTCATCACATCCTATCAAGAGTATATTACTAGCAGTGTAATTTACAACTGTTGATGCTGATTTGATCATCTGGGTGAGGTAGTGTTTGTCAGGTTTCTCCAAAAAAGTTACTTTTTTTCCTTACCCTTTCCATACTGGACCCCTTGGAAGGAAGTCACTGTGCACAGGCTGCACTTAAAAGAAGAGAAATTTATGTTTCCCTTCTGAAGGCACAGTATCTACAAAAGTTATTTGGAATTCTTCTGCATAGAGATTTATCTCTTCTTCCTCATTTATTAATTTATTCAATCATTATTGATATCAGTATGGATCCATGGATATTTATTTTATACCTTGAATTATAATCCACTACAATGTTAATTATTTTTTCCTATTTTAAATATTGTTCCACCTTGGCCACTGGGAGCTTTTTCAGTTGGCTCCTCTCTGTCCCTTTAACATATTCCTGTTAATGTAGGGTTTCCTTTTGTTTTGTTTTGGAACACTTCCTTACTTTCTGACACTGCAAGATACTCCAGGCTCATCTTGTATATTTCCTGTCCTAGTCCTGGAATCAGGACTATTTTTCTCAGGAACCTTGGTTTCTGTTATTGGAGAATGGTATTAGAAACCAAGATCTGTGTGCTAGGTGCACATAAACTAATTTTTATTTTTATTTAAAAAAATTTTTGGCCATGCCACATGGCTTGAGGGATCTTAGTTCCCCTACCAGGTATTGAACCCGGGCCATAGCAGTGAAAGTGCCAAGTCCTCAGCACTGAACCGCCAGGGAATTCTCTAAACTAATTTTAATAACACCAAGATGATCACTGGTAGCATGGTACTTTAAGGGTCTACCCTATCTTCACTAATTCTTTAGATACTATTATGAACTGGTCTTGGGTAAGTGAAAGATATCCTTCATTCCTAGATATAGCAAATTTAAAAACCTCTAGATACTTAATCTCTTTATATTTAACTGCATACTAAAGTTGGAGATCAGAGAATCATCTCTGAGCACTTCAGTTAAAAAAAAATTTTTTTTAACATAGTTTTTAATATCTAATGACCAGATAGCAAGCTGAGTAAAACATTCTGTATACCTAACTCCCTTTGTTGAGAATCAGCATTAAGACTAGATAAGATTATAGAAGTTACATTTCTAATTTAAAAATGCTTAAAATTTTGAGAAAAATTAAAGAAAAATGAAAAATATTTTAATGTTTAAATAAGTTGCTCAAAACAGAAACCACTGTACTTAAAGGGGGAAAAAAAAGTCCTCCAAAAAGAAGTTTGTTAGTCAAGAGGCGGCATATAAACTACCACCTGCTGTGAAACTATTAACAAAATTAGAAAGCACAAACTGATCACAAAGCTTCATGCTAAACTCCATCCTTTAGTAATGTCATTGTAATTTTACATTATTAAAATTTTTGTTAAATGGTAAAGATTTTTATCACTTCCTCTCTATCTCTGTCAAAACTGCATACTGAGCTGGGCACACTGATTTAAATCTAACTCCCTCATTTTATGTCAGAACAGAATTTTGAGTGGGTGTTTCTTAAGCCAAGAGCGGTTGGGGTTTTGCCCATCTGAGGCATCCCTAGAGGTTATCTGTTGGGCAAAGTAATGAAAATGGGTAAATGTTAACTGGGTACCAGGAAAAGTACACAAAGTTGGATTTGCGTAGAACTAAACTGTTTTAAACTTAAAACTTTTCATTATTTATAACAAAGCAGCATTAACTTTATAAATGTGCTCAGCCCACAGAAGCTTTTAATATGGTTATGACAAATTAATTTGTTTATCTTTATAAAAATCAAAACACAAACTCAATTCCAGGTTAAATATCACAAGGCTTGGGTTCAGTTTTCATCTATTTTCCTCAACTAACTGAGCAAAAATTAACTTTTCGGTGTTTTGTTCCACCACTTGGAAAGTGGAAAAAGTGTGATTTAGCATTAACGTTAAAATAAAGTCCTCAACTAATAAATAACATTTGGATCAATAGAATAAAGGTGGAAAATTCCACTAAGAGGAGGAGGAAACAATTTTTAACCACCATTTCCTCCCATCTAAATACTATGAATTCCTACAAGCATTTTTTTCTGAATCAAGTTCAAATGAATCCTTTTAATAGGTTTAAATGTCATCTAACTGATGACTCCTATGCTCAAAACCCTCCCATGACTTTCTACCTTACTCAGAGAAGGGTCAAAGTTCTTAGGCCCTATGTAATCTGCCCTATTTACCTCTCATACTTCCTCTAACTTCCTCTCTTACTCCACTCAGGGTCTCAGAGATGCCCCTGGCTTTAGGCCCTTTGTCCTTACTATTCCCTTAGCAGGGTATTTCTACCACAAATCTGCATGAATATTTGTTTAAATATCCCCTTCTATTGAGCCTTGCCTGACCACATTATTTAAAATAGCAATGGTACCCTACGCTCAACACCCCAACCCTCTCCTACACCCCAACCCTCTCCTTTTCCTACATTTTCCTCTCCATTGTATTCATCATCTTCTAAATTACACACTATATGATTCATTTATTTTGTTCATCCTACTTCTTCCTCTACCATTAAGCTTGATGAGGAAAGGGACTTTTCGTGTGTTTTGTTCACTAATTCTTATAAAGTGTGTAGAGTAGTGACTAGCACATAGTAGGTATCCCATAAGTATCTGCTGAATTGAAACTGATACCCCATTTAAATTAATAATTTAATCTGTTCTTCACCTCTAGGCTTTTAAATGAGAATGATTAAAATAATGTGAGATGGTAAAAGAGAGATCTATAACAGAGGGGGCTAAACAGCAGAGACACAACAAAATTGGCTGGATTGGCATCATCAGGGAAGGCTGATCACAGCGTGTCAAACTTAATCTGACCTTTGAAATGATAAGCAAGATCAAAGGAGGAGAGAAGAAAAACAGAGTGAATCTCAATGACATATTTAAAGAGTTCTTAACTAGTTTATTATGGCTCAAGCACAGGTATATGCTGGGAAAAGCAGGAAATGAAGCTAGAAAGGGAAGCAAGAATCAGAGCAGGAAAGGGCTCGTGAGTACAGCCAGAATTTGAACTGTGTCCCGAAAGCCATGGGAAGCTACTGAAAGATTTAAGTGAGGAAAAGGGAACCAGTAGTAACAAAGTTATAGGAGGCAGGTGATCTACCAAGAAAATCCATATAACTAACACAACAGTACCTGTAATACTAAAGAAAAAAATTTTCATTTTAATCCTGGAAAGAATTTAAGTTAGAGTGGGTTCTTAAACATACAACAAAATCTCATTTAAAAATCTTCTTTATGCTTCCGTTTCCTCCACTATAAAATAGGGATATTAACAATAATGTCATATGTAAAGATTAAATAAGTGAATATATTTAAATGGCTAATAGTACTGCCTGGCATGTTTTAAGTATTCAATGATGCTAGCTATTAATACTTTAATTATTAGTATTCTGGAAGAAAAGTTACAGATAATACGGTAAAACATGGTAAATACATAAAAAATGAAGAGTAAGGTAAACAAGGCTTACACTGGACAGAAACAAGTTCAATCAAAAAAAAAAAAACAGCCAAAACAATTCTTAATTTGCAGCTATATCTAATTCTTGGAAAGGGATAAATTCATTATCTGGGGTGGATAAACACTATCTTGAAGGGAACTCAAAGGACTTTCTGCACTTTCCATTCTGGTTGTAATTTTTGGAAGCCCTTACAATGCTGAGTGTGATCTTTTATAAAAGGTCATTGATAAGCTGATTTACTGGAAACTAGTTAGGGAGGAAAGAACACTTGACACATGCTTTCTCATTTAATACCAACTCTAAAGCAAATAACTTTAGGATCCTTAGTTTTGAACGAGTAAATTCAAAAAATTCAAAATCAGGTTAAATAACTTGTCAGACAAGACAGCTAATAAGTAGTTTGTCTTCAAAATCTATACTCTCAACCAATCAACAAAATCTCTAGCAATTATAAGAAAACAGAAAGATAAAAGTTGTGACCACAGAGTTATTTAGGATTCTAAAATCCTCTTGTTCCCAATAATAAATTAAATTTATTGACTCTTTCTATTCTGATCAGGGTATGTCATATTTATTTTTGCAGGCTACTTATAGAAATTCCACTTAGGCTGAGCCATTCAATTAGCTTGTAAAGTATATGTACAAGTAGGAAGAAAAAAAATTCTCCTTTAAAAGATAACAATTGGCATCCTCTCACATGTAATTAAAGCCATTAACACCAATAAATGTACATAAATTTTCAGAGGTTTAAATTCTACTCAATGATATTGCAAAGAAGGGACCCAAACTCAATCATTCCTTCTGTATAATGATAAATGCACTTAGGCAGAGTCTGAATTCATTTTATCCTTCCTAGCCAGTAGTGACCTAATGATTAAAAAAATGCAAATTGATGCATGTGTGAATACAGTGATAATCTCTGAATTTAAAAAATTTGAATGCTCAAATTACATACATTAAAAGTCACTTATTGTAAAAACAACAGATGAGCAAATTATTAAACTAATTTCTTCAAATACAAATATTTGAATGATGGTTATATACTAAGCATTATATACCGGCTCTGAGAAATACAGCAACTGAATAAAACAGGCAAAAATTCCTCTCTTACGGAGCTTCCATTCTGGTGCGGGATGTGGACAACAATAACAAACATGTATAACTTATGGCAAGAAATAATTGTTTTGAAGAAATATAAAGCAGCATAAGAGTACAGTGATTAGGATATGAATATTATTTTAGATAGAAATTTGGCCAAAGGAGCTTTATGTAAGAAAACAATAGATCTGAATGAAGCGAGAGTATACAGTATTTAAAGTTCATTATAACTGAATTGTCAAAAAATATTAAAATGATATACATGATATCATATTTTTAAATATTTCATGGCACCTTGGAGTTCAACCTCTTAATTCTATTATAGGGGTATGATCTGCTCTAAATAAGTATTACAGTAGATGGTGACTAAAATCCATCAAGAAGTGTAATTCTGTTTGAGAAGGAGGAAACCTCAGCAATAACTTTTACAAATAGTTCAGGAAAATGGCTAAAACCTGAAAGCTGCTACACTTTAAAAAAGGTTAAATTCACTCTGAGACTAATATAAAACAGCTCCTCCAAAGATGGTGGAAATGGCATTATTATAAAGAACATTAAGTATATTACAAATGTAGTTATCTCAGATTAACATGCAGAGGGTGGTGATTATGAACTTTAAACCTGAAAGTTTCAAGTTGACTGAAGGATCTTTGAAAATAAATTTAATAAACTTCAACCTCATAAGTATATCTACTACAGAATGCTACAGTGTGTATAAAAATGAGTATTTCCTCATCTAAATGAGACATTCACAAAAGTACAATTTTCATAACTACATTTAAAAAAGCAGGCTTTAATTTTATCAATAACTAATTACATAGTCATGTAATTTATTAAATGAAGGGTTTGAAAGAATTTGGTTTGTGGGAAAAAGTTTTATTCACAAGAGAACAAGAGTAATTGGAAGAGTTGGTCTGAAGAGATCTGAAGTACAAAAATATTGGACTAAGTTGAGTTCTCCCCCTAGTGGAACTTGAAAATGATCTAAGATATTTCCATGAATAAAAATAACCTAAAGTGTGTTACTCTTATACTTGAAAAGGAGTTTCAGGTTTTACCAAAAGATCTATTTATGGATTTTAACCTGCATATAATAAATAAATGAATGAATGAAGTTTGAATCATTAAGATGTTTACTGAAAACACATTTATCAAATGTCTTAATGGTAAACTAGCCAAGGAGAACTCAGTAAGTAGAAACACCTAAAAAGCAGAGGACTAGGGGATACAGAAAAACACAGCAATTTTTTGAAGACATAATAGCATGTAGAATGATACAGAATTTTAAAAGAATATAAAAACTTTGTAAAGAGGTGTGTGTGGGTGTGTGTGTGTGTGTAGGAGGTAGGGAGAGAGGATGGGGTGGTAATGGTCAAAGAAGAGGCTAGAAGTGCAAGTCTGGGCAATAATGAAAAGATAAGGTTTTTTATATTTTAGAAAGAAAATTCTGGTGGCTCTGTGGAAGAGCTCAGGCTGGAGAAAAGAAGCTGGACAGGAAGTTGTGACGTTCAGGTGGGGACGAAGGCAGATGAATGAAGGGAGTGGCGGGGGGAATAGAAAGGCCATGAAAGATTTTTTTTAAAGTTTATGAAATGAGTAAAATTACCTTTCATTGAGTTTTAGATTTACTCACGACTTTTATCTTTTGAAGAAACTGAAGAGTCGGACATGGTACTTTAACCTGTATGAATTATTAAGAATTATCTGAAGGCAAGTCTATATGAGTAGGTGAGCAGGTGAAATGCTGGTAGGAATGTTAACTAGCAGAAGCACTTTGTAAAAATAATTTGGTACTCTCAAGTAAAGTCGAAAGTTTGCATACGTAGCCTTGATAAATATGGCATAACGTTAAGAAAAGCATAAGTGGGGCTTCCCTGGTGGCGCAGTGGTTGAGAGTCCGCCTGCCGATGCAGGGGACACGGGTTCGTGCCCTGGTCCGGGAAGATCCCACATGCTGCAGAGTGGCTGGGCCCGTGAGCCATGGCCGCTGAGCCCGCGCGTCCGGAGCCTATGCTCCGCAAGGGAGAGGCCACAACAGTGAGAGGCCCGCTTACCGCAAAAAAAAAAAAAAAAAAGAAAAGCATAAGTGAAGTTCCTACTAAGCTGAATAATTCAAGACGAGATGATACCACTGAACAAGACTTGAGATACAAAAGAATAAAAACATTTTGGCTGGAATAGGAACACATTTGATTTTAAACGTGTTGAATTTGAAGTTTCTGTACAAGTTCCAGGAGGAGTTCTCTACTGTCCATTAAACATACTGGTCTACTGATCAAAAGACACAATAAATTAAAAACAACAACGACAAATGACAAGTTACAAAGTGGGAGTAGCTATCTGTAAAACATAACATCAACTTAGAAAGAACTATGCGTACATAAGAAAAAGTTAATCCTAAAGAAAAACATACACAAAAGACTTTAATAGGCACTTTATAAAAGATGAAATCCAAACTGCCAACCTCATTAGTAATCCAGCAAATACAAATTAAAACCATGATGAAATACCATTGCATATCCACCAGACTGGCACAAATTAAAGCATCTGACACCACCAAGTGTTGGGGAGGATGTGGAACAACAGGACTTTCGTAGGCTGTGGTTGGCAGTTAAAGTGGTACAAACACTTTGGAAAATAAAACTGAAGATTTGCATGCTTTAGGACCCAGCCATTCCACACCCTGGCATCATGCTACAGAAACATGTGCACACGTAGTCAGTATAGTGTACAAGATTGCTTACGATCTCAGCATTGTGTATAACAGTCCCAATCTGGAAATTTACAAATGACCACTAATATCAGAGTGGATATGTATGCTGTGACATATTCATGAAATGGAACATGTTGCAACAATAAAAATCATGACTCATTACAACAGTGCTGAACAAAGAGAGAAGAGACACAAATGAAAATATTCAGCATGACTCTATACGAAATTCAGAAATAGGGAAAACTAAACTGTGTGGATGAGAGATGCATACAAAGATGACACCACTAAAAGGAAAAGTAGAGGAGTGACTGATATAAAATTCAGGATAAGGGAAAAGGGTGTGATTGGATAGACTTCTGGAATATAGGCAATATTCTGTATCTTGACCAAGTAGTGGTTACATGGATACTGTTTTTATACATATTATAATGTAGCTTTGTTTTATGAACTTTTCTGTTTGTCTTCATAATTTGTTTTTAAAGGTGTAAGATTATTGATTAGGGGAACATGCTAGGATGGAGATAGATTAGAATTCATTGTTGTACACTGAGTAGTTTTTAAAAAGCCAAAAAACTTGGATGCTCAGAGGAATACAAACACTCAGAACTGAGAAAAAAGGACTGAAAACAAAGTTCAACAAGAAAGAAGAGAGTCAAAAGAGGGTGGTGCTAAGAAAATTCTGCAGCCCACAGAATGAGCGGAAACATCTACAAAAATATCTGTTTATATCTGATATAGGATTGACATTGAGAATATATAAGAAACTTCCACAACTCAACAACAACCCATTTAAAAACTGGGCAGGGCCTCCCTGGTGGCGCAGTGGTTGAGAGTCCGCCTGCCGATGCAGGGGATACGGGTTCGTGCCCCGGTCTGGGAGGATCCCATGTGCCGCGGAGCGGCTGGGCCCGTGAGCCATGGCCGCTGGGCCTGCGCGTCCGGAGCCTGTGCTCCGCAACGGGAGAGGCCACAACAGTGAGAGGCCCGCATACCGCAAAAAGAAAAAAAAAAAAAAAAAAAAATAAAAAAAAAAATAAAAACTGGGCAAAGGAATTGAACTGCCATTTCTCTAAAGACATAATGGCAAATAAGCACAATGAAAAAATGGTCAACATTATTAATCATTAGAGAAACGCAAATCAAAACCACAATGAGATACCACTTCATACCCATTAGGATGGGTATTAAAAAAAAACAAACAACCCAGAAAATTAACAAGTATTGGTGAGGATGTGGAAAAACTAGTCCCTGTGCATTGCTGGTGGGAATGTAAAATGGTGCAGCTGCTGTGGAAAACAGTATAACAATTCCTCAGAAAATGAAACATAGAATTACCACCTGATTCAGCAATTCCACTTCTGGGTATGAATGAAAACAGAAATGAAAACAAGGATTCAAACAGCTATTTGTACACTCACATTCATAGCAGCATTATTCACAATAGCCAAAAGGTAGAAGCAATCTAAGTGTTCATCAACGAATGAATGGATAAACAAAATGTAGTATGCACACACAACAGAATATTATTCAGCCTTAAAAAGGAAGGAAATTCTGACACATATTACAACATAAATGAACCTTGATGACGTTATGCTAAGTGAAATAAGCCAGTCACAGAAAGACAAATATCCTATGATTTTATCAATACTTATATAAGATACTTAGAGTAGTCAAATTCAGAGACAGAAAGTACAATGGTGGTTTCCAGGGGTTGAGGAAAGAGGGGAATGGGGAGTTGTTTAATGGGTACAAAGTTTCAGTTTTGCAAGGTGAAGAGTTCTGGAAATTGCTGCACAACAATGAGAATGCACTTAATGTCACAGACTGTATACATTAAAATTGTAAATTTTACCGCAATACGTGTATTTTTACCACAATAGAAAAAAATGGACTTGGAAATGAGTAGTGTTGAAAATAGAAGCACAGTCATTAGGATGAAGACATAAGTCACTATTCAGGTGCAGAGGGAAGGGGAAATAACTGCATTATTTTTACATGTACTTTATTATTTTCATGTATTACCTGGATTTCAAGCTCAGCAATGTGCTGTTGTAGTTCAGCCACAGCAGCTATGCTATCTGCTTCCCGAAGTCTCACAGCCATCACTTCTTCCTTGTTCTAGGGTGGTAAACAAAACAAACCAAAAATAAATCATATAATAAACCAAACCATTAATAAAACATAAACACTTGTAACATGCCTCAAATTTAGAAAGTGACAAATAAACCCATGATTAAATGAGAGAAAAAATGCCATTATATCCTGAACTTGGTATAAAATGAAGAATAAATGTATAGAATAGCATTCCATCTTTAAAACCACACACACACACACATATATATATATTGCTCAAACTTTTAAATTAAAAGTTAATTTAATTAAAACGATTAAAATTACTGGTGACTGTGAAAGCTGTTAATTTTTTAACCAAAAACAATTATTGAGAACTTTCAAACATGTAACTAGGACAACAGATTAACAGGGAATATAAACACTAAGAGTATGACAGCTAGATAATATTTTTAAAATTACATTTTTTCTGAGGCCATGAAAGTTAATGAGTATTTACATTATACTACATTTTTTCTGAGGCAATGAACTTTAATGAGTATTTACATTACACTACAAAGCAGAGTAATAGAATTTAGATTATATCGTAATTCTAATCTTCCTAGGAAAAGCATAATATCAATTCTACCACTTCAAAATTTCACAAACGAAAAGCTCTAAAATTGTATTCTACAATATCCATGCTAAATAATAATGATCCAGAAGTAACAAAATATGAAGACAGAGGAAAATGGGGTATACAAAAATATTTTGCTCCTTCATTAACTTCAGTTGAAATTTAGCAATCACTTAGTATCAAAAATGTGCATCATGGTGACCACAGGAGAAATTTAGCACCTGACAGTAATATAATACCAAAAATTAAAAAAATACTAAATTTAGTAAAAATATAATAACTAAACTTTTAAATTAAAAAAATATATATTTTTTGCCACGGAGCAACTAAGCTCGTGCACCACAACTACTGAGCCTGCACTCCAGAGCCTGCACACCACAACCACTGAGCCCTCATGCCACAACTACTGAAGCCTGCACGCCTAGAGCCCGTGCTCCACAAAAGAAGCCACTTCAATGAGAAGCCCGCGCACCGCAACAAAGAGTAGCCCCCGCTCGCTGCAACTAGAGAAAGCCTGCACGCAGCAACAAAGACCCAATGCAGCCAAAAATAAATAAATTTAAAATATATATATCTTCAGACAAGTGTACACAATTATATGTACATCAAAACACTATTTACAATGGTAAAAAGTTGTAAATGACCCTACTGTGTAACAATAAAGAAATAGTTCACTCAAAAAATATATATATATATGTTTTAATCTTAGATATGATACTGGTACTTCACTTCAAGCAAATACTGCTTTAAATATTTTGCCATTTTGTACATGGCCAGAAAGTGTAGTCTCTGTACCCAGTGCTGTGCTGGAAAGTGCTTAACAACCAGCTCTCAAGCAAGTGTGTGTACGTGTGTGTGTGTACACATGTGTTTGTATGTACATTTATTATATATTTTAATATAGACTGAAATAGAAGATGTCTAATATACAACACACAGTTAATAAGATATATAATGCTATTATAAATTCTATGTAGTCAATATACTCTCAGAAAATGCTTTAACTAATTTTTGCCAAACTATTGTATCCATAGGTCATCTACCACTGAAAATGAGGAAAAAGTGAAGTATGGATATGAATGTTGGTTAATTTTTGTTCAAGTTATCTATTCTGATAATAGAATTACTATCATTCTGATAACAGTAATCAAACACTGAAAAATTATTTCCTCGATATTTTTGTGCTATTCATAATGTAAAGACTAAAGATACAACACATTTTTAAGCTTTAATCTGCATTAACAGTCTAGAACAGGAGTCAAAAACTTTTCCTTAAAGGGCCAGATAGTAAATAATTTTAGACTTGTGGGTCATACAGTCTATCACAACTACTCTATCTGCCACTGGAGTGTGAAAGTGGCCATATACAATATATAAATGAATGGGAAAGGTTGCATTCCAATAAAACTTTATTTACAAAAATAGGCAGCCAGACAGATTTGGGATATGGTCTATAGTTCGCCAACTTCTGGTCTTGATAATCCACAAAACAATAAATCGAGCCCTGATTTGTAGTTTGCCAATTTATGTGGTGTAAATACTCCCATCATGGCTCCTTTCAAGTCGGCATAACATTAGTGAACATTAATGAATATAACATGAGTAGCACACATTGGTATTTCCACTAAACAGATACAAATAGGTATAAATAATCTCAAAAGCACAGATAATAGTAAAATGTAAAAATAATTAGGAAATGATGACATTTGAGTATTTACTACCATAATTTGTCTAATCATGTTGACTAATTTAATTTTTAATATGGCTGTTTAACAAATGTGCCACAAAATTCCTGAAAATTTATTGGGTTCATTCAGGTTTTTCCATAACATCTTGTAACAACTGGTTCTTGCAAGCCTTTACTAGCCAGCTCCAGCACACGTCTGTGTCTATGTTTAATTAAGTTCAAATCTCTTTCTGTCACCCTCTAAACACTTTAATGGTACTCCACAGATCTTGAGATAACAGGTTCTTTTACTGGTGTCCAATATTCTATACTATTTGGCTCCCTATTTACTGCTCTAGCTTCACATCTCACCAGTATTCCTCACCACACACTTCCCTCCAACTAGAATGAACTTCCTCAGTTCAAGCAAAAAACCTATTGTTCCTTTTCACTTTTGCTCTTCACATGTGCTATTCCCTTTGTCTAGTGAACTCTGTTGCCTTTCCTTGACTACTTCCTACATATCCTTCAGGTCTCAGCTTAATCATTCCTTAGTTAGCTTTGCTTGAACCATGACCTTAACACTAAACGCCCATTATAGTATTCTATATACCTCCTCAATCATAGCACTACTCATACTGCATTGTAATGGTGTTTGTCTATATCCTTTGCTAAGAGAAAGCCCCATGAGGACAGTGATCTCTCTCCAACAGCCAGCACTACCTTTCAACCATGTGAGTGGGACACCTAAAAAACCTCATCCTTTAGCTTTAGTGAAGGCTTTAGATGACTGTAGCCTCATGAGACTCTCAATCAGAACCACTTGATTAAGCTGCTCCTGAATTTCTGATCCACAGAAACCCTGCGATATTAGTGGTTACTGCTATTTTAAGCCACTAAGTTTTAGAGGTAATTTGTTAAATAGCAATAGATAACTAATACACTTATACTCTACAAATTTTAACACTGTATAAAAATATTATATCCATCAAGTAAAAAAACAAAAATTTGGGCATCAGTTTTCTCCCAATCTTCCCCCTCTCCAATCCAATCACCAAGTCTCTACAAAAATACTGAACTGATCTACTCTGCTTTAGTACCACTGCCAACACCTGAGCCCAGGCTAGCAACTCTGTCTTTTATTCAATACTATTACCTGATGATCTCATATCAAATCCCTCTCCAACCCCGCCTCAAATCCATCTCCACACACAGTGGCACTTGTGTTCTTTAAAAAATAATTACAGGGCTTTCCTGGTGACGCAGTGGTTGAGAATCTGCCTGCCAATGCAGGGACACGGGTTTGGGCCCTGGTCTGGGAAGATCCCACATGCTGCGGAGCAACTAAGCCCATGAGCCACAACTACTGAGCCTGCGCGTCTGGAGCTTGTGCTCTGCGACAGTGAGAGGCCCGCGCACCGTGATGAAGAGTGGCCCCTGCTCGCCACAACTAGAGAAAGCCCTCGCACAGAAACGAAGACCCAGCACAGCCAAAAATAAAATAAATAAGTAAATAAAAATTTAAAAAGCTAAAAAAAAAAAATTACATTTATCGCTACAAGCATTATCCCCTAATAAACGCTAAAATTAGTTGCTGAGGGACTTCCCTGGTGGCGCAGTGGTTAAGAATGAAACTGCCAATGCCAGGGACACAGTTTAGATCCCTGATCCGGGAAGATCCCACATGTCACGGAGCAACTAAGCCCATGTGCCACAACTACTGAACCCGTGTACCACAACTACTGAAGCCCACGTGCCTAGAGCCCATGCTCCACAATGAGAAGCCACCGCAATGAGAAGCCCGTGCACTGCAACGAAGAGTAGCCCCTGCTCGCCATAACTACAGAAAGCCCTCGTGCAGCAACGAAGACCCAATGCAGCCATAAATGAATGAATGAATGAATGAAACGAAATGAAATAGAATTAGTTGCTGAAACCTTAAGGATATTTGCATAAATTCAAAATAGTTCCTCCAAATACTTATTAATTATTGTCCTACTCTGGTGGTCTTAACACATGCCCACAAGTTCTTTGATACTCTTTCCTTCAGGAGTCGTGGCTCAATGCCCTTTCCCCCACTCAGACCATTGTCTAGGCTCAGTAACTTGTTTGTAAGGACAGAATATGAGGGGGGAAAAGCTTTGTAGTAGAGAAAGCTGGCAGATAACCAACTTAATCAAATGACCAAAGTTAACAGCACTAGATGTAAGACATATCAAAACAGTATGTCCCTGATATGATGCACTGAGAAAGACACTTCACCTCTGTATACTTTCCTAAAATACATAACCTTGGTCAAAGGATGAGAAAACATATGACAATCCCAAACTGAAAGATTTCTACAAAATACCTCACAAGTATTCTTCAATAGTCAAAGTAACGAGAGATAAGAAAACACTGAGAAACTGTTGCAGATCAAAGAAGAATGAGACACGATGGGGAAATCTGAATAAAGTCTGTAATTTAGTAATAACATTATACCAATGTGCATTTCTTAGTACTGATAAATGCATCATGGTTATGTAATATGTTAAAATTAGGAGGGGCTGATTAAAGGGTATATGGGAACTCTGTACTATCTTTGCCACTTCACTGTAAACATAAAATTACTTCAAAATTAAAAGTAAAAAAACTGAAGCAAATATAGCAAATCAAAAAATATATCATGTTTCTTTCCTGCTTAAGACCTTTTAGTGGCCTCCCACAGCATTTAAGAGTAAAACTCAAACTTGTTACCATGGCCTATAAAAATCTACATAGTAAGAAGTGGAGTCCTAGCTTACCTCCCTGACTTTATCTCATTCAGCTCTGCATTATACATGAGACTCAGCAACCAAGTTCTTTCCTGCTTTTGGGTCTTGAACTCTGACCCTTTTCATGCAAAGATCTTCCTCCCACTCTTCATATGGCTGCTTCTTTCTTATTCTTCAGGTCCCAGCTCTGCTACCATCTCCTGGCATTCAATCTTAATTACCACTTCCCCTAACCTCTCACTCTACAGTACATCATTACTAATGATCTTTCCTATTTTTTACTTATTGTCTCACTAAACATTATGCCCACTTTCTCCATTACAGTATCCCCAATGCCTACAAGAAAAACCGACAAATAGAAGACACCCAAATATTTGACATATATGTAAGTACTGATAGATGCCATCATTCTTTAAAGTCTCATAATCTCACCTCTTCCTATCCCTATTTGAAAATCACTGTCTTAGAACATATAAATTACATCTATTTAAAATGAAAAGATGTGGTTACACAATTTGCAAGTAACATGATGAAGAAACTGGTACTATCATGCCCTGCAGGTCAAAGTACAAAATGGTACAACCCTAAGCGGGGTAATTTGACAAAATCTATGAAAGTACAATTGACCAAACAATCAAATTTAAAGCAATTTATCCTACAGGAATGTGTAGATATACTTCTATACATCTGAAATTATGTATGTACAAAGTTATTCACTATACACTGCTTGTAGTAGCAAAACACTGGGAACAACCCATGTGCCCATCAATAAGGACCTAGTTAAGTATACTATAGTATATGCATGCAATGGAAAACAATGTACCTTAGAAACTAATGAGGAGATTCTTTAAGCACTGATAATTGAAAGCTCTACAAAAACATACCACCAAGGGCTTCCCTGGTGGTGCAGTGGTTGAGAGTCTGCCTGCCGATGCAGGGGACACGGGTTTGTGCCCCGGTCCGGGAGGATTCCACATGGTGTGGAGTGGCTAGGCCCGTGAGCCATGGCCGCTGAGCCTGCGTGTCCAGAGCCTGTGCTCCGCAATGGCAGAGGCCACAACAGTGAGAGGCCCGCGTTTACGCCAAAAAAAAAAAAAAAAAAAAAAAAAAAAAAAAACCCACCAAAAAAAAGCAAAAAGTAGAATATATTACTGTCTGCTAACTTTCACATAAGAAAGTGAGGAGAAGAAGTATACACTTTTAATTGTATAAAAATGTATATTTCTAAAAGTATACACTTTTAATTGTTAGTATCTGCCTAAAAGAAACTCTAAAAGAACTTATCAGAAAATAATAAAAGCAGTTACCTGAGAAAAAAATAAAAGGGTATGTGGTAGGGTCAGGAAGAGACTAAAAGGGGAATGCTTTCATTTATATTTTAGTTTAAAAATATCAAAGCATTATGAAAAATGTGTAAGTATTAAGCTACTAAAATTTATATGAGGGACTTCCCTGGTGGTCCAGTGGCTAAGACTCAGTGCTCCCAATGCAGGGGGACCAGGTTCGAACCCTGGTCAGGGAACTAGATCCCACATGCTGCAACCAAAGAGCCCGCATGCCGCAGCGAAGATCCTGCATGCGGCAACGAAGACCCCATGTGCCGCAACAAAGACCCGACGCAGCCAAATAAATAAATATTTAAAAAATAAATAAGCAAGTAAAATGTACATGAAATATAAGCAATAGGTTTAATTTCCTTTTTTCTTCCTATGATTATTCCATATATGCACAATATTATAATCATAGTATAATACTTTGCTGAGCTTTCCTCACTTAACATTATTTATTACACAATTTTATGTTGTATATGAATAGAGAATATAAAATCTTTCTATAATCTTCAAATTTAGATTTATGTAGGACTCCTACAATCTTATTACTGAAATCCTGAGGGCCAGGTGTGTTACGGAATTTCAGATTTTTTAGACCTTCTAAGAGTAGTAAGGTGCATAAACCAAACGTTTGTACTCTCCAGTGGGATCTGAGGCAGCATCCATAATGAAAGAGTATGCTCAATGCTTAACACAATGAAGCAGTGAAGTATAAATACCCACACCAAATGGGATAAATAAAAATTATAAATGGCTGTAAATTAATTCAAATCTGGTTTTGCTTCCAAATGGATTTGTGTGAAATTTATGAAAATGTTTAGGTTTCAGTGTTCTGGATTTTCGTATTAGGAGTCTTAGACTTGTACTGTTTCATCTTTAAGTGGAAACATTCAAATTCAGTTATAGAGGGAAAATAACACTAATATTAAAAACAGTATCCTGACATACTTTACATCAATGAAAATAACATGAGCTTTAATAATTACTTACCAGCAAATCATAAGCTATAATCATATAAAACTAAATGAAAATGAATCAGATTTATATAACTGAAGGACTAGTTCACTTGAAAAAGTTAGGTTTGTTGCTGAATTGTTCCAACATGACAAAGTAAAATACATACACTTAACCAGAAAGTACTAGATGCTAGGGTGACAACACTGATCATTCTTGAAATCTGCAAAAGGCATTAAAAAGATTGAATAAATCAATATACACCTTAAAACATGGGGGAGATCTCAGAGTCAGTATCTGTAACATACTTTACAAAGGTATTAATGAAAAGTTAAAATTAAATAAAATCTCATATCGGTTCTGAAAATTCTGAATCTGAGCCCATTACTTAGATAAATTCAAAGAAAACAATTATTTTCATCAGCAAACTCCCTCCCCAAATATTTATTTCCAAAGAATACTTTACTTTGATTAAAAGGTGCTAAGGCATTTGAGGAGCAATATTAAATCCAGTAACAGTGTTAACAACATGTTTAAAGGAAAACTTATACCAATAATAAAAAAGACTAAATTTAATTCTTTATTAAAAGTAAGTCAGCACAGACACTATAGCACCAAAAAACTCAAACAGATATTAGTATGATAAAGCAAACTGATGTAACCTCATGTCACATCATTTTATTTTTAAATTAGTCTAGGGAATTCCCTGGCAGTCCAGTGGTTAGGACTTGGCGCTTTCACTGCTGTGGCCCAGGTTCAATCCCTGGTCCAGGAACTAAGATCCCACAAGCTGCATGATGAGGCCAAAAATAAAAGCCTAGTCACATCCTTCAAGAGGGACTACTCTTATGTCAGTACAAACTTCAGTACTGCCTACAGATTTCTGTCAGTGTAAATTGTAAGAGCCATGCATATTTATTAGGATGTAATTTCATCTCTGGATTTCAGTGACACTGATAAACCACTCAAGCTTCACTCTTGGTTTTTAATGACACCAGAACAAGTTGATGGAATTACAGCTTTATATGTGCCATTGAAAGTCTTATTTCTTATCATAGAATAATAAGGCTGGAATCTTTAAAGGGCATCATTCCTACTACCTCACCATGGAAAGATGGATGTCTAGTTTATTTTTAAAATCCCATTACTTGCCCTCAGTAATCCATTCTAATGTTCACACCACAGTCTTCTCTTTAGTTACTTCACACACACACACACACACACACACACACACACACAGTCCCTCTCCTTCCACCCCATTTCCCAACCTCCCCTTCTGTCTCACCATTACTATATTGTAAATTTATTAAAGGAAAAAACATACTTGCATTCAAAAACTTTTCCATGTTTTACAAATCTAAACACTTCACAAAAAATTTAAAAACTGATTAAAATAGCAATGTGAAATGTACACAATTTTCCCAACCCACTGGTACACACACACTTCTTTTGCTCTCTAGCCAGAAAACATATATCAATATTGACAGCCTGCCAATAAGGTACCAATAAAAGCAGAGTTGCCCCAACCCTTCTAAATTACCTATCTTTTTGGTTAAGACACTAAAAGCTTCGGTTTTAAAGGCTATGGGTAAAAAGAGATACCAATCTTCAACCACTTGGTTAACTTAATTTCCTGCACTGGCATTTAACCAAGTGGTTGAAAATGAAGTTTCCTGCCTGAAATCCACCCAGAGCAAGATGAGCTAACCTGGCCTGAAAGCAACTGCCAAAGTAACTTCAGGAAAAGTAGGAAATAAGACTAGCTTTTTTTTGGTTTTATGATAATGTACTCAATGATGAGACAAAAACAAAAAAATATTATTATATTGACAAAAACTTGCTAAATGATATATTTACCTTGCATTCAATCTCTGCTTGTTTGCGCTTTGCTTCACTTAATTGGGTAAGTAGTCCTTTGTTCTGTGCAGAAAGATACTGCACCTTCTCCTGTAGATGGATCACCTCTTGTTCTGCTCTTCGAAGATGATTACTATTGATCTGGTTCTAATAATTAAAAATATAAATACTCAGAGTATAGATAAAAGGCCTGAAAAAACTTATAAATTTCTACCTACGCATATTATGCCTCAACAATATTCTTAAAATTATTATTAGTTATAGACCTATTTTATTCAACAAATAGTTAAATGCATAAAAAAATTATAAAACTGCTTTAAGAATCAAATAATCCAAAAGGATGCATAAGGTTCATATTAGAAATTCTCATTAGAGGTCCATTTACCATTTATACAATAAATATCTATAAACTATAAGGATGCTTACATAGAACTTATAGGTATTTAATTTCTGAAATAGGCAATTTGGTATAAAATAGATGTGATACGATGAACTTAACTCCCTTTTCCAGTTCCCAAAAGAAAGCACAGACTAATCAAAAGGTATCATCACCACTTACTGGACTGTAAACTTTTTGATGTCACAAAATGTATCACATGAACTTCTATATTCCTAAAATGTACATAGCACAGTCTGTTTTTATGGAGGATGGACTGGTTTTGAATTCTGGCTTGCTATTTGGCAAGTAAGCAAACTAGTTAATATCTAGTTTCTATTTCCTTATTTGAAAAATGTACATAAAAATACGATCTATTTCTCACTTGGTTGTCTTTAGAATTAAATGAGATAATACATGTTAACAGAGCTTAATATATAGTAAGAACTCAATACATGCTAGCTGCTTAGTGTATTATAACTATAGGACATGATAAAAAAAATAGATCTTTTGTTTATTTATTTATTTTTATTGAAGTATATAGTTGATTTACAATGTAGTTTTAGTTTAGTAGTTTAGTTTCTGGTGTACAGCAGAGTGATTCAGTTTTTTATATATGTATTCTTTTTCATATTCTTTTCCATTATGGTTTATTACAGGATATTGAATATAGTTCCCTGTGCTGTACAATAGGATCTTGTTATAGATCTTGAATTTACTGACATGAGGTAGTTTCCACATTCAGGCTTGACCCAGCTTGAATCCTCTCAACGCTAAATTATTCTATTAGAGGCCTGAAAGAAACAGTATGGATTTTCATAACCAAAGACAGGCAAAATTAGGCTCTTCATTTAATCGTTCTTCAACCTTGGTCAAGTTAACTAATGCCATCAAATTATAGTACACTGACAGAACCGTAGATAGTACTGCTTGTCTTTTAAGGCTGTGTTTTGAGAATTATGTGAGAAAAGTTTATGGAAGGAGTTCTCACCTAATGCCTGAAATTTAAGACATTTAATAAATACTCAGTTGTTACTATTATTAAACCTATTCTATCTCACTCTATGAAGATGATCCTGCCTCCAGTTTTAACTTTAAAATCTGGATCATTCAATAGATTTAAGCTCTAAAACTTTCTACCACTTCCAGGTTTCTTCATCTTCACTACTCATCTTCCTGACTCACAGAAGAAATGCCTCCTTCCTAAGACCATCCTCTATGTCACCCCCTTCTTTCTCACTTTCAATCAATGAACACTGTCTGTCTACAAAATTAAGAGTGAATGTCTTAGTACTGTATTCAAAATGTTCCACAACCTCTTTTTACTGTCTTACCTCCTACCATTAAGACAAATACTTCAGAGGGACACAACTTCAACATAAGCTGCAAAGAATTCCCCCAGACAAAACTCCTCCCTACACCCCTGAATACCATTCCATGATCCAAAATTACAAAACAAAACACTTACACATAAACAAAATCCAAGAATTGACTATGAGTGAGAAATGGTAGACAAAAAAATAAATAGCAAGAATAGATTTTTAAGAACTCTAGATAGTAAAATAATCACATAAGGGCTTTATACAAAATAGTTTATGTTTAAAATTATTAGACATAGACATAAAAAGAGGAAGCAAAAACACAAAGAACAGGTCACTGTCAAAAAAACATTCAGCAAATTTGAAAAATAACCAAATATAATTTTTAAAATTAACAGACACTGCTGTTAAAAATTCAATTATGTTGAGACACAGAAAAGAGAATAAGGGGATATAAAATACACCTATTAGGTGTTTCAGGATAAAATATACCTAACAGGTGTTGCAGAAAAAAAAGTGAGACACGATGGCCTAAGGAGATGGTAATAGTTGGGAATCTTTTACAACAACAACAACTACATATGAATCTACAGCTCAGGAAGCACAACTAGTCCCAAACAGGATAAATATCAACGTAAATAAAGCCTCATCAAAATACATTATAACAAAACTTACAAAATGCTAAAGAAAAGAAGAGGCAAATCAAGGGGAAAACTGAGTATCTGTGAAGGTGGAAAGTGAAATATCCAGCAGACATCTCAACAGGAAAAATTGGTAGTGCTTAAAAAAAAAATTCATCCTATGAAAGTATACTCAGCTAACAACATACAAGAGTGAGAGAAAAGTACATTTATTTTAAGAAAGTGAGAGAGTTTACAACTCATGATCGAAACTGGAAAGAAACTGTTTGATAAAAGTAAGAAGAGAGCAAAAAATTGGCATGCAAGTAGACAAATCCACAGGAGTACTGACTCCATAAAACAATAATAATGCCTAGGAATTTGGAGATATAAAAAATGTACAATAATCGTAAGATGTAAGAAGAACACATGGAGTTATTCTAAGGCCCTTATATAGTTTGGAAGAATGACAGAGATAATTAATAACTTTAGACTTTGTTCAGTCAGGCAAGCATTTCCTTCCTTTTTTTTTTTTCCTTCAGGTAATAAACACTAATAGAAAAGAAAAGGAATTATAAAAGTCAAACTAATAGAAGGAGAAAGAAAAAAACTAAATCCAATAAAAAGCAAGAAAGGAAGAAAACACATAGAAAGAAACAGAATACAAAATAAAATAATTTCAAATACATCATAATAAAGACTTTTGATTTCTGATTGGGGGTGTAGAGAATCAGAAAGAACATTGCTTCCACCTTTTCAATTAAAAAAAAAAAAGCCAGCCAAACTCTAAGTTCACAACTAATGTTGAATCCAGAGAGGTTAGGTCACAGGACAACCAACTAGCTCAAAATCTAAGAGACAGGACAGATGCTGCTAGAAGCTGTTAAGAATAATTCAGCTAGAATAAACATTGAATTGGTGGAGCTCAAGTGTGGGCTGGCTAGAGAGCGTGGAGCCCGTGGGGAGAATAGACTGCATAAACTCATACACTTTTCCCTCATGGACCCCAACAGGTACACACAAAAAAGATTGGTGAGAGTCCTGAGAAAGAGATCTCCATGGTACAGGCCGCAGGGAGGGGGAAAGCAGCTGATATGTGAGGGGCACAAATCCTTGCTTATCTCCTCCACAGAACAAAAGGTTTAATCTGCTTGGAGCAGGACAACAAATATTGTTGTCTCTGGGGCACGGGGAAAACCAGTGCATCTGGGGAACGGGGAAAACCAGTGCATCTGGGGAGGGGGCAGGACTATAGCTTGGGGGTAGGACAGTAGCACTAATGAGACCAAACACCCCAGATCCAGGGACATGATGCAGCCTAAGACTGAGGCTTTATCAGAACAACAGGGCAGAAGTGTTCTCTGACCCTCCAACTTCCTGTAACAAGTAACAGTGGAATACTGCTGGGGACTGACCCCCTGAAGTACTGTACAAAGGGAAGACCTAAAGATATTAAGAAAACCCTTTGGCAAACCAGCCCCTGATCTAAAAATAAGATATTGCTAGAGGAATTTGAAGCCCGTGGTGCAATGAGGGTAACCACAGAAACAACAAACCTCAAACCAGCCCAACTCCTGACTATATTAACTCAAATCCCCCACATTAAAGACCTAGTAGAAGGAAAGATGTACCCATTTCCAGGCAAGAAACTATTTACCTTAGTCTACTGTTCTACACAAGATACACATCTAGTTTTCAACAAAAAATTACACAGCATAGGAAAAGGTAAAAAACAAAACACTTCCAAGAAATAAAGCAATCAAAAGAACCAGCCTCATATATGACACAGATATTGAAATTATCTGACAGGGAATTTAAAATAAGGGCTCTATGGGAAAGGTGAAAAATATGCAACATCAGATAGGTAATATCAGCAAAGAAATGAAAACTATAAGAATTAAACAGAAATACTAGAAGTAAAAAACACAGTTAACAGGTGTAAAGAATGCCTTCAACGGCTCATCAGACAACTCACAAATTGGAGGAAAGAATCAGTGAACTTAGTGATAAATCAAGAGAAATATGTCAGTCAATAGAAACTGAAATACAAAGAGAAAAAATAATGGGAGGGAAAAGAATAGAGCATCCAAGAGTTGCTGGACAACATCAAACAACCTAACATAAGTGTAAATGGAATCCCTGAAGAAGAGAGTGTGGGAGAAGAAATATGTGATGAAATAATGACCCAGAAATTTCCAAATTTCATGGCAGTCACAAATTCACAGGTCCCAGAAGCTCAAGAAAAAAACAAAGCAAAAATCACATCAAGTCAAATCATATTTCCCTAGGAAACTGCCCATTTCATCTAAATACTCAAATTTCAAATGTATCACTTAAACTTGTTCAGAGTATGTTTTTAAAAAATATTTTCACTGGATCTATATTTATGTCCCTTTTTCTCATTCCTAATAGTGTTTATTTGTGCCTTCTTTCTTTTCTTAAAAAGTCTTGAAGAAGTTTACCACATCTTACAGCACCAGACTCAAAAAGAAACAGAAAACCTGAAAAGATCTATAACCCTTCAACAACTAGGATCAATAATTATTACACCCACAAAACAAAACAAAAAGGCAAGACTGTTTAAAGGAGTGAATTCCAGGGACTTCCCTGGTGGTCCAGTGATCTCCGTACTTCCACTGCAGGGGGCACGGGTTCAATCCCTGGTCGAGAAACTAAGATCCCACATACCGCCTGCCCCCCCCAAAAAGGAATGAATTCCAGCAAATATTCAAGTAATGGGTAATTTCAATCTTACATAAAACTTCTGAGAACAGAAAAAGTTAAATACAACCCAACTCATTCACCCAGCTTACCTTGGTGCCAAAACCAGATAAAAGGCTCCCTCAAAAGGAAAATTATAGCACAATCTAATTTAGGTACAAAAAAATCTAAATTATGAAAAACCTGATTCCTGCAATGGGAATATGTTGTATATGTCTCTGTCTGCATTCCATATTACAAACTTGTTCTTTAGCATTTTGATAACTGTACCTCAATATAACTGGTTTTCTTTGGGATCCTATGTATTTTATGCATTAAAAAACATTATTTTGAGATGGGGTCCATAGGTTTCAGACTGCCAAAGGGGTTCATGGCGCACAAAAAAGATAAGAACCCCTGTGCTAAAGAAACTCTTAGAGATATACACAAGAAAACATGCAAGAATGCTCAGAGCAGCCCTGTTTGTAATAGCAAAAATCGGTACGAAAAGGAAAGTGGCTCCATAAACCAAGGTATACTTATCAGGTGGCCTTTTCTAAAAGTCATTAAAATGAAAGAACTGGAGCTACATGTATCAACAAGGACCTATCTCTTAATCTGGATGCTGGATACATGGGTGTTTGATGTAATATTCTTTAGATGACTAAT
Organism: Mesoplodon mirus; assembly: GCF_964341445.2. NCBI lineage: Eukaryota > Metazoa > Chordata > Mammalia > Artiodactyla > Ziphiidae > Mesoplodon > Mesoplodon mirus. Next base: position 88,131,245 of record NC_138978.1, read on the forward strand.
ACAGCATTAACATCACACGACACTATCTGTATTTATTTTCCTCACTTTGCAATGAGAAAATTTCATGGATCATCACCAGTACATGCACTGACATTTAGGAGCCATGCTCATTAGTCAGGCACAGTACAAAATACAAATTCCTTAGGAAGCCTTTCTCCAAACCACCAAGTTGCAATTAACTGTCCTGTCCTATTCTCCATAGCAATTTCTATCTAACTCTCTACTTACAAATTTCTGAATTATATATTGCTTCCAGTTTTACTGAGATATAATTAACATATAGCACTGTATAAGTCTAAGGTGTACAGCATAATAACTTGACTTACATATATTGCAAAATGATTACCACAGTAAATTTAGTTAACCTTGATTATCTCACATAGTGAATTATATTAAATAGTTTGTGCATGCCTGATTTCTCAATTGTAAGATTTTTTTTTTCTTTAAGTGTAAGATCTTTGATGGCTGCATACTGCTTTGTAGTCACAAGTTCCCAAAACCACATTTGCTGAGTTTGATCCATTTACCTACAGTCACTCTGAAATAAATCCTGAATACTGGCTTAAAAGTTGTGTTTGCATCTTTAATATCTATACTGAGATAAAATCTGATTATAAAAATAAAACTTACCATCACAAAGCTGGATTTCTACTTTTCATAATCTTACTGTTATTTTTAATTACAATGAACAATACAAGAAAATAACTTTGAACAATGTAAAACAAGATACGTTTAATCTAAAGGATTTACATATCCACATTACCATGTTCAAGTTGGGATAATCATTTCCATGTTCAAGTTGGGATAATCATTTTTTAAAATATCTTCCATGTATTTTTAATTTTTTTATTGAGGCACAGTTGACATATTAGTTACAGGTATACAATGCAGTGACATATAAATGCCATATGGTATGGCATTTATATACATTGCAAATTGATCACCACAGTAAGTCTGATAACATCACTGTCCAAAGTTATTGCAATATTATTGACAATATTCCCTATGCTGTATACTATATCCCCATGACAACTATTTTATAATTGGAAGTTTGTACCTTTTAATCCCCTTTATCTATTTCTCCCAACCCCAATCCTTCTCCCCTCTGATGAACATCAGTTCGTTCCCCTCTCGCTCTCTCTCTGAGTCTGTTTGGGATAATCACTTTGCAGTAAGTATACAGAATGATATATGAGTTAACTATGCCCCCTACTGACTGAATAAGTATTTTGAAAACTGAATAACATTACAGAGAATAAAGAATATAGTCCACATAGATGTACCACATAAAAACCAAATGTACCAAAGGTACTTTTATAATGTAAATGGGTTACATAAAAAGGACTTTGCAGATCTTAAGTCAAGCATATTTGAGATAAGATTTATTAGAGAAAAGGGGACTTGAGAAGAAAGAAGTGTAATTTCGGAATTGACTGCTCAGAGTCACCACATTACACAACTTTAGGAAGCATCATTCACATTATATTCTACATCAGTGGTTCTCAACCAGGGGCAATTCTGCCCCGCAGGGGACATTTGACAATGTGTGGAGATGCTTTCGGCCGTCACAATGTGCCAGGGGCGTGGTGCTACTGAGTAGAGAGTAGAGGGATATGGTAGTAGGTAGAGAGGCCAAGGATGCTGCTAAACATACTACAAAGCACAGGCCAGTCTCACAATAAAGAATTAACTGGTCCCAAGTGTTAATATTGTTGAGGTTAAGAAATTTTGCTCAACATGAGTATTCCCTTTCAGGTTGTACAACAATGAAACAAAGTCATATAGAGTTTTATGACTTGTTTAAACTTTGTTGCAAGAGTCAAAGAAGATATTAAATCTCTGCTGTCAAGGAATACAGTTTTAGCCCTTTTTATCTGGGCTAGAAAACGGCAGTCTAGACAGTTTCATATGTCCACCTTTTGGCTCTGTTCTAAGGATGATACAATTTGTGCATAAACTTTTAATGGGCTAACAGCATTTTTTAAAGCTATTAGGCTTTCCCATTATACCTGTGTTTCCATTTCCATCATCCTTTGTTTTATTTCTCTTATTTCTGCCTGTGTTTCAGCTTCTCTAAGTCGAATGGTCATCAGTTCATCTTGTAACTCATTCACAGCATTTTTCTTAGGTGGGTCTTTCCATCTCCCAGTAGTACGAGCTAAGTGGCGCTGAAATACAAAAAATTATATCACAACAAATATTCCCAGTATTACAGTAAGAGCCAACTTAACGAAGCACTTATTTCAGGCCCAGTACTGCATAAGGCACTTTATATGAATCATTTTATTTAATCCCCAGAAAATCTTAAAAGTTAAACACTATTATTTTCAATATAGAGGTAAGAAAATGGAAATTGTGAGTAAGTAACTTCAGAAAGGTCACACAGCCAGTAAGTGGCAGATCTGGGATATAAACTCAGATATAGTTCAAATATTTTTTATACTGTGGATTAATTATTGTAAAGAATACATTTTTCACCCTAATTTTTTTCTGAGAGATTTTTACATTATTTTGTAATGAAATCCCAAGAAAAGGGGAAAATTGGGCCCTTCACGAATTAAGGAAACAATATTAGAAGTTAAGAGCAGTGTTCTCAAAATATCTGTGGTGAAGGACAGTTTTGTTTCATTTGTTTCTAATTTCTAATGCCACCTGATACTTCTTAAAAAAAAAAAAAAAAGCCATGGCAACGTAAAGGACTGACTTCAGTCTTTGCTAGATGCATCCCCCATCCCAAATTCATACCAAGATCACTATTCTAAAATGATGTGTGTGTTTTTTTTTCTTTCCTCTCTCCCTTCTCTCTTATAGATTCTGGGTTGGTTTTTTTTTTTTTGCTACTGATCAATAGTTTCCCTCATATGTGAATAAATTTGTGGGCGTATAACTAAATAAATGTCTGTTTTATTTTATGGGAAAACCATTTTCAAAAGAAGTTACAAATTCATAAACAAATTTATATTGATGTCACCCTTCTGATGTTTCATACTGACCAATGAATTTAATATCAACAGGAGAAGAAATAAGTACTATATAAAGAAGTATTTTCTTTTAGTTCTTTAGAAAAAGTTACACAAATCACAATGGTATAACAACACAATAAAAATATGACTTGATCTCTATTTTATCTTTTACTTACTTATAAGAATCAGAAAGGGAGAAAAAGCTTAAAGATACTTTCAATTTATAAATGCTCTCAGTTTTGTGTATTAAACAGGGTCTTTCTCACTTTAAACTCAGATCCTAGTGTTGGTCATTAACTACTTCAAATTCACACAATATGGATATTCAGGTTTCACCTTTCCTTTTTAAAGCACACAAAATATTTTGATATACCTGCCAGTGTTCCTCTAAATCCTTGACTTGTTGTCTAAGTTCTTTTAAACCCATAATAGCTTCTGCCTCTCTCAGTTTCACAGCAATGAGCTCCTCCTGAAGCCTTGCAATGTTATTCTCATCAGGAAAGGAGTTGTTTCTCTAAAGCAAAGAAAATTTAATTGGGGATTTTTTTTAATTTGAAGAATACAATACAGCATATTTAACAATAAAATACAGCAAAATAATGAGCTGTTTTCTCCCATATGTAATTGTACTTAATTTTATTGAGATATAATTCACAAACCATAAAACTTACCCTTTTAATAAACACTAGTCAGTGGGTTTTGTTTTGTTTTTTAAAATTAATTAATTTATTTATTTTTGGCTGTGTTGGGTCTTCATTGCTGCACATGGGATTTCTCTAGTTGCAGCAAGCGGGGGCTACTCTTCGTTGTGGTGCGCAGGCTTCTCATTGCGGTGGCTTCTCTTGCTGCGGAGCATGGGCTCTAGGCACACAGGTTTCAGTAGTTGGGGTGTGCGGGCTCAGTAGTTGTGGTGCACGGGCTTAGTTGCTCTGAGGCATGTGGGATCCTCCCGGACCAGGGCTCAAACCCCTGTCCCCTGCATTGGCAGGTGGATTCTTAACCACTGCACCACCAGGGAAGTCCCTAGTCAGTGGTTTTAAGAGTATTCACAGGGTTGTGCAACCAACATCACGAACTAATTTCAGAACATTTTAATCACCCCCAAAAGAAACCCTATACCATTAGCAGTCACTCTGCGTTTCCCCTACCCCCAGCCCCTGGCAACCACTAATCTATGTCTCTATGAATTTGCCTATTCTGAACATTTCATATAAATGGAATCATAAAATACATGGCCTTTTATGACTAGCTTCTTTCACTTAGCATGTTTTCAAGTTTCATTTTTTTATTGCCGAATAATATTCCATGGTACAGATATACCACATTTTATTTACACATTCATCAGCTGATGGAAATGTGTGTTGTTTCCACTTTGGGGTTACATGAATAACACTGCTATGAACATTTATGTAAAAGTTTTTGTGTGGATATATGTTTTCAACTCTCTTGAGTATATATGAAAGAACAGAGATGCTGGATCAGATGGTAATTCTACATTTAACTTTTAAGAAACTGTCAAACTTTTCCAAAGCATTTGCACGTTTTACATTCCCACCAGGAAGGCATAAGGGTAACTGTACTTAATGTTGAGGACACAGAAAGTCTTAACTCTGTTTTGTTTAATAAAATACTAATCAGGGGCTTCCCTGGTGGCGCAGTGGCTGAGAGTCTGCCTGCCGATGCAGGGGACACGGGTTCGTGCCCCGGTCCGGGAAGATCCCACATGCCATGGAGCGGCTAGGCCTGTGAGCCATGGCCGCTGAGCCTGCGCGTCCAGAGCCTGTGCTCTGCAACGGGAGAGGCCACAACAGTGAGAGGCCCGCGTACCTCAAAAAAAAAAAAAAATACTAATCAGAATTATGGAGCAACCGGATTAAAAATGTTTTTCAATATGGCAGTGAACATACTAACCTCTAATTAGGACTACAAAGCATGAACATCATTTATGTTTTAAAGATTTATGGAAGAGAATAGTCCAAAATCTGTTTTGTTATATTTTCTGAGCATATCATTTTGAAAAGGGACTGTAAAACATCTGTACATTAGTCACTGTTTATATCAATATTCAAGAAATAAGCACCAAGGTGACCTAAATATTTGCTTCAAGGGTACAAGATTTAGATTAATCTCCTACCATGCTGAAAGACCCACCATAAGATATAGGGTTGCCATATTAAACTGCTCTGGGGAATGACCAAAGAATCCTAAATTAGGCTCTAGTAAAAGCTCCTTAGGTAAACTGAAGTGCTATTGAAATTTCAAGTCCTGAGTCTATGAAATTTTCTATCTCTGAAATATTTCATGAAGATTTTAGCCCACAGAGATGATGGAATAAAGTTATTCTTGCCAACTACACATTTTTATGATGGACTTGAAATATTTTCTCAATTGAAAACCAGAAATTTACTGTATATGCATTAAAAAAAAGTATCTTGCATGAAGTAATTAACCATAGGAAGCATGAAACCTTCCCATTTCCTTTCTACTCTATAACATGAACACCAACAAAGCTACTTAAAAAATTCATTTTTAAATTGGACCCAAGGACATTTCTTTCTACCAAATATTCAAAACTAAAAGATCCAGATTCTTACCTAAATCATGGAGCCCAGAATACTCTCAATTAGGTAATTTTTACAGCATTCTTGCCAGCTTTTTTCTCAGCAAACAGGAGAATAAGTTTTCCAAAAATAATATAAAAATAGCAGGTAGATTTCTAGCAAAATTATTCCACTATTAATTGTAGTTATACCCTATTCTATTTCATTAAGAAACAGTTAAGAACAATTTGAGGGTATCTTTCATGTCCATTATTTATGAGTTTTTGACTCAATGGCTAGATACTACCCAAGGGTCAAAGAAACAAACGCAACACAGAGCCCAAATCATCTATGATTTTATAAATGAGAAAACAGAGATTCAGAGTTTGTGATTTGGAACAGAGACTCTCAAGTCAGAGGGTTGTAAGAAACCTAAAATCATTTCCATTTCCACTACTAATCTGTTCTTTAATAACTCTGAAAAAAGGTAAGTTAGCTTCTGTAAGTACACCTCCAGCTAAGATCTTCCTATATATTCAGAGGTGGTTTTTTTGCAGCTTGGAAAGCTGTAACAGTTACACTCAGATGAAATTTTTGCTGAAACGTTTATGTATTGGTCTATTTCTACACCTCTTGCAGATGAAGGTATTATAATATTTGAAGATGATGGTTAATTTCTTTTTTTTCTTTAAAAAATTATTTTTACATGAAAACAAGGTATATTTGTAATGTGTTTCAATCAAAATATTCACTCTTATATCTCAGATCTACATATTTCAAAGTAAAAATGTTCACTTGTCAGCTGAAATTTCTGATTAGACCTAATATTTGTGTACTTTTGTGCTTAGTCAGAATGTAAATTTCACAGTGGATTTTTTTTTTGAAATTTACCTTTTATTTGGATAAAAGCAACATGATGTATTTATATACTATAGGGATAAAAATGGTAATTTTCATTTTTAAAAAAAACTACCAATGTGATTATGTTTTTAGTTCTTTTTACTTGTGTTCAGCACAGGCTTTAAATTAAAAAATATACTATGGTCTGGATTGACCCAAAAAGTATTCCATAAATTAACAAATATATGGCAAGTTTTTCATAGCTAAATCTAATTCTTCTAGAAGTTGCTGCCTTCTGTTTAATTACATTAATTGAAATGTGCTTAAGACAAAACTTTCAGCATATTTTATATACTAAAAAACAAAACAAAAAGGGTTAGTACTGGGCCAATGGCCAAGAGGCAATATTACTACCTTGTAGACTGTTACAGTTCAAATTGTCCCACTTCCCCCAGAATTTCAGAAACAAGAAGTCTGGGAGATACTGTACCAGCTGCAGTCGGGTGATTCTAAATGCTGTAAGTACTATTCATCTTGACAATGGTTAATTTCTATCCCCTAAGTTTCCCTTCTCCGACATTTAAACATTATTCATGTCAAAATTATCCTGGGTGTCTTCCTCTAAAAGGGCTCTAATCTCCATTTTTACCCTAAATATGGCATTTTGAGTAGTATGGCAACAACAAAGAATAAATGGGAATCATGTATTTTTTTCCTTTCCTCTCTTATAATATGTAAGATTTTTAATGTGCAAAAACGCCAAGTCCAATTTCACTGCTCAGTAAGTACTTAACAAGTATCTATCACATGTCCCATTCTAATTCAGGAATGAAAGCATTTATGTTGTTCTTACCTTTTCTATATCCAGAACTTTATCCTGCATTTCCTTTAGTGCACACTGAGACTCAGCTTCACTCAGTCGGGCTTGGACCAATTCCTTCTCTAGCTGTAGCACAAAATCTTCATTGTAGTTGGAACTGCATTTATGCTACAAGTTATAGACATACACTGAAATTTTTCATAAGTATGAATATGTATATATAATAAAAATAAGTGCAATTACACAATACAACTATTGAGGGCAACCAGATCGTAAAAGTTCCATCCACCTAATATTTCCAGCTTATCTCCTCCAATTAACTTTCCAATGAACAAAAAATTCCAGGTTTGATATCTATAAAGACGATCATATTATTGGGTGTTCATAATCAATCACACTAACTGAATCCAATTTATAGGAGATAAATATCTTTTTTTATCTGTCCATCCATCCAGATACTAAGAATTTGTTCCAGCTCTATAGACCTGAACTGTACAACAGTGTAACCACCAGCCATATATGGCTACAGAGCACTTGAAATGTGGTAAGTCCAAATTAAGAAAAGCTTTAAGTGTAAAATACAAACTGGATTTTGAAGGTTTAGTGTGAAATAAAAAGGCAAAATATCTCAGTAACTTGTATACTGATTATATGTTGAAATAATATTTCAAATGCCGAGTTAAACAAAATATTAATTTAATCAAATAAAAATTTTATTATTTATTAATTACTCCTTTTAACATGGCATTTTAAAATGTATATCTGGCTCACAATATATTACTATTAGACAGCACCATTACAGACTACAGAAGACAAGTACATATTTACTGAAAATTCTATTTTAACCTAATAGAAATAAAAACAAAGCATCCACAATAACGTGAACCATCCTAAATTCCAAAAGAATAAAAATGTATTTGCTGTTAGAAATGTAGATCTATTTAAATATACTCATGAAAATGACTGCTGGAAGCAAAGAAAAAGAAAATGTTGCATAAAGAAATTAGCCATGGAAGAATGAAACCTTTCCATTTCCTTTCCTACTTTATACCAATACAGCTACTTAAGAAATTCCTTTTTTTAAACTAGTTTCTACACAAAGCTGTTCAAAAAAGCAAAAAGATATTGAATTCACCATTATAAAAGACTGCCTAAAATCACTTCACATTTAACTCACGTAGTAAAAAAAATAGCGACAACTCAAAATTCCAACATAGAGTCATAGGGAATAATCTCCCACTGAACTGGCACAAGTAAAGAATGGTTCCTTTTACTCTTCAATACATTAGGAACAAAACAGACATCAAATTAAAACTCTATTTAAAAACTATTAAATACTTAATTAAAACATATGGTACTCCCTTGCCCCAGTTACCCAAAAAGATATTTTTAAAAATGCACCGTTCACTTATTAGGCAAATGAGAATTTTTTAATTCAGTGTACTACATGTTATTTCTCCTAGTAATTTTCTGATACTATTAAAACAATATTTCAATACAAGAAGTACATCTGCAATAGGTATAACACCTTAGCAAATACTTACCTTACCAAATAGGAGAATGGCAATTTTGGAATGACCACATCCAAAACGCAGGTGCCATGATTTTTCTTTAATTAATCATAGTTACTTTATGAGTAATACTAGAATTTTTTGCTTTTAATCTAAAGCTCTATGTTACTTCACACTTATTTTCCAAGACTCTATCAGGAGAGCCCCAGGAATACATCAAACCCAAATGGCCAAAATGAGAATGAAACCATTGATCTGGTATAATCCAACTGATCCAACCAAGTATACAAAAAACTGTACTAATATTGGGAACAAATTTTTATTGATAAAATTTATAAAACTTTTAATCATCTTCTATTGTTAATGAAATACATTCTATAGTGTACATGCTATTTCTCTTCTCATATTTCCCATTTGTTCCTCAACCCACTGCAAACTAGCTTTAGTCTTCATCCCTTGATGAAACTGCTCTAATCGCTAACAATATTAATACCCAATAAAAATATAAAAACTCAATGGAAAGCCCTTTAATTCAGCTCTTACCTTCACCAGATAGTCTATGGAATTGAAGACAACTGACAACTCAAAAATTTCTCCTCCCTCAGATTCTGAGGTATTACTGTTTCATGGTTCTACCTCATAACTTCTCTGTCTCCTGTCAGCTGAACTACTTAATTATACATATGTATGTCTACGTGTATGTGTGTGTATATATGTCTGTGTGTATCAATCAGTAGGCCCCAGGGTTTCAATATTGTGTTTTTTCTCAATCTTCCTGTTAACTTTATTTTGTAGATTCCTCCTATGTGATTTCATCCACTAATACGGTCTGTATAAAGACACTATCAGATACTGTGTGTATGTATCAGATTTTGTCTCTGTATAAGCCTATACAGACAGTGGATGAGATCACCAAGGAAGAATCTATAAAATAGTAAAAAAAAAAAAAAAAGGAGGGAAAGAGGGACAGGAAGAGGGAGGAAGAAAGAACACACAATAATGGAACTCTAGGGACAATAAATATATAGATAGATACTGACAGATATACAGATACATAGAAAGCGATGACTCTCAAGTCCATATTCTCAGCTCTGATCTTTCTATTAAGCTACAGGTTCATATTCACAACTTCCTACTGGTTTTGTTCATCTGTTTAGCCTCATACTCACCTCACATTCAACATGTCAAAACTGGACTCCTCATCTTTTCCTCCTCATGTATTTACTACTATATGCTAAGGATCCCACCATCTAACAACTGACCAAGTCAAAACTTCCCCTCTTATAATCAACCCATACCAAATCAATCACAAAGTCTTAGTAACTTGCACATCTCTTGAATTTGTCTGCTCATTTCCATCTTCGCAGTCATTGTTTTTATTTATGCTCTCATCTCTTTCTTTGAACCACCGCAATAGCCTTATATATCACCATCCAATTGTTAATAGTGCTTACAGTGGGTATTATTTAATAGAGGCATACCTCGTTTTATTGCTCCTCGCTTTATTGCACTTTGCAGATACTACAATTTTTACAAATTGAAGGTTTGTAGCAACCCTACTTCAAGCAAGTTTATCAGTGCCATTTTTCCAACAATTTGCTCACTTCAAGTCAGTGTCACATTTTGGTAATTCTCACAATATTTCAAACTTTTTCATTATTATATTTGTTAAGATGATCTGTGACCAGTGACTTTTGGTGTTACTAACGTTGTTTGTGTTCTGACAGCTCCACAGACTGGCCATTCCCCCCATCCTTTTCCTCGGGCCTCCCTATTCCCTGAGATACAACACTATTGAAATCAGGCCATTTGATAAACCACAACGGCCTCCAAGTGTTCAAGAGAAAGAAGAGTTGCATGTCTCTCACTTTAAATCGAAAGGTAGAAATGATTAAATTTAGTGAGGAAGGCATGTCGAAAGCCAAGATAAGCCAAAAACTAGGGCTCTTGCACCAAACAGCCAAGTTGTGAATGTAAAGGAAAAATTCTTAAAGGAAATTTTTTTAAATGTTTTTTTTTTTGACAATGATCTTGACTTTTTAAAAATATTTATTTATTTATTTATTTTTGGCTGCATTGGGTCTTCGTTGCGGCATGCGGGGTCTTTGCTGCAGCACGCGGGATCTTTGTTGCAGCATGCGGGATCTTTTTGTTGCAGTGCGCCGGCTCTTCATTGCAGCACGTGAACTGCTCTCTAGTTGTGGCGCGCGGGCTTCTCTCTAGTTGTGGCGTGTGGGTTTTCTCTCTTTAGTTGTGGCACACGGGCTTCAGAGCGCGTGGGCTCTGTAGTTTGCCGCATGTGGGCTCTCTACTTGAGGTGCGCGGACTCAGTAGTTCTGGAGCGTGGGCTTAGTTGCCCTGCAGCATGTGGGATCTTAGTTCCCCAACCAGGGATCGAATCCACGTCCCCTGCATTGGAAGGCGGATTCTGGACCACCAGGAAGTCCCTCTTAAAGAAAATTAAAAGTGCTATTCCACTGAACACACAAACGTTAAGAAAGCAAAACAGCCTTATTGCTGATAATGGAAAAAGTTTTAGTGGTCTGGATTAAAGATCAAACCCGTCACGACACTCCCTTAAGCCAAAGCCTTATCCAGACCAAGGCCCTAACTTTCTTCAGTTCTATGAAGGCTGAGAGAAGTGAGGAGGCTGCAGAAGAAAAGTTTGAAGCCAAAACAGATTGGTTCATGAGGTTTAAGGAAAGAGGCCTTTTCCATAACATAAATGTGCAAGGTGAAACATTAAGTTCTAACGCAGAAGCTGCAGCAAGTTATCCAGAAGACCTAGCTAAAGTCATTAATGAAGGCAGCTACATTAAACAATAGATTTTGTGTGTGTGTGTGTGGTATGCGGGCCTCTCACTGTTGTGGCCTCTCCCGTTGCGGAGCACAGGCTCCGGATGCGCAGGCCCAGTGATCATGGCTCACGGGCCCAGCCGCTCCGCGGCATGTGGGATCCTCCCGGACAGGGGCACGAACCCATGTCCCCTGCATCGGCAGGTGGACTCTCAACCACTGCGTCACCAGGGAAGCCCCAACAATAGATTTTTGATGTAAATGAAACAGCCTTCTATTGGAAGAAGATGCCATCTAAAACTTTCACAGCTAGAAGAGAAGTCAATGCCTGGCTTCAAAGCTTCAAAGAACAGGCTGATTTTCTTATTAGGGGCTAATGAAGCTGGAAACTTGAAGCTGAAGCCAATGCTCATTTACCATTCTGAAAATCTTAGGGCCATTAAGAACTAGGCTAAAACTACTCTGCCTATGCTTTCTAAATGGTAACAAAGACTTGACGATAGCACTTTTGTTTACAACATGGTTTACTGACTATTTTATGCCCACTGTTGAGACCTAATGCTCAGAAAAAGATTCCTTTCAAAATATCACTGCTCACTGGCAATGTACCTGGTCACCCAAAAGCTCTGACGGAAATGTAAAATGAGATTAATGCTGTTTTTATGCCTGCTAACACAATATCCATTTTGCAGCCCATGGATCAAGGAATAATTCCAACTTTCAAGTCTTCAAAAAATTTAAGAAATACATTTCGTAAGGCAATAGCTGCCATAAATAGCAATTCCTTAGATGGATCTGGGAAAAGTAAATTGTAAACCTTCTGGAAAGGATTCACCATTCTACATGCCATTAAGAACATTCATGATTCATGGGAAAAGGTCAAAATACCAATATTAACAGGAGCTTGGAAGAAGTTGATTCCAACCCTCATGGATGACGTAGAGAGGTTCAAGTCAGTGCGAGAAGTAACTTCAGATGTGGTGAAAACAGCAAGAGAACTAGAATTAGAAGTGGAGCCTGAAGATGTGACTGAATTGCTGCTATCTCATGGTAAAACTTGCAGGAGGAGTTTCTTCTAACAGACAAGCAAAGAAAACGGTTTCTTGAGATGGAATCTATTCCTGGTGAAGATGCTGTGAAGATGACTGAAATGACAGCAAAGGATTGAGAATATTAAATATACTCAGTTGATAAAGCGGTGGCAGGGTTTGAGAATATTGACCCCAAAAGTGAAAGAAGTTCTACTGCAGGCAAAATGTTATCAAACAGCACTGCATGCTACAGAGAAACTGTTCATGAAAGGAAGAGTCAATCGCTGTGGCAAACTTCACTTTGCTTTTTTTTTAAAGAAAGTATCAACCTTCAGCAACCACCACCCTGATCAGTCAGCTGCCATCAACATTGAGGCAAGACCCTACACCAGCAAAAAGATTACAACTCACTGAAGGCTCAGATGATGGTTAGCATTTTTGGCAATAAATATTTTTTAATTAAGGTGTGTACATTGTTTTCTCAGGCACAGTGCTACTGCATACTTCTTGGCTACAATACAGTGTAAACATAACTTTTATATGCACTGGGAAACCAAAAAATTTGTGACTCACTTTATTGTGATATTTGCTTTATATCGCGGTGATCTGGAACTGAACCCACAATCTGAGGTATACCTGTATTTTATGTTACATCTCATGCTAAATTGTAGTAGAAGGCATTTTTACAATTCCACCATCTGGCCTAGGTAGGTGTTTTCTTACCTTTTGAGTCTAAGGAAGTTTTAATTCCATGTTTATCAATACAAACATTTTAATGAAAATTATACAAGCACTGGTACACTTTAATAAAGTATTCAGAATCAATCTAACTCCACTAAGCCAATTTCATCCCATTATCAATTCCTGTACATAGCAATTAGCTCTATTCAATTACATTCATATGCATTACTGAACAAAAAGTGTTTTTATTGGGATCAATTCTTAGTATTGATATAGGCTCACTGAACGGAGAATCTGCATTTAATGCTATGACTTAGGGACTTAGAAAAAACTCTAACATTTGTTTGGTTGGTTGGCTGAAACGTGGACCAAAGGGTGGCCCACAGCCCACAGTGAGTGAACTGGAAATGCTGGACATGCCTTGGTTTAACGTAAAGGAAGGGAAAACTGGTGACAAAAAAATCTGGGGAAGATGTATGTAGACAGACCTCTCTGAATAGACTAAAAAGGTGAAGATGTTTGTCTCCCATGTGAATGCTCACCAAAGGGTGACCTCAGCAGAGGATTTAAAAAATCAATTGGATGGACTGACCCATTCTGTGGATACCAGTCAGCCTCTTTCCTCAGAAAGTCCAATAAGCTTATGAACAAAGTAGCTATAGTGGCTGGGATGGAGATTATACATGGGCTCAGCAACACAGACTTCCACTCACCAGGGTGATCTGGCAACCGCCACTGCTGAGTGTCCAATCTGCCAGCAACAGAGATCAACACTGTGCCCCTGATATGACACCATTCCCTGGGGTGATCAGCCAACAACCTGGTGGCAGGTTAATCACACTGGACCACTTCCATCATGGAAAGGGGCGTTTTGTTCTTACTGGAACAGACACTTACTCTGGATATGAAGTTGCCTCCCCAGCAGGCAATGCTTCTGTTAAAACTATATCATCCACGGACTTACAGAATGCATTATCCACCGTGATGGTATTCTACACAGCACTGCTTCTGATCAAGGAGTGCACCTCATAGCAAAATAAGTAGAGCAATGGGCCCATGCTCATGGAATCCACCAGTCTTACCAAGTTCCCTAATATCAAGCAGCTGACTTGACAGAAAGGTAGAATGACCTTTTGAAAACTCATTTACAGTGCCAGCTAGGTGGCAATACCTTGCAGGGCTGGGGTAAGGTTCTCCAGAAGAAGGAATATGCTGTGAATCACTATCCAATATACAGTGCCATTTCTCCCATAATTCATAGATCCAGGAATCAAGGGGTGAAAATAGGAGTGACACTATTGTTGCTACAGACTCACCAACAAAATGTTTGCTTTGCAACATTATGCTCTACTGGTCTAGAGCTCTTAGTGCCTGAGGGAGGAATGCTTCCACGAGGAGACAGTAAACTGGAAGTTAAGACTCACCCAACCACTTTGGGTCCTCATACATCTGAATCAATAGGCAAAAAAGGGAATTACGGTGCTGGTCTGGTTGACTGATCCTGACTACCAAGAGGAAAGTGGACTACTACTCCACAATGGAGATCAGGAAAGAATATATGTGGAACATAGGAGATCCTTTGGGGTGTCTCTTAGTATTATCATGCCCTGTGATTAAAGTCAATAAAAAATTACAACAACCCAATCCAGGAAGGATTACTAACGGCCTAGATCTTTCAGGAGTGAAGATTTGGGTCACTCCACCAGGCAAAGAACCATGACCAGCTGAGGTGTTTTTTGAAGGCAAAGGAATACAGAGTGGGTAGTGGAAGAAGGCAGCTACAAATACTAGCTACAACCACATGATCACTTATAGAAATGAGGACTGTAACTGTCATGAGTATTTCCTCCTAATTTTGCTATGAATACGTTTGTAACTGTTTTCTTTCCTTTCTTATTCCCTTATCATGCAATATAAGATGCACTGACTTTATATTACAGCATTTAAGTATTGTTTTACAGTACAGTATTTACAGTATAGTATTTAAGTTACAGGATATCAAGAAGAGAAAACGTCACTCAAGGACTTTACCTCCCTTCAGAGATATGCATTAGTACATTTTTGGTTATGCTCAGGATATAACTGTATCAAGTCATGCAGAATTATGACCTTGTTATTTTACCTGGAGATTAAGTATGGTTTAAGGAGATGCACATGGGTGCCAAGTTGACAAGGGTTGGACTTGTGATGGTTAATTTTTATGTCAACTTGACTAGGCCATGGGATGCCCAGATTAAACATTACTTCTGGCTGTGTCTGTGAAGGTGTTTCCAGATGACTCAGTAGACTGCCCTCTCCAATGTGAGTGGGGACCATCCAATCCATTCAGGGCCTGAATAGAACAAAAAGCAGAAAAAGGGAGGATCTGTTCCTGCCTGATGCTTGAGCTGGGACATCAATCTTCTCCTACCCTTGGACTGGAATTTACACCTTCAGCTTCTGTGGCCCTCAGGCCTTTGGATTTCAACTGGAATTACATCATTGGCTTTTCTAGGTCTCCAGCTTGTAAAATGCAAATCATTGGACTTCTCAGCCTTCATAATGGCATGAGCCAATTACAGTAAGTCTGTGTGTGTGTGTATGTGTGTGTGTCTGTCCTATTGGTTCCATTACTCTGGAGAACCCTAATAAATCTTATAAATTTATAAATAAGATTAAACTTATTGATTAGAGGTTTTATTGTTCTTGTTTGGTTTTTGGTCCCTTTCAACTGACTCAGAGCTTCTGCAATTGAATTCTCTTATTTGGTACTTATTTCTACCATTTCCAATTCTCCCTGTTCAAAATTATGTAGATCTAAATTTGATCAGGAAAGTGATATACTTGTCAATGTTTAGTCTATTAAAAACTTTGCCTGCCAGCTTTAGGTCTTGTAAGTTTTGGGTTTTATTACTTGCAGTTTATGCCATTGGCAAAGCAAGCTGGTAGAATTAAATGATGAAATAATGGTAATATTGATACTAATCTTAATAATAGCTACCACTTACTAAGCACTCATTCTATGCCAAGCATTACTCTAGAGGACCAACTCACTTAAGCCTCAATCACCCATTGTTATATACAGGACAAGAAATTTGTATTATATGCAGAAGTAACTTGTCCAAGGACACACAACCAGTGAGTGGCAGAAATGGCATCAAATTACCACCGTTAAAAGATGTTACTGTGCACTGTAAACTACCTGTTTCAATCAAAAATTTTTTTCCACAGGGAAAAAAGTGTCATTTATAAAAAAGGGATTTTTTTGTTTTTTTATTAAGCCTTTTAACTCAACTACCTCACAATGGAATAAGAGATGCCAGGAAAGGTGACTGGTACCACACAGCCTGAGAAAAAAACTGCAGCACATGTGGGCAGTTCCAGCTGCTTACCAGGAGGAAGTGCCATGGAAGACAGTGGCTATGAAACAAGTGAACATTGGGGAACAAAAATTCCTAGTACCGTGTCTATTTAGGAAACTTTTTAGCACGGTTGATCCACCTCATTTTACAGTTTTCCCAGACGAAATAGAAAGAAAAAAAATAAAAATAAAAAACAATCAAAATCCTGAACCCAACAACACTGCACTGAAAACTTTAATACAAAGCAAAACAAAAATTGGGCTTTTATGAGGTTGACTTGAGGTCAGGAAAAGAATGATAAACTTTTGAGAGGAAGGAAGAAATCATCAAAGCCAAGAGAAGCTCAAAGTGAGGTTTTTTTAAAAAAACTTATTTAATGAATTTATTTTTGGCTGCATTGGGTCTTTGTTGCTGCACGTGGGCTTTCTCTAGTTGTGGCGAGTGAGGGCTACTCTTCGTTGCGGTGTGCGGGCTTCTCACTGCGGTGGCTTCTCTTGTTGTGGAACACGGGCTCTAGTCACGTGGGCTTCAGTAGTTGTGGCACATGGGCTCAGTACTTGTGGCACACGGGCTTAGTTGCTCTGCCGCACGTGGGATCTTCCCAGACCAGGGCTCGAACCCGTGTTCCCAGCATTGGCAGGCAGATTCTTAACCACTGCACCACCAGGGAAGTCCCCTAAAGTGAGGTTTAATAACAGCTATCATATCAAGCCCAAGCCTTGACCATTTCTGATGCAGCTGTTCTGTTTTAAGATGTTCCCGTTCCTGTTCCACTCACTATAAAATAGGTTTTAAAGTTTATGATGATAACAACAATGAACAGAGTAGCTAACAACTACTGCGTGCTCATTATATGTCAGGCACATGCTAAGCGCTTTGTATTCTCATTTAACCTTCACCACAACTTCCACTTTACTAATAAGTAAACTAAAAAGACTTAGCAAGGCAAACAGACTGGCAATTCTGTTAACTGGGAATGTGGATTACAGAGCCCTTATATGGCTTAACATTTAAGCCTATAAGGGTTGAAATAATATGTTTTAAGAGCTTAATATATTGTTTTAATATATACTGTTCTAAGAATTACTGGTATAATATTAAAAATCTAAACACCTAAAAAAAATTAAACATCTCACATAATATTCTTGTAATAAATTCCTAAGAATATACTTCATATTCAAATTAGTAAACTGGAAAAATATATAATTTGTTTTACCAAATGACAACTGCCACAATTACAATGGCTGATAAGTCAGCAAGGGGCCATTTATTTAAAGGTCCACAAATAATGAACGACTTTCCTACACTTACATCAAATTTGCTTTTGTCATTGAATCTCTTACTGCTTCTGTGATACCAGCAATCCCATTCCAATGAAATTGACAGAGATTTTTTTTTAGTGGAGTCTCTAGCCCACCTACTTTTTTTTTTTTTTTTTTTTTTTTGCAGTACGCGGGCCTCTTACTGTTGTGGCCTCTCCCGTTGCGGAGCACAGGCTCCGGACGCGCAGGCTCAGCGGCCATGGCTCACGGGCCTAGCCGCTCCGCGGCATGTGGGATCTTCCCGGACTGGGGCACGAACCTGTGTCCCCTGCATCGGCAGGCGGACTCTCAACCACTGAGCCACCAGGGAAGCCCCTAGCCCACCTACTTTTTAATCCCAAGTGCTTTTCTGGTGTTGTAAAAGTTACAAAAGTAAAGATAAATTAGAATGCCCTTAGTAGTCTTTTTTATTTGTATCTTGAATAAAACAACAAAAAAATGAATTCACACATTCAATGTCTGAAGAATATATAAGTGCCCTAGTAAAAAGTAAATGTTTGTATTTAAAGATGTTTCTTGTATTTATTCAAGACCTGATAATTATATGTCCTTTTAAGGACCCCACATATTTCATGGAACCCTGTATTCTTCTCTCTTGTAGTACTAATTGCCACTCTAATTAAATAATTTTCACAGTTATCTATTTCTATAAATACTATACAATCAATGCCAAGGATAGTGTGATTTACCACTATATTGCCAGAACTAAACTGTACTTTTCATAGTAAGTGAGAAACATTATTTGCTGAATCAATTAGCTAGTCAACTCTTGGTTTAAAAAACAACAACAAAACCCCCCTCTATCATAAACCATATATTAAACAATGGGAGTGGAAATTCAATGCTGCAAAAATAACCTATAAAATCTATTTGTTTCAAAAATAAACAAAATTTGTAATAGTGTGGGAATATGGTACATTTCCATTGTTACATCCAAAGCATCTGAGAAAATGCCTGTACTATCAAAGAGTCCAGAATGATTCTATGCAAGACAATATTAAAGGAGAAAAAAACTTAAATAAAAAGTTGCTCTCCCACCCAGCATATGATCCAAAAAAAGATGTTTGTAATCCCCTCTACCACCATGTTCCAATGAGTCTTTTTAAAAAAATCCAAGCAATATGGATGTACTATTTAAAGATTTGCCACACTAAACTTTTTTGAGAAATTGGGGGCTTTCCTGGTGGCACAGTGGTTAGGAATCCACCTGCCAATGCAGGGGACACAGGTTCAAGCCCTGGCCCAGGAAGATCCCAGATGCCGTGGAGCAACTAAGCCCGTGCATCACAACTACTGAGCCTGAGAGCCACTACTACTGAGCCTGCATGCCACAACTATTGAAGCCTGCATGCCTAGAGCCTGTGCTCTGCAATGAGAAGCCACCGCATTGAGAAGCCCACACACCTCAATGAAGTGTAGCCCCCGCTCACTGCAACTACAGAAAGCCCGTGCTCAGCAACGAACACCCAACGCAGCCAAAAATAAATAAAATAAATAAAATTTTTAAATTGGTATAACATTTTAAAATTATTTATTCCCAACATCTGAAAAATTACACACATCCTTTAAAAAGTGGAAGATTATCTCTGATTACTTATATACACAAACTGCAAGATAGTTTGATGAAGAAAATGTTAAGAAAACAATTATTTCCACTAAAGTGAACGTTCATTTATTATTTAAGCTGAAAAGAGATGATTACATATGAATATAAAACATTTAATCTTAGTAGACTAAGGCCAAAATTAGTTTGGAAGAAAGCTTCTGTTCAGATTTCTAGGCATACTGAGAGTTTACCAAGCTTAATGTGTTAAGTCATCAGTCTAGTGTGGATTTTTAGAAAGATGTACATAAATTTACCAATAATTACAAATTAAATGGCTTTTTCTTGAAATGTCACCAAAGTAGAGTTTGAAAGTGTTTATAATGCAGGAAGAAATATTAACTTCCATATTCATAAAGAAAAACAAACCCACTAGGTAAATCAGGTGTGGGGCAATTCTAAATGCTGCTTAACAAACACACTTTCTAAAATAAATTATCTAGACGATTTCACAACTTGCACTAATGGATAGTTTTTAGTTTATTAATGTTTATTCATGTGTTTAATCTAAGTAAGATTAGTTTCTATTCCTCATATCAAATCCTTGGTTCTTAAAAGTATCACATAATTATTTCATATTTTCTTCTAGAATTATAGGAAGAGGAAGGAAGATCGAAAGAAATCTGGCCTAGCCTCCTGTTAAGTACTTCCTGGTACAAAGGTCCCAACAACCTCAAAAGGCGGTCATTTCAGCACTCAGCAGCTTTAAGTGTTACAATCCTTCTTGTATATGCTGATCCTAGCCAACAAACTGCTGGACAACAATTACTTATTCAGGACACCTGAATGATAAGCAGTCATGTGTAGGGCAAAAAGTTTATAAATAGATCAAGCAAGACTCAGACAGTTGGTCTCATCAGGAAAAATCATCCAATATAAACACATCTGTGCCCCATCACACTCAAAAAGGACAAAGTCAGACATGCAACTGTATGAAATATAATTGGATCATTTCTACTTCTATGGGTTTCCTAGAAAAACTGACATGCAACATGTATAACAAATACTTAAAGGGATAATTTAATCTCAATGCTTGGTTTATCTTATGCTTAGTTTAATATTTATTATTTAATTTAAAAGTACTAAATGTAAGTAAATATTAAATTTTATTTAGTGTAGTAAATACTAAATAATAAATTAACACAACATATTATATAGCACAGGGAAATATAGCCATTACTTTGTAATAACTTTAAATGGAGTGTAATCTCTGAATATATATGCTGTACACCTGAAACTAATATTGTAAATCAACTACACCTCAATTTAAAAAAATAATTAACACGATCATTTTTGAAAACCAACAATATCAGGTTCAAAGTATCAAAAGCCAGCATAAAATGCAATCAATGATCTGTTAAAGACAATTACTCAATAATTGAGTACTGCACAAATGCTTTTTAAAGCATATCAATACTCAAAATTTATTAAAAATAAAATTTACCTTTTAAAAACTGCTGCTCAGAAGTTTAATATATATCATTGTACCAATAGCATTAAAATCATTAAATATGATATGAAACATCAAAACAAACAAAAGCCCATGAGCCTGGAGTGATAGAAAAGTATTCATAGTGAGTAAGAGAGAGAGATTGAAGGGGAAAAAGAGAAAAGTCTCTTTTACAGAGGAACATTAGCTAACAGTGTAGAAAAAAATGAGAAAATATGAAAATCACAATTTTGGAAACCCAATCAGAGGATGCTAAAACCCTTAGGTAAAAGGTGAATAGAGAGCAAGATATTTATTTGGTACAGAAGTATTTCCCAATGTATTACTTAATTGTTGCAAAGAAGAAACCATACCTTTACAAGGGAAAGGCTGTGTGGTAACCAAACTTAGCATGGTGATCAAACTCAGCAGCATCACTAATAGTGGGAACTTACACTATGTGATTCCCGATTTAAAGCAAAGTTCACAACATCATCTATAATCTAAATGTTAAAAATGTTTAACTGAATCTAGGTTACAGGAAATGTGACCCTATGAGAAAGGAATCAGACAAATCCAGGATATGAGACAAGACAACTTGGTTACATCTGTAAAAAGTCAATGTCATCCCTAAACTGGCTTTTGTTTTTTCTATCTTTAGTCAGTCTAGACAGAGTTTTATCAACTTTATTGATGATTTATAAGAACCAGCATTTGATTTCACAGATTTTTCTCTATTTTTGCTTTATACTGTTTTCAATTTCATTAATTTCTACTCTATTACTTGTTCCTTCTACTTGTTTTAGATTGAATTTCCTCTTACATGTCTAGTTTCTTAAGGTAGAAGCTTAGATTGCTGGTTTGAGACTTATTTCCTTTCCTAATATAAGCATTCAATGCTATAATATTTCCACTAAGCACTGCTTTAGGTAGATCTCACAAATTTTGATAATGTGTCTTCATTTTCATTTAATTCAAAACACATTCTAATTTCCCTTGAGATGTTCTCTTTGACACAGGGGTAAAAATGTGTTGTTTAATTTCCAAATATTTTAGGGATTTTCCAGATAACTGAATGCTGTTAAGAGTCAAAGAAGATACTTCATATGATTTCAGTTACTTTAAATTTGTCAAAATTTATCTTATGGTCCAGAATATGTTCTATCTTTGTAAATGTTCCATGTGTACTTAAAACTAACATGTATTCTGCTGTTATTAGGTGAAGTGTTCCATAAATGCCAACTGGGTCAAGTTGGTTGGTCTTTGATATCCATTCCATAATGATTTTCCCCCTACTTGTTTCACCAATTACTGAGACTGGGGTATTTAAGACTCCAACTGTACCTGTGGATTTGTCCACGTCACTTTTCAGTTCTATCAGTTCAGCTTCATGCTCCCCTATCATTAGGAGCATACACATATTAGGAGACATATATTTCTAAATACATAACAATCCTAAGATTGTTATGTCTTCTTATGGAACTGACCATATTACCAACATGAAATGTACCTCTTAATTCCAAGAAGTCTGAAGTCTACTTTATTTGATATTAATACAGTCACTCCAGCTTTCTTTTGCTTAGTGTTTGCATGGTATTTCTTATTTATCTTTTTACATTTTTTTCTAGTTGTAATTTAGTATACTGAAGACCACCTTGATCCTTTTCACTGTAGGAGTGTCACCCTCATTAGCTATCATACTATCCACATTTCCAATATTCATATAATAGCCTACTTGGCCTCTGTCACTTCCAGCCCTTTTAAGTGAGACCATCTCAGATTCACTGAGATTCTGGGAACAACCTTATTCCTAAGTAGAAGAACATAAAAAAATAAATAAATAAATATAAAAATATGTCTGCTCTACTCTGGCACATTAACGGAGATGGCCTATCCAAACACCACATCTTCCCAAATCACGTAAATCACAGCTATGGATAATAGCCTCCATGTTCAACACTTGCCCAAGCTGCTCTCTCATTAGCCCACTAAACTCCTGATAATCCAAATTCTTGTCTCTTTTATGTCTTAAACTCCCTTGCCTTTGGGCTACAGTTCCTATAGGGCATTCATCTGACAACCTATTGTAAGTCACTTCTGTAGTTGCCAACCTTGACCTGCTCTGCACTACTCCACATTGCATTCTCCTTTTAGTCTCAGTGCAACTACAATGCTGATTAAGACATGCCCAACTCCAGCCCTGAGGGCTCTCCCAGTCCTCTCAGACTCTTCATACAAGCTAGCTCACTTGCTTCTGGTCCTACCCTGACCTCAACCAATGGGTTTCAGCACTGGGATGTTATATGTTCTCCCTTATTTCCACCTTCTACCACAATTACTCAAACTAAATGCGTCATTTCCTTGAGCCGTATACCCTTCAGTTCTGTAGCCTTCTTCTTTAGACAATTAGGCACAATTCAAATAACACTTTTAAATGAACAATTCAGTGGCATTTAGGATAGTCAGAATGTTGTACAACCACAAATTTTTATCTAGCTCTAAAACACTTCCATCAGTCCACAGTAAAACCTCTTAAGCAGTTTCTCACCCTTTTCCCACTCAACCTTCTGGCAACCACCAATCTCTGTTCTGTTTCTATGGATTTACCTATTCTGGATATTTCATACAAATGGAATCATACAATATGTGATCTTTTGTGTCTGGCTTCTTTCACCTAGCTTAATGTTTTGGAGATTCATCCATATTATTCATAGCATGCATCAGTACTTCATTCCTTCTTATGGCTGAATATTTCATTGTATGTATATACCACAATTTGCCTATCTATTCTTCTGTTGATGAACTTTTGGGCTATGTCCACTCTTTTGTGAATGATTTTGCTACAAACATGTGTACACATACTTGTCTGAACATCAGTTTTCCATTCTTTTGGGCGTACATCTAGGAATTGAATTGTGGGTCATATGATAATCCTATGTTTAAACTTTTGAGGAACCACCAAAGTGTTTTCCACAGTAGCTGACCATTTTATATTTCTACCAGCAATATACAAGGGTTCCAATTTCTCCATCTCCTTGCCAACACTCCTTTTCTTTTTTACTTATTATAGATATCCTAGTTAAGTGTGGAAACCTCATAGTGGTTTTTTTTTTTTTTTTTGCTGTATGCGGGCCTCTCACTGTTGTGGCCTCTCCCGTTGCGGAGCACAGGCTCCGGACGCGCAGGCCCAGCGGCCACGGCTCACGGGCCCAGCCGCTCCGCGGCATATGGGATCCTCCCAGACCGGGGCACGAACCCGCATCCCCTGCATCGGCAGGCGGACTCTCAACCACTGCGCCACCAGGGAGGCCCCTCATAGTGGTTTTGATCTGCATTTCCCTAAAGCCTAATGATGTTGAGCATCTTTTCATATGTTTGCTGCCATTTGTATATTTCTTTGGAGAAAGGTCTATTCGAGTCTTCTGCTTACTTAAAAAAACACGTTTTATTGAAGTACAATTGATATATAACATTATATTAGTTTTAGGTGTACAGAATCATGATTCAGTATTTGCATATACCATGAAATGTTCACCACAATGTCTAGTTAACATCCATCACCATAGGTAGTTACAATCTTTTTTCTCGAGATGAGAACTTGCAGTATCTACTCTTTAGCAACTTTCAAACAGGCAATACAGTTGCCTATTGTTAACTATAGTCACCATGCTGTACATTACATCCCCATGACTTATTTATAACTGGAAATTTCTACCTCTTGACCCCCTTAACCACATTTCACTCACCCTCCCATCTTTTGCAACCACCAATCTGTTCTCTGTATCTATGAGCTCGGTGGGGTCTGTTGTTTGTTTTTAGGTTCACATATAAGTGGGTCATGTGATATGTGCCTTCTCTATCTGACTTATTTCATTTTGCCCAGCATAATGCCCTCAAGGTCCATCCATGTTGTTGCAAATGGCAAGATTTCATTCTTTTTATTGGCTGAATAATATTCTAGCATGTGCACTATGTGTGTGTGTATTTATGTGTATCATTTTCTTTAATCATTCATCCACTGGTGGATACTTAGGCTGTTTCCATGTCTTGGTTATGGTAAGTAATACTGCAATTCTCTGTTCATTTTTAAATTGAGTTGTTTGCCTTTTTGTTGAAAGGGTTATTTATATATTCTGGATGCTAAACACTTAAATATGTGAGTTTCAAATATTTTCTACCACTCTGCAGGTTGCCCTTTCATTTTCTGGATAATGTCCTTTGATGCCCAAAAGGTTTAATTTTGAAGACCAATTTATCTATTTCTCGGTTGTTGTTGTTGCTGTTGCTCATCCTTTTGGTGTCAAAGAATCCATACCTAAGAATTCACTGCCAAAAACCTGAGCTCATGAAGATTTATCCTTACGTGTTTTAAAACCATAAGGATCATTGATCCATTTTGAGTAATTTTTTTATGTGGTGTGTGGTAGGAGTCAAAGCTCATTTTTTCACATGGTGATGTCCTGTTTTTCAAGAACCATTTGCTGAAGAGACTATTCTTCCTTATCAAATGGTCTTGGTACCCTTGCTGAAAATCAGGTGGCCATACATGTATGGATTTATTTCTGAACTCTCAATTTCTATTTCATTGATCTACATGTCTATCCTGTTGCCAGTGCCACACTGTTTTGATTATTCTATCTTTGTAGTCAGCTTTCAAATTGGGAAATGTTGAGTCCTCCAACTCTGTTCTTTTTCAAGATTGTTTTCACTATTTAGGGCTCCTTGTAATCCCATATGAATTTCAGGATCAGCTTTCCCATTTCTGTAAAAGACTGACAGGGTTGATAGGATTAAATCTATACATCATATTAGGTAGTGTTGACATCGTAACAATATGAAGTCTTCCAATACATGAACATGGGATCTTTCCATTTACTTAAATTTCTTTATACCACTTCACACCTACTACTAGCTACTAGGATGGCTTTTAATAAAAACTCAGTAAAGAAAAAAGAAAAGAAAAGAACAAGAGTTGTTGAGGATGTGGAGAAATTAACTGGAACCCTGTACACTGGTGGGAATGTAAAATGGTGCAGCAGCTGTGGAAAATAGTCTGCTGAGTCTCCAAAAAGTTAAACATGAAATTACCATTTGATCCAGCAACTCTGCTTCCAGGTATATACTCAAAAGAAGGGACTCAAACAGGCATTTGTATGTTAATGATCACAGCAGTATTATTCATGACAGCCAAAAGGTAGAAACAACCAAAATGAGCATAAACAGATGAGTGGATAAACAAAATATATACACATACAATGGAATATTATTCAGCCACAATAAAAACTAAGGAAATTCTGATATTAATGCAATGCTACAACAAGGATGAGCCTTGAAAGCATTATGCTAAGCGAAATAAGTCAGACACAAAAGGACAAATATTGTATGATTCTACTTATATGAGTTACCTGGAAGAGGAAAATTCATAGAGACACAAAGTAGAACGGAGGTTACCAGGGGCAAAAAGGTGGAGGGGGGGGAAGGAGAGTTATTTTTTTTAATGGATACAAAGTTTCTGTTTGAGATGATGACAAAGTTCTAGAAATATAGTGGTTATTGTTGCAAAAAATTATAAATGTACTTAGTGCCACTGAACTGTGAACTTAAATGGTAAATTTTATATTGTGTCTATTTTACCACAGCAAAGAAAAAAAATTGCCAAGAAGAAAAAAATTGAGTGAATATGTTAAGTGAAGGAAGCCAGACACAAAAGCTTCATACCTTACAATTCCATTTACATGAAATTCTAGAAAAGGCAAAACTACAGTGACAGAAAGCAGAGAGGCTGCTGGGATAGAGAGGTGAACTGCAAAGGGACATGAGAGAAATCATGGGGGGTGATGGAAATACTCTACATTTTGATTGTGATAGTGATGGTTATACAACTAATATCAAAACATATCAAACCATACATTTTAATTTTAATTTGATGAATTCTATTATATGTAATTTATACCTTAATAAAGTTCATTTCAAAAATCAAAAAGAAAGACTTGAGGTAATCTAGCCTTATGTAATCATTTTAGAGAAAAAAAGAAACCCAATCCTTGAGTATCCAAGGTCACAAAGTTAGCAAAACAGGATTAGAATTCAGTTCTGTATATGAAATCCAAAGCTATTTATAGCATATAAAATGAAACTACTGGCAGTAGAGGGTGGTGGTGGTGGTTGATTATACTGGTAATTCAATACCTCCTGCTGGAATAGACTGGAAACCCTTAGAGAATTCTGAAGACTTCATGTTGTTATATTGGAAGGCTGTATATCAAGACAATTAGCAACAGATGGTCACTTTCTAGCAGTAGTATGCTCACTACTTTGTGAAGAAACTACTCCATTTGTCAAAATTCCGATTAGTAAGATTTTGTATCTTTGGATCTTAAACACATTCTGCCCTCTGAAGCAATATCAAAAGAGACTAACCACTTTTCCATAAGATCACCTCTCAAATACTTTAAAATGACCATACCTGTGATGTTCTTATAAAATCTTCTTTAGTAGAGTCTAAAAATATCCAGGGATTCCACATCTTCCTATACTTGCCATAACACAGTCTGTAAACATTTCATATGAGTTTTGGTATTCAAACCAGATACAACACTACAAATTTTCTACAAGCTACTTAGAACTGAACTGGATTATTATACTTCTAGAAGACTATACTTGGGATAAGGAATGCAGGGAGTCTCATTATATTATTAGTAATTCCTGATTCGCTGTCAATTTCTCAATTTTGTTACATAAAGCATCACTAAGATATATCTTTAAGTTTTACATTTCGAGGCAAGGCTATAGATTTACTTCTATGAAATAATCTTTTATTTAGTTTCTTATTCTGAATAGACTGTTTAAATATTCTGAAATCTTGACTCACCATTAACATATTACCTACATTCCTAGGGGATTCCCTGGTGGCAGAGTGGTTAAGAATCTGCCTGCCAATGCAGGGGACAAGGGTTCGAGCCCTGGTCCGGGAAGATCCCACATGCCACGGAACAACTAAGCCCGTGCACCACAACTACTGAGCCTGTGCTCTACAGCCCACGAGCCACAACTACTGAGCCCACGTGTCACAACTACTGAAGCCCGTGCGCCTAGAACCTGTGCTCCGCAACAAGAGAAGACACTGCAATGAGAAGCCCACGCACCACAAGGAAGAGTAGCCCCTGCTCACCGCAACTAGAGAAAGCCCACGCACAGCAACGAAGACCCAATGCAGCCAAAAAAAATAAAATAAATAAATAAACAAATTTATATATATAAAAAATATTACCTACATTCCTGAAATACTTCATGTAGGAGACAAAGACCTCTGACACCTCTTTACTTCAACATGAACAGCCATTTTGATATAGTTAGTCACCTATAAAGCCACTTAAGTTTACTATTTTCATCTGTATTTCTCTACCTTGTCAAGAATGATATCATGAGAGACGCTACCAACTTGTAAAAATTTTTGTTTGTTATAGTAACAAAGTTAGTTTGTTATGACTTATGCATAGTAAATTAGCTTTTAGCAAGTAAAAGTTATTTTTCTAATTGTTCACAAGCCAGATGTTCCAGGAATTTTTAATGAAGCATCAGCAAGGTCACTGATCCTCTTCTGAGATATCTAACCACTATTACCTAACTGCAGTTGCCAACCTCAAAGCCTTTAGCATCTCTTATTTTCTAAAATCCTTTTTAAAAAATCTTGCAAGTTACTTTAATATCTAATATCACTTTACTTTGAAACTGGAAATTTAACGAAGACTCTGTTACTTCACCTATTTTTGTGCATTGCTGCTTTATATGTCTGCTTTACAGTTTATTTCAGTTTAGGAGAATGTCTGCTTAGCGAGAAAAAAAAATGGAAGCAAAATTGAAGTAGAGATTTGATTTCTACTTGTTGTATCGCAGCCCCACAATATGGGTCTATCTTGTCCTTTGAATTAGAGTACAAAGATTCTTTTTGTTAGACTTAACTATTTTCAAAAGCTTCAGTTCATTCTGGCTGTTTTTGCTTGCCCACTTAGCTTTTTCATTATAAACCAACATTTTTTATCTTTGATACACATCTATACACAGGTCTTACTATATGAAAAACTGTGCAAAAAAACTAATAATTTATGACTCTAATGTATTAAAGACTGTAGCTTATACTAAATGTAAATATAATACTTATCTTTTCCAATAACAAAATCACATTACACTGATAACTCAGTTCAACTTAATTCTCAACATGACCCTCCAATTCTGCTTTTCCTATTTTTATGCTTTGATATTATTGACATTTCATACAAAGGCAAAATGAAACATCTAAGTTCCCATCTTTTTAGTACAGTCAGCCCTCCACAGTCACAGCTTCTGCATTTGCAGATTCAACCAACCGTGGATTGAAAATATTCAGGAAAAAAAAATCCAGAAAGTTCCAAAAAGCAAAATTTGAATTTGCCATACACAGACAACTATTTACATACCACTTACACAGTATTAGATATTATAAGTAACCTATAGATGACTTAAAGTATATGGGAGGCAGCATGAAGCACTAACGTAGTAGAGACTACAGCAACACTGTGTGTGAATATGAATTTTTAAATATTTAACATACAATATAAATGTTTATAATGAAATATTCATATACCAAAACAGCAATTCCAAGATTTAAAGGGAAAAAATACACAATCTCAATTTGTTTTGTTGTGCTACTCTTGAATATATGTTCAAAGCTATACTTCAAGAATTTTCATTATAAAAACATATTTACTAAGTGCAAAAAATAAAAAAAATAAAGTATATGGGAGGATATATGCAGATTAAATGCAAATACTATGCCATTTTACAAAAGGGACTTGAGTATACAAGAATTTTGGTATCCTCAGGGGGTCCTGGAACCAGTCCCCCACAGATAACAAGGGATGAATGTATTCTCTTACCACTCTGCTATTCATTTTTTGTAACCATATTCAATTAACATTAATAGAAAAAATTTCATGTTATGTTTTTTTTCAATTACCAATTTCTTTTTTGCTTTTAGTTTTCTGCTTTTCATACTCAGATGATAATGTTTCTTAGTTTTTCTGAATAAAAATAACATCCAACCTTGAAGTCATTCTATTTGCCTTTCAGACCTATATAGAATTCTAGGTTTACTACAACTCTTTCCATCTATTCCTGTTACAATCCAACTCCTACTTGAAAACAGAAAACTGAAACAAGAAATAATATCTCTTCAAAGATAAACAGCTGGCTTTTCTTTTTAACTCTCATATTCTTTATTAATATCACACTTGTCTGAATTTGCCAATGGAAAATAATATCTAAGTTACAAAAGGTACCTGAGGATAGCTGTACAATCAGAAGCTGTTTAGTACTCTAAGTTAGTTAACATAATATTTTAAAAGTACAGTTTTTTTATTTTCACAACTTCTCTCTTCTTGAAAAAAATGTAAGCATATAACTGAACCCATAATTTAATGTCTTGATGTAAGAAGACTATAGTATTTCACAAGATATAAATCACCATATTATCAAAGATTTAAATGAGATAGTTACATATTTCCTACATGTTGGGTAGTATCTCGTGTACACAATTAACAAAACTATCAGAAGATTTAATAATTACCCATGGAAAAATACCTTTTATAAATAAACAGATTTCTAAAACCTAAAAAGCAGGTCTGACATACATCACTTATTTGCTGTGACTTAAAATATAATGTAAGGAAAGAAAACATTACCTAATTCTAACAAAACTGTGTAGACAGAAAAAAAAAAAAGTTAGAACAAGGAGTCTTTAGGCCACAATAAGACCTCTAAATATTACAGAACTTAAAATTGATTAACTTAAGAATTCAATTAAAGTAGAAAACAAAATTGTTTAAAACAAGAGCACAGAAGTTGTGCTTAAAAAAAAAAAAAGTTTAAAGGAAGGGGATGAGAAAGGTGAGAAAAACCACTACCAGACTCCTTACCCATTGCTGTTGGTGCTGGAGCTTCCTGATGGTATTTTCAGCTTGCTCCAGTTTAGCACTGGCCTCATCACTCTGCTGTTTGATGTTGGCCAACTCCCGTTTTATGAGGTAGTTTTCCTCAGCCTCCTGGGCTCTTGTCACTTGTCCCTTAGGACATAATTTTTGTGTGTGTAAAGCAATTTAGGATAGATTCAAGAAAGACTGCCTTTGTGAGGTATAGTTACTTACTTTGACATGTTAAAAAAAAAAAAAAAAAGATCACCTCAGAGAACAGAACAGCCTGAGTAATTATTAGCCAGCAGCTCATTATCGCTCCAGCAAATTTTGGGAAACTAAATGAAAAATTCATCTGATAATCGTAAGAACAATTCTTCTTTCAGTCAATAAAAATTCAATTCATGCAATATTATTGTACATGCAGGACTAATGTTTTCAATGAATAGTGGTTAATTTCACAGAATCCACTGATTGACATTTTGGAATAAACTTTAAAATAAGGTTAGCTCTAAAACGTGCAAAAGATGGGTTTATTTTAATAAAGATAACACACTATTATCAAAAATTAAATTTACACCCATAGATACCACCCCAAAAATTATTTCTAGAAAAATGCATGTAAAATTGCATGCATTAAAATATGAATTTTTAGGTTTAGGACTTTCCTTAGATGTTAGAGAAAGTGCTTAAAAAAAAAAAAAAACTATACCTGTATCAATCTATCTGCCAAGGAAGCACTTTCCTACAAAAGGAAAAATTCAGATAGAAATATAAGAGAAAGAAACAAAATAAAGGTGATAAAATTAGGAGTAAGAAGAAACAACACATACCCAAATTCCACCTACGTTTCATTGTAATTAAGATGGACATTTAGATTTTAAAACTATTTTTTATTGCATGTGTTTCTATTCTTAAAAAAGAATATATCAAAATAAGGATAAACTGCAGAAAATCATGTGCTTCTAGAAGAGATCAAACACAAATTCCAAGAGGGTTTTCATTATTTGGGACAAGCTAATATCTTCTTTTTAAAGCATACTTTAAGTACTTTTAGTGTCAGCCATATTGTCAAATCATTTATATGAAAGGGAGAAGGAATTTGAGTAAGCAATTCCACTTATGAAGTGTGACAGCAATTTGTGCAACAGCAACTTCCAAAGAAGCAAAGCAAGGAAAATATGACAAATGAAATTAATGAGCTCAACCATAGTAAACTCTAGCAATAACTGAGTAAGTAAACATTTCAGTTACAGACTTTAATTGGTATCTAAGTATTTACAGAATTCTAAGTGCTAAAGAACACACCTAGGCCATCTAAGCCAGTAAAAAGGTACTTAATTTTCTAGAAGCAAAATCCAAACTTAACTCTTTCAGACAGCACCTTTATTATTCTTAAGGTTCAATGAAATAAAAATGATTTCTCTGTGAAAATGTCTTACTCCAAAGATAAAAGACCACCTACGAAGATGTACATTTTACTATAAACTGTTTAGTGGAAAAAATATATATTGATAAAATCAAAATGACTTAAAAGCAATTAAGCTCAACCTTTTTGCAGTCACCAAAAAAGCAGAATTATCTTCAAACCAACTAATAAGATGAAAGAAATATATCCTTAATATAATGTACCTGCAATTATTATATAACAAAAATATACATGTAACAAAGATCCTATCCTTCTGCCATGCTATTTAATATGAAACCATCAATACTTTCAAACAAAAGAAAAACATGCAAATAATCTATATCTTCATTCATTTCATTCCTAAATATTGACCTGTAGACTTTCACAGAAGATTTTAAGATACTTGGCAATATCATGAGGACTATTTTTTAAACTACTAATTTTCATCTTTGGTAAAAAGAAAACAAAAACAAAAAAACCCAAAAGAGTTTGTGAATTCAGATGTTTTTCCTTTAGTAAACCAAAACTCTTAGGCTATACTTTTATTACTTAATACATTCTTATAGCATCAGGAACAAGACTACGAAAGACATTACATCAAAAGCACAATAAGAAAAATAATGCAAGACTGACACATTTACCCAGTTATTTTACATGAAACAGAGAGGAAGAGGTAACAAGCGGTATCAAAATAATTCTAAGAACCAAAAGTTTAGTCACAATTCCTGTGTTGAAAATCAACATCATGGTGAATTTTTATATAAGAAATCAGTCAGTCATTTTGACTAAACTTAAAGCAATCCTAGGCCTTAAAGAAAGCACTGCCACATTTAATATATGGCACGACAGGGCAACATTTGAAATTCACCTTTAAAATACTACACAGAATGGATTCTCAATTAGGTTACCCCTAAAGAACATACTTTTCAGAGGTTATGTAACAAAAACAAATGACATCAATATGTTACTCTAATAATAACCTCGGTTTGAAACTTTAACCTTAAGAGTTCAAGGACTAGTAATGATCAATTTTTATTGACAAGTTATTTAGTTAAGTAGTAAGCTATGCAAGCTATGCAAGCTAAGCAGTCAATACCACAACTTCAGAGACGTGCCAGATTTCATGAGCCTTTATTTAAAATAGAAAAATTATTGTGCATTCAATGGAAGTTTACATAAGTAGCAATTTACTTACTTTTTCTAATGTTTCAATGTGCTGTTTTAGTAGTCTATTTTCTGTGCGTAACCTCTGCAGAAAAAGAAAACAAAGGTTTGCTTGCAAACATTCCTGAGAAGGAAAAATGATACCTAAATCATAGTCGATAAAATGTACCATCTTTTATAAATAGGAAAGAGTCCAAGAAATGGCTACATTATCATCTGTGAAATTCTTAAAGGGTCAGAGTAAGAAATGCATGGCAAAGGAAATGACCACATTCATCATTCCAGCTATGACTGAATTTTAAATATAAGCTAGAATACATACAAAATAACCCCCTTCTTTTCTGTACCTAGCATAATGACTCATAATCAGTATTTTCTTTTTCTTTTTTTCCTGGCTGCACCTCACCACTTGCAGGATCTTAGTTCCCCGACCAGGGATTGAACCCGAGCCCTCGGCAGTGAAAGCGCAGAGTCCTAACCACTGGACCGCCAGGGAATTCCCAGTATTTTCTTATATGTCTTAATATCCCTATTAGATAGAAAAGATTCTAACTCATTTATCTCCTACAAAGACTACACAAATAATATTCAAATGTCTATCAAATAAACAAGAAATCTGAAAAATGCATGTTCATAGGATAAATATCAAATTGTCAGTTTAGAACTATATCAGCCTCCATTTATAATGTGTTATATATGCCAAGTTGCAAAGTTCCATTCTGAAAATATGAATGAGTTATTTTCATCGAATGAATTATTTATCATGAGTTGTTTTCAATTTAAGAAAATTACTAGCATTTTCTTGTAGTTAAAAGAGTAAAACCAGATTTAAAAAAAAAACAAACACTTCACCTAATTGCTCAATGCCCAACTCCAAAAACCCCGTTGAATTACTGCTATTAAGTATTACATCTAAAACACCCTACACTATAAACTGGTGCAGCCACTACGGAAAACAGTATGGAGGTTCTCAAAAAAACTAAAAATTGAGTTGCCATATGATCTAGCAATCCCACTCCTGGGCATATATCAAGACAAAACTATGATTTGAAAAGATACACACACCCCTGTGTTCATAGCAGCACTATTTACAATAGCCAAGACATGGAAACAACCTAGATGTCCATCGATAGATGAATGGATAAAGAAGATGTCACACACACACACACACACACACACACACACACACAATGGAATACTACTCAGCCATAAAAAGAGAATGAAATAATGCCATCTGCAGCAACACAGATGGACCTAGAGATTATCATACTAAGCAAAGTAAGTCAGAAAGGGAAAGACAAATACCATGATATTACTTATATGTGGAATCTAAAATATGACACAAATGAACATATCTATGAAACAGAAACAGACTCACAGACATAGAGAACAGACTTGTAATTGCCAAGGGGGAAAGTGAGGTTGGGGAAGGGATGGATTGGGAGTTTGGGAATAGCAGATGCAAACTACTATATATAGGATGGATAAACAAAAAGGTCCTACTGTATAGCACAGGGAACTATAGTTATATCCTGTGACAACATAATGGAAAATAATATGAAAAAAACAAAACACTCTACATTAAAAAATCATCTCCTTTTTGTATAGTTCACCAATATAAGTTATCCCTTCATTTTGCCATCATTATAATTTCAAACTCCCTCTTACCTTTTTGTACCAACTTGCTCTAGCGTGCAATCCAGCCTTCTTCCAACCCTGCCTTCCTCTAAATTCCTGCTAAAAATGTCTTCCTCAGAAAATTCTTCTATTAATTCAATCTATTATTTTGCCAGTAAAGACTAAAATATAGTTTATATAACATATAAAATCTCAGAACAAAGCAAATAAAAGACTATGAATTATTGTTGTCTTATTAAGTGGACCACAAACTGGAACAAATAAATCTTATTTATTACAAAGACAGTTTGTGAATTAAATATTTTTGCTCTATTCACTAGAATATATTTGGATGATTTGAAATAGGTAGTACTTTATGTGTGATCTCAAGCTACAAAATAGTTTGAGAAAAGGAAAATATTTCTCATTTCTTGGCTACTCACATTATGTACAGCATAATGGTCTATACAAATAAGTAATTATTAAATGCTCTTAAAGTCTGGAAAGCCAAAGAAATAAATGTGATTCTCAAAATCTTCTCAACACACTTCATGAAAAAAAAAGTAGCATTTTGTTTTTCTAAAAGACTTAGGAAGTTAAGTTCAACCAGACAATTGAGTGAATAAAGTTAATATTTCAATAGAAATAATGCTTAAAATTTAAAACTAAAAACATTCACTTGGATTTCCCTCTCCACCCCCTTTAAATCTTCTGAAATTTTGCTATAAAAACCTGAATTCATTTTCCCCCCAAACACCTACACAAATGTCTTAATACCACTTTTTAAATAAATCATCAATTCCTCATTTGTGTGATACCCACTTCATTATGAGTTGAAAAATATAATAGACTTTATCAGTTATTAAAGACTGTTTCACAGTATTTTGGTAATTAGAGCTTTGTAATCTCTTTTAACATCTGGTATAGGTAATTTCCCCCCTTCTTATATTGTGCTTTTTATCCTCCGCAAACCTTAACTACTAGTAGACTAGTAGTTTAGAGACTAGGTTTTGAAATGAGGTAGGTTTAGGTTCAAATCCTCACTCTATATTTATCATTCAGTGCCCTGGAATCTCCATTTCCTCAACTAGAAAATTACACTAATAAAACCTACAATGATGCTGCAAGAATTCAACAAGATAGCATACTGCCTAATATATACCAAATACTTGGTTAATGATAAGCATTGTTATAATATTTTTAAAGTTAGGGCATGAATATAATTTATTACTTTTGTCTGTTTTTTTTTTTGTGTGTGTGTGTGTGTGGTATACGGGCCTCTCACTGTTGTGGCCTCTCTCGTTGCAAAGCACAGGCTCCGGACGCGCAGGCTCAGCGGCCATGGCTCACGGGCCCAGCTGCTCTGCAGCATGTGGGATCTTCCCAGACCGGGGCACGAACCCGTGTCCCCTACATCGGCAGGCGGACTCTCAACCACTGTGCCACCAGGGAAGCCCTGTCTATTTTTTAAAATAATTATTCTTGAGATTGTTTTTATACAACACATAGTTACTTTTGTCTCTCCCCTTTATTCATCCTTTAAAAACACCCTTTGCAAAGTTTTTTTGGTGTTTGTTAGGTTTTACGCTATTTTTCATTTAGGCTATTCTTAAATATGCTTTTTAAAAAAATTAGTTCATTAACTAATTAAATTTTGGCTGCATTGGGTCTTCATTGCTGCACGAGGGCTTTTCTCTCTAGTTGTGGCGAGTAGGGGCTACTCTTCACTGCAGTGCGCGGGCTTCTCATTGGGGTGGCTTCTCTTGTTGTGGAGCATGGGCTCTAGGCACGTGGGCTCAGTAGTTGTGGCTCGCAGGCTCTAGAGAGCAGGCTCAGTAGTTGTGCTGCATGGGCTTTGTTGCTCTGTGGCATGTGGGATTTTCCTGGACCAGGGCTTGAACCCGTGTCCCCTGCATTTGAAGGCGGATTCTTAACCACTGTGCCACCAGGTAAGTCCCAAATATGCTTTTATCTTTATTTCAAATGGAATTTCTTTTTTCCAAGATACTTTTGAAATGTTTATTGCTGCTATATAGGAAAGTTAATGACTAAAATCTATCACTTGACTGATTTCTCATTAATTTTTTTTTTATTTATTTTTTTGCGGTACGTAGGCCTCTCACTGTTGTGGCCTCTCCCGTTGTGGAGCACAGGCTCCAGACGCGCAGGCTCAGAGGCCATGGCTCACAGGCCCAGCCGCTCGGCGGCATGTGGGATCTTCCCAGACCGGGGCACGAACCCGTGTCCCCTGCATCGGCAGGCGGACTCTCAACCACTGTGCCACCAGGGAAGCCCTTCTCATTAATTTTTGAGTATCCTTACTTTTAATCACATTTCCTAGAATTAATTAAAAAGGTGTTTTCTAAACTTTAAAGTGAAAACCACAAAGAGAAAGAGCAACAGATACATACATTTAAAAAGAGAGACTTTTTTGACCTACCAAATTAGAAAAGAAAATGAGACTAAGAGTGAGGGCAAGTATGAAGTACCTAATGTATGCAAGGTATTAGTGAAATGGAAACGCTGCCAAGAACATATCCTGGAAATATTCTTTAGGAAATTTACTTAGTACATATTGAATGTCGTAAAAATACTAATATCCTATAATTCAGTAATTCTACTTTTTACAACTGACTATAGAAATAGAAGGTACCACAAAACTTTATATACAAAGATGTTAACATGAGCATTATTTTTTAATGATGAAAAACGAAAAGCAACCTAAATATGCCAAAATAGGGGAATCTCAGTTTCAAACAAACCACTCTATTCTTTCCAGCTTACTCATTTTATGAAGTAACCCAAACTCAATAATCCTCCTTCTTGTTGGTATAATCCATGGATCCTACCAACTTTTCACTGTCCCTCACTGCCTGATATCCTCTCTTCCCAAACAAAGTTGTAATTTCCAATCACTGCAGACCTTCCCTTGCTTTTATCCCCCCTTTCCCTTCTCTTCTTTAGTAGTGAGCATACTTGCCTGGGAAACCACTAGTCTGGGTCAACACACTAACAACTCTTGAGTCTGCACCTCAGCCAGTAAATATGACCAAAGAAAAATAAAACCGTAAAGTTTATTTCAATTAACAATCACTAAATTCAGCTGGACTCTTAATGCATCCTAGCAGTAATGTGTTTCCTTAGTCCATTCCTTCTCCCACCTTCTTAGATCACTACTTCATACTTTCTCCTCTTCCTTCAAACCAGCAACCCTCCACCCTACTGTCACTCTCAGATGATAATCTTGTTTCTGATTTCAGTGAAAAAATCGAAGCAATCACAATAGAACTTCACAACATCCCACAACCAACATCTTACCTACATTTTTGCCCATATATTTTACATTCTCTCGTTCTTTTTTTTTTTTTTGGCGTTACGCAGGCCTCTCACTGTTGTGGCCTCTCCCGTTGCGGAGCACAGCCTCCGGACGCGCAGGCTCAGCGGCCATGGCTCACGGGCCCAGCCGCTCTGCGGCATGTGGGATCCTCCCGGACCGGGGCACGAACCCGTGTTCCCTGCATTGGCAGGCGGACTATCAACCACTGCGCCACCAGGGAAGCCCATCTTGTTCTTTTTTTAAATAAATTTATTTATTTATTTATTTTTGGCTGCATTGGGTCTTCATTGCTGCACACGGGCTCTCTGTGGTTGCAGTGTGCTCATAAGATGTGGTTGTTTTGGTGTTGATTCTTTTTTTGAGCTGGGGCTACTCTTCGTTGCGGTGCACAGGCCTCTCATTGTGGTGGCTTGTCTTGTTGTGGAGCATGGGCTCTAGGTGCGTGGGCTTCAGTAGTTGGGGAACGCGGGTTTCAGTAGTTGTGGCTCACTGGCCCTAGAGAGCAGGCTCAGTAGTTGTGGTGCACAGGCTTAGCTGCTCCATGGCATATGGGATCTTCCCAGACCAGGCCTCGAACCCGTGTCCCCTGCATTGGCAGGCGGATTCTTAACCACTGTGCCACCAGGGAAGTCCCCTTTCTTTAGCATTTGACACAGTAAATGGCCCTCTCTTTCTGAAACACTCTTTTCTCTTGGCTTCTAGGACATTATATTTCCCTGGTGTTCTCCGACTTTGCTGATTGGCTCTTGGTCTTCCTAACTTTTAAATGTTGGCTTACTCTCAGGCTTAATTCTTGTACTCTTCTGTTTTATCTACATCCATTCCCCAGGTAATCTCATCTATTCTCATGGCTTTTAATATGATCATGTCAATAACTGTCAAATTTTTATTTCCAGCTTGTCCTCTCTTAACTCCAACTTTAAATAAAGTCCCCTACATATGAACCTTCAAGTTGTGAACTTTCAAAGATTTGAACGTGCGTTCTTAAAACTGCAGCTTGCCCTCTGTTTCCTATTGCTGACAATCCTTCAGCTCTACCATCTTCCACCTCCTCTCCCTCCTCCAGTCAGTAATTCTTCTTGCCTGTTCACTCAAAGCCAGCCCCTGTATGCCAGCTGTGGTACTGTACTACTGTACTTTGCAAGGTACAGTACTATAAGATTAAAAATGTTTATTTTGTTTTGTTTTATGTATCATTTGTGTGAAAAGCATTATAAACCTATTACAGTAAGTACTATATAGCCGACTGTGTTAGTTGGGTACCTAGGCTAACTACGTTGGACTTTACAAACAAACTGAACTTACAAACGCGCTCTCTGAACAGAACTCGTTCATACACAGGGGACTTAACTGTATTTCGAGGAGCTACTTGAACAGCTCCTGGGCATCTCATACTTAATATTTAACCAAAACTGGGGCTCTTGGTATTCCTCCTGTAGACTTTCCCATTGCAGGTACTGGGAACTGCATTCTTCTAACTGCTCAGGCCAAAGTCCTTGATTTCTGTCCCTCTGACACCTCCACAATCAGCTATACCTTTAAAACCCTATTCAGAATCCAATAACTTCTTAACACCTCAGTCCAAGCCACCACCACCCCTTGCCTGCATTACGTCACCAGCTTTCTACTTAATACCCCTGCTTCTGCTCTTACCCCCTGCAATATACTCTCAACACAGCAGCCAGAAGATGCACTGAAAACTTAAGTCAGATCTTGTCCTTCTCTACTGAAAACCCCAGTGGCTCACCAGAGTAAAAGCTAAAGTCTTTACATGTTCAGCAACTCCCTACATTATCTGCAATGTGCAACACCTTACCTCCTATCACTTCCCTCATCTTCACGCTGTCCCATCACTACTCCTCATCAGCACGCTCCTGACCAGACCCTGCTCTCCTTATATATCTAGCTCCCTCACTTCCTTCAGGTCTTTATTCAAAGGTAACCTGGTCAACTTCTCTAAACTTTTAATCTGAACACTATCATTTTATTTTCCCTTCCCTATTTTTTTCCTCTGTTTAACACTTATCACCATCTAAGACACTGTACATTTTACTTATTGTCTGATTTCCATACTAGAGTAAGTACCACAAGGGCAGGAATTGGTCTGTTTTATAAACAAATATCAAGTGCCTACAACAGTGTTTGGGCATGTAGCAGGCACTGTAAATATCTGTTAAATGAATGACTTCTTAAATAAATTAAGCTATTACATCCCCATTGGATTTTATTAAGTAGCTATTCATTTTTTAATGAAAAGTTTATAATGCCACAAAAAATGGGCATCCAAATCCTTCCTATATCACAATACATTAAAGTCTCTCTTGCAAAGTGGTAGTGTGTATACACTGAAGAACATGTATGGGTCTCAGACTAACCTAAATCAGAGTTCAAACTCTTGACTTCTACCACTTTCTGTCAGTATGACCACTATCTTATTATTTGAGCTTTCTGAACCTTAGTTTCTTCATAGGAAGATAAACAACCCTTTCATAAGGTTACTGGAAGAATAAAAGGAGATAATGTATGTAAATTATCCTTCATATATTAAGTGTTGAATAAATGTGTCAGTACTAGTACTTTATATTGATTGTTCAATATAATTCCTGGATGATTTAGATAATACTTGTCATGTTTTTTTATGTTAGGCAGTGAAAACACAGATGTTTTTATATTACGCTCTAGTTTTCAGCATATCTGGAATATTCCATAATTTCTGAAATAAGAAAAAAATACCCAAATTCTGACTAAAAACCAGTCAGAATTTCTAACTCCTCTTCACAGGGCTTAAATCTCTATACTCCAAAACACAAATTTAAACATAAATTCATGTCTATCTTAAATAGAGTAGGGGATAAAGGCTCTTCTTTTTTAAAGATCTGTGTTTTATCCCAATATAAGCTAGAATTTTAATATTTCTTACCTCCTCCCCCTCAGGTGGAACATGAAGAGATTGGAAGAAGATACTGACAAAGGTGTTTCTATTAACAAAAAATTTCGCACAGTAAAATGTAGGATCTACTGTATGAAATCGTTATTATCAAAATCTTCCTGTAACACTTTCAGAGAAGGAATGGAAAATACTTGAAAGTCACCGTCTTGATCAGGGAGCTGACAGGTATAATTCTTAGCGTAAAGGTCACTGACCCGAAGGTCAAACCTTAAACACATGTCACAGCATCAAAGGCTGATTTTTTACTTCTATATCAAAACATCACATAATTATGATCATACTATTTGTGTAAAGAACAGTGTAAGATTATCTCCCTGAAGGCTTTTGAGGAGAGCCAAGGCAAGAAAGTACTAGTTTAACAGAATTCATTCCCTTGTAAAAGGGCCCTTGGGGGAGGGGAAGGGAATTGAATAAGGAAGTAACATTTCCCAACAAAGAGAGAGGCTCCCTGATACATGGCTAATTAATTGTAAATAAGGTGGTCTTCTGGTTGCAAATGAGATGAATTGCCAGGTCCAAATTAAAAATCAGACATATGCAAACATGAAGTTAAAAAAGTACAGTTACACGAAAATTGTTTTGGCTTTGCCCTTCAGAGGGCAGGAGGAATGAAGAAAGGAATGAAAATGGTACAAGAGTAAAAAAAGAACTATGTGGAAACAAGATTTTATAAAAGGAACTATCTCTGAGATCAGCGCATTTATTTACCTAATGCACTCCACTAACTTTTTAAACTTTTTCCCCCCAGATTCTTCTCTATTATAAACAACTTTGTGCCATCTGTTTTTGCCTAAGACATACTCAAAAGTATTTTGTGAGGTATATGAACTATAACTTTCCCCAAAAATCAAAATTTGAAAAAAACTGCAAATATAGGCTAATGTCTGCTAGATCTTTTTGAAAAGGCCTTTGCTATTCCTACATTCATGTGACTTAATTTTAAAAAAACTTCTTCAAGAGCAAGGATTGTTCACAGAACTGTTAATTCATTTTTATTTTTTTATTTTTTGCAACTACAAGCATGATGAAATGAACAGGATGGCTTCCCCATCCTCAGATTCTTGATTTGCAGTTCCAAATATTCGTGGTATGCAATAACCCATACTCTCTCCCCACTCATCAGGATGATGTACTTTTTACTTTCAGTAGGTTGAAGTGGAGCGTATGATTTAATATTACCCTTACTCATGGAACCTAAAAGAAAAGCAAATGGTAGAGCAGCAGGTGGGTGCCAGAACAAAAAAAACAAAAAAAAAAAAGAGGGAAAAACATCCACAGGGATCTTTTCCTTCTCTCCTCTCTCTCTCTGAAAAATGTGTATCTATTTCCAACAGATAGTGAGTAGGTGATAGAAACGGAAATAAAACATCTATAAAAGGAAGACAGAGTTGATGAGGGAAGAGACTGTCTCCCAGGAGGCTTCTGAGCAGGATTATGGTAAGAAAGAGTAGTAATTTAACAGAACCCATTCCCTAGTAAAAAGACATGTGGGGTGTGAGTAATGAAGTGTTATTTTATAGCAAGGCTAAATTAATACACGGGTAGGGAATTGTAAATAAGATGGTCATCGAATGTCTTGCCAGGTTGAAGTAAAAAATCAGACACATCCAAATATACAGTTTTTTTAAAAAAGTGGAGTCATCCAATAAATTTGTTTTGTTTTTGTTTCTTTTTTTCTTTTCTTTTTTTTTTTTTTTTTCAGGCAGTCGGGGGGAAAATAAAAGGTAAGGAATTGGATCAGCCAGTCACTGAGTTCCTTCACTAACTCATGCTTCTACTCATTATCCCCATCCTGAAATATCAGCATAAATGCCAGTTCAATTTTCCTTAACACCCAGCTCACACAATGCCAAAGATCCTCAACAATTTCTGGCCTACAGGGATACAAACAAGAATTTCAAGGTACACGTGGGAATTTACATGTCCTTCAAATTGAAAATCTACCTGTTTCTCTGAACAGTAATTCAAAACTAATCTTTGGTTAGCGATGAGAAAATTTAATTAGTCAAAGCTTTCTGCATCTCTAAGGCAGCCATAATTAGTTCTAATGCAATGATCTACTCTATTTGGTCTCCTTTATACTATACTGCTGTTAGTCTCAGCATGTTACAGATTATCTTCTCTATAACTTTTTAAACCATGCTTAATTGAAATGATAATTATCTTCCCCAAAGAAGTATTTTCTCCTGATGACCCACAAATAAATCCAGAAAAAGGAAGCTGCTTTCTTTCATACTAGAACAAAAACCACTTCAGATCACAGTTTTTGAAATGTCTGTTTTTAACTATAATCTAGTGGGATGGTAAATTTATCAATAAATAAATACAAACATCATTGCTAAATTTATAACAGG
The DNA here is from genome assembly GCF_964341445.2 of Mesoplodon mirus. Taxonomy (NCBI): domain Eukaryota; kingdom Metazoa; phylum Chordata; class Mammalia; order Artiodactyla; family Ziphiidae; genus Mesoplodon; species Mesoplodon mirus. Next base: position 88,174,899 of record NC_138978.1, read on the forward strand.
TAATAAATATATCAACATAACATCTATTGCCAAATAACTGACTTTAATGAATTTATGTTCAGTACTTTTAAAAGTCCTAAGATGCTTACTTTAATTTCAACTTGTTCTTCCATTTCTTTAGTTTTTATTGTAGTATATTCCTTTTCAAGCCTGAGAAAGAAAGAAAAAAAAAGTTAAAGGTATGCTTTCATTCCAAACTAGTTATGGAAATTAAAAAATTTAAAACTATATATTCACACAAAATACAATTTTGCTATGTTCCCCCAAATTATGACTTGAGATACTTGAAATCAGAAAAATCATCTCAATAGTTATACAGGTTACCACGAAAAAAAAATTACTTCAAAAATAACAAATATAAGAACCACACAAAAGTAAACTTTATTTTTATTTTTTTATTAGTTTCTGCTTTATAACAAAGTGAATCAGTCATACATATACATCTGTTCCCAAATCCCTTCCCTCATGCATCTCCCTCCCTCCCACCCTCCCTATCCCACCCCTCCAGGCAGTCACGAAGCACCAAGCTGATCTCCCTGTGCTATGCAGCTGCTTCCCACTATCTATCTACCTTACGTTTGGTAGTGTATATATGTCCATGCCTCTCTTTTGCTTTGTCACAGCTTGCCTTTCCCCCTCCCCATATCCTCAAGTCCATTCTCAAGTAGGTCTGTGTCTTTATTCCCGTTTTACCCCTAGGTTCTTCATGACATTTTTTTTTTAATTCCATATATATGTGTTAGCATACGGTATTTGTCTTTCTCTTTCTGACTTACTTCACTCTGTATGACAGACTCTAGGTCTATCCACCTCATTACAAATAGCTCAGTTTCGTTTCTTTTTATGGCTGAGTAATATTCCATTGTATATATGTGCCACATCTTCTTTATCCATTCATCTGATGATGGACACTTAGGTTGTTTCCAGCTCCAGGCTATTGTGAATAGAGCTGCAATGAACATTTTGGTACATGTCTCTTTTTGAATTATGGTTTTCTCAGGGTATATGCCTAGTAGTGGGATTGCTGGGTCATATGGTAGTTCTATTTGTAGTTTTTTAAGGAACCTCCATACTGTTCTCCATAGTGGCTGTACCAATTCACATTCCCACCAGCAGTGCAAGAGTGTTCCCTTTTCTCCACACCCTCTCCAGCATTTATTGTTTCTAGATTTCTTGATGATGGCCATTCTGACTGGTGTGAGATGATATCCCACTGTAGTTTTGATTTGCATTTCTCTAATGATTAATGATGTTGAGCATTCTTTCATGTGTTTCTTGGCAGTCTGTATATCTTCTATGGAGAAATGCCTATTTAAGTCTTCTGCCCATTTTTGGATTGGGTTGTTTGTTTTTTTGCTATTGAGCTGTATGAGCTGTTTATAAATTTTGGAGATTAATCCTTTGTCAGTTGCTTCATTTGCAAATATTTTCTCCCATTCTGAGGGTTGTCTTTTGGTCTTGTTTATGGTTTCCTTTGCTGCGCAAAAGCTTTGAAGTTTCATTACGTCCCATTTGTTTATCTTTGTTTTTATTTCCATTTCTCTAGGAGGTGGGTCCAAAAGGATCTTGCTGTGATTTATGTCATAGAGTGTTCTACCTATGTTTTCCTGTAAGAGTTTGATAGTTTCTGGCCTTACATTTAGGTCTTTAATCCATTTTGAGCTTATTTTTGTGTATGGTGTTAGGGAATGATCTAATCTCAAACTTTTACATGTCCCTGTCCAGTTTTCCCAGCACCACTTATTGAAGAGGCTGTCCTTTCTCCACTGTACATTCCTGCCTCCTTTATCAAAGATAAGTTGGCCATATGTGCGTGGGTTCATCTCTGGGCTTTCTATCCTGATCCACTGATCTATCTTTCTGTTTTTATGCCAGTACCACACTGTCTTAATTACTGTAGCTTTGTAGTATAGTCTGAAGTCAGGGAGCCTGATTCCTCCAGCTCCGTTTTTCGTTCTCAAGATTGCTTTGGCTATTTGGGGTCTTTTGTGTTTCCATACAAATTGTGAAATTTTTTGTTCTAGTTCTGTGAAAAATGCCAGTGGTAGTTTGATAGGGATTGCATTGAATCTGTAGATTGCTTTGGGTAGTAGAGTCATTTTCACAATATTGATTTTTCCAATCCAGGAGCATGGTATATCTCTCCATCTATTTGTATCATCTTTAATTTCTTTCATCAGTGTCTTATAATTTTCTGCATACAGGTCTTTTGTCTCCTTAGGTAGGTTTATTCCTAGATATTTTATTCTTTTGGTTGCAATGGTAAATGGGAGTGTTTCCTTGATTTCACTTTCAGATTTTTCATCATTAGTATATAGGAATGCCAGAGATTTCTGTGCATTAATTTTGTATCCTGCAACTTTACCAAATTCATTGATTAGCTCTAGTAGTTTTTCGGTAGCATCTTTAGGATTCTCTATGTATAGTATCATGTCATCTGCAAACAGTGACAGCTTTACTTCTTCTTTTCCAATTTGGATTCCTTTTATTTCCTTTTCTTCTCTGATTGCTGTGGCTAAAACTTCCAAAACTATGTTGAATAAGAGTGGTGAGAGTGGGCAGCCTTGTCTTGTTCTTGATCTTAGTGGAAATGGTTTCAGTTTTTCACCATTGAGGACAATGTTGGCTGTGGGTTTGTCATATATGGCCTTTATTATGTTGAGGAAAGTTCCCTCTATGCCTACTTTCTGCAGGGTTTTTATCATAAATGGGTGTTGAATTTTGTCGAAAGCTTTCTCTGCATCTATTGAGATGATCATATGGTTTTTCTCCTTCAACTTGTTAATATGGTGTATCACATTGATTGATTTGCGTATATTGAAGAATCCTTGCATTCCTGGAATAAACCCCACTTGATCATGGTGTATGATCCTTTTAATGTGCTGTTGGATTCTGTTTGCTAGTATTTTGTTGAGGATTTTTGCATCTATGTTCATCAGTGATATTGGCCTGTAGTTTTCTTTCTTTGTGACAACCTTGCCTGGTTTTGGTATCAAGGTGATGGTGGCCTCGTAGAATGAGTTTGGGAGTGTTCCTTCCTCTGATATTGTTTGGAAGAGTTTCAGAAGGATGGGTGTTAGCTCTTCTCTAAATGTTTGATAGAATTCGCCTGTGAAGCCATCTGGTCCTGGGCTTTTGTTTGATGGAAGATTTTTTATCACACTTTAAATTTCAGTGCTTGTGATTGGTCTATTCATATTTTCTATTTCTTCCTGAGTCAGTCTTGGCAGGCTGTGCATTTCTAAGAATTTGTCCATTTCTTCCAGGTTGTCCATTTTATTGGCATAGAGTTGCTTATAGTAATCTCTCATGATCTTTTGTATTTCTGCAGTGTCACTTGTTACTTCTCCTTTTTCATTTCTAATTCTATTGATTTGAGTCTTCTCCCTTCTTTTCCTGATGAGTCTGGCTAATGGTTTGTCAATTTTGTTTATCTTCTCAAAGAACCAGCTTTTAGTTTGGTTGACCTTTGCTATCGTTTCCTTCATTTCTTTTTCATTTATTTCTGATCTGATCTTTATGATTTCTTTCCTTCTGCTAACTTTGGGGGTTTTTTGTTCTTCTTTCTCTAGTTGCTTTAGGTGCAGGGTCAGGTTGTTTACTCGAAATGTTTCCTGTTTCTTAAGGTGGGATTGTATTGCTATAAACTTCCCCCTTAGAACTGCTTTTGCTGCGTCTCATAGGTTTTGGGTCATCGTGTCTCCATTGTCATTTGTTTCTAGGTATTTTTTAATTTCCTCTTTGATTTCTTCAGTGATCACTTCGTTATTGAGTAGTGTATTGTTTAGCCTCCATGTGTTTGTATTTTTTACAGATCTTTTCCTGTAATTGATGTCTAGTCTCATAGCATTGTGGTCGGAAAAGATACTTGATACAATTTCAATTTTCTTAAATTTACCAAGGCTTGATTTGTGACCCAAGATATGGTCTATCCTGGAGAATGTTCCATGAGCACTTGAGAAAAATATGTATTCTGTTGTTTTTGGATGGAATGTCCTATAAATATCAACTAAGTCCATCTTGTTTAATGTATCATTTAAAGCTTGTGTTTCCTTATTTATTTTCATTTTGGATGAGCTGTCCATTGGTGAAAGTGGGGTGTTAAAGTCCCCTACTATGAGTGTGTTACTGTCGATTTCCCCTTTTATGGCTGTTAGTATTTGCCTTATGTATTGAGGTGCTCCTATGTTGGGTGCATAAATATTTACAATTGTTATATCTTCTTCTTGGATCGATCCCTTTATCGTTATGTAGTGTCCTTCTTTGTCTCTTCTAATAGTCTTTATTTTAAAGTCTATTTTGTCTGATATAAGAATTGCTACTCCAGCTTTCTTTTGATTTCCATTTGCATGGAATATCTTTTTCCATCCCCTTACTTTCAATCTGTATGTGTCTCTAGGTCTGAAGTGGGTCTCTTGTAGACAGCATATATATGGGTCTTGTTTTTGTATCCATTCAGCCACTCTGTGTCTTTTGGTGGGAGCATTTAGTCCATTTACATTTAAGGTAATTATTGATATGTATGTTCCTATTCCCATTTCCTTAATTGCTTTGGGTTCGTTATTGTAGGTATATTCCTTCTGTTGTGTTTCTTGCCTAGAGAAGTTCCTTTAGCATTTGTTGTAAAGCTGGTTTGGTGGTGCTGAACTCTCTCAGCTTTTGCTTGTCTGTAAACGTTTTAATTTCTCCATCAAATCTGAATGAGATCCTTGCTGGGTAGAGTAATCTTGGTTGCAGGTTTCTCTCCTTCATCACTTTAATTATGTCCTGCCACTCCCTTCTGGCTTGTAGAGTTTCTGCTGAGAGATCAGCTGTTAACCTGATGGGGATTCCCTTGTGTGTTATTTGTTGTTTATCCCTTGCTGCTTTTAATATGATTTGTGTTTAATTTTTTTTTTTTTTTTTTCTTTTTGCGGTATGCGGGCCTCTCACTGTTGTGGCCTCTCCCGTTGCGGAGCACAGGCTCCGGACGCGCCGGCCCAGCGGCCGTGGCTCACGGGCCCAGCCGCTCCGCGGCATATGGGATCCTCCCAGACCGGGGCACGAACCCGTATCCCCTGCATCGGCAGGCGGACTCTCAACCACTGCGCCACCAGGGAGGCCCTGTGTTTAATTTTTGACAGTTTGATTAATATGTGTCTTGGCGTATTTCTCCTTGGATTTATTCTGTATGGGACTCTCTGTGCCTCCTGGACTTGATTAACTATTTCCTTTCCCATATTAGGGAAGTTTTCAACTATAATCTCTTCAAATATTTTCTCAGTCCCTTTCTTTTTCTCTTCTTCTTCTGGAACCCCTATAATTCGAATGTTGGTGCGTTTAATGTTGTCCTAGAGGTCTCTGAGACTGTCCTCTGTTCTTTTCATTCTTTTTTCATTATTTTGCTCTGCAGCAGTTATTTCCACTATTTTATCTTCCACCTCACTTATCCGTTCTTCTGCCTCAGTTATTCTGCTATTGATCCCATCTAGAGTATTTTTCATTTCATTTATTGTGTTTTTAATCGATGCTTGATTCATCTTTAGTTCTTCTAGGTCCTTGTTAACTGTTTCTTGCATTTTGTCTATTCTATTTCCAAGATTATGGATCTTGGAAATAGAATCTTGGATCAGCTTTACTATCATTATTCTGAATTCTTTTTCAGGTAGACTGCCTATTACCTCTTCATTTGTTAGGTCTGGTAGGTTTTTATCTTGCTCCTTCACCTGCTGTGTGTTTTTCTGTCTTCTCATTTTGCTTATGTTACTGTGTTTGGGGTCTCCTTTTTGCAGGCTGCAGATTCGTAGTTCCCGTTGTTTTTGGTGTCCGTCCCCAGTGGCTAAGGTTGTTTCAGTAGGTTGTGTAGGCTTCCTGGTGGGGGGGACTAGTGCCTGTGTTCTGGTGGTTGAGGCTCGATCTTGTCTTTCTGGTGGACAGGCCCACGTCTGGTGGTGTGTTTTGGGGTGCCTATGGCCTTATTATGTTTTTAGGTAGCCTCTCTGCTAATGGGTGGGGTTGTGTTCCTGCCTTGCTAGTTGCTTGGCATAGGGTGGCCAGCACTGTAGCTTGCTGGTCGTTGACTGAAGCTGGGTACTGGTGTTGAGATGGAGATCTCTGGGAGATTTTCGCTGCTTGATATTATGTGGAGCTGGGAGGTCTCTTGTGGACCCGTGTCCTGAAGTTGGCTCTCCCACTTCAGAGGCACAGCATTGACTCCTGGCTGCAGCACCAAGAGCCTTTCTTCCACCCGGCTCGGAATAACAGGGAGAAAAAGTAGAAAGAAAGAATTAGTAGAAGAAAGAAAGAGAGAGGGAAAGAAAGGAAGAAGGGAAGAAAGGAAGGAAGGAAGAAAGAAAGAAAGGAGGGAGGGAGGGAGGAAGGATGGAAAGAAAGAAGGAAAGAAAGGAGGGAGGGAGGGAGGAATGAAAGGAAAAGGAAGAGTGAATGGAAGAAGGGAGGAAGGGAGGGAGGGAGGAAGGAAAGAGAAAGACAGGAGGGAGGGAGGGAGGGAGGAAGGAAAGAAAAAGAAAGTGGAAAGAAGAAGGGTGGGAGGGAGGGAGGGAGGTAAGAAAAAGAAAGAAGGAAAGGAGAAGCGGAGGGAGGGAGGGAGGAAGGGAAGGTAGGAAAAAAAGAAAGAGCAGGTAAAGTAAAATAGAATAAAGTATGAAATATAGTAGCGTTATTAAAATTAAAAAGTAATTATTGAAAAAAAACACGGACTGATAGAACCCTGGGACATATGGTGGAAGCAAAGCTATACAGAGAGAATCTTACACAGAAGATTACACATACACATTCACAAAAAGAGAGCAGGGGGAAAAATCAAAAATCTTGCTCTCCAAGTCCACCTCCTCAATTTGGGATAATTCGTTGTAAAAAGAGGAAAAGGGCGAGAAGTCTGAAATCTTGCTCTCTAAGTCCACCTCCTTAATTTGGGATAATTCGTTGTAAAAAGAGGAAAAGGGGGGAAAGTCTTAAATCTTGTCCTCAAAGTCCACTTCCTCAATTTGGGATGATTCGCTGCCCATTCATGCACTCCACAGACGCAGGGCACATCAAATGGGCCGTGGAGCTTTAATCCGCTGCCTCCGAGGCTGCACAGAGAGATTTCCCTGTCTCTTCTCTGCTCTCACAGCTCCCGGGTCTCAGCCTTGGACCTGGCCCTGCCTCTGCACGTAGGTCGCCGGAGGGCGTCCGTTCTTTGCTCAGACAGGACGGGTTTAAAGGAGCCGCTGATTCGGGGGCTCTGGCTCAGTCATGCAGAGGGGAGGGAGGGGCGCGCAGCGTGGGGCGGGCCTGCGGCGGCCGAGGCCGGCGTGATGTTGCAGCAGCCCGTGGCGCTCCGTGCGCTTTCCCGGGAAAGCCGTCCCCAGGTCCCGGGACCCCGGCAGTGGCGGGGTGCACAGGCCCCCCGGAAGGCGGGCGGACAGTGACCCGCGCTCGCACACAGGCCTCGCGGCGGCGGCGGCAGCCCCAGCGTCCCACGCCCGTCTCCGAGGTCCGCGCCTTACCCGCGGCTCGCGCCTGTCTCCGGCGCTTCCCCAAGCAGCCCTCTTAATGCCCTCTCCTCGCGCACCAGGAAACAAAAGGGAAAAAAGTTTCTTGCCTCTTCGGCAGCTCCAGACCCTTTCCCCGGACTCCCTCCGGGCTAGCCGTGGTGCACTAACCCCTTCAGGCTCTCTTCCTGCCGCCAGCCCCAGTCCTCTCCCTGCGCTCCGACTGAAACCCGATACCCGAGCCTCAGCTCCCAGCCCCGCCCGCCCCGGCGGCCGAGCAGACAAGCCTCTCGGGCTGGTGTGTGCCTGAGGGCACCGATCCTCTGTGCCAGAATCTCTCTGCTTTGCCCTCCGCACCCCTGTTGCTGTGCTCTCCTCCGCTACTCCGAAGCTTTCCCCCTCCACCACCTGCAGTCTCCGCCCGCAAAGGGGCTTGTAGTGTGTAGAAACCTTCCCTCAAAAGTAAACTTTAGAAAGTAAAATGCTATAAAGCACCAAACAGAGAACTGAGTTTGGAGATTCTATTCAGCCCATAACTTACAGAAGAAGCACAAACCCTTCCCTCTCAAATTAAAATACACTGATAAAGTTCAACTGGATCTTAACTAAACTTGACTAGAAATTTGTAAGGGGAGAAAAGGAACAACTCTTCCTAACAAAAAATTCCAGTTAATAAATGTAAAAAGAATGAGGCAAATATAAAAATCGCCATTAGAACTCCACAATAAATAACTGCCATAGGCAAGAAAAATGAATGAATGCTAAAATTAGTGGGTAAAAGTTTAAGCACAGTCTGAAAGTATCTCTCCCCAAATATTTACTAATTACAAAGGAAAAAATAGTAAATTTATAGTACAGGATCTTAGCAGACAGCATCTGAGCCAAATGATGAAGGTTAACATCACCAGTAATGCATACTGACATGACAAACCCCCTGTTAAAAAGTACTGAGAAAGGCGGCACCTCACCTCTGTGGTATCCTTCCCAATAATGCATATCCTCAATCTAATCAAGAGAAATCATCAAACCCCAATTGAAGGACATTCTAAAAAATATTTGACCAGCTCGCATCAGAAGTGCCAAGGTCAGAAAAGACAAGAAAAGACTGAAGAACTGTCACAGACTGTAGGAGAGTAAGAAATGACAAACAAATGCAATGTACTATTTTTACAACTCTACTATAAACACAAAATTATCTTAAAAAATTATCGGCCATCCAAAAATTAGTCCTACCAAATTATTTTTATATCTTGCTCTCAATCAAAAATGTTAATAACAAATTAAACCCTCCAAATAATAACCAGGCCCCACATAACTTATAGCTTCTTTTAAAAATCAAGTTCTCCCTCAAAGGACAAGAATCTATTATTTACTATGTATAATTGCATTTATCTCACAGAACATTTTTTTATTGTGGTAAAATACACATAACAAACTTTACCATCTTAACTATTTTTAAATGTACAATTCAGTGGTATTAAATACATTTATAATGTTGTGCAGCCATCACCACCATCATGTCCACAGCTTTTTTCATCTTATAAAACGGAAACTCTGTACCTATGAAACAATAACACCCCATTTCCCCCTCTCACCAGGCCCTGGCTACAACCATTTTACATTCTGTCTATGTGAGTCTGACAACACTAAGTATCTCATATAAGTGGAATCACACCGTATTTGTCCTAGTGTGACTGGCTTATTTCACTTAGCATACTGTCCCCATAGTTCACCCATATTATACCATACATTGAGCGTCTCTTTATGTGCTAATTGACCATTTATATCTCTTCTTTGGAGAAATGTCTATTCAAATCCATTGTCTATTTTTTAATCCAGCTGTTTAGTTTTTGGCTGTTGAGTTTTAAGAGTTCTCTATATATTCTAGATATTAATCTTTTATCAGATATGTGATTTGCAAACATTTTCTCCCATTCTGTGGGTTGCCTTTTTCTGTTGAGTGTCTTAGAATACACAAAAAATTTCTCAAAGTACAGTAATATTTTATTTTTAAATTTTATGAGCCTCTAATGGATAGAACTTTTCTGAATTTTTTATTTTTATGTTTTCTTCCAGTTTTATTGAGATATAACTGACATACAGTGTTGTACAAGTTTAAGGTGTACAGCATAATGATTTGACTTATATACATCATGAATCATTACCACAATAAGTTTAGTGAACATCCATTACTGCATATAGATTTTAAATTTTATTTATTTATTTATTTACTTTATTTATTTATTTTTGGCTGCATTGGGTCTTCCTTGCTGCCTGCGTGCTTTCTCTAGTTGCGGCAAGCGGGGGCTACTCTTCGTTGCAGTGCATGGGCTTCTCATTGTGTTGGCTTTTCTTGTTGCAGAGCATGGGCTCTAGGCACGCGGGCTTCCATAGTTGTGGCTCACGGACTCTAGAGCACAGGGTCAGTAGTTGTGGTGCATGGGCTTTGTTGCTCTGTGGCATGTGGGAACTTCCCAGACCAGGGCTTCAACCCTTGTCCTCTGCATTGGCAGGTGGATTCTTAACCACTGCGCCACTAGGGAAGCCCCAACCTGTTACATTTTTAAATTAAAGTTGTTCCGCTCTAGGGCTTAAAATAGAAAAAAAATTTTTTTTTCCTTGTGATGAGAGGTCAGAATTTACTCTCTTAACAACTTTCATATATAATGTACAGCAGTGTTACCTTATACATTACATCCCCAGTACTTATTTATCTAAAAACTGGAAGTTTGTGCCTTTTGACTGCTTTTATCAATTCCCCCTCTCTTGGCCCCCACCTCTAGTAACAACAAATCTGATCTCTTTTTCTATGAGCTTATTTGTTTCTGAAATATAACTGACCTACAACACTATGTTAGCTCCTGGTACACAACATAGTGACTTGACATTTCTATACATTTCAAAAGGATCACCTAATAAAGCTATTACATAACTACTGACCATAGTCTCCACACTGTACATTTCACACTGAGGACTCATTTTGTAACTGAAAGTTTTTACCTCTTAATATCCAAATTTTAAATTTTTCATGAACTTTAGTCTATTTTTTCTTTTGTCTGTGCCGTTGGTGTCATATGCAAGATATCATTGCCAAATCCAATGTCATGAAGCTTTTGCCCTATGCTTTCATCTAAGAGTTTTAGTTTTGGTTCTTATATTTAGATCTTTGAGCCATTTTGACTTAAAATTTGCATATGGTGCTAGGTGAGGGTCCAACTTCATATTTTCGCATGTGGATATCTGGTTTTCTCTGTACCATTTGTTGAAAGACAATCCTTTCCATATTGAATGGTCTCAGCATCCTTGACAAAAATCATTTGATCACGTATGTAAGGGCTTATTTCTGTCTTTATTCCAGTGCCAACCTGTTTTGATTAATGTAGCTTTGCAGTAAGTTTAGAAATCAGGATGTGTGAGTCCTCCAGCTTTGTTGTTCTTGTTCAAGATTATTCTGGCTATCTGGGGTCCTTTAAGGTTCCATATGAATTTTAGAATGGGGTTTTCTATCTGCAAAAAAAAATGTCATCAGTATTTTGATAAGGACTGCACTGAATCTGTAGATCATTTTGGGTAGTACTGACATCTTAACAAGATTAAGTCTTCCAATCCTTGAATATGGGATGTGTTTCCATTTGTTTATATATTTAATTTCTTGCAGTAATGCTTTGACGTTTTCATTGTACAAGTCTTTCGCCTCCTTGGTTAAGTTAATTCCTAAGTATTTCTTTTGATGCTACTGAAAAATAAAACTTTTTCACTGATCCACTGGTTGTTTAAGAGTGTGTTGTTTAATTTCCAAAAAATTTCTGTTTCCGGTTTTACTTCTGTTATTGATATCTAACTTCAACTTGTTACAGCTGGAGAAGATATTTTGTACATCTCTTAAAATCTACTGAGACTTAATAGTGTTGTTGTTATTGGGTAGAGTGTTCTGTGTATCTCTATTAGATATAGTTGGTTTATTGTGTTGAGTCCTCTATTTCCTTACCTATATTCTCTCTGGTTCTTCTATCCATTACTGAGAGTGGGATATTGAAGTCTCCAACTACTACTGTAGAACTGTCCATTTCTCACTTCATCTGTCCATTTTTGCTTCATATATTTTGATAGTCTGTCATTGGTGTATAAATGTTTATAATTGTTACACCTATTGCTATATTGAACCTTTCACTAATATATATTACCTGTCTTTGTCTCTTGGAAACTTTTAAAATTTAAAGTCTGTTTTGTCTGATATTACTATAGCTACCTCTGCTCTCTTTTGTTTACTATTTGCATGGAATATCTTTTCCCAACCTTTCGCTTTCAATCTATTTGCATCTTTGGATCTAAAACGAGTCACCTGTGGATAACATGTAGTTGGATCATGTGGTTTTCCCCATTCTGCCAATCTATGTCTTTTGGAGAGTTTAATTCATTTACTTTTAAAGTAAGTACTGATAACGAAGGACTTACTGTCATTTTGCTATTTCTTTTCTATATGCCTTGTAGCTTTTTTGGTCCCTCATTTCCTGCATTATTGTTGTCTTTAGTGTTTAGTTGGTTTTTTTGTAGTGAAATGCTTAAATTCCTTTCTAATTTCTTATTGTGTATATTCCATTGTTATTTTCTTTGTGGTTCCATGGAGATTATATTAACATTCTGAAGTTATAATACTCTAATTTGAATTTATAGCAGCTTAACTTCAATAATATACAAGAACTCTGCTCTTTTATAGCTTCTTTCCCACCCCTTTTGGTCACTGGTCACAAAAACATGTATTTATACATTGTGTGCCCCAAAACACAAACTAATGATTCTTTTAAATCTATTAGTCTCCTAAATAATGTAGAAAACAAGATTTGGAGCTACAAACAAAAATTACAATACTAGTAGCTTTTAGACTAATAATTGCTTTTTTTAAAATGTATTAATTTATTAAATCATGTAGATAACAAAAAGTGGAATTACAATCCACTGTTATGATAATAATAGCTTTCATAATTGCCCATGTGTTTGCCTTAATTAAGACCTTCATTTTGTGAGATGACTTTGAGTTACTGTTTCGTGAGTGTCCTTTCATTTCACCCTGCAGGAATGAGTATTTCCAGAAGAGCAGATCTAGTGATAATGAGCTTAGCCTTCATTTACCTGGGAAGGTCTCAATTTTTCCCTCACTTTTGAAAGACAGTTTTGCCAGATACAGGATTCCTGTTTTTCCTTTTAGCACTTTGGATATAAAGGCCCACTTGTCTTCTGGCCTCCAAAGTGTCTGATGAGAAGTATGTTTATAATCTTATTGAGAATCCCCTGTACATAATGATTGGCTTCTCTTTTGCTGCCTTCAAGATTTGCTCTCTCTTTGCCTTTTGCAAGTCTGATTATAATGCGTCTTGGTGTGGGGTCTTTTTTACATCACTTTACTTGGAGTTCAATGAGCTTCTTAAATGTTTATATTCATGTTTTTCAAATTTGTTAAGTTTTCAGCCATTATTTCTTCAAACATTCTATCCCGCCACCCCATCTTCTCAGATTCCCAAAATATGTATGTTGGTCCACTTGATGGTATCCCACAGATCCCTTAGGCACTGTTCACTTTTCTTGGGTCTTTTTTGTTGTTGCTGTTCCTTGAACTCAGTTATTTCCAGTATCCTATCTTCAGGTTCACTTATTCTTCTACCTGCTCAAATCTGCCTTTCAATCACTCCAATGAACTTTTCATTTCAGTTATTGTACTTTTCAGACCCAGAATTTCTTTTTGGTTTCTTTTTAGATTTTCTATCCCTTTACTGATATTTCCATTTTGTTCATACATCTTTTTTACTTTTCCCACATCTTCCTTTATTTCTTTGAGCATCTTTTAAAGTCTCTATCTACCAAATATGCCATGAAGTTTCCTTCAGATACAGTTTATTCTCTTCCTTTGAATGGGTCATATTTTCCTGTTTCTTTACATGCCTTGATTTTTTTGTTGTTGAAAACTAGACATTTGAATCTAGTAATGTGGTAACTCTGAAAATCAGATTCTCCCCCTCCCCAGGATTTGCTGGGGTTTTTTTTGTTATTGTTTCTGTCTTTTTTGATTGTTATAGGCTGTCTCTGTGTTGATGACCAACCTAAGCTGTAAACTTATGGTATCCGCAGGTCTTTTCTGAGCCTCTCCCTTGGGCATGCACAGTCACGTTTTAATTTTCTCCATATATGCAGTTGTTTTTGAACGTCCTAGTCTTTTGTGTCTGGCTCCCAAAAGCGGAAAAAGAAGAAAATGAAGGGGAGAAAAGGGCACGAGCCCTTTAAATCTCTTGGCAGTCTCTTCAGCCAGAGGAAGAGGTGCAACAACAGTGGAGAGAGGTGCGACATCGATGGGGAAATGTGCAACAACAACTTCTTTGCACCTGTCCGATCATAAACAGTGATCAGGAATCAGAGCACAGATCCTCAATATGTGGAGGACATGGTCTTTTTTGCCCACCCTGACTCCCATAAGCTGCATGCAGGCTGTTCCAGGAATACAAGCACAGCTGCCTGTCAGTGGCTAAGGGGTAGAGAATGGGTAATGTGCTAAGAGCTGAACTGATCAAATTAACTGCAATTTAGCATGCCTACCCCTAGAAGTTACAAGTCTTCAATAGACTTCAGAGTTCCAAAATAGTTAACATCAGACAGATTCTGCCAGTACAACTACTGTCTAGGTGGCAGACAGATTCCTGGTGCTTCCTACTCTGCCATCTTTTCACAATCTTCTGTCCACAGTGACTATGTAATATGCCAATTTTGAGGCTTAGAAAGAAGGAAAAACTTGCCTAAGGTCACACCCTTAACTGCTACGCTGCTATGTCTCTTACTTTGGTATGTCTAAAAGAATACAGGATATCCAAAAAAATTTTGATTCTAAAAAGGTGCAAAACATTTTGAACAATGGCTGCGCTGTTGAAATAACTTCATAGCATTCACAAATGACCACTGTGAAGTAGATATTTTGAAATGTATTGTGATAAATCTCATCATTACTCATGCACAAACCTAAAACAAAACACTATGAGTTATCATTTAATCCTTGTCTCCCAATTCAGTAACCAAGCATGTTCAATTCAACCACCTTAACACTGCTCTAAAATTCAATATTACTTTTTCATCTGCATTGATAATTTTTTAAAATAAACTTTATTTTTTAGAACGGTTTTAGATTTACAAAATAATTAGAAGAGTATAGAGTTTCTATAAACCCCATCCCCAGTTTCTCCTAGGTTTACACCTTACATTAGTATAGTACATTTATGACAATTAATGAACCAATATTAATACATTATTAACAACTAAAGTCCATACTTTATTCAGATTTCCGAAGTTTTTGGCTAATGTCCTTTTTCTACTCTAGGATCCCATCCAGGATACCACACTACATTTAGCTGTCACGTCTTCTTAAAGTCCCATGGTTAGGACAGTTTCTCAGACTTTCCAAGTTTTTGATGACCCCGACAGTTTGAGGAGTACTGGTCATCAGGTATTCTGTAGAATGTCCCTCAACTGGGATTTGTCTCATGCTTTGCTCATGATTATATTGGTATTATGGGTTTTGGGGGAGGAAGACCACAGAGGTAAGTCCCATTTTCATCAAAGGTATAAACGATCAACAGGATACCACTGTTGATGTTGACCTTGATCACCTGGCTGAGGTATGATCAGGTTTCTGCAAACCTACTTCCAAGTAGCTGCAAAGCTACCTCCCTCTCCCTTCACTGGTGGTATTTTTAGGCCTTTGTTATGGCTTATCTAAATTACTAGAGGAATCTTTTAATTGTTCTTGCTACTTGCCAGTTTCTTAACTCCATCTTTTCTAAACACTATTACTAGAGTGTTATTTTGGGGGGACTTCCCTGGTGGCACAGTGGTTAAGGATTGGCCTGTCAATGCAGGGGACACGGGTTTGAGCCCTGGTCCGGGAAGATCCCACATGCTGTGGAGCAACTAAGCCCATGCGCCACAACTACTGAGCCCGCACTCTAGAGCCCGTGAGCCACAACTACTGAGCCCACGTGCTACAACTACTGAAGCCCGTGCACCTAGAGCCCGTGCTCCACAATGAGAAGCCATCGCAATGAGAAGCCTGCGCACCACAAGAGTAGCCCCCACTTGCCTCAACTAGAGAAAGCCCATGCGCAGCAACAAAGATCCAACACAGCCAAAAAATAAAAACAAATAAATTAATTAATTTAAAAAATCAGGACTTCTCAAAAACCAGTCTGAAAACCACCTAGTAGTTCTTAATTAAAAAATAATAATAATAAGACTCAGTGGATTCACACAGATATAAATAAATAAATAAGCAAGCAAGCAAAGAGATAACTAAAAAGAGAAAGAAGGGAAACCTCTTCCTTATACTAGAATGCCAATTAATAAAGAAGGAATCAGGGAGAGAGACAATCATAAACAGAGCCAAATATGGGGAGGGAAAGTTTGGTAAGGAACAGGATGTTATATAATCTCAAAGTACCCTGACACAAATTACTTACTCACAAAAGACAAAATAATAACTATAGTAGTGAAATCTGGCAGACATCACCTTATTAACCAAGTGATCAAAGCTAACATCATCTTCCTTAAAAAAGTAAAAGTAGAGCTACCATATTATTCTGCAATCCCATTCCTGGGCATATTTCTGGAGAAAAACATAAGCTGAAAAGATACATGCACCCCAATGTTCATAGCAGCACTATTTACAATACAAGACATGGAAGAAACCTAAGTGTCCATTAACAGATAAATGGATAAAGAAGATGTAGTATATACATACTATGGACGCTTTAAAAAAAAAAAGAAAGAAAGAAAACAACCTGAAGCTTCATCTTCTGCCATCCTCCTATCCAACCATGTCAGTGGTCTTCAACTTTTTTTTCTCATGTACCTGCTAAAAGAATGTTGCCCCTTATATACTTTAAAGAAGTCTAAAAATTTTTTGTTACTTAAGTGCATACAGTTGCAAAGGATGTGATTTATATATGCTTAAATTTTTTCACTAAAACTTTAAATGAGACTTATTCGATTTATGGATGTCTACTCTATAACCTAAGCAGCAAAGGCAGTCACTGTTCCTAAACCAATGAGTCAAATTATATTTACTTTCTCTATCACTGAAGTTCATGTTCTTTTTCAACACAAATAAGTATATGTTAATACATAACCCCATAACCACCATTCTATTTTTCAATTCTAACTATAAGCAAGATAAGGCAGCCTTGCCAAGCATTTGTCAGCTGGATGAAATAAGAAGCTGCTCCATTTGATTTTTCTTGCCTTGTTCTCTAAGGGCACACTCCTTCTGTAGCAAGGCATTCTGAAATTGTCCTTTTTGTTTGGTACCCCAGAGATTTTTATATCCCAAAGTAATGTACCACAGTAAGAACTGGAGTGTGACAGGTTTGCCTTACTTTTATAAAGTGGTAGAAGGCAGACTGTAAAAGGGGAGCTAGAAAGGAGAACAAAGATACTGTGTAACAAAGAAGAACAAACCTGACTCCATATTGGATCTATTCCTTTAGCTCTAACCTTTGAGCTCTGTTGCCTCTTCTTAGTTATGCTGGCTCTGCACCTTTGTAAAAGGATGTTGCCTATAGCCTAAAATATACATGAGAGCCCATTCTCAAGGCTCTGCCTCCCAGGCTTGATCTTTAAAAGTATCAATATAACACTTTTCCATTCATATAGAAATAAAAAGTTGCAGAACAGAGAACAACATTTGTCTTGTTGAGGGTTGATAGGAACATTGTGACTAGACTCAGGTGGACAGCTGGAAGAACAAAGGATTCTGGCACCAAGAAGTCTGCAACAACCAGCTACACACTCTCCCCTTTTAGTATTAAAGAGACCTAAATCCTAACTTGGGTAAAATGGTTCACTGGGACACCAGTCTACCATCTTCCTGGTCTTCTGGCTTTGCAAATAAAGTCACTATTCCTTGCCCCAACACCATGTCTCTCGATGTATTGGCCTGTCGTGTGGCGAGTACCACAAGCTTGAACTCAGTAAAAATACCTCTACCATAGGAATATTATCAGGGCAGATAAAAGTTAGGAAAGAATGAAAATCTAGTTACCATGCTCTGACATTTTCCTGGGTCCCAACAGACTAGACTGTGTATATGCAGTTTAAAGACACATAGGTTAGGCATCTCTTATATGTTATATTAATAACATGTTATATTGACATCTACCAGACTGTAAATGTAATAGGCTATTTACTTCTGTTCTGCCACCATCCTACCCACAGGAAATTTGAACCTTCTTCAGAGCCAGGTCCAAGTCTAAGTTCATTACATTCTGAGAGTGATACTTAGTAGAAATGGATGACACTCATCTTTTAATACTGATAAAGTATTATTCTCCAGAATATGTATAAACAACTACTAACCACTAAGAAGTAGTCAATGCAGTAAGAAGTAGATACTGCAATAGAAAAGGAAGGGAAGTACCAACAAAAGAAAAAAAAAGGAAGGGAAAGAAAACAGAAGTATATTTGTTACGGTGATCTATAATCAGTGATCTTTGATGTTACTATTGTAAAAAAGATTACAACTTGATGAAGGCTCAAATGATGATTAGCAATTTTTAGCAATAGAGTTTTTTTCTAATAAATTTATTTATTCATTTATTGATTTATTTATTTTTGGCTGCACTGGGTCTTCTTTGCTGCGCACGGGCTTTCTCTAGCTGTGGCGAGCAGGGGCTACTCTTCGTGGCAGTGCGTGGGCTTTTCATTGAGTTGGCTTCTCTTGTCGTGGAGCACAGGCTCTAGGCATGCAGGCTTCAGTAGTTGTGGCACACGGGCTCAGTAGTTGTGGCTTGTGCGCTCTAGAGCACAGGCTCAGTAGTTGTGGCGCACAGGCTTAGTTGCTCCCCATGGCATGTGGGATCTTCCCAGACCAGGGATCAAACCTGTGTCCCCTGCATTGGCAGGCAGATTCTTAACCACTGCGCCACCAGGGAAGTCCCAATAAAGTATTTTTAAATTAAGGTCAACAGGCAGAAATTGAGATGACTCCTAAGATTTTATCAATTATAGAACAGAACAGCTTTTCGGTCAGTAATGTCTCAAAATGATGGTGTGATGTGATTGGTTATTAGAAATTTCACAGGTAATTTATTAACAATAATAGTTGAATATGATAAATTGTCTTTTTGCAAATTAGAGCCAACTAATTTTAATAACATAATTCTTACTCATATTCTAATATACTTTCTGTAGTAGGAATCTCCATGGGAATATGTTGTACATGTTAATGTAATTTCACCTTGCAGCAGCAGATATACTGAGAACAAGTGTCAGGAATGCTAACAATGACCTCAGGATAAGATTTATTTAATTGCTGGAAGCTAGAAGAGTAAGAGCTGTTGTTCTTAATTAACACCTTTATCATATTTCAAAAATTAACCCTTACAGGCCAACACTGCATATCTTGAACTTTTATGAAATATATTCAAAGAAAAGTTTCACTAGAAAGTAATACACAGTAAACAAAATTTTAACTTAATGCATACCTCATGCTTATCTTGCTGGTTATGCTAATCTTGAACTTAAGTGATAAACTGGGATCAACTAAGAGGAAGAGAATGTCATTGACTTAGACCACACCATAAAAGCGGTTTCTAAAATAACAGCACACTCACATATATATACACTTACCAGGTTCCTAATTCTAATCAATGTGGAATGGGAAGGGGAGTTTTAAAAGTAATACACAATAATCCCATGCACCACTAGAGCACTATGAAATTCCAATATTAAATTTAGGTTATATTGAAACCAATACCACCAAATAAAACATTACAGCTCTATAAAATGAGGAGGAAATCTGCACTCACCACTAGAATGTTTTGCTTCTTCCATTTAATTTCCTAAATGCATCAACAAACCCCCATAACTAAAAAAGCAAGATATAAAATACTTACTTTTTCATTTTTTTTGAGTTATACTTGACTTGGTAAGCTGCCTGGATTAATTTGTCTGGACCACCATCAAACTGATGTGGAATGACCTTCTGAAAGTGCTAAAATACAATAGAAGAAAAACAAAAGAATGACTTAGTACCATTTATTATCAATTAATAGTAAAATCTAGAGACATTCAAGAAATCATGGCCTGGCTTACCTGTAACATCCCTTCCATGTCGAGTTGCATCAGTTCTGCCTGATTCATCTGAAGAAGTGCTAATCCTACCCGAAACACTATTTCTAAACCCTGAGGAATCAAATTATAAAGTCAAATATGTCTTATTCTTCCAAAACAAAAACTAATCATTCAAAAGAATACTAAGGTAAACATTTAGATATCTAAACAGAGGTGCGCACACATTTTCTGTAAAGAGTTGGAGAACAAATGTTTTAGGCTTTATAAGCCCTACCTATGGTTGCTGTCACAAATAATCAACCCTGCCATTGCAGCTCAAAAGCAGACCAGACATCACATCAGCAAATGGTCACAGCTATGTTCCAAGAAACTTTATTTACAGAAATAAGTGGAAGGACAGATTTGGCATGCAAACCAGAAGAGATCAGTACATGAATCATAGCTTGCTGGCTCCAGACTAACCTAACTTAGCTACATTATACAAACTGATCTTCCCAAGATGTAATTAGTAACAATTAATAATATTCTTAGGTGCTCTCTATCACTGATCACCTATCCTTACCTTCCTACCTTCTCACTCAAAATATACAAGACAAAGGATCACTACTACATATCACTGAAAATTAAAAGGACTGCCTGCAAGGTGTTCATGGGATAGAAGAAACTTAATTATACTCATTACTTCTTCCTCTTTGGGTAACAGATGCATTGCAACAATGTTGATTGTAAGGTAGATTTTACCCCTCACTAATTCTCACTAAATCAAAAAGGAGGTGAAACAGAGGTCTGATTAAGAGTGTGGGCTCCAGATTTTGAATGCCTATATCTGAATCCTGGTTACTATACCACTTATGTGTCCATAGATGAGCTACTTAATCTTTCTCTAAATATCGGCTTCCTAATCTCTCATCTCTCATCTATCAAATGGGGAGATGAATAGTACTGATAGGGTTGTTAAAGGATTAAATGAGATTATCCAGGTAAGCAGTTTAGCATGGAACACATGGGTCTCCTTTATCATTCGCCTCATTGCCCGGCTCTCATTAACCCAATGATTCCTTTGCTCAGTCTGCCCATTAACTCACCTCAGACATAAAGATATCAAATATCCTTGTTGCAATTGGTAGTGGAAAAGTCGTAAGGAAGATAGTCAGAAACCAAGATGATGCATACATTGAGGTATGAAAACTCTGAGACTGAAAATGCACAAAGAGCTCTGGAAGATGCTCCTAAAGAGATGAAAAGAATTTCTTAGTTAAAACATGGTAAAACTGAGTATTTTAAGCCAGACCATTGTATACATACTAAAGTAGCCGATAGCAAACACAAACATAAAATTTAGGCATCATATGGAAGAGTTAAGAGGCAGAAATTGACACATTCTGGATAGTGGTTATTGTCTGGAAAAGAAAGAAGGGAAAAAGGATGTGGAGTTGGAACTTAAAAAGTTGGAACTTTTTAATGATTTATTAATAAAAAGAAAAATTACAATAAATAAGTAAAAATTTTATATTTCTTTAGTCTTATTTGTGGGTACATGGGTATCTGATATTTTCTATACTTTTCTACAAACTATAACATTTCCAAAAATTTTTTATTATTATTATTTTTATTTGTGGTACATGGGCCTCTCACTGTTGTGGCCTCTCCCGTTGCGGAGCACAGGCTCCAGACGCGCAGGCCCAGCGGCCATGGCTCACGGGCCCAGCCGCTCTGCGGCATGTGGGATCTTCCCACACCGGGGCACGAACCCGTGTCCCCTGCATCGGCAGGCAGACTCTCAACCACTGTGCCACCAGGGAAGCCCCAAAAAATTTTTTTAAGGGAAAGAAATGTTATCTTCAAATACTTTCAGGTGCTATCTACCATTGGTCACCTATCCTAAGCTTCCTACTTTCTCACCCAAAATACAGATACTTCAACACTCTAGTAATTCAAAACATAAATGACACATTAACTGAAAATAAACCAAGGGAGTTTAAGGGTGATAAAAATAAGCTTACTCGTTCAAAAAAAAAGAAAATTAAGAATCATCAAGACCTACTTTGTCTTTTACTTTAAAACGTAAAAACATTTTGTATATCCCCTTCATCTCATCACACACAGAAAAGATAGAGGATTTTAAAATTGCTGTGGGTAAGGCTGCCAGGGAAAAGTAGATTTGTGAAAATGGCTCTTATGCCAGCTGAATGATTAACCTATATTCTTAAATTCTGCTTACCTAATTGAAATTTAAGTAAATGAAGAATATTTCCACCATTACATTACAGGACAAAATAGTAAATTTATTTATATATATAAATATAAAATTAAATCCAGAAAGATGAAATACTTCAAAGGTATTTTTTACTTGGTTTTGATTCCTCTCTTCCTCCTCTTCACCCTCACACAGTCACTAAGACTCTGACTCTTAAACTAGTAACACAAAAGGATAGAAACAATATTTTTTTAAAAAGATTACAGGCGGGCCTCCCTGGTGGCGCAGTGGTTGAGAGTCCGCCTGCCGATGCAGGGGATACGGGTTCGTGCCCCGGTCTGGGAGGATCCCATATGCCGCGGAGCGGCTGGGCCCGTGAGCCATGGCCGCTGGGCCTGCGCGTCCGGAGCCTGTGCCCCGCGACGGGAGAGGCCACAGCAGTGAGAGGCCCGCATACCGCAAAAAGAAAAAAAAAAAAAAAAAAAAAAAAAAAAAAAAAAAAGATTACAGGCTAGCAAAAAAAGTGATGAAAAGGGAAAGGCAGGGGAGAGGACTGAAAGAGATAAAAGAGATAGTCTCCAAGGAAATGAATTGATGTCAGTGTCCAAATGTCATGGGCTTCTGTAAGACAGCAAAGTCTACGTAAAATAATAGGATACAATATGGCATAATAAAGAAATTCATGCATCTAGGTTATGATATACTATATTTGGCACAAATGCTTAAGATCTGAATATAAAAACTAGTCAAGTTCCAGACTGTGATCTACCTGCAGACAGCGCCTAACTGGGAAGTAGGTCTAAACTGTGGATTAACCGAACAACAAATGATGATGTGATTGAAACACTGGTTGTTTTTCAATTGCTTTAATGCTTTTAACATTAAATTTGCTTAGTTGTCACTCAAACCAAGATGACAAAAAATATAAAGGCAATATGTTTTTGGTTAACACCACACTTTTACCTGTATCATGCATTCAAACTGGTACATACAAAGGCCTAATTCTGCCATACTTGGTTTAAAAAGTTCACGAAGTCTATAATCTTGCATTAATTTAACAAATACACAGAAAGCTTCTTCTTCTGGCATCTGCATTAGGAGGAAAAAAGCAACATAGGTTAATGTTCTGTGATACGCAAATAAGCTAAACATATTTAAACTAAGTACCCATCCAACTATAAACAATGTTGTTATTTTGGTTTTTATTGTCACTAACTTTTTCTTTTACTGGAGCATAATTGCTTTGCAATGTTGTATTAGTTTCTGTACAATGAAGTGAATCAGCTATATGTATATATATATCCCCTCCCTCTTGGACCTCCCTCCCACCCATCCCCCTCCATCCACCCATCCAGGTTGTCACAGAGCACCCATCCTAGCTTCCTGTGCATTATAGCATGTACCCACCATCTATTTTACACATGGTAGTGTATATATGTCAATCCTGAGTGCCATGTGGTACAATATTAAGAGCAATGCACTAGAAATCAGAAGCTTCTAATTTCCCATTCTATCACCGACAATGAGAAGTTAGACAAATCTTACAGCCTCTGAGACCAGCTGCCTCACTTGCCTAACTCATCAATTCAACCAACAAATATTCATTTAAAGCCAGATACTTCTCTCTCTCTCTGAGTATATACCAGTGAACAAAATAAACAGTATCTACCCTCAAGGAGACTGAACCTTCTACTTGGGGGAGACAGATAATACATGGAATAAATCAATTAACATATATGTCAGATGGTGAGAAGTGCTATGGAAATAAAACAAAGTAGAGCAACAGGGAATCCCGGGGAGCTACACTGCTATTTATATATAGATAGGTCAGGGAAAGTCTCTTGATAAGGTAACATTTGAGCAAAATACTGAAGTAAGGGAACAACTGAGGAAAGAACAGTTCTGGGAAAATAATACAAAGGTCTTGAAATGGAATCATAATTGGCATGCTCAAGGAACAATGAATAGGGGACTACTAAATTAGTAGTAATGTTACAAATGAAAGTATGGTTATGGAGGAGAAATAAAGGGAACAAATTACATAGGATTTTAGAAGCCACTGTAAGGATGTGGACTTTTACATTAAGTGAGATAGGAAGCCTTTCAAGGGTTCCAAGCAGAAACAATATGGCATAAGTGTTAAAAGAACTTGTAAAATAAGTTTTAAAAAAACCTGTAATTAGAGTTTTAAAGGTTTCAATTTCACATTTTATGTGTAACTCCCTAGATAATCATATCAACTAGGATAATGAATGTAAAAGCTCTTTAATAAGAATATGCAGGCACATAACACTTATACAAATTATTTTGTGGGTTTTTTTTTTTTTTTTTTTTTTGGCCTGCCACACGGCATGCGGGGATCTTAGTTCCCCAACCAGGGATGGAACCCATGCCCCCTGCAGTGGAAGCGTGGAGTCCTAACCACTGGACGGCCAGGGAATTCCCATGTGGCTTTTCTTAAAATAAAATTTTCTAATGTTCATTCACTCACATTATACCAGTGTGTTTCAAAAGACCCTCAAAGGGTCTCTAGGCACTCTTCTTACTGAAGACTACTTTTATTAACAATACACTTTTCCTGGCCTTGACACAGTCATGGACAGGAGCCAAGAGTTATTCTTGGCAAAACCCATACTTCCTTCTTTCCTCCCAAGACACATAGCCACAATTTTGCCTTGGAGACCATCCTTATTAATCCTGTCAGGGTTTATAGCCCCACTGATTTTTATATCAGTTACTACAAGAAACCATACCTCCCAGAACTCTCATCCCATGTGCTTGGTTCTATTGCTCCCATCATTTAACCCCATTTCCAATATTCCCGAAACATTTCCACAGTACTTTCTGAAACTGATAATACGCCATCAACAAAATATCCTACCTATACCCTCAATCTGTTTACCAAATGTTCTTTCACTGTCTTTCCCTAAGTGAAACCTGATTCCCCCGAAGAATAGTTCAACACTGAAACCTGGCTCTCTCCTGAGGTGACTGTTTTCTCTCCCAGAGCACTGGAAGAGGCCTGGGGTAGAGAGGTTTATGTCCCTCCTTGGACCTCAGTGCCTCATTGCCATTGCATTAACTGCCCCTTCTCTCTGAAACATATACCAGCAGATATTACCCTTTACTCCTCTTTTTTGCAGCATCTACAAACCTCTGGATCAACCCCCAACCCTAAACTCCACTCATTTTCATGAGGATTAATTCCCTGGCCTAGCAGATCTTTGACTCCTTTCCTCCAATGATCCTGGCAGGTAGTTACTAAATGCAGGCTCTAGGGCCACACTACCTGTGGTTCAAATCCCAGAGTGATACTTTTAAAGTATGAATCAGGTCACATCACTCCACTGCTCAAAAAACTCTAGTGCCTCCCCATATCCTCAGTAAAAATCAAAATGCTTACAAGGTTCTACATGATGTGGCCCCTTACTACTTCTCCAAACTCATCTCCCACAACTACCTTCCGCTTTCCACTTCTCCCTCCACCCCTCAACTCCAGTCACAGTGAGAATGAGTCAATTTATCTCCCTTTTTTGCCTTCTAAGAACTTCTTCTCCTCTGAACATATCAAATAATTCATTCCCTCTCTCCTCCACAATAGCACTGATATAGAAATTGGGAGAAGGTTTTAAAAATGGTGATATTTTAAAAAATAAGTTGAAATGATTGAATAAAAGACCAAAAGGAGGTAAAAAAAAATACTATCACTGGGTCCCTCTCAAAAAGATTGAAAGGATAGTCACAAAATGAAAAAGTGTGACACCAAGTAAAATATAAACATGAAGAACAATCACCCAGTTGTTTTACAGTCATTCCCTTTATTATAAAGAAATCTGCACACTTGAGTCTTACAGCAATGTGTTGCTACCTACTTTCTCTCTGACACTGAGTTAATAAGAATCACTGAGTTCTGAACTCAGTGCAGAAATGAGTTGCAAAAACAAGCCTACATGACTCAAATGAAGTTATCTCCAAGGTTTCTTTTCAGATCATATTTTAGTCTAAGACTAAATATAGAGTATGATAGACTTTTTTTTTTAATTTCGATAAGGCTGGAGAGGTAACACAAATGCTATTTCCCTTCAAAGTTATGACTGATTGTCCCTGTCCTTGACTTCTGAAAACACCCCACCCAAAGTAAGTCACTGCCAATGGAAATACATGTTATATCTCCAGGGCAGTAAAAGTGACTGAGTACCTCTATTTTAGAGCCTATAGTAAAACAGGCATAACAAGCCCTCAGCTCTGTGATAAATAAAATTACTGTATAAATTTCCAAAGACATTGCACATCATAAGTAAGATTTTCTTTTCTTTTCTTTCTTTCTTTCTTTTTTTTTTTTGTGGCTGCGCCACATGGCATGTGTGATCTTAGTTCCCCAACCAGCGATAGAACCCGCCAGGGAAGTTCCATAAATAAGATTTTCATACCAACACTTTAATCAGTCCTCCTTGGCTGGGAAAAGATTATTCTTCATTAAATATTGACATATAAGTTAAGATTTAAAACTAGATACAGGCTTTAGAGAATATTATGGTCCAAATGTAGATAAGGTGAAATTTGATTTAATGGCAGGATATCTATTGTATGCTATTTTCAACACTTTTAATATTTTAAAATGCAAACTAAATGTTCCTATTTAGACTATGTTTAGGGGGAAGTACCCAATATCCACTTACTAAAACACGGATGATATTTAAGTTCTCCAACTTTAATAAAGAACTTAATTGGACATTTAATACTTATACTAACTTACCTGCATAAGCAACAATCCAACTATAAAAGCACTTCCTTGACAATAACCAACCTCACGATCCACTAAAGAATATGCCTAAAAAGTAAAAAATGTTGTTCAAAATACTTTAACATGATATATCATACCTTCCTTCTCTAAAAGCCTAAAGACAGTAAGAAGGTGGATTAAAGACCATTTATTTTTTAGAGAAGCTCTTGCTTGCTTTGTTGTAGATGTTATCCTATCCTGTAAGTATTTTAAAAGCAAATGATTTATTACATAAAATTTTATTTTGATGATTTCCCAGTTAGGAACTGACAACTCCTAAGGACAAGAAAATAAAGGAATTTATACTCAGGAAAATGACAAAGCTTAAAAATCATTAAAAATATATATGTGACAAAGATCAAAACTAGAGTAGAATGAAGGTAAAGCACTGACAAAACTGAAATGATTTAATAAGAAATCAATATTCCACGGAGGTAGCTAGAAGGAAAAGGAATTATGCAAAGGGAAAAGGCAACACTGGAGAAAAAATTACAATGGCACACACTTTTAAGGGCTAAGAGCTCTTAGCAATGCTGGCCACAGCAAGCAAAAAATTTGCTCCCAGATTGTGAAACTCATAGAAGGTGAATTATTCATTCTCATGGAAGATCTTCTCTATGGTATGTATAGTGATTTATAGGTTATTTGATTTCAGTCAAGTAATACCAAGCAATGTGAGGAATTTTCTAAGAGTTCTCCAAACTAGACAATAATCTAGCGTCAGAATTAAAGCCAAAATTATGCTAAAGTCAAATTTATTGACAAAGCAACTGATTACTGGGGTGAGTTCATACTTCATTATGAGAAATGTTTAATTTCAGCCTCCTGAGAATTCATTTCATCTCAAAAAATGAATAAATCAAACTTACCTTCATTACATTAAACAAAACCTCCTGTCCAAGACTATCTTTTTCCTTAAAAAAATTGTGTTCAGGATAAGTTCTAGCAATGTCCCTTCGGATCAGTTTTTCACAAGGTGAGGTCATTTTCAGGAGTTCTGAATACTGATCCTTAATTGGCATACTTTGTGCACTGCACAAAAGTTGCCAAACTATTGCTCTAAAATGATGGGGTATCCCTTTACGAACAAGTTCCTACAAATAAAAATAAAAATAAAAATGTTTAAGTGACTTATTTAGACTTCCTACCTTGAAAGCCAAAGAAGACTTATTGGAGGTTGGAGTAGAGTAAATGACTTTCTCAAATTTATAATTCACAACTACTTTTATAATAAGACTAGGGAACTTTTTAACCAAGGCTAAGATTTGGCTAAGATACGGGTATATTCTGTTCTGATCAGAGGGACAACAATGCCATGGATAAATTCTTGTCATTTCACTCAGAGTATGGCTTCTAAAGGCATCAAGGACCTGATAATCTGCAGAGCTGTGGATGATGGCACTGTAACCATCATCTTTCAAAGGGTTGTTTTATGTTTTAAAATAAAAAAAGTAAAATACTGGTAACTGAAGGATGTAGGATGTCACATCTTCCATTTCTGAATCTATAAAATAAGAGAATTTAATATCTAAAATAATTTTCAGCTATATATATATTTCTACAATTAGGAGACCTCTATAACAATTGATAGTTACAAACCAAAACTTCTATGGGCACAAATATATAAAGCAGACCTCTTCATCATAGCACTTGGGAAGTACTAGAATCTGATTTTTTTTAATCCTCTATTAATTGATGCCTCATGCCCTTTGGGATAAGAGGAAGGACTTAAGCAAAGAATATGAATACCTTAACTTGCTTTTCCTTCTTTTTGCGCACATCTTCCCATTCATTAACAATTCTTCCCCAAAGAATCCAAGAGTCTTCTTCAAGGTGACTGAGGTTGCTGGAGGCTGATGAACTTGATACAAGGGAGGAGCCACTGTTTCTTCTTGATCCATTTACAGATCTTAAAGATTTACTATCTGTTTCTAACAATCTAAAACATAATTAAAAATTGCTCAACATCTCACTGTGACACTAGATGACATGATGATACTTAAGAGCTTCACTACTGCAATTTAGCCATGGTTTTAAAATATATATAATTTCAATAATATTTGGTCGGCATCTATAAAATTAACTGCTGTATTTTTTCTACTAAGCATAGCAATTTCAAAATTTGAAATAGTAAATTATGTTAAATATTTTACTATTAGTCCCCTCATAATTTCCCTTCATCACCACTAAACATTCAAATTAAAAGAAATCTTCTGGTGAGAAAAGTGATTGGGAGGGCTTCAGGAAAAAAAAAAAACTACTTGGAAGAGGTATAACCAATTCTATGGAAGAACTAACCCTATCATGTTTACAATGTGTCTAGGGCTAAAAAAGTAAGGCAGACACACAAATTAATCAAATCCCTAGTCTTTTTTCATTTTGCTTTTACCGAAGCATAACTAACCTGCCCAAACAAAAAGTGTTTTGTTTGGCCCATGCAATGTTTGAGTAAAAAAATGAATTATTACTAAAACTAAAATGAGGAGATTTCATTTATCTGTTTATATACACAGATATTTATATTTATTTACAATTCTGGATTTTCTTGAAAAATAAAAAGATAGGGCAAAACTAGGCCCACATTCCTAAACAGAAACAACAGGATGTAGCAGAATAGGAGCTTCTCCCTTTAAATGAGAAAGGACTTTAATCCACTAACTCTCCATAATCCCTACTATCTCCCAAAAACTCAGGCCAACTAACAGCTGTCACTTATTATTGGACTTGAGCTTTTAAACTGAAACGTCTTTACTCTTAAGGCCCTGTTTAAGGCCTCTTCCTTATCTGTAGAATGATGGGTTAAGATAATTTCAGAGATCCAGTCCATGACTCATTACAACATCAAATCCATTATTTCTTTCACATGTACACAGGCTATTAAAAAAAAAGGCTGGAAAAATGTGGCTCTATCATTATAAAGATGTAAATTATATGTCATTCAATAGATTATTAAAACATCTGTTTGGGTATTTGACATGGCTACTATTTACTTCCAGTAACTCCTTCAGAAAATAATCTGCTTAGACGAGAAATGCTCCCAATACTAATTTATGATATATAAAAACTAATTAAGAAAAGAAACATATGAGTCAAATTATACCTAGATTATAAAAACACCCTTTGTGAGCCAGATTTATATCTTGCTCATCTTTATATCCCTTCATATCATCTTTGTATTTAGCTCAATACAAAGTACACTGAACACTGACTGAATTGAAATAAAATCAAAATCCTCATATTAAAAAATACCGTCAAATACCAGATAGTCATATCCAATAACACAGTAATATAAACTGTACTCATTCTATCCTTATTCATGGGATAATTTAATACATTTTTATGGCAACAATAAATTAAATAAAATGTCCCAAATATTCCTAGGAACAGAAAAACTTACAAAACAGCCAAATTCAGGGTCAACTCTTTGCTATAAATATTCTTTATCAGAAAAAACTAATTAGGACTTCCCTGATGGTGCAGTGGTTAAGAATCCGCCTGCCAATGCAGGGGACATGGGTTTGAGCCCTGGTCCGGGAAGATCCCGCATGCTGCGAAGAAATTAAACCCATGCTCCACAACTACTGAGCCTGCGCTCTAAAGCACGCAAGCCACAACTACTGAAGCCCGCACGCCTAGAGCCCATGCTCCGCAACAAGAGAAGCCACCACAAAGAGAAGCCCGCCCACCACAAGGAAGAGTAGCCCCCGCTCGCCGCAACTAGAGAAAGCCCGCATGCAGCAACGAAGACCCAATGCAGCCAAAAATAAATAAATAAAATAAATTTGTATAAAAAAGAAAAAACTAATTAATGATAATGTTTTGCTTTAAATACTATTTTTCCATGTTATTTTAGTAAGTCCATAATATATCTTATGAAAAAATTAGTGTATGTATATAAGTAATTTTATGTATGACTCTAAACCTTAAGAATTATAAATGGAATACAGAAACAAACTTTACAGAAATAACCTGAACCTAAGTTCTTCATTTCACTTATTCACTGAATGCTTGCTATATGCCAAATAATTAAATTGCACCACTACCATTAACAAAGAGACATGGGGCCTCCCTGGTGGCGCAGTGGTTGAGAGTCCGCCTGCCGATGCAGGGGATACGGGTTCGTGCCCCGGTCTGGGAGGATCCCATATGCCGCGGAGCGGCTGGGCCCGTGAGCCATGGCCGCTGGGCCTGCGCGTCTGGAGCCTGTGCTCCGCAACGGGAGAGGCCACAACAGTGAGAGGCCCGCATACCACAAAAAAAAAAACAAAACAAAACAAAGAGACATGCAGTTAAAAAGAAAATAATAGTATTTCCTAAGCTAAACATAAATTTGAGATATAATGAAAGTATAGATGAAAAAGTACCCAAATAGAAGTTTTCTTTTCTTTTTTTTTTAAGAGTCAGAAGGGTCTCAGAGATCCCCACATTGTAACTTTAAGTATAAGCAGGAAAGCCAAGAATTCATGAGCAGATTAGACAAAAGTGTTAAGCAGTTCACCTTCAGAGGACAATGAAATAAGTAACATAAGCAAATATACAAAACTGTGAAAAACATTTACAAATGAAATATTCCAAGTAAAGAAATTACATTATATTGTCTCTGCCTTAATTCACATATTAAAAAAATGACTCAAAATGGACAATAGACCTGAATATAAAACCTAAAACTATATAACTCTTAGAAGAAAACAGGAAAAAGTCTTCACAACCTTGGAATAGGCAAAATTTGTTAACAGGACACAAGGATACACTAACAATAAAGGAAAAAACTGATTTAAGAAATACTAAACTGGACTTCAAACTTAAAAAGCTCTGTTTTAAGAAAATGAAAATGTATGTCACAAACTGAAAAAAAAATCCTCAACATATGCATATAACAAAAGATTGGTATCCAGAGTACATGAAGAACACTTAAAATTGATAATTAAGAAGGCAAACAACACATCTTTTTAAAAATGAGTAAGAGACTTAAACTGACACTTTCCAAAACAAAACAGTCAAGTGGTCAATAAGCAACTGAAAAACATTCAACATCCTTAGTCACCAGGGAAACCCAGGTTAAAACCACACTATGTACACATTAGAATGGCTACAATTCTACAGATTGGTCATACCAAGTGTGGCTAAAGATGGGAGCAGTTGTGACTTTCATATAACCATGTCAGGAGTATGTAAGAGTTCAACCACATTGAAGAACTGTTTGGCAATTCTTTTTTTTTTTTTTTTTACATCTTTATTGGAGTATAATTGCTTTACAATGGTGTGTTAGTTTCTGCTTTATAACAAAGTGAATCAGTTATACATATACATATGTTCCCATATCTCTGCCCTCTTGCGTCTCCCTCCCTCCCACCCTCCCTATCCCACCCCTCTAGGTGGTCACAAACCACCGAGCTGATCTCCCTGTGCTATGCAGCTTCTTCCCACTAGCTATCTATTTTACATTTGGTAGTGTATATATGTCCATGCCACTCTCTCACTTTGTCACAGCTTACCCTTCCCCCTCCCCATATCCTCAAGTCCATTCTCTAGTAGGTCTGTGTCTTTATTCCTGTCTTACCCCTAGGTTCTTCATGACATTTTTTTCCCTTAGATTCCATATATATGTGTTAGCATATGGTATTTGTCTTTCTCTTTCTGACTTACTTCACTCTGTATGACAGTCTCTAGGTCCATACACCTCACTATAAATAACTCAATTTCGTTTCTTTTTATGGCTGAGTAATATTCCATTGTATATATGTGCCACATCTTCTTTATCCATTCATCTGATGATGGACACTTAGGTTGTTTCCATCTTCTGGCTATTGTAAATAGAGCTGCAATGAACATTTTGCTACATGACTTTTTTTGAATTATGGTTTTCTCAGGGTATATGCCCAGTAGCGGGATTGCTGGGTCATATGGTAGTTCTATTTGTAGCTTTTTAAGGAACCTCCATACTGTTCTCCATGGTGGCTGTACCAATTCACATTCCCACCAGCAGTGCAAGAGTGTTCCCTTTTCTCCACACCCTCTCCAGCATTTATTGTTTCTAGATTTTTTGATGATGGCCATTCTGATTGGTGTGGGGTGATACCTCATTGTTTTGATTTGCATTTCTCTAATGATTAATGATGTTGAGCATTCTTTCATGTGTTTGTTGGCAGTCTGTATATCTTCTTTGGAGAAATATCTATTTAGGTCTTCTGCCCATTTTTGGATTGGGTTGTTTGTTTTTTTGTTATTGAGCTGCATGAGCTGCTTGTAAATTTTGGAGATTAATCCTTTGTCAGTTGCTTCATTTGCAAATATATTCTCCCATGCTCAGGGCTGTCTTTTGGTCTTGTTTATGGTTTCCTTTGCTGTGCAAAGGCTTTGAAGTTTCATTAGGTCCCATTTGTTTATTTTTGTTTTTATTTCCATTTCTCTAGGAGGTGGGTCAAAAAGGATCTTGCTGTGATTTATGTCATAGAGTGTTCTTCCTATGTTTTCCTCTAAGAGTTTTATAGTGTCTGGCCTTACATTTAGGTCTTTAATCCATTTTGAGTTTATTTTTGTGTATGGTGTTAGGGAGTGTTCTAATCTCAAACTTTTACAGGTAACTGTCCAGTTTTCCCAGCACCACTTATTGAAGAGGCTGTCCTTTCTCCACTGTACATTCCTGCCTCCTTTATCAAAGATAAGGTGACCAGGGCTTCCCTGGTGGCGCAGTGGTTGAGAGTCCGCCTGCCGATGCAGGGGACAAAGGTTCGTGCCCAGGTCCGGGAAGATCCCACATGCCACGGAGCAGCTAGGCCCGTGAGCCATGGCCGCTGAGCCTGCGTGTCTGGAGCCTGTGCTCCACAGCGGGAGAGGCCACAACAGTGAGAAGTCCGTGTACCGCAAAAAAAAAAAAAGATAAGATGACCATATGTGCGTGGGTTTATCTCTGGGCTTTCTATCCTGTTCCACTGATCTATATTTCTGTTTTTATGCCAGTACCATACTGTCTTGATTACTGTAGCTTTGTAGTAAGTCTGAAGTCAGGGAGCCTGGTTCCTCCAGCTCTGTTTTTTGTTCTCAAGATTGCTTTGGCTATTCGGGGTCTTTTGTGTTTCCATACAAATTGTGGAATTTTTTGTTCTAGTTCTGTGAAAAATGCCAGTGGTAGTTTGATAGGGATTGCACTGAATCTGTAGATTGCTTAGGGTA
Organism: Mesoplodon mirus; assembly: GCF_964341445.2. NCBI lineage: Eukaryota > Metazoa > Chordata > Mammalia > Artiodactyla > Ziphiidae > Mesoplodon > Mesoplodon mirus. The sequence continues at coordinate 88,208,629 of NC_138978.1, forward strand.
GTAGGGTCATTTTCACAATGTTGATTCTTCCTATCCAAGAACATGGTATATCTCTCCATCTATTTGTATCATCTTTAATTTCTTTCATCAGTGTCTTATAATTTTCTGCATACAGGTCTTTTGTCTCCTTAGGTAGGTTTATTCCTAGATATTTTATTCTTTTTGTTGCAATGGTAAATGGGAGTGCTTTCTTGATTTCACTTTCAGATTTTTTTGGCAATTCTTTACAAAGTTAAACATATTTTTATATGACACAGCAAGAGAAATGAAAACCTACATCCAGAAAAAGACTTGCAATTGAACATTCAGAAGAGCTTTATTCATAATAGCCAAAGCCCAGAAACAACCCCAGTATTCAGAAAAATAATCAAATTGTGATATATTCATTCACTGCAACACTATTCAGCAATAAAAAGAAACAAACTTTGATACATACATGAATCTTATAAACATTAGGTGAAAGAAGCCTGATGCAGACAAATACATGCTATATGATTCCACTTATAAGAAGTGCAAGAACAAGTCTTCACATATTGTAGAAGAAAAGCCTTCCTAAACATGACACCAAAAGCATAAGTAACAATAAAGAATATATATAAATTGGACTCACCAAAGTTTTAAATGTTTTGTACCTCACTGGATGCCATCAAGGAAGTGAAAACAGGGACTTCCCTGATGGTGCATTGGTTAAGAATCCACCTGCGAATGCAGGGGACACAGGTTTGAGCCCTGGTCTGGGAGGATCCCACATGTTGTGGAGTGACTAAGCCTGTGCGCCACAACTGCTGAGCCTGCGCTCTAGAGCCCATAAGCCACAACTACTGAGCCCACGCGCTGCAGCTATTGAAGCCCACGTGCCTATAGCCCATGCACTGCAACTAGAGAAGCCACTGCAATGAGAAGTCCGCACACCGCAACAAAGAGTAGCCCCCACTCGCCGCAACTAGAGAAAGCCCATGCGCAGCAACGAAGACCCAACACAGCCAAAACTAATAAATAAATAAAAATAAATAAATAATTTAAAAAATGAAAAAATAATAAAAAATAAATAAAATAAAAAGAAAGTGAAAAGAAAACCCACAGAATGGGAAAAATATTTGTAACCCATGAGTCTTGTATCTAGAATACATAAATAACTCTTACAACTCAATAAGAAAAAGACAAACAAACCAATTTATAAATGGGTACAGGGACTTCCCTGGTAGCACAGTGGTTGAGAATCCACCTGCCAGTGCAGGGGCCACGGGTTCGAGCCCTGGAAGATCCCACATGCCGCGGAGCAACTAAGCCCGTGCACCACAACTACTGAGCCTGAGCTCTAGAGCCCGCGAGCCACAACTACTGAGCCTATGTGCCACAACTACCGAAGCCCATGAACATAGAGCCCATGCTCCACAACAAAGAGTAGCCGCCGCTTGCCGCAACTAGAGAAAGCCTGTGCGCAGCAACGAAGACTCAAGGCAGGCAAAAATTTATTAATTAAAAAAAATAAAGCAATCATTAAAAAAAATAAAAAATAAATAAAACGGGCACAGAGTAAGAATAGACGATTCTCCAAAGATATAGAAATGGCCAATAAACACATAAAAAGATGCTCAACATCACTAATGATTAGGGAAATGTCAATCAAAACCATAGCAACACACCACTTCACAACCACTAGTGTGGCTATAATCGAAAGGACAAATAATAAGTGTTGGTGAAGATATGGAGACACAGGAACCCTCAGACACTACTGATGGGAATATAAAGTGGTTAAAACCACTTCGGGAAATAGTCTGGCAATTCCTTAAATGGTTAAACATAGAATTACCATACGAGTCAGCCATTCCACTCTTAGGTATATATTCAAGAGAAATGAAAATCTATGTCCATACAAAACTTATACAACTAATTTTCATGGCAGCATTATTCATAATAGCCAAAAAGTGGAAACAATTCAAATGTCCATCAAGTGCTGAATGAATAAAAACACTGGTATATCCATAAGGTGTAATATCATTCAGTCTTGAAAATAAATGAAGTAGTGATACATGTTACAACATGGATGAACCTTGAAAACACTATGCTAAGTGAAAGAACCAGTCACAAAAGGAAACATATTGTATGATTCCATTTATAGGAAATAGCTAGAATTCAGAAAGTAGATTAGATGTTGCCGAGGGCTGGAGTGGGAGTAAGGGGAACAAGGAGGAATGGGCAGTGGCTGCTAATGGATACAAAGTTTCTTCTGGGGGTGATGAAAATGTTCTAAAATTGGTTGTGGTGACTGGTTGCACAACTCTGTGAATATATGAAAAAACACTCAATTGTACACTTCATATATGTGAACTGCAGTATATGAATTATAGCCCCCAAATGCTGTTATATCGAAAAAAGAACGAAATATATCCATGGCAATAAAAATCAGATGAAAAGTTTCAGGTGGTGGGGTTGCTAAAAAGGGCACCAATGAATATTCTAAGATGACAGAAATTGTCTCCCTGTTAATGGCCTGTGGGTTATACACAGGTGTATACATCTATCAAAGCTCTAACTGTACACTTAAGAATTGTGCATTTCTCTGTTGCAAATTATACATCAACTTTATAAAAATGTATTAAAAATACTGTCTCTGGTTAATGACATTAGGGGTAGTGAGAATTAGGTGAGAAACTACTGCTTTTTATTACTAGAAGCCCTTCAGAATTGTTTTAAAAACCGTGACTATTACTATCACAAAAAAACAGTAACTGTTTTTGATATATTAAGTGTATCTATTTCATAAAGAAAGGTAAGTATGAATACTACTTCCTTTCTCTTTTTTCAAATTTGTTGGTCACTCTATCAAAATTTAGAATTTTCTAAGGAAAAACTTTATAATTTTTTTCCAGTGCTATGGATACAATGAAATCCTTCTGAGAAAACGTTAACATTTTCCAAAAGAAGTAACACTTGAATTGATACTATCAAGTCTCTCCCCACTAGCTACTTAGTCATGGTATGCAGGAGAAGAATTTACATACTAATTAAGAATAGGTAGACCTTACAGAATGTGTAATTAGAATCATATACTTTTATTTCTTTTTCCTAAAAGCAGTGATTAAAAAAAAAAAAAAAAAAAAAAAAAAAAAAAACCTCAGGAAGACTCCTAGACAGGTTGCCACCTAGTTTAAATTGAATTAAAATACTCTTGACACGGTAGTAGAGGCACACTGCCTGAAAATGTTTCCAAAGACTTTAGCCTGGCAATTGAGAAAGTGGTAATACAACATTACTCATGATCCATGGGCTAGTGAGAAGTCTGTTCAAAACTTATTCAGTTATCTTCCTCTTCCCAGAGCACATGGGTTCACTGCCTTGCATGGATTTACTGTAATTAAAAAAATAAATAAATAAAAGGAAACTACCTTCCCACCCCATCATAATTTCCTTATGACTAATAAGAAGAAATTTATCAAATTAAGGAAAAGAATACTGGCCTGGTAGGAATACTGTATGCTATAATCAAAGGCATTCCCCATAGGTATGTGTGGCCTGCTGCTATACAATAATTCAGAGGCCCAAATTTATTCATCCTCCTAGAATGCTGCCAGACTACGACATCAGAGTTGAATCTCTACTGACTGGAGAATAAATACATAGTCCTCGGTCTCCTAGCTAAGCAATTCCAAATCTCTGTACCTCCAGCTCTAAGGGCCACATTCAAAATGGTTACAGCTCCACATTATCTGAGGTGGAGGTGCTAAAGCCAATTATCAGTTGGACTTCAAATAGTATCAAGGATGGAAAAAGTCTAGGATTGTCTGCTTGCAGAAGCTTAGAATACTTGGCAGAGAGAAAGCATTTCCAGTTCCCTAATAGATAGGACTAGGGACTAAAGTGAGAACAAGGGAATATGCCAACAAAGAGAGTAATCAGGGTCTTTGGGTCTTATTTTAGAGAGATTACCTTCACCATATTCCTGCTACTGAGAAGTGAACCTTCACCTCACCAAGGGATCACCTATCTGAGGAAAATGGTACTCTGTGCACTTCAATGATGGGTACATGAAAAAAAAAAGTAGCTTATGTATATAGCAGGACATATTTGATAAACATGAAAGAAAAAAAAACCCTCTACTTACTACAATACTATGAAAAATACAAAGGAGGAGAAGATAAAGAATGGGTTCTCTTTTGGGTTATTTGGAATAGAAGTACTTGTGAGACTTATCCATATAGATAAGAAGCCCAGAAGTTGAAAAGTCTACAAATGGAAATTGGGCAATTATTTGACAAACTTTTTGAATATCCTGCTGTACTCAGTATAATGCCTTCCTATGGATACCAGAAATAAGAGAGCAGGATACAAAAACGACAGGTCAACATGCCATTTGGGAATGTGTAAACTGCTAAGTTAATTTATAAAGAACTAAGGGAAGATCTAAGAAAGCTAAGGAAGAAAGCTGCTATACAAGAAAAACACTTGGAAAGCTAAATACACTGGCACTTTATTGCAGAGGGAGCAACTTTTCAAACATAAGGTTCAAACACTCTTGTAATGTTACACCAAACAAACAGGATATGAAAGTGCACGGAGAAAGACAGCAGCTTGCTGGCTAAAAGAAAGGCAAATCAATAGCAACAAAATACACGTCTGACTCACAGGAGTCACACCCTTTCACAGCAACATCATCAAGCACATATACAAGTCTCAGAACAAGAGAAACAAGAAGGGACAATTAAGAGAAAAGACAAGGAATTAGCGCAGGAAACAATTCAGAGACAACTCAGGAGGGAGGTGCCTAAACGACAAGAATCTCTCCAGTTCTGAAAGCATAAGGGTTTTCTTTGGCTTTTGTTTCTTTAAGATGAGATCTCAGAGAAGGGGAATGCAGGAGTCTTGCAGCCCCCTCTCAAATATTCTGATCAGAAACTGATGGTTGGCAATCTGTATATATTCTTGGGAGAAATGTCTATTTAAGTCTTCTACCCATTTTTGGCTTGCATTGTTTGTTTTTTTGATATTGAGCTGCATGAGAGGCTTGTAAATTTTAGAGGTTAATCCTTTGTCAGTTGCTTCATTTGCAAATATTTTCTCACATTCTGAGGGCTGTCTTTTTTCTTGTTTATGGTCTCCTTTGCTGTGCAAAAGCTTTTAAGTTTCATTAGGTCCCATTTGTTTATTTTTGTTTTTATTTCCATTTCTCTAGGAGGTGATTTATGTCATAGAGTGTTCTATGTTTTCCTCTAAGAGTTTTATAGTGTCTGGCCTTACATTTAGGTCTTTAATCCATTTTGAGTTTATTTTTGTGTATGGTTTTAGGGAGCGTTCTAATTTCATTCTTTTACAGGTAGCTGTCCAGTTTTCCCAGCACCACTTATTGAAGAGGCTGCCTTTTCTCCATTGTATATGCTTGCCTCCCTTATCAAAAATAAGGTGACCATATGTGCATGGGTTTATCTCTGGGCTTTCTATCCTGTTCCATTGATCTATATTTCTGTTTTTGTGCCAGTACCATACTGTCTTAATTACTGCAGCTTTGTAGTATAGTCTGAAGTCTGGGAGCCTGATTCCTTCAGCTCTGTTTTTCTTTCTCAAGATTGCTCTGGCTGTTTGGGATATTTTGTGTTTCCATACAAATTGTGAAATTTTTTGTTCTAGTTCTGTGAAAAATGCCATTGGGGGCTTCCCTGGTGGCGCAAGTGGTTGAGAGTCCGCCTGCCGATGCAGGGGACGCGGGTTCGTGCCCCAGTCTGGGAGGATCCCACATGCCGCGGAGCGGCTGCGCCCGTGAGCCATGGCCGCTGAGCCTGCGCGTCCGGAGCCTGTGCGCCGCAACGGGAGAGGCCACAACAGTGAGAAGCCCGCGTACCGCAAAAAAAAAAAAAAAAAAAAAAAAAAAAAAAAAAAAAAAAAAAAAAAAAAAAATGCCATTGGTAGTTTGATAGGGATTGCACTGAATCTGTAGATTGCTTTGGGTAGTCTAGTCACTTGCACAGTGTTGATTCTTCCAATCCAAGAACACGATATATCTCTCCATCTGTCTGTATCATCTTATTCTTTCATCAGTGTCTCATAGTTTTCTGCATACAGGTCTTTTGTCTCCTTAGGTAGGTTTATTCCTAGGTATTTTACTCTTTTTGTTGCAATGGGAAATGGGAGTGTTTCCTTAATTTCTCTTTCAGATTTTCATCATTAGTGTATAGGAATGCAAGAGATTTCTGTGCCTTAATTTTGTATTCTGCTACTTTACCAAATTCATGGACTAGAGAACAGTATGGAGGTTCCCTAAAAAACTAAAAATAGAACTACCATGCGACCCAGCAATCCCACTACTGGGCATAAACCCTGAGAAAACCATAATTCAAAAAGAGACATGTACCACACTGTTCACTGCAGCTCTATTTACAATAGTCAGGACATGGAAGCCACCTAAGTGTCCATCAACAGATGAATGGATAAAGAAGATGTGGCACATATATACAGTGGAATATTACTCAGCCATAAAAAGAAATGAAATTGAGTTATTTTTAGTGAGGTGGATGGACCTAGAGACTGTCATACAGAGTGAAGTAAGTCAGAGAAAAATAAATACCTTATGCTAACACATATATAGAGAATCTTAAAAAAAAAAAAAAAAGGTTCTGAAGAGCCTAGGGGCAGGACAGGAATGAAGATGTAGATGTAGAGAATGGACTTGAGGACACAGGTAGGGGGAAGGGTAAGCTGTGACTAAGTGAGAGAGTAGCATGGACTTATATATACTACCAAATGTAAAATAGATAGCTAGTGGGAAGCAGCCCCATAGCACAGGGAGATCAGCTCCGTGCTTTGTGACCACCTAGAAGGGTGGGATAGGGAGGGTGGGAGGGAGATGCAAGAGGGAGGAGATATGGGGATATATGTATATGTATAGCTGATTCACTTTGTTATAAAGCAGAAACTAACACACCATTGTAAAGCAATTATAATCCAATAAAGATGTTTTATTAAAAAATTGAAAAAAAGAAACTTATGGTTTACTGATTGCTTTACACAGACATTCCAGACAGAAAGCATAGACATTGCAGACTGAAGCTAAGCTAGCTGCAACAGAAATAGTAAAATAAATTCTTTTAATTAATCATATCATCAAACTCCTCAGGAAATCAGACAATGGATTAAAAATTTAAAACAATCCTATGAAAAGAAAAAGAATAAAGAGTTCGAGTGAAGATCTAAAGGCTTCTCCTATGATTAAAAATACATGAATTTTTAACGCAAAGACTTGAAAATACATGTTTTGTTCAGAAGCTTTTTACTACTTCCTTAAATGTTCATGGCTGTGTTATAGAGAGTATCCTTAGGAAAACTGAGGTAATACTGTGGTGGTAAAATTATAAACATAAAAGTTAGATCACCTAGATCAGCACTGTCCAACAGAAATATAATGCAAGCCCCTACATAATTTTAAATATCCTAATAGCCAAATTTAAAGTATAAAGAAATAGTTGCAATTAATTTAAATAATTTATCAAATATAGTCAAAATATTACATATTTTTAGTATGTAATCAAAATTTTTTTAATTAATGAGATTTTTTCCCCCCAAATCAGCTTTTCAAAATCTAGAGTATATTTTACTCTTACAGCCCATCAGAATTTAGACCAGCAACATTTCAGGAGCTCAACTGTCACATATGGCTAATGACTTCCATATTGGACAGTGTAGACTTAGATATTGGTAGGATACAAAGATATATAAATTGAGGTTTCAAAGATTCCTGCTTACCATATTTTAAAAAATAAATAAAATACATTTACTTTAGTTTAGAAGAACCATTTCCTCATCCTCATATTTCACCCCCCAAAATCTGCTAAAAAGTAAAATCTGATTCTAAATAACAGAATGCAAAAGGAAACAAACATGGTTGCAATGTCAAACTTTTAAACCACAAAAATAATGGCCCGTTTAAAATTTAAATAAGCACTATTCCCCTCCTTAATTAAAATGCATTGCTATTACGCTTGAACCTTACCTTCTTAAATTCATCTCAGCCAAAGCCTTTGTATTTTGAAAATGAAAAACACATTTAACACAGAAAAAAAAATAGCTGTCCCATTTCAACTTCAAGGCTATCAATAATTAACTTTCATCAAACAGATCTTTGACATTGTATTGAACCATTTCTTCACATTTTCCTGGGGTTGCCAGATGCACTGATTTTTAGAAAGTGATAACTGCAGTAAAACTATGGGAAGGAAAAACAGTTTCTTTATAGAATTTGGTATTTTCATGTTTCTTCAATTTTAATTTTCTAAAATACTGCCAAAGTATTTTACTCTTTCTCATTCAAAGATGGTTAAACAACACAAGAGATTCATCTACATTTGCAAAAGAGAAGAAGAAATCCTAAATAAAAGCATCTCCCCTGTTAGAAGTAACAGTAGTGTCTCAATTTTTACTTTAGATACATAACTTGCATATCTATGTTACAAACCACAGAAGTGGTCAGAGAAAATTTAGTTTATTATTCTTGCAATTTTTTCTTGGACTTAATACATTGCTGGGGTACTAGAGCAGAACAGAGGAAGGTGAGCTAGATCTTAGTGTTTGTCATTTTATTTTTTATTAAAGTCAGAAAGATGTGTTTTTCCACCAGGATTGTTCTCCTAAGGCAAAACAAAATATTGCTACATTTACCCATTCTCTACACATAAATCCTTCCCATGGATTCTGAGTTTTAATGATTTTTTTAAAAAGAGTGAGAGACTCAAAATGTGAACTCAAAAAAGTACAAAGTTTTGAGTAATTCCACACAAGAACAAAGGGTGAAAACCTGCCTCTTTTACTTCTTCAAAGTCTTACTTGTCAAAATCTCTTTTCTAGACATCTTTAAACAATTCTAACAATTATTATTTAATTGTTAACCTATATGCCAAGCACATCTAGTACTCTGGAATAAATTGTGAATTACTTGAGAAAAAGTTCATCTATACACACATCACTTGCAACAATTTTTATATGGTGTTTTCTATATTTTAGTTATACAGTAATTATTGATCATAACCATAAAAATAAATTCAACTTTGGTCATTTACAAACTCAGGGCCAAAGTTATCTTTTGTGCAAACTACTTTTCCATGTAAGAACCAATTCAAAACTTATAAATTCTTTACATCCTTTAGCACTATCTATAAGTGTTTTACTTTGCCAGTCCTGCCCTGGTTTTATATTCCACTAAGTTTTCCACACCATACACCTCCTTTTGTTCTCTTTAAGAGTCCCCACCACTTTGTTTTCTGTGAGCATCTATTTGCTCATAACTGCCTTCACACAACCCAACACTCCACTTTGCTCTTTCATGAGCCACTTCCAAATTCATCTTACCCAAGAAACTTTGCCAATCTACATATTATGCTAGAAAACTACCTCCTCCTAAAACCTCAACCAAAAGACTTTGCTCTAAATCTTTCAAATGTAATAAGCAAAGGGGCATAAAGTTAATACCAATACACACATAAAACCCACATAAAGTTATCATCATGTGGCACACCAAGCTTTCTATCTTACCCATCAAATGCTGAGAGCCGAAGAAAACCCTTTAAAAGCACTTTCTAGGAAACAATAATCAGAAGGGGACAATTTCTATTGCCAGGTTTGAATGGGCTAACATTAGGTCTTCTTCTAGGTGTTCATTTGGGCCAGGTTCAAAATCTCTAGCTTGTAAATTCTATTTCCAGGTAACTTCTTTCACGTCTCTATTTTCTGTCTCCATATCAACAGAAAGGGACCAAACCTGAGGACAGGTCATTTGAAAGCAAAAATTTCAACAACTACCTCAGCAATAAATTTTTTTAAAGCTGAGCAGAGTTAATATTCAGAATATATAAGACTTTGGCCAACAGGCAACAATGGACAGCAATTTCTGAAACTCAGGAGAAAAGTGGGGTAAGACCTTTGACTGCCATCTTACCTGCCATGAGAGAGTTTCCAGATTCTGGCATGCGTAGGAAGAATTCAACAGAACCTAGTGAACTTTCTCAACTGAGCAGAGCTGAGTGCATGAGGAGACCAAAGCGGCTAGTGTCCAAGGAACAGAGTATCAGAGAGGTAAGAAGTACACAAACAAGACCTTCAGAGATTGACAGAGGATACCCATTAAGTATTCAGCTGGGAACTGATCAGCACATGTTTGTAAGGAAACTACCCAAAGCTAGAGAAAAAAACCACCAGAAAAGATTAGATTTAACAGTGGCCACCATTCACACAGGGCCAGGAATAGTATCTGTCCCCACCGTCCAGACTGGAAAACCTGTTTCAAGGCATACTGGGTGAAGTACACAAAGGGTCGTGCCTCAGTAGGAGGGAGTAATAGCCATAGGCTGTACATTACTCCAGAGCAAATTCTTTCCAAGTAACTTAACTGCATTCTTGAACAAAGCTCAAGAATATTTATAGGAAAACAGCCAAACCAAGTGAGGTAAAATTCACAATGTGAGACATCCAATCAAATATTATCAGGCATGCAAAGAAGCAGAAAAATATAACCAATCAGAAGAAAAAGCAATTAATCAAAAGCAAACTGGTATTGATAGAAATGTTAGAACTACCAGACAAGGCCATTAAAAGTTATTAAGACTATATTCCTGTATATTCAAAACTTAAGTAGAGACATACAAACAACACTCAGCTCCACCTTCTAGAGATGAACAATGTGACAGATGGAAAAACACACTGGATAGGATTAATGGCAAATTAGACATGGCAGATCATAATATAGAGAACTTGAATACAAAGCAATAAAAATTTTCCAGAAAGTGAACACAGTATCAGTGAACTGTGGAACAACTTCAAGTGGCCTAATATTTGTGTAATTAAGAGTCACTGAGGAGGAGGATAGAAAGGAACAAAAAAATTTTGAAGGGGCTTCCCTGGTGGTGCAGTGGTTGACAGTCCGCCTGCCGATGCAGGGGACACGGGTTCGTGCCCCAGTCCAGGAAGATCCCACATGCCGCAGAGCAACTATAGGCCCATGAGCCATGGCTGCTGAGCCTGCATGTCCGGAGCCTGTGCTCCGCAATGGGAGAGGCCATAATAGTGAGAGGCCCGTGTACCACAAAAAGAAAAAAAAAAAAAAAAAAAAAAAGAACCAAAGAGCACCAGAAATAGAAGCTATGTAGGCAAATATAAGATTTTTTTCTTATTATTTCAATCTCATTTCAAAGATAATTGACTACTGAAGCAAAAATAATACTGTAGTATGGGGTTTATAACATATACAAAAGCAAAATGCATGATAAAACTAGCACAAAGGATTGGAGAGGAGAAATGGAAATGTACTATTCTAAGTTCTTACACTACGTGTAAAATGGTATGAGATCTCTTGAAGGCATACTGTGCTAAGTTAGTTAAGGATGTATACTATGAACTGCAAAGCAACCAGCAAAATAACAAAAAGTTATAGCCAATAAATCAACAAAAGATAAAACAGAATCATTAACATTTCATTCAGTCAAAAGGCCGAAAAATTAAAAGATAAAGAATAGTAAAACAAGATGACAAATATAAACATAACCATATCAAGAATTACATTAAATGTAAATGATCTATTTTCCTCAAAACCTAGAAAATACTATGTTAAGTAAAAGAAGCTAGTCGCAAAAGACTACCAATGAAATGTCCAGAATAGGCAAATCCATGGAGACAGAAAGTAAATTAGTGGTTACCAGCAGCTGGAAGGAGGGAGGAAAGGGGAGACTAATGGGTACAAAGTTTCTTTTGGGAGTCATAAAAATGTTCTGAAATTGGATAGGTGGTAATGTTTGCAGAACTCTGTGAGTGTACTAAAAATACCACTAAATTGTACACTTTAAAGGGATGGATTTTATGGTATGTGAATAATTAAGAGCACAATAACAATACAATAAAAATACTGGAAAAGGTGCTGAAATAATAATAAGCATATATTTTCTAAGATCCAGCAAGAAGATTCTAATCCCCACTTCACTCTATAAGGAGTGTGAGTATGTGATCTGCTTTGGCCAATAAAATGTGAGTTGAAGTTATGTGTATCACTCTCTAGCAGATGCTTTAAGATATATTTCCACTATTTGCCATGAGTCTGGTTTATCCTGCATAGGGGCTGGTCACTGGTCCAGAAATGAAGAAGTGTGCAGCAAAAATGTACTCAGCCTGCAGTTTGAGATGAACATTAATGTGAGCAAGAAATAAAATTTTGTCATAATTTTTTTAAAAAGTGATCTAATTACTGTAATTAAAAGGCAAAGCTTGTCAGATTGTATTTTAAAAAGCAAGAGCCACTATATGCTGTCTAACTGACAAACTTTAAAGATAAAGAAAAAAATAGAATAAAAGTAAAGGATGGAAAAATATATAAAATTTTAACATTATTCAAAAGAAAGCTACAGTGACTAGATGAGATAAAGTAGATTTCTAAGCAAACAATATTACTAGGGATAATGAGTGCATTTCACAACAGGACATAACAATTCTGAATGTTTATATACACAATAATAAAACTTCAAATTACATGAAAACAAAGACTGATAAAATTTAAAGAGAAATAAATCCACAATTATAGTTGGAGGTTTCAATACTCCTCTCTCAACAGCTGACATCAATATCTGATACAACAAGTAAACATAAAACCAGCAAAGATACAGCAGACTTGAATAACACTATCAATCAATTTGAATCAATTAACATTTATAGAATATACCACCAAACAACAGCTAAATACACAATCTTCTCAAGTGCACATAAAATATTTATCAAAACGGACCACACTCAGGACCATAAAATTTAAAGGGATGTTGCTAAAGCAGAGCTTTAGGAGAAACGTACAGCACTAAACACTTATATTAGAAAAGAGGAAAGATCACAAAGACATTACAAGGACACAAGACATTACAGATAAAGGTCAAAGACATCGGAAGACAACTACAGAACAATTTCCCTCCTGAACATAGATGCAAAAATTCCAAACAAAATTTTAGCACATCAAATCCAATAATATTTTATAAAGACAGTAAACAATACTTTATAAACACAGTATATAATGACTAAGAGGGGTTTATCCTAGGAATGCAAAGTTGGTTTAACATTTAAAAATCAATGTAATTTGCTATATTAAACTAAAAGAGGAAAACAATGTAACCATTTCAAAAGATTCAGGAAAAGCATTTGACAAAATCCAGCTTCTGTTTCTTATAAACTCTCAGCAAATGAGAAATAGAAAGGAACTTCTTCAATTTGATAAAAGTCATCTACAGAAACCTACAATTAACTTCATATTTAATGCTTTCCCCTTAAGATCAGGAAAACAAGGCTATCTGTTCATCGCTTACACTCAAATTTGTACTGGAGGTATTAGTCAGTTGCAATAAGGCAAGAAAAAGATATAAAAGGCATCCATATTGTAAAGGAAGACACAAACATGCTTTTATTCACAGACCACATGCTCATCTATGTAGAAAATCTAATGGAATCTAAAAAAAACAACAAAACCTACCAGAACAAGTGAATTTATCAAGGCAGCAGGATACATAAATGACAAAAGAAAAATGATTGTATTTCTATATGGTAGCAATGAACAATCAAAAATTAAATTTACGGGCTTCCCTGGTGGTGCAGTGGTTGAGAGTCCACCTGCCGATGCAGGGGACACAGGTTCGTGCCCCGGTCCGGGAAGATCCCACATGCTGCGGAGCGGCTAGGCCCGTGAGCCATGGCCACTGAGCCTGCGCGTCTGGAGCCTGTGTTCCGCAATGGGAGAGGCCACAACAGTGAGAGGCCCGCGTACCGCAAAAAAAAAAAAAAAAAAAAAATTTAAATTTACAAAAACAATACCATGCACAAGTAATAAGTAAATGAGAAATATATTGTGTCCATGGGAGGAAGGCAATACTGTTAAGAATTCAACAGCATTCTGTATAAAATCTCAGCAAGCATTTTTGCACAAATTACTTCATGTAAAATTCACAAGGGTATGATACACAGCAAAAATAGTCAAAAGAACAAAGATGGAGGATTAACACTATCTGATTTCAAGACTTATTAGAAAGCTACAATAATCAAGACAGTGTCATACTAACATTAAAGTAGACAAATAGATCAGTGGAACAGAAAAAGAATCCAGAAATAAGCACATAACGTATACAGACAGCTGACTTTTGACAAAAGTGCAAAAGTAATTAAGTGGGAAAAGGACAGTCTTTTCAACAAATACAAAAACAATTAAACATGCATATTCAAAAACTGAACTTTGATCTATGTTCTGTTTCATACAAATAAATTAACTCAAATGTACAACAGTAAATCTAAAACTTAAAAATATAAAACTTCTCTAACACAGGAGTCTACCTGTGTGACCTTGAGCCATCAAAAGCAAAGTCCATAAAAGAACAACTTCAAATTGGACTTAATCACAATTTTAAACTTTTGCTCTTCAAAAGATAATGCTGGGCTTCCCTGGTGGCGCAGTGGTTGAGAGTCCGCCTGCCGATGCAGGGGACACGGGTTTGTGCCCTGGTCCAGGAAGATCCCACATGCCGCGGAGCGGCTGGGCCCGTGAGCCATGGCCGCTGAGCCTGCACGTCCGGAGCCTGTGCTCCGTGACGGGAGAGGCCACAACAGTGAGAGGCCCGCGTACCACAAAAAAAAAAAAAAAAAAAAGATAATGCTAAGAGAATAAGCCACAGACTGCAAAAATATATTTGAAAAACATATATATGGATAAAGGACTTGCACCTGAAATATATAAAGAACTCTTAAAACAATAATAAGAAATAATAATACGAAAGCAAACAACCTAATTTTTTTAAATGGGCAAAAATTTCAGACAGACATTTAATCAAAGATGACATATCAATGGCAAATAAGCACATAAAAAGATGCTCAACACCATTAGGGGAATGAAAATTAAAACCACAAGATACAAATACCTATTAGAATGGCTAAAATTAAAAGACTGACTGTACCAAGCATTGGTAAGGATGTAGAAGAGCTGACATATTCATACACTGATGATGAGAATGTGGAAAACTATAGGCCCTTTGGAAAACAGTTTGACAATTAAATGTACACCTACCATATAAACCAGCCATCCCATTACTAGGTATCTACTCAGGAGAAATGAAAGCATAAATCTATACAAAGGTTTATACGCAAATGTTTATAGCATTTCACAACAGGTGAGTAGGTAAACTGTGATATATCCATACAATGGAATACTACTAAGCAAAAAAAAGGAATGAAGTATTCATATGTGCTACAACATAAAAATTATGCTAGTGAAATAACCCATTAAAAAAGAGTACATACTGTATGATTCTATTTCTATAAAACTGTAGAAAATGCAAACTCATCTACAGTGACCAAAGGCAAATCAACGGCTATCTGGGGATAGAAAGGCAGATAATAGATATGTTCATTTTCTTGATTTGGTTGATAATTTCACAGGTACATACATATGTCAAAACTTATCAAATTGTACACCTTAAGTATGTGTACTTTATTATGTACATTATGTATCAAAAGAGCTGTTAGAAATTCTCTCTCTTATTACCCTTAAAGCCAGTGGTGGTTTTACTGAATGTAAAAGGACGCTCTTCCAATAACTCTTTAATAGCTGATGCCCTAGAGAACTTCTGATAGTAATATTAGTGAAGGGGCACCCAGGGTCCACAGTACACAGTAATAACAGAGTAAACAAGTATTCTATGTCACACCATTAAAAGAAAAGAATACTCTGTCTTCCATGAATAAATTTATGAAGAGATTTCCCACTCTATATCACAAATCAGATATCCATCCTAAATTAAATAATTCTACAGCTTAACCAAAGGGGACTATTTAGAGAGTTTAAAAAACAAAAATGGTAGTTTTATTTGCCTTAAAAATCTTTTCTAAAATTCAGGAAAAATTTAGATAATTTGCTATATTAAGAAAACAAATCTCTACAGCTATCCAAGGCAGAAAAAATTTTAGTCCAACTTTAGTTTTAAGACCCAACTCCTCCAAAAAAGACTTGAATACTTTTGTTAAGTAGCTTTGATAAACAACGAGCCAAAAACTAAACATTTTTTTTTTCCTTTGGCCACGCCACACAGCTTGCGGGACCTCATTTCCTGACCAGGGCTAGAACCCGGGCCACAGCAGTGAAAGCCCAGAATCATAACCACTAGGCCACCAAGGAACTCCCCTAAACATTCTTAATTTGAACAAATATTTAAAATTTTGATTATGCCATATATACGTACATGAATGGTTGAGTTTGTATGATAATTAAAAGAAAGAAAACCCAAGCAATCTTACTTACCTATTTTGTTCCTCCAGTTTAGCCAGGAGTTCTAAGTCGTCTGGACTCAACTGTGATGGGGAAGATGGTGAAAGGGCTGGCGTTGACAGTGTGGTAGACGAGGATGTAGTGTGTAATGAAGCAGATGGACTTGCCACCTGACTGGCCATCTGACTGACTGTATGTGACACTGTGTTCTTCACCCATGAGAGAGTAGAACTCAACTTTTCTGCAACCTTGTCTGTCGCCACCTAAGGATAAAAATAACAGTTGCATACATCAATTGTATTGTATGCATTACCAAGAACTTGATAATCCTGGTTAGTTTTACTTTATAACCACCATCAGAATATTCTCTTTGAGTTAATAAAGGTAAAACCTGTTTTAGCAACGACTGTCCTAACATACAGCTTTTGGAAACTCCTTATTTCAGTTCTGCGACATGAACAAATTAGAACAATGTTTTCCAAACTACAGGCTAAAATCCATCAGGGAGTGATAAAATCAATTTAATAGGTAACACCACCATTTTTTAAAAATGAAAAAGAGCAGAAAGCGTCAATGTAAAGGTATGTTGTCTTATAAAATTTCTGTCTCAGTTGCATATATGTATTAAAACTACATACTACATGTATGTTCAGTTGAGATATGAAATATATTCTTTATTTGGGTTACAGTCAAAAACATTTGAAAGCCGAGGAACTAAAACATGTCCATTGGGTGATGAGGACAGGGAAATCCTATAATATGACCAACAATTCAACAAAAACTGGGCTTAGCATAAATAAGATGAAATGAGACTCATGATGTATCTTCAAACCACTAAAGAGTATTTTTATTGAAGAGGATTTAGCTCTAGAAGAACAAAATTACGATAAATGATTGATTTAACAGAGTAAGAGAGTTTCAGGGTACAATTTTCATATAGTTAGAACTAGTCAGAAATAGAATGGGATGCCTAGAAAGAGTAGACATTCTCTACCAATGGCTACAATTAAGAATCCATAACACAACACTGTAAAGCAACCATACTCCAATAAAATTTTTTTTAAAAAAAGAATTCATTATAAGAGTCAACATGGAAACCTAAATGTCCATTGACAGATGAATGGATAAAGAAGATGTGGTACATATATACAATGGAATACTACTCAGCCATAAAAAGAATGAAATAATGCCATTTGCAGCAACATGGATGCAGCTACAGATTATCATACTAAGTGAAGTAAGTCAGAAAGAGAATAACAAATACCATATGATATCACTTATATGTGGAATCTAAAATATGACACAATTGAACATATCTATGAAACAGACTCAAGAACATAGAGAATAGACTGGTGGTTGCCAAGAGGGACAGGGGAGGGGTGAAGTGGAGTGGGAGTTTGGGATTAGCAGATGCAAACTGGTATATACAGAATGGATAAACAACAAGGTCTTACTGTATAGCACAGGGAACTATATTTAATATCCTGTGATAAACCATAATGGAAAAGAATATGAAAAAGAATGTTAAAAAAAATTAATTATAAGAGTCAAAAGTCAAGAGTTGGTTGAAGATGAGTTTCTGTTTTAGATGGGCAACTAGGACTAAAAAAGCCTTTCAAATCCCTCCCATCTCTAAGATTCAATGAACTATACAAACGTCTAATATATTCTTCATAAATCATGCCGAAGTCCTAAGCAGATATGCCTACAGCAAATTCATTTGAAACACAAAATATACATAAGTAATATTCAAACAGGCATATCACTTCAGTAATGAAAAACAATGTGAACAATAACCATATTTGAATATCTATATAAAACTAAACATTCTTAATTTGAGTTTACAAAATAAGGTACCGTAGTTTTTTTAAGGGATTATACTTTTTTGAAGCTATCACAAAAAGAGCTTCTTTTTTTTTTTTTTTTTTTTTTAAGAGACGGGGTCTCACTATGTTGCCCAGGCTGGAGTGCAGTGGCTATTCACAGGCGCGATCCCACTATTGATCAGCATGGGAGTTTTGACCTGCTCACCTCTCCTTAGGCAACCTGGTGGTCCCCCGCCCCCAGGAGGTCACCATATTGATGCCGAACTTAGTGCGGACACCCGATCGGCATAGCACACTACAGCCCAGAACTCCTGGGCTCAAGTGATCCTCCGGCCTCAGCCTCCGAGTAGCTGGGACTACAGGCGCGTGCCACCGCACCCAGCTTCTTCTTCTTTTTTTTAAACAGATCTTTATAGGAGTATAGCTGCTTCACAAATACTGTGTTAGTTTCTGTTGTACAACAAAGTGAATCAGCCATATGCATACATATACCCCATATCCCCTCCCTCTTGAGCCTCCCTATCCCACCCCTCTAGGTCGTCACAAAGCACCAAGCTGATCTCTCTGTGCTATGTGGCTGCTTCCCACTGGCTAACTATTTTACATTTGGTAGTGCATATATGTCGATGCTACTCTCACTTCACCCCAGAGTGAATATAAGTCAGAAAAAGAAAAAGAGCTTCTTGATTGTGAAGTTCTTAGACAAAAACTATGAAGTGCTTTTACGTGCTTTGAGAAGATCTTAAATTTTATGCAACAGAAAATGACTAAGCACTATAAAGTTGTTTTCTAGACATATTCTCAGCTAACCTTGATTACATATAGCAACTTATACACACAAAAATTAAACACCAACTTATATACACAAAAAAAGATGCCACCCAGACTATCTTAGCAGATACTACTCTCCCCTCATGGGTTGTCCAAGTCTTTCCTTCTCACTTCATCAACACATACATGTCCCCACTTCCTCCTCACCCCACCCAGCAGCAGAAAAATTCAGTGTAGGGAAAAGGGATTCTAAGGTCATAGTTATGCCACTCAATGTGAGGCTGGAACTTCTGAGACAAAGATTTGATTACAAGTGAATAGGGGCAAGAGTTTTATTAACGTAAAGATACCTCTCATTTTCTTTTCATTTTCAATAACTTTTTCGTTTTAGAACTTACTTCCCTTGGAATGGCATTATAGAAGGGATCAGGGAGCTCTTACTGTTGAGGGAAGAACCCCCAAGAAAGACAAGCAGGATGAAGTAGGGGAACCAAGGAAAAGAAGTATGGGGACGATCATTTAGGCTTCCAGGCCAAAAAAAAAAAGTCCTCGCCAATGAAAAGACCAGCAGCACAGTTCATTAAGGCGAAAGGCCAGATAGTAACCAAATAATTTAGCCAGAACTTCCTTTGTACCAGGAAATGGTAAGAGCCATGGCAGACAACAAGATAGCCTGTTGTAGTTTGTTATCCTATTGATTTTCTCTACTCAGTTACAACTACAAATTCAATTGTGAAGATGGCACTAATTTGCATCCCACAAGCACACTATATTGTAAAACAGAAAACCTAACATGTAAAATTTACAGAAAAATGTTACCCTTTACTAACACTGATGACTAATTTCAAATATACTCACAACTTTCAAAAATTAATGCTTACAATAAGGACCTACTGTATAGCACAGGGAACTATATTCAGTATCTTGTAATAACCTATAAGGGAAAAGAATCTGAAAAAAAAAAGAATCAAAGGATCACTTTGATTTATACACCGGAAACACTATAAATCAACTATACTATCTTAAAATTAAAGTATATGGAAATAAATACGGAAAAAAATGTTTAAAGAAAGAATTAATGCTTTACATTTCCATTATATAAAAGTTCTCTACTCGAGCTAACTTTAGCAAAGCAAAAGACACCTATTATTTGCTTTGTTTTTAAAAATAAATTTATCATACCCTTTCTGCACACTGTAGCAACAGGCTTCCATTTAAAAAATTTGGAATAACCCAGAGCACAATCCTGACATCCTTTCAACCTTGATGAAATGAGATTGTCTATAACTACTGAAGGTTCAACAACCCATCTTTACAATTTAAAATTCTTAAATATAACTGGAGTATTTAATTGCAGTTGCACTTTAATAAAGTTTAATTCTCATGGTTCTAGAAATCCCACAGGACTGAGTTATTTTTCATATATCATCATGTCCTATTTTTCCTTTAACTCTACTTTTCCAAATCTCTAACCTGCCACCTCTAAACCTCTTTCCCTCATCCTATGGTCATGAGGACACAATAAATCTGACAATGCAATTATGTCACAAAGATTGTCACAAAGTTCCTGTCTACCTCATAGAGGTGTTATGCATTTATTTTTAAACATGAACATACTTTGAAAAGATTAAGACCATCATTAAAAAGGCTTAGTAATCAGACACAAAAGGCCATACATCTTATGATTCCATTTACATAAAATGTCCAGAACAGGCAAACCCAGAGACAGAAAATAGTTGGGTGGCTTGGAGGGACTGTAAGAGGGGGGATGGGGAATGACTGCTAATAGGTACAGAGTTTCTTCCTAGAGTGATGAAAATGCTCTGGGATTGGACTGCAGTGACAGTTATATGACCCTGTGAATATACTAAATGCCACTGAATTGTACACTTGAAAGGAGTGAATTTTATGGTATATGAATTATATCTCAATTTTAAAAGAGCTTAGTCAATCTGAAAAATCTACATAATGTATAATTCCAACTATATGACATTCTGGAAAAGGCAAAATTATGGAGACAGTAAAAAGATCAGGATTTGGGCGAGGGAAGGGACAAACAAGCAGAACACAGAGGATTTTTAGGGTAGTGAAAATGCTCTGAATGATACAATAATGGTAGATACATGCCATTATACATTTGTCCAAGCCCACAGAATGTAAACCATCAAGCATGAACTATAATATAAACTATGGACTGGATGATTATGATGTGTCAACATAGTCTCATCAACTGTAACACAGGTACCACTCTGGTGGTGAATGTTGATAATGGGAGATGGGTCTGCACGTGTAGGGGTAAGGGGTAGATGGGAAATCTCTGTGCTTTCCACTCAATTTTGCTGCGAACCTAAAACTGCTCTTAAAAAATAAAATACTAGTAAAATAAATTAAATAAGAAGTTTAGTAAAAGCCTTAGATATTGCTATAATATTTGAATAGGATCTCCCATGATAAACAATCATGGTTCCTTTATCACTTTATATTTTATTAGAACTTATAAAGATGCTCTTAACTCCCCAAAAGGACTGTTTTTAAAGATTCCAATTTTAGATCCAAAATCTAAAATACTCTAAAGCAGGTATCACTACTTTCCCCATCTTAAAAGTGATGACACTTTTTAAATGATGACCCAGAGAGGTTACACAACTTTTATATTAGAAAGCTATTAAGAGAGGAACGTAGACAGTCTGGTTTGAGATTCTCTGCTCTTAACCACTGTCAAGAGTGAACAAGACCTGTGATTTCCCTGGTGGTCCAGTGGGTAAGACACCACACTCCCAATGCAGGGGACCCAGGTTTGATCCCTGGTTGGGGAACTAGATCCCGCATGCATACCTCAACTGAGAGGTAGCATGCCACAATTAAGAGTCAGCGTGCTGCAACTAAGAAACGTGCGTGCTGCAACAAAGATCCTGCAATGCCTCAACTAAGACCCGGTGCTGCCCAAATAAGTAAATAAATAAATGTTAAAACAACAACAACAAAATAAAGTGTACAATTCAATGGTTAAAAAAAAGAAAAAAAAAGAGTGAATTAGACCAAAAGTTGGCAAGAGATGTAGTCACTAATGACCTCAATTAATCCATTCCACAGTGAAGGAAGCAGAAACCAGATTACAGAAGGTTGAGGACCATCTTAGAGAATTAGGAGCTGCAAAATAATCCCATTTCTATCACTATGACCTTTATTCTTGAGACACCTTGATTCAGACTGATTCCTGAAGGCTGGAGGCTCCAGTAAGTTGGTCAGGATTTTACTATGTAACAAACCTTACTTTCCAAAAATGCCTTCAAACACACTAACTTCAGTTGATTTTATGAAACAAAGAAAAAATTGATACAATTCAGATAACTAGACTCTCTTTTTTTTTCCTATCATTTTGCGGTTACTTTGTTTTATAGTATCAAGGCTGGGACTTCCCTGGCTGTCCAGTGGTTAAGACTCCACGCTGCCAATTCAGGGGGCACGGGTTCGATCCCTGGTCAGAGAACTAAGATCTCACATGCCATGTGGTGTGGCCAAAAAAAAAAAGAAAAGAAAAAAAAAATCAAGGCTGATTCAACAATTTAGCATATTTTTTTAGGACTTTTCACAACAATTAGTATTAACTCTTTTTTTTTTTGGCGATGCCAAATATATATATATATATATATGTATATGTGAATATGTATATGTGTATATATATATGTATATCTACATATACGTATATATATGTATATATTCACATATATTCAGAATAGATAAGGAACTCCTAAAATCAACAACTCAAACAATCCCATAAAAAATGGGCAAAGGACATCTCTCCAAAGATATACAAATGGCCAATAAGCATAATAGGCATATGAAAAGATGCTCAACATCACTAATTAGGGAATGCAAACCAAAGCCAAAATAAGATACCACTTCACACACATTAGGATAGCTGTTTTTTTAAATTTTTATTTTATACTGGAGTATAGTTGATTAACAATGTCGTGTTAGTTTCAGTTGTACAGCAGAGTGATTCACTTACACAATGATTACATATACATGTATCTATACTATAGATACATATACAGTGTGTATGTACACACTGCTATATTTAAAATAGATAACCAGGGCTTCCCTGGTGGCGCAGTGGTTGAGAGTCCGCCTGCCGATGCAGGGGACACAGGTTCATGCCCCGGTCCGGGAAGATCCCACATGCCGCCGAGAGGCTCGGCCCGTGAGCCATGGCCGCTGAGCCTGCGCGTCCGGAGCCTGTGCTCCGCAACGGGAGAGGCCACAACAGTGAGAGGCCCGCGTACCGCAAAAACAACAACAACAACAACAAAAAACCAACAAGGACCTACTGTACAGCACAGGGAGCTCTGCTCAATACTCTGTATTAACCTAAATAGAAAAAGGAATTTGAAAAAGAACAGGACAGCTATTATAAAAATTAAAATTAAAAAAATAAAAACGTAAAATAACAAGTATTGGCATTGCCGATAGGAATGTAAAGTGGTAAGAAGGTGCAGCTGCTGTGGAAACAAATATGATGGTTCCTCAAAACACTGAACATAGGATTACCATATAACCCAGCAATTCCACTTCTGGGTATGTACCCAAAAGGATTAAAAGCAGGGATATTTTTATATCCAAGTTCGTAGCAGCATTATTCACAACATCCAAATGGCAGAAGCAACTCAAGTGTTCATCAATGGATAAATGGATTTTTTAAATGTACTATAGGGACTTCCCCGGTGGCGCAGTGGTTAAGAATCCGCCTGCAAATGCAGGGGACACGGGTTTGAGCCCTGGCCCGGGAAGATCCCACATGCCACGGAGCAACTAAGCCCGTGCACCACTACTGAGCCTGCGCTCTAGAGCCCACAAGCCACAACTAGTTAGCCCGTGTGCCACAACTACTGAAGCCTGCACACCACCACAAAGAGTAGTCCCGGCTCACAGAAACTGGAGAAAGCCCGCGTGCAGCAATGAAGACCCAACACTGCCAAAAATAAATATATTTTTTTAAAAAAGTACTATATACACATTGTTACATGTAATGGAATATTATTTGGCCTTAAAAAGGAAGAAAATTCTGACATATGTTACACAACTGAACCCTAAAGGCATTATTTTAAGTGAAATAAGCCAGTCACAAAATGACAAATATTCTATTATTCCACTTATATGAGGTACTGAGAGTAGTCAAATTCATAGAGGCAGAAAGTAGATTGGCTGCCAGGGAAGTGGGGAATGGGGAGTTTAATGGGTACTCTGGAGATGGAGTGATGACGGTTGTACAACAATGTGAATGTACTTTATGCCACTGAACTGTACACTTAAAAATGCTTAAAATGTGGAACTTCCCTGGTGGCGCAGTGGTTAAGAATCCGCCTGCCAATGCAGGGGTCACGGGTTCGAACCTTGGTCCAGGGAGATCCCACATGCTGCGGAGCAACTAAGCCCATGCGTCACAACTGAGTCTGTGCTCTAGAGCCCATGAGCCACAAGTACTGACCCCGCGTGCCACAATTACTGAAGTCCGCGTGCCTAGAGCCAGTGCTCCACAACAAGAGAAGCCCACGCACCACAACAAAGAGGAGCCCCTGCTCGCCACAACCAGAGAAAGCCCACATGCAGCAACAAAGACCCAACGCAGCCAAAAATAAATAAATTTATTTTTTTTTTAAATGCTTAAAATGGTAAATTTTTTGTTATGTATAATTGGTCCTTGAACAACACGGATTTGAACTGCATGGGTCCACTTATACACAGATTTTTTGCAATAAATATGTACTACAGTACTACAAGATCTGTGGTTGTTTGAATCCGAGGATGCAAAACCATGAATACAGAGTTCCAGCTGTAAAGTCATACTTGGATTTTCAACTGTGGGAGGGTCGGTGCCCTTAACTCCTGTGTTATTCAAGGGTCAACAGTGTATTTTATCATAATTAAATGAAAAGAAGAAATTTACATCTTTCACTCCTTATATTAGTAATCTGTTTCTTTCTCTCTTTTGGTCTTTGTTAGACTGGCTAGAGGTCTATCAATTTTATCAATCTTTTCACAGAAACAGCTTGTCGTTTTGTTGATTTTCTGTTATTGTCTTCCTGTTTTGGGTTTTATTTATTTATGCTCTAAGTTTTACTTCTTTCTTTCACTTCCTTAAAGCTTATATTGCTCTTTTTCTCTGGTGCTCTAAGCTGGAAGCTTAGGAACTCATTTTATATCTTTCTTCTTTTCTAACATATACATTCAATGCTCTAAACTAATCTCTAAGCACTGCTTTTGCTGCTTTTCATTTTCCTTTATTTCAAAATATTTTAAATTTTTCTTTGGACTTTTTTTTGATCCATGTGTTATTTAAAAGTGTGTTGTTTAATCTCCAAATACTTTCAGATTTTCCAACTATCTTTCTGTTATTTCTAACTTAATTCCATTGTGGTCTAAGAGCACATGTTCAGGTATGTTTTATGACCCAGAATATAGTGCATCTTGAAGACTGTTACATATGAGCCTGAAAAGAATGTATATTCAGTGGTTGTCAGATAAACATCATTAAATACACTTGACTGATGGTACTGTTCAGCTATATCCTTACTGATTTTCTGCCTCTGCTGTATCTATAAATTACTGAAAGACAGGTGCTGAAGTCTCCAACCATAACAGTGAATGTATCTATTTCTCCTTAAAGTTCTATCAGTTTTTGCCTAATAAACTATGTCTTTTAGGAGACTTGACCCCTTTATCAATACATAATGTCTGAAAATTTTCCTTCTCAAGTCTGCTTTGTCTGAAATTAATATAGCTACTCCAGCTTTCTATAGATTATTCAAAAAAGTAAATACATAATTCATACAATACATGGGTGGGTTTGAAGGCCATCTGGTTTCCAGTTTCTGGCTGTTTTTGCCTGGGTTATTTCCCTTACTTTCCTGGAAATACAATTTTGCATTTAAAAAGATGTTTGCCTTCCTAGATGCTTTATACAGGAAGAGTTTTTCCAAGCTATGTAGTGAACCGTACTGCTAAAAGCTGAAGTCCTGTAGATTAGGTGAATTTCTTTTTTATTATAGAACTTCTCAGAGACATAACTATAGAAGGCAGAGGAATGTACTTTCCAAACTTAACTGCCCGTAAATCCTTTTTTCACCATTATCTGCAAAACATATTCTGAGAAATGCCGTTTCCAAACAGTATTCATTCTTTAAGGCCTGTGTAACTTCGCGTTCTCACCTTTCCCTTCATTTCTATGGTACATTTCGTCTATAGAGTCAGTCCTCTGTAAATGGTGGTCCCACATCCACCAATTCAACCAACCATGGATAGAAAATATTGAGGGGAAAAAAAATTCCAGAAAGTTCGAAACAGCAAAACTTGAATTTGCCCCTCACTGGCAACTATGTACACAGAATTTACATTTTATTAGGTATTATAAATAATCTATATACGATTGAAAGTATTCAGAGATGTGCATAGGTTTTATGCAAATACTGCACCACTGAGTATCCCAGAATTTTGGTATCTACAGGGGTCCTGGAATCAATCCCCTGCAGATACTGAGAACAACTGTATTGAATATTTTGATATTCATTAGTAAAGTAATACCAGTTAATATTTACTGAGTGCTTATACTCAGATACTTGATGATATCACCTAATTTAACCTCCAACCCTATGGTATACGTGCCATATCGTCCTTATATTGTTACATTATTAACCATTTAGATGTACTGCCTCTTAGTTTCTTATGAAATAAAAAGAATATTTCATATATATTCATATTGTCACCAAAAAGAGTATAATAGGTCAAAGAAACTACTCTTTACTTTTCATGAATCCTCTTGATGACTTAAGAACAAAGCTATGTATACAGTAATCAAAACAGAATGGTACTGGCACAAAAACAGATACATAGATCAATGGAATAGAATAGAGAGCCCAGAAATAAACTCATGCACCTATGGTCAATTAAACTATGACAGGGCTTCCCTGGTGGCACAGTGGTTGAGAGTCCACCTGTCAATGCAGGGGACACGGGTTCATGCCCCGGTCCGGGAAGATCCCACATGCCGCGGAGCGGCTGGGCCCGTGAGCCATGGCCGCTGAGCCTGTGCATCCAGAGCCTGTGCTCTGCAACGGGAGAGGCCACAACAGTGAGAGGCCCGTGTACCACACACACACAAAAAAAACTATGACAAAGGAGGCAAGAATATACTATGGAGAAAAGACAGTTTCTTCAACAGTGATCCTGGGAAAACTGGACAGCCACATGTCAAACAATGAGATTAGAACATTCCTTCATACCATACACAAAAATAAACTCAAAAATAAGACCTGAAACCATAAAACTCCTAGAAGAGACACTCTTTGACATAAATCGTAGCAGTATTTTCTTGGAGCACTCTCCTAAGGCAAAAGAAATAAAAGCAAAAATAAACAAATGTAACTTGATTAAACTTAGAAGATTTCGCACAGCAAAGGAAACCACTGACCAAACAAAAAGAACACCTATGGAATGGGAGAAAATATTTGCAAATGATGTTAACAACAAGAGGTTAATATCCAAAATACACAAATAGCTCATACAACTCAAAGTTGGAAAAAAACCCCAACCCAATCAAAAAATGGGCAGAAGATCTGATTAGACATTTCTCCAAAGAAGTCATACAGATGGCTAACAGGCACATGAAAAGATGCTCAGCATTGCTAATTATTAGAGACATGTAAATCAAAACCATAATGACATACATCATCAAAAAGTCTACAAATAGGGACTTCCCTTGTGGGCCAGAGGATAAGACTCCGTGCATCCAATGCACGGGGCACGGGTTCGATCCCTGGTCTGTGAACTAAGATACTACATGTCACACAGCACAGCCAAAAAATAAAGCAAAAATTTCTTGTTAAATAGTTGAGTTGGGGGACACCTTCAAGATGGCGGAGAAGTAAGGAGATCACCTTCCTCCCCACAACACATCAAAACTACAGCTACAGGGCTTCCCTGGTGGCACAGTGGTTGAGAGTCCGCCTGCCGATGCAGGGGACACGGGTTCGTGCCCCGGTCTGGGAAGATCCCACATGCCGCGGAGTGGCCAGGCCCGTGAGCCATGGCCGCTGAGCCTGCACGTCCGGAGCCTGTGCTCCACAACAGGACAGGCCACAACAGTGAGACGCCCGCGTACCGCAAAAACAAACAAACAAACAAACAAAACTACAGCTACATGTGGAACAACTCCTATAGAACACCTACTGAATGCTGGCAGAAGACCTCAGACTTCCCAAAAGTCAAGAAACTCCCCACGTACCTGGATAGGGCAAAAGAAGAAAGGAAAAACAGAGACAAAAGAATAGGGATGGGACCTGCACCTCGGGGAGGGAGCTGTGAAGGGGGAAAAGTTTCCACACACTAGGAAGCCCCTTCACTGGCAGAGACAGGGGGTGGGCAAGGGGGAAGCTTCGAAGCCACGGAGGAGAGCGCAGCAAGAGGGGTGCAAAGGACAAAGTGGAGAGATTCCTGCACAGAGGATCACTGCTGACCAGCACTCACCAGCCTGAGAGGCTTGTCTGCTTACCCACCAGGGCAGGTGGGGGCTGGGAACTGAGGCTCAGTCTTCAGAGGTCAGATCCCAGGGAGAGAACTGGGGTTGGCTGCGTGAAGACAGACTGAAGGGGGTTAGCGCATCACAGCTAGCCAGGAGGGAGTCCTGGAAAAAGTCTGGACCTGCCTAAGAGGCAAGAGACGATTGTTTCGGGGTGCGTGAGGAGAGGGAATCCAGAGTACTGCCTAAACAAGCTCCAGAGACGGGTGTGAGCCGTGGATATCAGCGTGGACACCAGAGACGGGCATGAGACCCGTCTGCTTCTTGGTCTGCTGCAGCCACCAGGAAGCCTGTGTGCAAGCACAGGTCACTATCCAGACCTCCCCTCCCGGGAGCGGGTGCAGCCTGCCACTGCCAGGGTCCCATGATCCAGCGACAACTTCCCCAGGAGAATACACGGCATGCCTCACGCTGTTGCAACATCACACTGGCCTCTACCGCCGCAGGATCGCCCCACATTCTGTACCCCTCCCTCCCCCGGGCCTGAGTGAGCCAGAGCCCCCTAATCAGCTCCTCCTTTAACCCTGTCCTGTCTGGGCAGGGAACAGATGCCATCAGGCAACCTACATGCAGAGGCAAGGCCAAATCCAAAACTGAACCCCAGGAGCTGTGCGAACAAAGAAGAGAAAGGGAAATTTCTCCCAGCGGCCTCAGGAGCAGTGCATTAAATCACCACAGTCAACTTGATGTACCCTGCATCTGTGGAATACCTGAACAGACAATGAATCATCCAAAATTAAGGCGGTGGATTTTGGGAGCAACTGTAGGCTCTCAGTTTCCTTTCTGAATATAATTTTTCTGGTTTTATGTTTATCTTAGTTTAGTATTTAGAGCTTATTATCATTGGTATATTTGTTTATTGACTTGGTTGCTCTCTTCCTTTTTTTAAATTTTTTTTTTTTTTTCCTTTTTCACTTCTTGTGAATGTGTTATGTGTATGCTTCTTTGTGTGACTTTGTCTGTATAGCTTTGCTTTTGCCATTTGTCCTAGGGTTCTCACCATCATTTTTTTTTTTTTTTTTTTTTTTCAGTACGCAGGCCTCTCACTGTTGTGGCCTCTCCCACTGAGGAGCACAGGCTCCGGAAGCACAGGTTCAGTGGCCATGGCTCACGGGCCCAGCCGCTCCGCAGCATGCGGGATCATCCCAGACCGGGGCACGAACCCATGTCCCCTGCATTGGCAGGCGGACTCTCAACCACTGCACCACCAGGGAAAACCTATCATTTTTTGTTTTTTTTAGTATAGGTTTTAGCACTTGTTATCATTGGTGGATTTGTTTTTTGGTTTGGTAGCTCTCTTCTTTCTCTTTTTTTATTACTTTTTAATTTTTTTATCTTAAAAACTTTTTCCATTTTAATAACTTATTTTATATTATTTACTTATTTCTTCTTCCTTCCTTCCTTCCCTTTCTTTCTTTTCTTCCTTCCTTCCTCCCTCCCTCCCTCCCTCCTCTCTCTCTCTCTCTCTCTCTCTCTCTCTCTCTCTCTCTCTCTTTCTTTCTTTTTCTCCCTCTTCTTCTGAGCCATGTGGCTGACAGGGTCTTGGTGCTCTGGCTGGGTGTCAGGCCTGAGCCCCTGAGGTGGGAGAGCCGAGCCGAGTTCAGGACACTGGTCCACCAGAGACCTCCTGGCCCCATGTAATATCAAATGGCAAAAGATCTCCCCGAGATCTCCATCTCAACACTAAGATCCAGCTCCACTCACCGAGCAGCAAGCTCCAGTGCTGGACAACCCATGCCAAACAACTAGCAAGACAGGAAGAGAACCTCACCCATTAGCAGAAAGGTGGCCTAAAATCATAAGGTCACAGACACCCCAAAACACACCACCAGACACAGTCCTGCCCACCAGAAAGACAAGATCCAGCCTCATCCACCAGAACACAGGCACCAGTCCCCCCGACCAGGAAGCCTACACAACCAACTGAACCAACCTTATCCATTGGAAGCAGACACCAGAAACAACGGGAACTACAAACCTGAAGCTTGTGAAAAGGAGACCCCAAACACAGTAAGTTAAGCAAAATGAGAAGACAGAGAAATACACAGCAGATGAAGGAGCAAGGTAAAAACCGACCAGACCAAACAAATGAAGAGGAAACAGGCAGTCTACCTGAAAAAGAATTCAGAGTAATGATAGTAAAGATGATCCAAAATCTTGGAAACAGAATGGAGAAAATACAAGAAATGCTTAACAAGGACCCAGAAGAACTAAACAGCAAACAAACAGTGATGAACAACACAATGAATGAAATTAAAAATTCTCTAGAACAAATCAATAGCAGGATACCTGAGGCAAAAGAACAGATAAGTGACCTGGAAGATAAGATAGTGGAAATAACTACCACAGAGCAGAATAAAGAAAAAAGAATGAAAAGAATTGAGGACAATCTCAGAGACCTCTGGGACAACATTCAACGCACCAACATTCAAATTATAGGGGTCCCAGAAGAAAAAGAGAAAAAGAAAGGGACTGAGAAAATACTTGAAGAGATTATAGTTGAAAAATTCCCTAATATGGGAAAGGAAAGAGTCAATCAAGTCCAGGAAGCGCAGAGAGTCCCATACAGGATAAAGCCAAGGAGAAACATACCAAGACACATACTAATCAAACTATCAAAACTTAAATACAAAGAAAAATATTAAAGGCAGCAAGAGTAAAGCAACAAATAATATACAAGGAAAAAAAAAAATATATATATATATACAAGGGAATCCCCATAAGGTTAACAGCTGATTTTTCAGCAGAAGCTCTGCAAGCCAGAAGGGAGTGGCAGGACATATTTAAAGTGATGAAAGGGAAAAACCTACAAGCAAGATTACTCTACCCAGGAAGGATCTCATTCAGATTCCATGGAGAAATTGAAACCTTTACAGACAAGCAAAAGCTAAAAGAATTCAGCACTACCATACCAGCTTTACAACAAATGCTAAAGGAACTTCTCTAGTAGGAAACACAAGAGAAGGAAAAGACCTACAATAACAACCCAAAACAATTAAGAAAATGGGAATAGGAACATACATATCGATAACTACCTTAAATGTAAATGGATTAAATGCTCCCACCAAAAGACAGAGACTGGCTAAATGGATACAAAAACAAGACGTGTATATATGCTGTCTACAAGAGACCCACTTCAGACCTAGGGACACATACAGACTGAAAGTGAGGGATGGAAAAAGATGTTCCACGCAAATGGAAATAAAAAGAAAGCTGGAATACCAATCCTCATATCAGACAAAACAAACTTTAAAATAAAGACTATTACAAGAGACAAAGTTGGACACTACATAATGATCAAGGGATCAATCCAAGAAGAAGACATAACAATTGTAAATATTTATGCACCCAACATAGGAGCACCTCAATACATGAGGCAAATGCTAACAGCCATAGAAGGGGAAATCGACAGTTAAAAAAAAAAAATCATAGCAGGGGACTTTAACACCCTACTGTCACCAATGGACAGATTATCCAAAATGAAAATAAATAAGGAAACACAAGCTTTAAATGATATATTAAAAAAGACGAACTTAATTGATATTTATAGGACCTTCCATCCAAAAACAACAGAATACAGCTTCTTCTCAAGTGCTCATGGAACATTCTCCAGGACAGATCATATCTTGGGTCACAAATCAAGCCTTGGTAAATTTAAGAAAATTAAAATCTTATCAAGTACCTTTTCCGACCACAACGCTTTGAGACTAGATATCAATTAGAGGAAAAAATTTGTAAAAAATACAAACACATGGAGGCTACACAATACACTACTAAATAACCAAAAGATCACTGAGGAAATCAAAGAGGAAATCAAAAAATACCTAGAAACAAATGACAATGAAAACACGATGACACAAAAACTACGGGATGCAGCAAAAGCAGTTCTAAGAGGGAAGTTTATAGCAATACAATCTTACCTCAAGAAACAAGAAACATCCCAAATAAACAACCTAACCTTACACCTAAAGCAATTAGAGAAAGAAGAACAAAAAACCCCCAAAGTTAGCAGAAGGAAAGAAATCATAAAGATCAGATCAGAAATAAATGAAGAAGAAATTAAGGAAACAACAGCAAAGATCAATAAAAATAAAAGCTGGTTCTTTGAGAAGATAAACAAAATTGATAAACCATTAGCCAGACTCATCAAGGAAAAAAGGGAGAAGACTCAAATCAATAGATTTAGAAATGAAAAAGGAGAAGTAACAACTGACACTGCAGAAATACAAAGGATCATGAGAGATTACTACAAACAACTCTATGCCAATAAAATGGACAACCTGGAAGAAATGGACAAATTCTTAGAAAAGCACAACCTTCTGAGACTGAACCAGGAAGAAATAGAAAATATAAACAGACCAATCACAAGCACTTAAATTGAGACTGTGATTAAAAATTTTCCAACAAACAAAAGCCCAGGACCAGATGGCTTCAGAGCCAAAGTCTATCAGATATTTAGAGAAGAGCTAACACCTATCCTTCTCAAACTCTTCCAAAATGTAGCAGAGGGAGGAACACTCCCAAACTCATTCTACAAGGCCACCCTCACTATGATACCAAAACCAGACAGATGTCACAAAGAAAGAAAACTACAGGCCAATATCACTGATGAAAACAGATGCAAAAATCCTCAAAATACTAGCAAACAGAATCCAATAGCATATTAAAAAGATCATACACCATGATCAAGTGGGGTTTATCCCAGGAATGCAAGGATTCCTCAGTATACGCAAATCAATCAATGTGATAAACCATATTTACAAACTGAAGGAGAAAAACCATATGATCATCTCAACAGATGCAGAAAAAGCTTTTGACAAAATTCAACACCGATTTATGAGAAAAACCCTCCAGAAAGTAGGCACAGAAGAAACTTACCTCAACATAATAAAGGCCATATATGACAAACCCACAGCCAACATCGTTCTCAATGGTGAAAAACTGAAACCGTTTCCTCTAAGATCAGGAAAAGACAAGGTTGTCCACTCTCACCACTATTATTCAACATGGTTTTGGAAGTTTTAGCCACAGCAATCAGAGAAGAAAAAGAAATAAAAGGAATCCAAATCAGAAAAGAAGTAAAGCTGTCACTGTTTGCAGATGACATGATACTATACATAGAGAATCCTAAATATGCTACCAGAAAACTACTAGAGCTAATGAATTAATTTGGTAAAGTAGCAGGATACAAAATTAATGCACAGAAATCTCTTGCATTCCTATTCACTAATGATGAAAAATCTGAAAGATAAATTAAGGAAACATTCCCATTTACCACTGCAACAAAAAGAATAAAATACCTAGAAATAAACCTATCTAACGAGACAAAAGACCTGTATGCAGAAAACTATAAGACACTGATGAAAGAAATTAAAGATGATACCAACAGATGGAGAGATATACCATGTTCTTGGATTGGAAGGATCAATATTGTGAAAATGACTCTACTACCCAAAGCAATCTACAGATTCAATGCAATCCCTATCAAACTACCAACAGCATTTTTCACAGAACTAGAACAAAAAAATTTCATAATTTGTATGGAAACATAAAAGACACCGACTAGCCAAGGCAATCTTGAGAAAGAAAAACGGAGCTGGAGAAATCAGGCTCCTGGACTTCAGACTACACTACAAAGCTACAGTAATCAAACAGCATGATACTGGCACAAAATCAGAAATATAGATCAATGGAACAGAATAGAAAGCCCAGAAATAAACCCACACACATATGGTCACCTTATTTTTGATAAAGGAGGCCAAAATATATAATGGAGAAAAGACAGCCTCTTCAATAAGTGGTGCTGGTAAAACTGGACAGCTACATGTAAAAGAATGAAATTAGAATTCTGACTCCCTAACACCATACACAAAAATAAACTCAAAATGGATTAAAGACCTAAATGTAAGGCCAGACACTATAAAACTCTTAGAGAAAAATATATGCAGAACACTCTATGACATAAATCACAGCAAGATCCTCTTTGACCCCCCGCCTAGAGAAATGGAAAATAAAAACAAAAATAAACAAATGGGACCTAATGAAACTTAAAAGCTTTTGCACAGCAAAGGAAACCATAAACAAGACAAAAGGACAACGTTCAGAATGGGAGAAATTATTTGCAAATGAAGCAACTGACAAAGGATTAATCTCAAAAATTTATAAGCAGCTCATGCAGCTCAATATCAAAAAAACAAACAACCCAAACCAAAAATGGGCAGAAGACTTAAATAGACATTTCTCCCAAGAAGATATACAGATTGCCAACAAACAAATGAAAGGATGCTCAACATCACTAATCATTAGAGAAATGCAAATCAAACCTACAATGAGGTATCACCTCCCACCAGTCAGAATGGCCATCATCAAAAAATCTAGAAACAATAAATGCGGGAGAGGGTGTGGAGAAAAGGGAACCCTCTTGCACTGTTGGTGGGAATGTAAATTGATACAGCCACTATGGAGAACAGTATGGAGGTTCCTTAAATACTAAAAATAGAACTACCATATGACCCAGCAATCCCACTACTGAGCATATACCCTGAGAAAACCATAATTCAAAAAGAGTTATGTACCACAATGTTCATTGCAGCTCTATTTACAATAGCCAGGACATGGAAGCAACCTAAGTGTCCATCGACAGATGAATGGATAAAGAAGACGTGGCACATATATCCAATGGAGTATTACTCAGCCATATAAAGAAATGAAATTGAGTTATTTGTAGTGAGGTGGCTGGACCTAGAGACTGTCATACAGAGTGAAGTAAGTCAGAAAGAGAAAAACAAATACTGTATGCTAACACATATATATGGAATCTAAAAAAAAAAAAAAAGGTTCTGAAGAACCTAGGGGCAGGACAGGAATAAACACACAGAGAATGGGCTTGAGGCCACGGGAAGGGGCAAGGGTAAGCTGGGATGAAGTGAGAGAGTGGCATGGACATATGTACACTACCAAATGTAAAACAGATAGCTAGTGGGAAGCAGCCACATAGCACAGGAAGATCAGCTCGGTGCTTTGTGACCACCTAGAGGGGTGGGATAGGGAAAGTGGGAGGGAGATACAAGAGGGAGGAGATATGGGGATATATGTATAGGTATAGCTGATTCACTTTGTTATAAAGCAGAAACTAACACACTGTTGTAAATCAATTATATTCCAATAAAGATTTTTTTAAATTATTTGCTTATTTATTTATTTAACGAAGTCATTACTGAGGCTCAGTCTTGGAGCCCAGACACCACGCTGTTGAGAAGCCTAAACTAGCCTACACAGAGATCATATGTAGGTATTCTGGCTAACAGCCCCGCCGAGGTCCCATCATCAACCACCAGACATGAGTGTGGATACATTATCAAATAATTCAAGGCCCTAGATGAAGGGTCTTCCCAGCTTCTCAGCTTCACAAGCATTATGAAGCAGAGACAACCCCTCTTCATAAGGCTCTGTCCAAATTCCTGACCCAAAGAATCTACAGACATACTAAGATGACTGTTTCTAAGCCACTAGTTTTATGGGGGCTTGTTACACAGCTATAACTCACAAAATAAAATTAAAATATTTAATAATGCTTAAAATAAAGCCAGGAAGTTGCAGTATAGTGTATTAGTAAAGACTTCTTACTGCACTTGTTTTTGTTTTTGAGAGAATGGAGGACACACATAATTGAGAAAAAACATCTTTTTACATGCCTGTAGTGTGCTGTGAGTAAGTACAAGGACAGTATACTAGGAAAATATAAGTAAATAGTAGAACCAGAAAATTATTTTAATGCTCCAAAGGCCTGAGAACATCATTTAATTAAGTTAGAAAATGTATCATTGATTTGCACTTCATAGTCAAATGCACCGAAATCATGTCATTACTTTTTCACTGCTATTAAAATGGCATTTTGATTAGTATGTTAAAGCAATGCCAAGAAATAAGATATTCAAGGAAGCCTTCTGTTTAACAAGTAGGCTATTCTCTTGAAATAGGAATCTTGTTTTTTTGAGTAATATAGGATATAATTAGTTTGAAGATTTAATGTAAATATTTATATTTTAACTAAGACACGTGACTAAAATAGAAATCTTTCAGTAAAAATATCCAAAAGAGCTTAGTTCAATGGCATAAGCAGATTTATTTATTCATTCATTCATTCATTCATTTAGCTACACCGGGTCTTAGTTGCAGCGCACAGGATCTTCATTGGCGTGTGCGGGATCTTTGTTGCGGCGTGCAGAATCTTTTTAGTTGCGCCATGTGAACTCTTAGCTGCTGCAGCATGCAGAATCTAGTTCCCTGACCAGGGATCATACCCAGGCCCCCTACATTGGCAGCACGGAGTCTTAGCCACTGGACCACCGGGAAGTCCAGGCATAAGCAATTTTAATTAAATTTACATTTAAAAAAATAGGTCACAGACAGTGAGAGGCCCGCGCACCGCGATGAAGAGTGGCCCCTGCTCGCCGCAACTAGAGAAAGCCCTCGCACAGAAATGAACACCCAACACAGCCAAAACTAAAATTAATTAATTAATTAATTTAAAAAAATAGGTCGCAGCTAAAAAAGGAATGAAGTACTAATACAGTCTATAACATAAATTAATCTTGAAAACATTATGCAAAGTAAAAGAAGCCAGTCACAAAATACCACATATGATGACTCCATTTATATGAGATGTCTAGGCATTACCTATAGACAGAAAGTTGATTAATGATTGCACAGTGCTGGGGAGGATGCAGGGACAGGGAGTGATAGCTAAAGGGCACAAGGTTTCTTTTTGAGGTGATGAAAATGTTTCAAAATTGACTATGACAATGGTTGCACATACCTGTGAATACACTAAAAGCCACTGAATTGTACACTTTAAATGGGTGAATTGTATAGTATGTGAATTATATATGAAAAAAGTTGTTTTAAAAATTCAGGTCAGGGAATTCCCTGGTGGTGGAATTCCAGTGGTTAGGACTCTGTGCGCTCACTGCCAAGGGCCCAGGTTCAATCCCTGGTTCAGGAATTAAGATCCCACAAGCCACGCAGCACAGCCACAAAAAAAAAATTCAGGTCAGTACTATTAATACTGGATATATTTTATTCCATACTTGATGTATTTCCAATAAAAATTAGTATAATATTGTATATAAAACAACAACAACAAAGTTTAGGTCAGATAAATTTCTCCATAAAATAAAAAAGACCAGGGCTTCCCTGGTGGCGCAGTGGTTGAGAGTCCGCCTGCCGATGCAGGGGACACGGGTTCGTGTCCCAGCCCGGGAAGATCCTGCATGCCGCGGAGCGGCTGGGCCCGTGAGCCATGGCCGCTGAGCCTGCACATCCGGAGCCTCCGCAACGGGAGAGGCCACAGCAGTGAGAGGCCCGCGTACCGCAAAAAAAAAAAAAAAAAAAAAAGACCAGATTATGATGCAGACAGTGCTTGACAACCTTCCTCACCTCTAATCAAATCTCCTATCTTCCTATCTTCATGCCTTTCCCCAACTTGCCTCACCATCTGGTTCTTTAGACATTCCCAAGCAAATGGCCTCACCTTGATGAAGCAGAAGTGGTCTAATATTAAGTTCCTCATTTACTTCTCTACTCACCTCAAAACATCTTTGTCTCTTACTTCAGAACAAGGTACCCCTTCTATCTGCCAATACACCATATCATTTCTAACATTTTTTTAAAATAAATTTATTTATTTATTTGTTTTTATTTTTGGCTGTGTTGGGTCTTCATTGCTGTGCGTGGGCTTTCTCTAGTTGCGGCGAGCAGGGGCTACTTTTCGTTGCAGTGCGCGGGCTTCTCATTGTTGTGGCTTCTCTTGTTGCAGAGCACGGGCTCTAGGCCCACAGGCTTCAGTGGTTGTGGCAGGTGAGCTCAGTAGTTGTGGCTCACAGGCTTAGTTGCTCCACGGCATGTGGGATCCTCCCGGGCCAGATCAAACTCGTGTCCCCTGCATTGGCAGGCGTACTCTTAACCACCGCGCCATCAGGGAAGCACGATCTTTTCCAACTTTTTAAAAGGCAACCATTCTATAATGTGAATAATGAAGCCTGAGCAGTCATAAGTTCTCAGTAAGGTTTTTCTCAGTTTCATCTGCTACTTGACTTCCCCCAAAATAGAGACTGTGTCTTGAATATCTCTATATCCCTAGTACCAAAGACTGTGTCTATCGTAAAGATATTCAAGAAATGTCTGTGCATTAAAGAGTAAGTTATATATATAATAAATGGGAGAGTAATAACTAGTAAATATAATGAGTATTCATTTTAATTAGCCAAATCATGCTGACATCAGATAGCTAGGGGAAAACTCCCTCCCTATTTAGAGCACATGAAAGCATTAAGAAATAAAGTAGTTTGCTAATCACTCAAATGATCATTAAAATGCATATCCAAACTTATCATATGCCATATACTTCCTGCTAAAACTGGGCCCACAGCCTCAAATTTCCAAATACCCATACCAATTCAGGTTCACATAACTGCTCTTGAAGTCTCTTTACTTAAAATGCTCAATCAAGGGGATTGGTTAAGAATCAGCCTGCCAATGGAGGGAACATGGGTTTGAGCCCTGGTCCGGGAAGATGTCACATGCTGCGGAACAACTAAGCCCAGGCGCCACAGCTACTGAGCCTGCACTCTAGAGCCCTCAAGCCACAACTACTGAGCCCACATGCCACAACTACTGAAGCCCGTGTGCCTAGAGCCCGTGCTCTGCAACAAGAGAAGCCACCACAACAAGAAGCCTATGCACCGCAACAAAAAGTAGCCCCTGCTCGCTGCAAGTAGAGGAAGCCCGCACTCAGCAATGAAGACCCAATGCAGCCAAAAGTAAATAAATAAAAATAATTTTTTTTAAAAAATGCTCAGTCAAGCCACCAAAGTCGACCCAGATGGAAATAAGCTCACAGTTCAAAAATATAATACACACAGGAAACAAAGCTCAAAAAATAGCAACTGAGGACTTCCCTGGTGGTCTGGTGGAAGACTCTGCACTTCCACTGCAGGGGGCATGGGTTCGATCCCCAGTCAGGAACCAGACAAAAAAAAAAAAAGACAACTGAAACACACACAGAATCAGATCAACAATCACTTCGACTATTGGAGTTATCAAATACAGAATATAAACGAAGTACTTCTAAAATGCTGAAAGAGAATATCTTAAGTGAGCAAGAAACAGGATAATAACAGAACAGATAGATTTTGTTAAGTAACCAAATTGAACTCTGGCAATAAAAAATAAATGAAATGGGGAAAAAAACAGGAATGAGGAGGATGGAGAGAGAAAGGGTTAAAGAGGTTATGAGCCATCCATAAAGAGAAAATCAGTGAACTTAGAAGAACTGCACACATTAATTCAAAAAGCAGCACAAAGATACAAAGCAATATTCTGGAGATTTATTTTGATAAATGACCAAAAACGAAATAGTATTTAGTTTCCAAAAGTCATTTTTCACATAAGATGATGAAATAATACATGAAGAAAAAGAATGAATCAAGAATCAACACCAGGGGGGCTTCCCTGATGGCGCAGTAGTTAAGGATCCGCCTGCCAATGCAGGGGACACGGGTTCGAGCCCTGGTCCGGGAAGATCCCACGTGCCACAGAGCAACTAAGCCCGTGCACCACAACTGCTGAGCCTGCAAGCCACAACTACTGAAACCCGCGTACCACACCTACTGAAGCCCACGCGCCTAGAGCCCATGCTCCACAACAAGAGAAGTCACCGCAATGAGAAGCCTGCGCACCACAACGAAGAGTAGCTCCAGCTCAAAAACAGAATCAACACCAAAACAACCACATCTTATGAGCATGCTGAAAAAAAACAACATCACCGTATCACCCCCTACACATCTCTTATTAAGGCATAAGTTTGGACATTTTAGGGTCACAAATCCCTTTGAGAACTTCATGCTCATATAGACAAAATTTTGCAAATAGCTTTAAGGTTCACGTAATCCACAGATGCAGTAATAAGAATACCGGGCCTTCCTTCAGCTAATGTCTGCTTCATCACTGTTTTTTCCCCTTACTTAAAAATTTTTACCAGTTATATGAGGCCTATGACCAAAAAGAAAGTTTTAAATAATTTATCTATTGACCTCTCACTATGAAAAAGGACAATTTAGTTCTCTTCCGCATCACCCATACCATCCATTCTTTGCCCACCATAACACACATACACTTCTTACATCTCACCATCCCTATATAATTAAAACATACTTTCGGTTGGATCAAGATTCTGTGTATACATTAACATGACTATGTAACTTAAGTCACAGCTATTCTATGAAGTGTGCTGTGATTAGTTTTACTTTCTTAGCGCAACTTTTTACATTCCCTTGAGTTAACAAATGCTTTAATTTTATTTAGCTTTATATGTACATATTATTAATTCATGCCCAATTGTTGCCCAATTCATCCAATTTTGTAAGCCTCCACAACACATTTATCACGTGTTATCAATTTTTGAACATGACCATTCTGAAACCTGACCTGCTCCATTCTGGACTGTTTGCTCTCACACCTGGTATACAATTCTCCTCCAGGGACTTCCCTTCAATGTGATCCACCTTGCACGTGGCTTGGATAATCTGTTTCCTAAATCCTGTCTTCCTTTTTCTCGGTACATACTCTCATTTTGGTGGGTTAACGCCTTCAAAAGCTTCCTGAGAGGGACTGAGCAAGAGGTAAATTTGAGACACTGCATACATGAAAAAAAATATAGTCTACTCTCACACTTCAAAATTTGGCTGCACTGCAAACTAGATTAGAAATAATTTTTCGAGATTTTTGAAGATATTGCCCTCAGTTGCCTTTTACCTTTCACTATTCTTATTGAAGAGTCTATAATCACTCTAATTTTATTAATAGCCCATTTTCCCTTCATCACTGGGAACTTCTCCAACTCTTCTTTGGCTCCTTAGTTGTAACGGTTTGCAATGAAATGCCTTGACACAAATCTTTTTTCCATCCATTGTGCTTAGCACTATGATGGGTCCTTTCAATTTTTTTTTTAAGATTTTTTAAAATCTATTTATTTATTTTTGTCTGCATCGGGTCTTAGTTGCAGCACGCGGGATCTTTGTTGAGGCATGTGGGATCTTCATTGTGGTGCGTGGGCTTCTCTCTAGTTGTGGTGTGCGGGTTTTCTCTTCTCTAGTTGTGACGCACAGGTTCCAGAGCACATGGGCTCTGTAGTTTGCAGCTTGTGGGCTCTAGTTGAGGCGCGCAAGCTCAGTAGTTGTGGCACACAGGCTTAGTTGCCCTGCGGCATGTAGAATCTTAGTTCCCTGACCAGGGATCGAACCCGCGTCCACTGCATTACAAGGCAGATTCTTTACCACTGGACCACCAGGGAAGTCCCAGATGGGCCCTTTTAATTTAGAAATTCATATCCTTCGTTCTGGGAAGTTTTCCTGATTTGTTTCTTTGACAATATCTTTCTTAAACTCTTATTATTCAGTTATTGTACTTCTTGGGCTGGCTTTCTAATTTTACCTTTCCTCCCAATTTAATCACTACTTTCTACAAACCCTCATATTGTTGCAAAGCAGGACGGCTTAGAGATTGGGCACTTGGGCTTTGAAGTTAAAGGCCCGGGTTCAACACCAGCTCCTCTACTTACTACTGACATAAGCCTCAGCTTCTTATCTATAAATAGGGATAATAGTAATAAATAAAATGTAAACAAA
Organism: Mesoplodon mirus; assembly: GCF_964341445.2. NCBI lineage: Eukaryota > Metazoa > Chordata > Mammalia > Artiodactyla > Ziphiidae > Mesoplodon > Mesoplodon mirus. Next base: position 88,250,737 of record NC_138978.1, read on the forward strand.
GCACTTGGCATATACCTAGCACTCAATAAATGCAGCTATTTTCATACTAACAATCTTTCTTTTTTCTTCTCTCTCTTCCCATAGCTTTTATGACAGCATGTCCTTAGGTTTTTCCTTCTACTTCTCAGGTATCTTTTTTGCTGGATCCTTTTTATGCTTTATCCGATGTCCTCTACAAATCCATCTTTGGCCACTTCTCTTTTTACTCTATGCTAGATCAAATACAAACTCTGTACCCAGGTGTTGCTGTGTGACCTTGGGCAATTTGTTTTACCACTTGATGCCTCAAACCCTCATCTGAAAAAAAGTGGGTTAACAGCATATCTCCTATGGTTTTCATGATGTTTTTATAGACTTAGAAGGCCACCTGGCATAGCAGGCACTCATTTTTGCCACTATTACTACATTAGTGCTACCGCCACTGCCTCTGCTGCTGCTGCTACCACTGCCGTTACTGCTATTTAAAAGGCTCATGATGTTCTCCCCACCTATCTCCTAAGCTTTTACAGAGGTTTAAACTAACTACCTATATTGAAATTATACTTAAATCTTGCTCGTTTCCTTTCCCCATCTCTAAGAGTTTAAAAAGTAAGAATTATCATTCTTCTCCGGATCTCTGCTGCTATTCATGGGCTTATAATCAATATGTTACAAACTATGTTAGTTAACCTTTATTTTCTTAAATACAAATACATAGCTGTGAAATTACTGAAGAACAAAATCAAATTAAATTTTCTTTTTGACAAGAATTCTTCCTTTGGAAGTAATTTCTTAAAGAATTTTATTCTGAAGTTAGCAAAAGTGATACCTGTATACTGACTAGAATACTGAGTTGTACTCTGATAATCTCAGCACATTTAAGGACCAATTTCTTCCGCTTCTCTACATATAACATTGGTACAGCCCTTTACAAAATATTTTCACATATTTGATTCTACAACAGATCTGAGAAGAAGATATTCCAGTATTACTCCTTTGACAAGTAATTATTTAGAACCTACTCTGAAAAAGCACTTTACTGGTTGATGAATATACATGAATATGTAGTCATAAACAAAAGAGACATGTTCTTTACCCTGATGGAACTAGTTAAGAAGTCAGACAAATAGTGAACAAACAAATGCAGGGAAGGAAATATGGTATGAGGGCAACAAACTAGAACTTCATTTGACAGGGCATTTAAGGGCTGCCTTTCTTAGGAGGCAATATTTAAGTTAAGATCTTATAGATGAGCAAGAAGAAGCCAGCTACACAGCGGGCTAGGCGAAGAAAGCAACAACATGTACAAAGGCCCTGAGTAATTTAAAAACTCAATGGGTTAGATAAGGGATATCTATCAACAGAAATATAAGGTGAGAACTTCCGGGTAAGATGGCGGAAGAGTAAGACGCGGAGATCACCTTCCTCCCCACGGATACACCAGAAATACAGCTACACGTGGAACAACTCCTACAGAACACCTACTAAACGCTGGCAGAAGACCCCAGACCTCCCAAAAGGCAAGAAACTCCCCACATACCTCGGTAGGGCAAAGTGGAGAGATTCCTGCACAGAGGATTGGTGCCGAGCGGAACTCACCAGCCCGAGAGGCTTGTCTGCTCGCCCGCCGGGGCGGGCGGCGCTGGAAGCTGAGGCTCGGGCTTCGGTCAGAGCGCAGGGAGAGGACTGGGGCTGGCGGCGAGAACTCAGTCTGCAGGGGGCTAATGTGCCACAGCTAGCCGGCAGGGAGTCCGGGAAAACTCTGGAGCTGCCGAAGAGGCAAGAGACTTTTTCTTCCCTCTTGGTTTTCTGGTGCGCGAGGAGAGGGGATTAAGCGCGCTGCTTAAAGGAGCTCCACAGACGGGCGCAAGTCGCGGCTGAAAGCACGGAGCCCAGTGACGGGCGTGGGACGCTGGGGCTGCTGCTGCCGCCGCCAAGAAGCCTGTGTGCGAGCGCAGGTCACTGTCCACACCGCCCTTCCGGGAGCCTGTGCAGCCCGCCACTGCCGGGGTCCCGGGATCCAGGGGCGGCTTCCCTGGGAGAACGCACGGCGCGCCTCGGGCTGCTGCAACGTCACGCCGACCTCTGCCGCTGCAGGCTCGCCCCGCACTCTATGCCCCTCCCTCCCGCCCGGCCTGAGTGAGCCAGAGTCCCCAAAGAGGCTGCTCCTTTAACCCTGCGCTGTCTGAGCAAAGAACAGACGCCCTCCGGCGACCTACACGCAGAGGCGGGGCCAAATCCAAAGCTGAGACCCAGGAGCTGTGAGAACAAAGAAGAGAAAGGGAAACCTCTCCCAGCAGCCTCAGAAGCAGCGGATTAAAGCTCCACAATCAACTTGATGTACCCTGCATCTGTGGAATATATGAAGAGACAACAAATCATCCCAAATTGAGGAGGCAGGAGTCAGTGCTGTGCCTCTGAGGTCGGAGAGCCAACTTCAGGACACTGGTCCACAAGAGACCTCCCAGATCCACATAATATCAAACGGCGAAAACCTTCCAGAGATCTCCATCTCAACACCAGCACCCAGCTTCACTCAACGACCAGCAAGCTACAGTGCTGGACACCCTATGCCAAACAACTAGCAAGACAGGAACACAACGCCACCCATTAGCAGAGAGGTGGCCTAAAATCATAAAAAGTCCGCAGACACCCCAAAACACACCACCAGACGTGGACCTGCCCACCAGAAAGACAAGATCCAGCCTCATCCACCAGAACACAGGCACTAGTCCCCTCCACCAGGAAGCCTACACAACCCACTAAACCAACCTTAGCCACTGGGGACAGACACCAAAAACAACGGGAACTACGAACCCACAGCCTGCAAAAAGGAGACCCCAAACATAGTAACATAAGCAAAATGAGAAGACAGAAAAACACACAGCAGGAGAAGGAGAAAGATAAAAACCCACCAGACCTAACAAATGAAGAGGTAATAGGCAGTCTACCTGAAAAAGAATTCAGAATAATGATGGTAAAGATGATCCAAGATTCTATTTCCAAGATCCAAAATCTTGGAAATAGAATAGACAAAATGCAAGAAACAGTTAACAAGGACCTAGAAGAACTAAAGATGAATCAAGCATCGATTAAAAACACAATAAATGAAATGAAAAATACTCTAGATGGGATCAATAGCAGAATAACTGAGGCAGAAGAACAGATAAGTGAGGTGGAAGATAAAATAGTGGAAATAACTGCTGCAGAGCAAAATAAAGAAAAAAGAATGAAAAGAACAGAGGACAGTCTCAGAGACCTCTGGGACAACATTAAATGCACCAACATTCGAATTATAGGGGTTCCAGAAGAAGAAGAGAAAAAGAAAGGGACTGAGAAAATATTTGAAGAGATTATAGTTGAAAACTTCCCTAATATGGGAAAGGAAATAGTTAATCAAGTCCAGGAGGCACAGAGAGTCCCATACAGAATAAATCCAAGGGGCCTCCCTGGTGGCGCAGTGGTTGAGAGTCCGCCTGCCGATGCAGGGGATACGGGTTCGTGCCCCGGTCTGGGAGGATCCCATATACCGCGGAGCGGCTGGGCCCGTGAGCCATGGCCGCTGGGCCTGCGCGTCCGGAGCCTGTGCTCCGCAACGGGAGAGGCCACAACAGTGAGAGGCCCGCATACCGCAAAAAAAAAAAAAAAAAAAAAAAGAATAAATCCAAGGAGAAATATGCCAAGACACATATTAATCAAACTGTCAAAAATTAAACACAAAGAAATCATATTAAAAGCAGTAAGGCAAAAACAACAAATAACACACAAGGGAATCCCCATCAGGATAACAGCTGATCTCTCAGCAGAAACTCTACAAGCCAGAAGGGAGTGGCAGGACATAATTAAAGTGATGAAGGAGAAAAACCTGCAACCAAGATTACTCTACCCAGCAAGGATCTCATTCAGATTTGATGGAGAAATTAAAACGTTTACAGACAAGCAAAAGCTGAGAGAGTTCAGCACCACCAAACCAGCTTTACAACAAATGCTAAAGGAACTTCTCTAGGCAAGAAACACAACAGAAGGAAAAGACCTACAATAACGAACCCAAAACAATTAAGAAAATGGGAATAGGAACATACATATCGATAATTACCTTAAATGTAAATGGACTAAATGCTCCCACCAAAAGACACAGAGTGGCTGAATGGATACAAAAACAAGACCCATATATATGCTGTCTACAAGAGACCCACTTCAGACCTAGAGACACATACAGACTGAAAGTAAGGGGATGGAAAAAGATATTCCATGCAAATGGAAACCAAAAGAAAGCTGGAGTAGCAATTCTCATATCAGACAAAATAGACTTTAAAATAAAGACTACTAGAAGAGACAAAGAAGGACACTACATAATGATCAAGGGATTGATCCAAGAAGAAGATATAACAATTGTAAATATTTATGCACCAAATATAGGAGCACCTCAATACATAAGGCAAATACTAACAGCCATAAAAGGAGAAATCGACAGTAACACACTCATAGTAGGGGACTTTAACACCCCACTTTCACCAATGGACAGATCATCCAAAATGAAAATAAATAAGGAAACACAAGCTTTAAATGATACATTAAACAAGATGGACTTAATTGATATTTATAGGACATTCCATCCAAAAACAACAGAATACACATTTTTCTCAAGTGCTCATGGAACATTCTCCAGGATAGATCATATCTTGGGTCACAAATCAAGCCTTGGTAAATTTAAGAAAATTGAAATTGTATCAAGTATCTTTTCCGACCACAATGCTATGAGACTAGATATCAATTACAGGAAAAGAGCTGTAAAAAATACAAACACATGGAGGCTAAACAATACACTACTTAATAACGAAGTGATCACTGAAGAAATCAAAGAGGAAATTAAAAAATACCTAGAAACAAATGACAATGGAGACACGACGACCCAAAACCTATGGGATGCAGCAAAAGCAGTTCTAAGAGGGAAGTTTATAGCAATACAATCCTACCTTAAGAAACAGGAAACATCTCGAATAAACAACCTAACCTTGCATCTAAAGCAATTAGAGAAAGAAGAACAAAAACATCCCAAAGTTAGCAGAAGGAAAGAAATCATAAAAATCAGATCAGAAATAAATGAAAAAGAAATGAAGGAAACGATAGCAAAGATCAATAAAACTAAAAGCTGGTTCTTTGAGAAGATAAACAAAATTGATAAACCATTAGCCAGACTCATCAAGAAAAAAAGGGAGAAGACTCAAATCAATAGAATTAGAAATGAAAAAGGAGAAGTAACAACTGACACTGCAGAAATACAAAAGATCATGAGAGATTACTACAAGCAACTCTATGCCAATAAAATGGACAACCTGGAAGAAATGGACAAATTCTTAGAAATGCACAACCTGCCAAGACTGAATCAGGAAGAAATAGAAAATATGAACAGACCAATCACAAGCACTGAAATTGAAAGTGTGATAAAAAATCTTCCAACAAACAAAAGCCCAGGACCAGATGGCTTCACAGGTGAATTCTATCAAGCATTTAGAGAAGAGCTAACACCTATCCTTCTCAAACTCTTCCAAAATATAGCAGAGAGAGGAACACTCCCAAACTCATTCTACGAGGCCACCATCACCTTGATACCAAAACCAGACAAGGATGTCACAAAGAAAGAAAACTACAGGCCAATATCACTGATGAACATAGATGCAAAAATCCTCAACAAAATACTAGCAAACAGAATCCAACAGCACATTAAAAGGATCATACACCATGATCAAGTGGGGTTTATTCCAGGAATGCAAGGATTCTTCAATATACGCAAATCAATCAATGTGATACACCATATTAACAAGTTGAAGGAGAAAAACCATATGATCATCTCAATAGATGCAGAGAAAGCTTTCGACAAAATTCAACACCCATTTATGATAAAAACCCTGCAGAAAGTAGGCATAGAGGGAACTTTCCTCAACATAATAAAGGCCATGTATGACAAACCCACAGCCAGCATCGTCCTCAATGGTGAAAAACTGAAACCATTTCCACTAAGATCAGGAACAAGACAAGGTTGCCCACTCTCACTACTCTTATTCAACATAGTTTTGGAAGTTTTAGCCACAGCAATCAGAGAAGAAAAGGAAATAAAAGGAATCCAAATCGGAAAAGAAGAAGTAAAGCTGTCACTGTTTGCAGATGACATGATACTATACATAGAGAATCCTAAAGATGCTACCAGAAAACTACTAGAGCTAATCAATGAATTTGGTAAAGTTGCAGGATACAAAATTAATGCACAGAAATCTCTGGCATTCCTATATACTAATGATGAAAAATCTGAAGGTGAAATCAAGGAAACACTCCCATTTACCATTGCAACAAAAAGAATAAAATATCTAGGAATAAACCTACCTAAGGAGACAAAAGACCTGTATGCAGAAAATTATAAGACACTGATGAAAGAAATTAAAGATGATACAAATAGATGGAGAGATGTACCATGTTCTTGGACTGGAAGAATCAACATTGTGAAAATGACTCTACTACCCAAAGCAATCTACAGATTCAATGCAATCCCTATCAAACTACCACTGGCATTTTTCACAGAACTAGAACAAAAAATTTCACAATTTGTATGGAAACACAAAAGACCCCGAATAGCCAAAGCAATCTTGAGAACGAAAAACGGAGCTGGAGGAATCAGGCTCCCTGACTTCAGACTATACTACAAAGCTACAGTAATCAAGACAGTATGGTACTGGCAGAAAAACAGAAAGATAGATCAATGGAACAGGATAGAAAGCCCAGAGATAAACCCACAGACATATGGTTACCTTATCTTTGATAAAGGAGGCAGGAATGTACAGTGGAGAAAGGACAGTCTCTTCAATAAGTGGTGCTGGGAAAACTGGATAGGGACATGTAAAAGTATGAGATTAGATCACTCCCTAACACCATACACAAAAATAAGCTCAAAATGGATTAAAGACCTAAATGTAAGGCCAGACACTATCAAACTCTTAGAGGAAAACATAGGCAGAACACTCTATGACATAAATCACAGCAAGATCCTTTTTGACCCACTTCTTAGAGAAATGGAAATAAAGACAAAAATAAACACATGGGACCTAATGAAACTTAAAAGCTTTTGCACAGCAAAGGAAACCATAAACAAGACCAAAAGACAACCCTCAGAATGGGAGAAAATATTTGCAAATGAAGTAACTGACAAAGGATTAATCTCCAAATTTTATAAGCAGCTCATGCAGCTCAATAACAAAAAAACAAACAACCCAATCCAAAAATGGGCAGAAGACCTAAATAGACATTTCTCCACAGAAGATATACAGACTGCCAACAAACACATGAAAGGATGCTCAACATCTTTACTCATTAGAGAAATGCAAATCAAAACTACAATGAGATATCATCTCACACCAGTCAGAATGGCCATCATCAAAAAATCTAGAAACAATAAATGCTGGAGAGGGTGTGGAAAAAAGGGAACACTCTTGCACTGCTGGTGGGAATGTGAATTGGTACAGCCACTATGGAGAACGGTATGGAGGTTCCTTAAAAAACTACAAATAGAACTACCATATGATCCAGCAATCCCACTACTGGGCATATACCCTGAGAAAACCAGAATTCAAAAAGAGTCATGTACCAAAATATTCATAGTAGCCCTATTTACAATAGCCCGGAGATGGAAACAACCTAAATGTCCATCATCGGATGAATGGGTAAAGAAGATGTGGCACATATATACAATGGAATATTACTCAGCCATAAAAAGAAACGAAATTGAGCTATTTGTAATGAGGTGGATGGACCTAGAGCCTGTCATACAGAGTGAAGTAAGTCAGAAAGAGAAAGACAAATACTGTATGCTGACACATATATATGGAATTTAAGAAAAAAAAATGTCATGAAGAACCTAGGGGTAAACAGGAATAAAGACACAGACCTACTAGAGAATGGACTTGAGGATATGGGGAGGGGGAAGGGTAAGCTGTGACAAAGTGAAAGAGCGGCATGGACATATATACACTACCAAACGTAAGGTAGATAGCTAGCGGGAAGCAGCCGCATAGCACAGGGAGATCAGCTTGGTGCTTTGTGACCGCCTGGAGGGGTGGGATAGGGAGGGTGGGAGGGAGACGCAAAAGGGAGGGGATATGCGAACATATGTATATGTATAACTGATTAAATTTGTTATAAAGCAAAAAAATAAATAAATAAATAATAAAAAAATAGAAAATAATAAATAATAAAAATAAAAAATAAAAAAAATACCATAAATTAAGAGGGGAATGAAAACTGTTGGAAATATTAGAGCAATTATTTCCTAAGTGAAATATGCGTTGTGTTTATTATACATACATAAATGTACACATTTATATGTATTACATATATATGTATGTGTTTCTAGCTTCCTCTTTGTCTTTTTATATGAATCTCATTATGCAAGATATGGTTACATGGATTTTCACTAAATGCTTGCTTTGGACTAAGCTGTTTCTTTCAAAAAAAAAAAAAAAGAAATATAAGGTGAGCCAAACGCAAGCCACATTAGTTATTTAAAATTTTCTAGTAGCTATACTTTAAAAAGTAAAAGCAAGTGAAATTATTATATCTTTCATTTAACCCAAATATATCTAAAACATTATTTCAACAGAAAATGAACATTTAATTAAATATTTTACATTCTTTCTTTAATACTAAGTCTGAAATTCAGTGTGTACTTTATACAGCACATCTCAATTCAGACTAGTCACAGTTCAAGTGCTCAACAGTTACACATGGCTAGTGGCCTCCATACTGAATAGCACAGGTTAGAACTAAGAGGAGATCATTATGGCTAATGCATAGTAGTTTAACGGGAAGTGCAGAAAGATGAAACTAGAAAAGTCAACCAGGGCCCAGTCAGTAAGGATCTTATAAGAAAGGAATTTGGAATCTATCTGGAATATGACTGAGAGTCACTTACGATTTTAAACATGTGAAGAATAATATGGTCTTTTCTATTTTATAAAAAAGTACTCTCCTGGGACTTCCCTTGCGGTCAAGTGATTAACACTCCACGCACCCAATGCAGGGGGCACAGGTTCTATCCCTGGTCAGGGAACTAAGATCCCTCATGCCACACAGCATGGCCAGAAAAAAAAAAAAAAAGTACTCTCCTATGTAAACAAATTATAGAGAAGCAAGAGCAGAAGTAGGGAGACTAGGCAGGAAACTGTTACAGAAATCTAGGTAAGAAATAATTAAGATTTAAGTTATTATGGGATAGCAGAGACAAAGAAAATAGATGTATCCAAAATAATTTTGTGGAGGTGGAAACAAAATGACTTTCTGATGAAGTGGATAGAGAGAATGAGGGCGAAAGAAGAATCAAGAGTACATTCTATCCTGACTTGAGCAACTGATTGTACCATTTACTAAAACCAGAGAAATTGGCATTTTGTTGTTATTTGGCAGAGGGTGCTAGAGTTCATGAAAATGAAATCAAGAATTTTTCCAAATAAGAAGATAGGTTCAGAGAGGCTCGCACTTACAAATAAATACTAAAAGTGAAACTCAAACCCAGATGTCCTAAAATTAGGTATATTACCCTCTGTGGTAATATACTGTGTCTCCAAAATCTATAAATAAAAATACTCCATTAGGATGTAGCTAAGAACTGCCTCCTGTGACACCATCAGCAATATCCTCAACTGCAAGGCCCCTTTGGGTCTTTTGTAATTCTTTCATATTTTGAAAAATGAAAAGAAAAAATTTACCTTCAGTTAATACACCCAGAAGGAGTCTGAAATCAAAATCTTCTACAGAAAACATTTTCTCCTAACCCAAGCCCCAGAGAACAATAACAAAATAGAGGACAAATGCCAAGACCTCAAAATCAGTGCCAAACTCCTACAGCTAAAGTTAACAGTAGTTCAGAAGCTTACTGTGACTACTCCTCAGAAGAAACAGGGTTGTCTATACATGTCAACAATGACTCAAAAACCTGGCTATCTCAGCTTCAGGAATTTAATATTCCTTCTAACTTCTTTACCTCCACAAAAACCCTATCAATTTCACTCAACAAATATTTACTAAGCATAGGTATAGGGCTAGGCACTGAGTGGGAGAGGAATATGACATTTGATTCCTGTCTTGCCCTGTCCTCAAGTAGCACCATCAATGGAGTGTGAGGAGACAAACATGGAAATAATTATAACACAATGTGACAAAGGTCACATAAAAGTATATACAAGATAACACAGAAACAAATAAGAGGGGCAACTAATTCTGCAACTTTGGGGAGAAGTAAAGGGTTCAAAGGTATTTTCGAATGGCTTTGGTCACACAGACAGAAGATCCTAGCTGATTTGTATTCCTCCCACTCCATTATTCCCATTCTTGTCATTCTCATCATTTACATTAGTGTTGTACACTCTTGGTGTTGTACACTCTATGGGTTTGGACAAATGCATAAAGATACGTTCGGTATCCACAGTGGATTGGTTCCAGGAACTCCGCATGCAAACCAAAATCCGTGGATGCTCAATTCCCTTATATAAAATGGCATACTATTTGGATATAACCTACACATATCCTCCCGTATACTTTATCATCTTTACATTATTTATAATACCTAATACAATGTAAATGCTATGTAAACAGTTGCTGAGCTGAGGCAAATTCAAGTTTTGGTTTTTGGAACCTTCTGGAATTTTTTTCCGATATTTTTGATCTGTAGTTGGCCAAACCCATGAATGAGAAATCCAAGCATAAAGAAGTCCAACTGTATTATACAGAGTGGTTGCACTGCCCTAAAAACCCTCTGTGCTCTGCCTCTTCATCTCATCCCTCCTCCCAATGCCTGGCAACCTCCGATCCTTTTACTGTCTCCATAGTTTTGCCTTTTCTAGAACGTCATATAGTTGGACTCCTACTGTGTGTAGCCTTTTCAGACTGGCTTCTTTTACTCAGTAATAGGAATTTAAGTTTCCTCCATGTCTTGCATGGCTTGATAGCTCATTTCTTTTTAATGCTGAATAATATCCCATTGTCTGGATGTACCACAGTTTACTTATCCATTCACCTACTAAGGGTATCTTGGTTGTTTCCAAGTTTTAGCAATTATGAATAAAGGTGCTATATAAACATCTGTGTGCAGGTTTTGTGTGGACATTTTTCAACTTTTCAAATCCTTTGGGTAAACACTAAGGAGCATAACTTCTGGATTGTGTGGTAAGAGGATGTTTAGTTTTGTAAAAACTGGACAAACTGTATTCCAAAGCGGCTGTACCATTTTGCATTCCCACAATTAATGAATGAGGGTTCCTGTTGCTCCATATCCTTGACAGCATTTGGTGTTGTCAGTGTTCTAGATTTTTGGCTATTCCAATAGGAATATGGTAATATTTTATAGCTGTTTTAATTTCCATTTCCTGGATGACATATGATGTGGAGCATCTTTTCATATGTGTTTTTTTTTTCATATGCTTTTTGCCATCTGTACATATGGTGAGGTGTCTGATAAGGTCTTTGGTCCATTTTTTAATCGTGTTGTATTCTTATTGTTGAGTTTTAAGAATTCTCTGAATATTTGGGGTAACGGTCCATTAGTGATAGGGATAAAGTAGGATAATTAAATAGCTCATTTAAAAATCCTGCTAGGCGGGGCTTCCCTGGTGGCGCAGTGGTTGAGAATCTGCCTGCCAATGCAGGGGACACGGGTTCAAGCCCTGGTCGGGAAAGATCCCACATGCCGCGGAGCAACTAAGCCCGTGCACCACAACTGCTGAGCCTGTGCTCTAGAGCCCACGTGCCACAACTAATGAAGCCTGCACATCTAGAGCCTGTGCTCCACAACAAGAGAAGCCACCGCAATGAGAAGCCCACGCACCTCAACGAAGAGTTAGCCCCCACTCGCTGCAACTAGAGAAAGCCCGTGCACAGCAATGAAGACCCAACAACGAAGACCTAGTGCAGCCATAAATAAATAAATAAATAAATTTTAAAAAATAAAAATTAAAAATTAAAAAAATAAAAATCCCACTAGGGGATTAGAGACAGGGAATTTTAAGGGAGTTTTGGGAGACTCATGTAAGCTAATGACCACTCAAGAATCCAGTAACCTAGCAACAATCTATACTACCTTGAAAGAAGACCAGGCACATTCAAGCCACAAATCCTGATGGTTAAAACAAAACACAACAGATAGGGGGTCTGAATCTCATTACATGAAGTCAGAGTTAATGGCCCTTGAAGAGTAGCATCTCTGCATGTAGCCAAGACAGGAATATAGGTGAAAGGGGACATTATAATGAAACCTGAGATGAATTACCATATTTTAGTATATGTTACTACCCTCTTGCTAATATACATATGATTTAAATAGCACCATGACTGTCTTGGTTAGACCATATAGGGTCAAAGGAGGAACTAATGATTTAAGCCTTGATATAATTCCTTACCCAAGAATAAGGAAGAAGGTGGTCTTCTCCCCTCCCCACTTTTTCTTTGATTATAAAAACGTAGCCCTCTTTGTTCTCCAGACTGCACTCCCTTGCTTGCAAAAGCGTCCTGTGCTAATAAACTCACTCTACCTATCACTTTGCCTCACACCAAATTCTCTCTGCATAGAGACAAAAGAACCTGAGCTTCAGAAAGTCCTGACACCAGGTGAGCAGTTTTAATTAAAAGACAGTGGGGGTTCGAGTGCCAACCCATGGGTTCAAGTTCCAATTTGAGTTTTGGCTAGGTTTGAGTCCCATCTGAGTAGGACTGTGGTTTCACTATCGGATATGTCTTTAGAAAATATTTTCTCCCAGTCTGTAGCTTGCCTTTTCATTCTCTTTATAGTGTCTTTCACAAGCAGAAATTTTTAATTTTAATGAAATTCAGGTATGAATTCTTTTTTTCATGGATTGTGCCTTTGGTGTTCCATCTAAAAAGTCACTGTCAAACCCAGTCACCTACTTGGGTGACCTATTTTCTACCATGTTATCCTCTAGGAGTTTTATAGTTTTGCCTTTTACATTTAGGTCTGTGATCCATTTTGAATTAATTTTTGTGAAGGATGTAATATCTGTACCTAGGTTTTTTTTATTTATTATTATTTTTTTTTGCATGTGGATGCCTAGTTGCTCCAACACCTTTTGTTGAAATGACTATCTTTTCTCCATTGTATTGCCTTTGTTCCTTTGTCAAAAATCGCTGACTATTGACTATATTTATGTGTGACTACTTCTGGGCTATTTCATTCCATTGAACTATATGTCTATTCTTTAATCAATATCATACTTTTTTTAAATTGAAGTATAGTTGATTTACAATGTTGTGTTATTTCTCCTATACAGCAAAATGATTCAATCATACATACAGATATACACTCTTTTTCATATTCTTTTCCATTATGGTTTATCACAGGATACTGAATATAGTTTTCTGGGCTATACAGTAGGACCTTGTTGTTTATCCATCATACTGTCTTTTTTTTTCTCCCCCAGTCATCATTTAGAGTTTGTCTGTATGACCCCATCACCTCCTTCCTTTCTCCCTTTAGAAAAAAAATTTTTTTTAATTTTTATTGGAGTATAGTTGATTTATAATGTGTGTCAGTTTCTGCTGTAGAGCAAAGTGAATCAGTTATACACATACATATATCCACTCTTTTTTAGATTCTTTACCCATATAAGGTCACTACAGAGTACTGAGTAGAGTTCCCTGTGCTATACGGTAGGTCCTTATTCGTTACCTATTTTATATATAGTAGTGTGTATATGTCAATCCCAATCTCCCAATTTATCCCTCCCCCCTCCATCATATTGTCTTGATTACTGTAGCTTTATAGTATATCTTGAAGTTGAGTAGTGTTAGTCTTCCAGCTTTCTTCTTCTCCTTCAGCAGTGTTAACTATTCTGGATCTTTTGCCTCTCCCTATAAATTTTAGAATCAGTCTGTCAATATCAACAAGATAATTTGCTGGGATTCTGATTGGGATTGCACTGAATCTACAGATCAAGTTGGGAAGAGCTGACCTTCTTATAATACTAAGTCTGGTAGAATTCACCAGTGAACCTGTCTGGGCCTAGTGCTTTCTGTTCTGGAAAGTTATTAATTATCGATTCAATTTCTTTAATAGAAATTGTCTATTCTTGGGACTTCCATGGCAGTCCAGTGGTTAAGACTCCGTGCTTCCACTGCAGGGGGCATGGGTTCAATCCCTGGTCAGGAAACTAAACTAAGATCCTGCATGCTGTGTGGCATGGCCAAAAAAGTAAAAAAATAATAAATAATTTAAAAAAAAAGAAATTGTCTATTCTTGTGTGAGTTTGGGCAGATCATGTCTTTTTAAGAAACTGGGGACTTCCCTGGTGGCGCAGTGGTTAAGAATTCGCCTGCCAATGCTGGGGACATGGGTTCAAACCCTGGTCCAGGAAGATCCCACATGCCACAGAGCAACTAAGCCCATGCACCACAACTACTGAGCCTGCACTCTAGAGCCTGTGAGCCACAACTACTAAGCCTGCACACAACTACTGAAGCCCGTGCACTCTAGGGCCCACGTGCTGCAACTACTGAGCCCACATGCTGCAACTATACTGAAGCCCGCACACCTAGAGCCCGTGCTCAGCAAAAAGAGAAGCCACCGCATTGAGAAGCCCGCGCACCACAACAAAGAGTAGCCCCCGCTTGCCACAACTAGAGGAAGCCCGCACGCAGCGACAAAGACCCAACTCAGCCAAAAAAACAATAAAGAAAAAAATTGGTTTTATGATCTAGAATGTAGAATGTAGTCTGTCTTGATGAATGTTCCATGTGACCTTCAGTAGACTATGCACTCTGTTGTTGGATGAAGTAGTCTAAGATGTCCATGCTATTTAGTTGATTGATGGTGCTGCTGAGTTCAATTGTGTCCTCACTGTCTGCTGAATGTGTCCATTTCTGATAGAGGGGTATTAAAGTCTCCAGCTGTGATAATGGATTCATCTATTTCTCCCTGCATTCTATCAGTTTTTGCCTCATGTAGTTTGATGCCCTGTTTTAGGTGCATACATATTAAGGATTGGTATGTCTTCTTAACGAACTGATCCCTCTATCATTATGTAATTCCCCTCGCTCTTTATCCCTGAAAATATTCCTTGGTCTGAAACCTGCTGCCTGAAATTAATATAGCTATTCCTGCTTTAATTAGTGTTAGGAATGTTGTACCTTTTATATCTTTCTCCATCCATTTATTTATTTATTTATTTTGGCTGCATTGGGTCTTCATTGCCGGGCACGGGCTTTCTCTAGTTGCAGCAAGTGGGGGCTACTCTTCATTGTGGTGCACAGGTTTCTCATTGCGGTGGCTTCTTTTGTTGTGGAGCACAGGCTCTAGGTGCGCGGGCTTCAGTAGTTATGGCTTGCGGGTTCTAGAGCACAGGCTCAGTAGTTGTGGCGCACAGGCATAGTTGCTCTGCGGCATGTGGGATCTTTCCCGGACCAGGGCTCAAACCCGTGTCCCCTGCATTGGCAGGCAGATTCTTAACCACTGTGCCACCAGGGAAGCCCACTCCATCCATTTACTTTTAATCTATGTTTTTTTTAATTGAGGTATAGTTGATTTACAATATTATATGAGTTCCAGGTATACAACAATGATTCACAATTTTTAAAGGTTATACCCCACTTAGTTATTATAAAATATTGGCTATATTCATCCACTGTGCTGTATAATATATCCCTGTAGCTTATTTACTGTACACATAGTAGTCTGTACCTCTTAATCCCCTATCTGTATGTGTCTTTATATTTTAAGGGGATTTCCTGTAGACAACATCTTGTTTTTTGATCCAGTCTACCAGTCTTTGTCTTTTAATTTGTGCATTTAGACCACTGTTGTTCAAAGTGATTATTGACATAGTTGGAGTAACATCTACCAAATTTGTTACTGTTTCCTATTTGTTGCCCTTCCTTGTTCTTTGTTCCTATTTTTGTCTTCCACTCTTTTTCTGCCTTCCATGGTTTTAAGAGATTTTATATGATTCTATTTTCTCTCCTTTCTTAGTATATTGGTTATACTTTTTTTTTTTTACACTTTTTCTAGTGGTTGCCTTAGAGTCTGCAATATACAATTACAGGTAATACAATTCCACTTTCAAATAACCCTACACCACTTCATAGGTAGTGTAAGTACCTTATAGTAACAAAATAATCATATATTCTCCCCCCTGTGCCCTTGTTTCATTGGTGTTATTCATTGAACTTATACATAGCACACATATATACATAAGTATACATAATGAAATACATTGTTGACATTATTATCTTGAACAAACTTATCTATTAGATCAATGAGAACAAAAAAACTAAAGTTTTTATTTTACCATCACTTATTCCTTTTTCCCATTTCCTTACTCTTCCTTACTTTACGTAAGGAAGTAACGTATGAGTTTCTGACCTATATTACGTCCCTTCTCTCTAAAGAACTTATTTTAACTTTTCTTGCAAGGCAGGTCTACTGGCAACAAATTCTCTTAATTTTTGTTTGACTGAGAAAGTCTTTATTTCTCCCTCACTTTTGAAGGATAATACTGCAAGGCACAGATTTCTAGGCTGGTGTTTTTTTCTCTTCTCAGCACTTCAAGTATTTCACTCTACTCTCTTCTTGCTCACATGGCTTTTGAGAAGTTGGGTGTAACTCTTATAATTGCTTCTCTATAGGTAAGGTGTTTTTTCCCTCTGGCTTCTTTCAGGATTTTTTTTTTAATCTTTGATTTTCTGTAGTTTGAAAATGGTGTGCCTAGGTGCAGTTTTTTGGGCACTTACCCTGCTTGGTTCTCTCTGAGCTTCCTGGATCTATGATTTGGTATCTGACATTAATTTGGGGCAATTCTCAGTCATTATTGTTTCAACTATTTCTTGTGTTCTTTTCTTTCTTCTCCTTCTGGAATTCCCATAACATATGTATTACACCTTTTGTAGTTGTCCCACAGTTTTTGGATATTCTGTTCTGTTTTTTCAGTCTTTTTTCCTCTTTGCCTCTCAGTTTTGGTGGTTTCTATCTAGCTATTCTTAAGCTCAGAGATTCTTTCCTGAGGCATATCCAGTCTACTAATAAGCCCAACCAAAGGCATTCTTCATTTCTGTTACAATGTTTTTGATCTCTAGCATTTCTTTTTGGTTCTTTCTTAGAATTTCCACCCTCTGCTAACATTGCCCATCTGCTCTTGTCAGCTACCTACTTTATCCATTAGAGCCCTTAGCATCTTAATCATAATTGCTTTAAATTCTTCTTTTGTCTGATAATTCCAACATCCCTACCATATCTGCGTCTGGTTCTGATGCTTGCTCTCTCTCTTCAAACTGTTTTTTGTCTTTTAGTATGCCTTGTAATTTTTTTTTGATAGTTATGATGTACTGGGTAAAGGAACTACTGTAAATAGGCCTTTAATAATGTGGCAGTAAGATGTGGAGGGCAGGGAAGCATTTTATAGTCCTATGATTAGATCTTAGTCTTTCAGTGAGCCTGTATCTCTAAACTCTGAACTTTACATGTGCTTCTCAGTCATCAGCCTCTCCCATCACTCCACTCCCCTCCTGTGGCACAAAATGGCTATACTAGCCCAGAATTGCTTATTTCCCCCAGGTCAGTTAGGCTCTGATCAAACCCCAGCAGGTGAGGCTCTGGTTAAGTAGTTTCTCCTAAGGGCAGACCTTGTTAAGAACAGAATACTCTGGAGTATTTCAAAATACTTCCTTTTCCTTCCCACAGCTGGACGCAAGAGGGGATTTTTCTCTGATATTCATAATGAGAACGTGGCCAAGTTCCTGGAGGCAAAATTCACAAAAGCGTGCGGGCATCCAATGACTGGGTCCCCCTGGAGTTTTTATCTCTCAGACTTGTGCACACTGAGCCTGCGGCAATTCATCAGTAGTTCAGGTTTCCCTTCCCTACCACCGGTTCCCACAGTGGTTTCAACTCACGGGTTTCTCTCCACTACGTTGTAATTCTCTGTATCTGCTGTCTGCCTTTCCAATTCAGGGGGCAGTGCTCTGTCCTGTGACCTCACCTCCCTGCTGAATCTAAGAACTGTTGATTTTTCAGTTTGTTCAGCTTTTTTACCTGTTGTTAATAGGAAGTGGCAACTTCCATGTTGGACTAGAAACTGGAAGTTGTAACTTTGTTTTAAAAAGATGGTTAGGAAGATAATAAGGCAGACCACGTGCAGAAGGCTAATGCAGCAAAAAATGAAAAAACTCAAATTATATATAAATTCTTATTAGAACAAAGATATAAGCAAGAAGAGAATAGAAGAAAATACATTAAAATTAAAAACCAAGTAACTCAGTGTTATAGTAGTGAATTTGGGGATGGGAAGAATCCCTTCTTTTTCCAATTATCTCCAATTTGGTTATATTAAAAACTGTAAAATTAAGGAATGATACATACATCCAAAAAAAAGTGAAAGATGATCAAGAAGAAATAAAGGATAAGAGAAAGAAAAGAATACTATATAGTAAGCCAAAGAAGATAAATATTTTCTGACTTGATTTTGGTATGTATGTATGTATGTATGTATGTATGTATGTATGTATTTATTTATTTCTGCATTGGGTCTTCATTGCTGCACGCGGGCTTTCTCTAGTTGTGGCAAGCAGGGGCTACTCTTCGTAGCGGTGCATGTGCTTCTCATTGCAGTGGCTTCTCTTGTGGCGGAGCACAGGCTCTAGGCGCGCGGGCTTCAGTAGTTGTGGCTCGTGGGCTCTAGAGCACAGGCTCAGTAGTTGTGGTGCACAGGCTTACTTGCTCCACAGCATGTGGGATCTTCCCAGACCACGGATCGAACCCATGTCCCCTGCACTGGCAGGAGGATCCTTAACCACTGTGCCACCAGGGAAGTCCCCTGATTTTGTTCTTAAAATAAGTTTTATTTATGGATATTTTCCTTATAAGTGATCCGTATTTATGGAAAAAAGGGAAGAAAAAAGAAAATCATGAAGAAAAATGAATCATCCATAAACTCACCACTCAATCAGTGCTGGTCTTTTTTTTTCAAAAACAATAGAGCATGAACAAGGGAAGCATGAATGAGCAAGACCTCAGCCTCACTTAGAAGTAAAACTGTGAACTAGCCTAGCCACAAGCCTCTTGCAGGTTCCAAACAGCCTGTTTCCTAATTGGGGTAAAATACATAGAACATAAAAACCTGCCATTGTAACAATTTTTAAGTGTACAATTCGTTGGAATTAATTACATTCACAGTGATGTACAACCATCACCACTGTCTATTTCCAAAACATTTTCATCACCCCAAACAGAAATTATGCATCCATTCCTTTCTCCACAGCCTCAGGTAACCTCTAAACTACTTTCTGATTTTTATGAATTTGCCTATTCTAGACTTATAAGTAGAATCATACATACAATATTTGTCCTTTTGTGTCATGGCTTATTTCATTCAGCATAATGTTTTCAATGTTCATCCACACTGCAGCATGTATCGAACTTCATTCCTTTTTATGGCTAAATAAGATTCCATTTATACATATACTTCTCACGTTCTTCAAAGGGCTAGAAACTCTGAGCCCATGAAAAACTTGGTATATTTACGGCTAGAAGATAGAAAGGAAAAAAAGAAGGAAGGAAGAATCTGATGTTTATCCATTCATCTGTTGATGGACATTCTGGGTTGTTGCCAACTTTTGGCTACTGTGAATAATGCTGCTATGAACACTGGCATACAAATGCCAAATAGACTTTTAATAGTTTGCTCTGGCTGGAAAGCCAGAAAAGGACTATAAAGAAAAACAGCAACAGAAGCTGCCAAAAGCAATTACCACAACAGAACAGAATATAAGACATTAACTTCATGGGTTTTCCGCGCGGCATGCGGGATCTTGGTTCCCCCACCAGGGATCGAACCCGTGCCCCCTGCAGTGGAAGCGCAGAGTCTTAACCACTGGACCGCCGGGGAAGTCCCAACTTTATGGTTTTAAAATTATTTATACTTCTGATTTTTCCAAATTTTAGAGTCCTTCATCATGACAGACTTTATATGTTCTAATCTGAAAAATATACAAGAAGGAGATAAAAGGGAGAAAGCAACAATGCTTAAGTAACATATTAACAAATCATTACTAAGGTCAGGATTGCAGGTTAGGAGCAATACTGAGAAGGGAGCAGAGTTATAGCCTGAAACAGCATCTTTTTTTTGTTCTGACCAAAGAGAAGGTATTACTTTGCCCTCCATAATGCCTAGCACAGTACCCAGTGTATTCTAGAAACTCAACAAAAGTTGGCTGAAAAAAATAGATGGATAATTCTATAGATATCTGAGTTCTTCCAACTACATCATATTTTTTAAACTATTTATACTTAGTCTGAAACAGATTATTAGGAGCATCTCAAGTTTCACAGTAAGTTTTATACGAACCCATAAATTTATGGGGAAATTGGCCAGTAGATGAGTGACAGGAAATTGTATCTCTGGGACCATTATTTAAACTACAACTCTGACTGATTACACAAGATTACAAGCCCAGAACTCACCAACTTACATCATCATACTTTTTTAGTGGCTATTTGCCTAAGTGTTTGTAATGCCAAATGGGTCCAGAGAGATCTTTCCTTATTTTCTTCCAAAATAAATAGCAAACATATCAAACTTAGCAGTATATCCAAAATATACGATCAAATTTCAAAATGGTCTATGCCAATATAAATATAAAAAATAATTATCTGTACCCACCGTTACTTCAACATTCTTCAAGGTGTTGGAAATTTTGAACCCATAAAAATCTTGGTATACAACTGAATAAACATGTAGAAAGCAAAAAAAAAAAAAAAAAATTATTTATACTCAACGTTGTCCCAGTAGGATTTAAGCTTGGGGCAAATGTAATATCTATCTTCAATCTTTTAAGCAGGTTATAAGGAAGTGTTATTCCAACTCTGCAAATGTGGGAATAAACAACATTATTATATAAATAGCAATGTCTTGCATGTTTTGAGTATTATCAATAAATATGGAGTGTGGATTTTAAAATACAGTCTATAAACATCCTCAAAGAAGAACTGCAAATTATGTCTTTCACTTTTTAAGTTAACAGTTGTCAGATGGAAGAAGAGAAAGATACAGAGCACTGGCTTCAACAGGAATAGAAAGAACAGCAAACAGGAATTACACTGAAAGGGAAAAAAACAGGAAATAAGGGTAACACTGCTGACAAGTCTTTTTCCTTTAGATGTCTATATAACAAATTTCTCTGAGTTAATTTATTTTCTATAGGCATACAGCATATATTCATCTCTCTCTGATCCTTCCTACCTCTAGAGCAAAATTTCAGAAAAGGAAAACTTGCAACTAACACAACACTGTAAATTAACTACACTTTAATTTAAAAAAAAAAAAGAAAAGGAAAACTTTGTACACAGTGATATACTATTCCTGCTGCTACCACCATCATCTACTGTAAGTTTTACTATGTACAAGGCACTGCGACAAGACTTACATTCATTATCTTATTTAATCCTCACAATAATCCTGAGACAGATTTTACTGAAGTTTATAGAGGTTAAACAACTTGCCCAAGAATCCATTAGCTAATAAATGATGGAACCAGGATATTAAACATTCAGCCCTAAAACAAAAACATCCTGACAAGTATAAATCATTGATAGGAAGGTGAGCTAAAACAGAAGAACACAAAAGTAAAAACACAGAATGTCAGAACATGTCGTGACTCTAAGGATTTTGACAGACAGATAGGACCTGCCCAAAACCAATCTGATTACCTACTTAAGCAATTCAATTAACTAAAATATTGAGATGAAAATTATATTTGAAAATGAAGGACTTCCCTGGTGACGCAGTGGTTAAGAATCTGCCTGCCAATGCAGGGGACACGAGTTCGATCCCTGGTCCAGGAAGATCCCACATGCCGCGCAGCAACTAAGCCTGTGTGCCACAACTACTGAGCCTGTGCTCTTGAGCCCGAGAGCCACAACTACTGAGCCTGCGCTCTTGAGCCCAAGAGCCACAACTACTGAAGCCAGCGCGCCTACAGCCCATGCTCCACTACAAGAGAAGCCACTGCAATGAGAAGGCCGCGCACCGCAACAAAGAGTAGCCCCCACTCGCCACAACTAAAGAAAGCCCCTGTGCAGCAACGAAGACCCAACGCAGCCAAAAATAAGTAAATAAACAAATAAATTTATTTTAAAATTTGATAATTTGAGCTGCACCTAAAATTGCTGTAGCCAAGGTGTTCAAGTTCATGAATAAGGAGCTAATAAGCCTGTACCCTGACCTCAACCTTCCACTGTTCCAAAGACAAAATTGTTTAAAAAAAAAAAAAAAAAAGGCATATCTACACAACTTTTTCCTGGCAGCAGCGAGAGTACTAAAATACCTGTTTCCTTAGGTCTTAATCTAGTCCAAAAAAGGCACAAATTCTGAACAAGTACCTCTTAAAATATATCACATATTACACAAATTTTTAATTTAATATACACAATATATCAAGCACTGTGTCAAGAAGTGTGTTAAGCACCATCACCCCATACCCAGTGTGAAATAAAAATGAACTGCCACAGTTCTGAAAAATCCTAAAATGTCAATAGGAATCTTCACCATAACTCTCCAAATAGGTAAATAATGCACAGATCATGGCAAGGCCTTAAAAACTGTATTTTAAATTGTCATTTTAATTAATTTAATTACACTGATACTGGTGAAAGAAGAGTGATGAAATTAAGAGGTGGAAAATGTATGTTAATTGGAATTGGACACATGAAAGGACACATGAAAACTGAGGAAATCCTGGCAGAAATATATTATCAATGAAATAATAATTTTTTGAAAGGTCCTCAGCATCTCCGCAAGGTAAAGTACCATGTTCTTTTGACAAGGTGCATAAGGCCTTCACAAGTTATTTAAATTTTTTAAACCTTGTTTCCTTGTCAGGAACTTAAAAAAAGGTTGGAGTGAATGATACCTCTAATGTTTTCCTGTTGTGACACTGTAGAGTCAAGAGAAAATTGATAAACTCATGTAAGCAGATTTTTATGCAATGATTAGTTTCAATAATAACAGGGGGGGAGGAGTCCTCAAAATGTTGCACTAGAAAACTAAGGTCTCATTCCCTGAACCTCATATACTCATATACTATGAGGCTACAGGAATAATCAGAAACCAACAAAATGAAAGTACATTAGCAAGACTAAATTAACACAGGTACACAATAACTTTGGACTTTAACAAAATGCCAAAGAAGCATTTAGAACTACAAGAGTTTTGGTTTTTTTTAATCTGATAATATTAGAGAAAACGAAAATGTAATAAACTTAACTACTGCCTATATCCACACCTCTCTAGTCTCACCTGCCACAGGTAAGTGGGTCTTCTGTCTAAAGTCAGAAGACAGGCCTCGTGCTCTGTGAATTATCCTGGAACTCAGGTGGTCTCTCTCTTCTTCCCAGTCTCTGCTCTCAACTTTTAAACAGGCTGCTCTGCCATATTTAGCGCTCTCGCTGGATCTTACATCCCACTAAGTACCCCCTGTCTCACAGTATCGTCCCTCCTCCATAGTTAAGCAACTGGACAGATATTTAGCTTTCATTCTTCCCTTCTTCATCTCCCACTTTTTCACTGCAATGTGGCTTCTACCATACCATTTTACTAAAACCACACTTACCAAGGTCACTCACCAACAGCCTCTTTGTGCTAAATCCAGTAAATGCTTCATAGTCCTTATCTTACTTACAGACCTCTCTGTAACATGTGACCCATACAGTACTTTTCCTTTTATTTATTTTTTATTTTTCTGATTAGCAAATACATTAAGAATTGAAATATCACAGAAAAAAATGGAAGTTTGAGTACTCTGTAATCCCACTCTCAAAGACAGCCAATGTTAGTAGTACAGTATATATTAAGATTTCTATACATATGGTAATATACAGGTATATATGTATTTTTTTTAAGTTCACAAAAATTAGATCATACTTGGGGACCTCCCTGGTGGTCCAGCGGTTAAGACTCCATGCTTCCACTGCAGGGGGCATAGGTTCAATCCCCAGTCAGGGAATTAAGATCCTGCATGCCCCGTCTGGTGCAGCCAAAAAAAATCAGATCATACTATACATTTTTGAGAATTTAATTTAATGTACTTTGATCTTCTGTCCTTGTTAGTATTATGTGGTAGACTAATTAATGGCCTCCTAAAGAGTACATCATAAAACACAGAACCTGTGAATGTTACCTTAAATTGTAAAAGGGACTTGGCAGAGGTGATTAAGGGAAGGATTTTGTGATGAGGAGATTATCCTGAACTATCTGGGTTGGGCCCATCGGAAGATGCTATGCAGTTGACTTTGAAAATGGAGGAAGGGATCAAGGAATGCAATGCAAGGAATACAAGGAATGCAACTCTAACAGCTGGAAAAGGCAAGGAAATGGATTCTATCCCAGGAACCAGCTGGGTCAATACCTTGACTTTAGCCCAGTGAAACATTTGAGACTTCTGGCCTCCATAACTGTAAGAGACTAAATTTTTGTTTTAAGCCACTAAGTTTGTACTAATTTGTTACAGCAGCAATAAAAAACTATATAATACTCTGTGTGTGTGTGTGTGTGTGTGTGTGATACCTTTCCGCATTTGTCTGTTTCTCTAGAAGTTATTACACAAAGTGCAACTATTGGGTCAAATAATTTAAAAAAGTTAACCTCCAGAAAGGCTACACTTATTTTTTACTCACATTAACAACATTCAAGCCCCTCCCTCCTTTCTCAAAGTTCTATTCTTTCAGTTTGTTAAATCACTTCCCTGGTTTCCCTTCTGTGGTGGCTACTCACTCCTTCTGCTCCTTTGCAGACTTCTCTTCATCAGCTCATTTCTTACATGTCAATGGTCCCCAAAATTCCAATTCCATCCTGGGCCTTCTCCTCACTATACACAGTTATTTAATCTACTTCCTTTTACCCCAATTACTACTTACAAACAAAACAGATTTACTTCTCCCTCTTCCCTCTAAAATCTGCTCCTCCACTGTATTCTCTCTGTTAATGACTGGCACACCAATATCCAACAGCCTATGACAGATGCATGGGGATCACCTGACCCCTGCCTTATCCTCACCCCACATACCACAGGCTCCAGAATCTGTAAGAGTCTCTCCCTCCCTATCAATTCCTTAGAACAAGAATACATCAATTTTCAATTGTATTACTTAACTGTGTGTGTTCCCTAACTCAAGTCTCATACCCCACTGTACCAGCACAGTCTTTCTGAAACTCAATTCTGATTTGTCACTCAAGCAGACCTTTCACAGACTGCTGGTTGCAATGTAACATGATATATTCCCTTGGGAAAACTGTTTGGCAATGTCTTCTAAAGTTAAACATACATCTGCTCTATGAACCAGTAAGTCCACCACTAGTTATTTATCCAAGAGAAACGAAAATGTATGTCTATAAGAAGACTAATAGCTATGTGTTCATAACAGCTTTCATAATAGCCTAATGGGAGAATGGATAAACAAACTGTGTTATTGTTATACAATGTATTACTACACACCAGTTAAAAAGAACTACTGAAAGGAGCATTAACATGGATGAATTTCAAAACATTATGTTGAACAAGAGAAGCCAGCCAGAAAAGAATACACACTTATTCTACTATTCTATTAGGTGAAGTTCAAGAACACGAAAAACGAATCTGTGGTAAAAGATATCAGAACAGGAACTGACTAAAGGAACCATGTGGGATTACTGGGGAGGGAGAGATTAACACAGGAGTACACATTCAATAAAACTCATTCAATTGTAGAGTTAAGTTCATTTCACTATATGTAAACTTTACCTCAAAAATTTTTAAAGCAAATATTAAAATATAAAACTTTTACTTCACTCAGCATTTTTCCATACTAATTATTTAAAAAGCCTCACACCTGTCAGAATGGCCATCACCAAAAAGTCTACAAATAACATGCTGGAGAGGGTGTGGAGAAAAGAGAACACTCCTATACTGTTGCTGGGAATGTAAATTGGTGCAGCCACTATGGAGAACAGTATGGAGGTTCCTTAAAAAACTGAAATAGAATTATCATATGAGGGACTTCCGTGGTGGCACAGTGGTTAAGACTCCATGCTCCCTATGCAGAGGGCCCGGGTTCCATCCCTGGTCAGGGAACTAAATCCCATATGCATGCCACAAATAAGAGTTTGCATGCCACAACTAAGGAGCTAGCAAGCCACAACTAAGGAGCCAGCGAGCTGCAACTAAGAGCCGGCACAACCAAATGAATAAATAAAAATTTAATTAAAAAAAAAGAATTACCATATGATCCAGCAATCCCACTTCTGGGCATATATTCAGACAAGACGAAAACTCTAATTTGAAAAGATACATGCACCCCAATGTTCACAGCAGCAATTTACAATAACCAAGATATGGAAGCAAACTAAATGTCCATCGACAAATGGATGGATAAAGATGTGGTATACACACATACAAAGGAATATTAGCCATAAAAAAGAATAAAATAATTTACAGCAACATGGATGGACTTAGAGATAATCATAATAAGTGAAGTAAAATCAGACAAGGAAAGACAAATATCATATAATATCACTTACATGTGGAATCAAAAAAATGATACAAATGAACTTATTTACAAAACAGAAACAGACTCACAGACATAGAAAACAAACTTATGGTTACCAAAGGGGAAAGGGGTCGGGGCCTATCCCAGAGTGATAAATAGCAGTTTGGGATTAACAGATACACACTACTATATATAAAACAGATAAACTATAAAGACCTACTGTAGAGCAGAGGGGACTATATTCAATATCTTGTAATAACCTATAAAGAAAAAGAATGTGAAAAAGAATAGATTCAGTATAACTGAATCACTTTGCTGTACACCTGAAACTGACACATTGAAAATCAATCATACGTCAATTTAAACAAAAAAAAAACCTCAAGATTTAAGACAAATTAATCACTTAATAACCCCTTTTTTTTTTTTTTAATTATCACCTCACTCAGAAACAAGACTATACAGGGAATTCCCTGGTGGTCCAGTGGTTAGGACTCAGTGCTTTCACTGCCAGGGCCAGGTTCAATCCCTGATCAGGGAACTCAGATCCCACAAGCTGAACAGTATGGCCAGAAAAAGTAAAGAAACAAGACTATACCAAATGTGTGTTCCCCTGGTTTATAAATTTTGTGAAAGCAAAGATTTTTGTCTATGTAGTATTGATCACCGTTGTCTTCCCAGTACCTATCATTATGCTTGACACATAGGAGATGCTATATATGTGTTACCTTTGGTGGTTCTTACTGACTTACTGACAATGTTCATAACTTCATTAAATTTCTAGATCATTTACTGACTCAGTTTTCTGATCTCGTGTGTTATAATGCTTGACAACATTTATAACCTTGTTCATCCAGCAGCAGAAAAGAAGCTTCTCCACATTATCAAAAAAGCAGCCAAGTTGAGTCTTTAACTTTGTGCTCCTCTCTTACATGTATTTAAATTAAATGTTTAAAGGCATTACACTTTTCATGAGCTTATTCCCTAAGATTCATTCTCAATTTACTTCAAGGTCTACCTTCTCACCAGCAAATTCTGGCTCAGTCTTCTAAGCTATCCTGATTCTGGTATACTTGAAGATATTAAATTTTGCTTCTTTCTCTTATGTATCTCATTCAAATATCATATTATACAGTGGTTCATTCAAGTGAAACTTTTATCCAGTATCTTTTTTTTCTAATATTTATGTATGTATGTATGTATGTATTTATTTGGCTGCGCCGGGTCTTAGCTGCAGCACGCAGGATCTTCATTGCCATATGCGGGATCTTTAGTTGTGGCATGTGGGATCTAGTTTCCTGACCAGGGATCAAACCCAGGTCCCTGCACTGGGAGCGTGGAGTCTTAACCTCTGGACCACCAGGGAAGTTCCTATCCAGTATCTGTTAACATCGTTCTAACAAACTTACTAGCATAATTTATGAGAATGCTGGATTCTTTTTTTTTTTTTTTTTTTGCACGCAGGCCTCTCACTGTTGTGGCCTCTCCCGTTGCGGAGCACAGGCTCCGGACACGCAGGCTCAGTGGCCATGGCTCACAGGCTTAGCCGCTCCATGGCATGTGGGATCTTCCCGGACGGGGGCACGAAGCCGTGTCCCCAGCATCGGCAGGCAGACTCTCAACCACTGCGCCACCAGGGAAGCCCTGGATTCATTTTTAACATAGCAAAAGATCTGTATCAGGCCAAATACAACAACTAATCATTTGAATACCAATTCAAAGGTAAGACAAAATCCCCACATTCACTTCCCTATCAGTGCTTACACTTTCTTATGAAAAACAAAAAGAGCAATGATCCATAATAAAACCATTCTGCTCCTATCTCTATCAAGGTTCCTTCCAAGAACACAGGAGCTAGCAGTTCCTTAAGGAGAGAGCCCTAATCATGAACCCAAGACACTGAATAGCAAAACCAACAATGAAGACCCAGATAATAGCCAGTTTAATCAGCTTTAGGGAACATTTTTCAAAGTACAATTGTGAGCGTTGGATTAGTACAAAGAACAATTAACAAGCACTAAACCCACATTGTCTGGCCACTTAAACAATAAACTGCCAACAGCACAGGCAGGGAATGCTCTCATGAAGTACAGAGACAGTAATAAACATCTGGAAATGGCAACAAATAAACACACCAGGCAACTTAGAATTAGGAGAAATTGGATGACCCTTTCTGAGCAAACATATGAGGCCACAGTCAACAGCTTCTAGCCACAGAACACACATTAATTAACCTACATGTTTCCAGTGAGGAAGGACTACCATACCGCCAAAACAGATAGTAATAACTGCCAATGTTATCTTTAATTGATAGCTTGAATTTTATATGCAAACATATAAAGTTGTGTGCAGTGATAAGCAGACTTTTATATAACTTGTCCAAAATTAATTTGAAGAGCAACAAAGGGCTGACAGCTTTTTGTTTTGCTAAATAAGGGCATTACAGAAAATAACAAACAAAAAAACCCACTCACTATCTAGCATAAATTTCAAATGTAAAAGGATACTGTAACACAGAAAAGGATGGACACAATTTAAAGGTAAACACATAAAATTTTATAAATTTAGCCTAAGAGAAAACAAATTATATTGAGAATAATATTTTCATTTCATCATGAACTTTATGATAAAAAACTCTTATCTCAAAGAGCATTTGGAAACATACTTAGTGTTTTAAAGAAAAAAGGAGTGCAAAGCATAACAAAGTTATCAGAGGAGCTTAACAGAGAGGATTTAATGGGTGGTTCTAATTAATTTACCAGTTTACGTTAACTGTAAGATTTCTACAACTTTAGCAATACTTTTCAATTTTTTCTGGAATATAATCTTTTTCTCAAAACAAAAAATATTGGGCAGCAGAATGGTCAGTCTCCCAGCGGTGTCTGGGTAGGGTCAGCATGAGGCCACGGGCTCCAGGGACAGTGGAAGCGGCTGCTGCCGGCTGGGCTGGGGACCTGGGACTTGAGAGTCCACACCACCCACTCAGTGGGCACTTCGGGGTGAAGCTGAGGCTCACAGAGGCTCTGCTGAGCACCTGGGGCTGCCGCCACACACAGACCTTGTTCCTGGTGTGCCTCACTTCCCAGCTGCTCAGGGCTGTTCCCGGGTAGGCTGCAGTGGGTCCTGGACTGTCTCAGGGGTGCTGGGCAGGCATGCCTCAGGCCTCGCTACAGCACGCAACCAACAGGCCCAAGTGGCGTTGCCTCCCTCCCTGGCAGACGGGTCCATCTGGAGCTTGAGGAGATGCTGCTCTTCAGGAATATATCCATCAGCCCCCTGGAGAGCTGGTTGACCTAGACAGCTGGCTACCTCCTGCCCAGACTGGACGCGGGGGTCCCAGGGACTGTGTCTCCAGCCCAACTCTGAGTGTCCGCCCAGCCAGGTGGGGGAAGGGGTCGAGCAGTGGGGTAAGGAGGTCTGGGATGCACCCCAGATGCAGTGCAAAAACACGCTCAAGATCTGCCGGCATGGGTTTCCCTGGTGGCACAGTGCACAGTGGCACAGAGAGTCCGCCTGCCGATGCAGGGGACACAGGCTTGTGCCCCGGTCCGGGAAGATTCCACATGCCGCGCGGAGCGGCTGGGCCCGTGAGCCATGGCCGCTGAGCCTGCGCGTCCGGAGCCTGTGCTCCGCGACGGGAGAGGCCACAACAGTGAGAGGCAAGGAAAATAAATAAATAAACTAACTAAATAAATAAATAAATAAATAAATGTTAAAAAAAAAAATCTGCCGGCACAAGATGAATCATCTCAAGTACCGCAAGCTGGTCAAGAGGACCCAGTACCTACTGCGGAAAGTCAAGGAAGGACGCCTGAAACGGCAGCAAATCAAGTTCAAGAGAGACCTGAAGCGCATCTGGTGGAAGGCGGGCCTGAAGGAAACCCCCACAGGCTGGCAGACCCCCAAGATCTACCTGAGGGGCAAATGCATCTCCTATCTCTCTCCCGTACCCCTATTACTGCTGATGACCTGTTGTAATAAGTATTCAGAGAACTCAGCTAAAAACAAAAAACAAAAAAACAAAGAATTCTGAGTATTACCTCCCCCCATGACAGTAGCTGGATTTAAGAATTATTGATTAAAATAACAAAACCACCACGACTTTTTGATAATTTCTGTATGTTACAAATATGCAAGATCTATTATTTGTTCTTTCAATATTAAATGTTTAACGCACATACTGATTTCCAGACCCACTGCAGAGATCCACAGCCCACTCTGTTTCTCCAGTCATTTCTGTCTTTATAGCGAGTTTCCCACTACAGAAAGTATCAAATAGCTCACTAAGCTGGCTTATCTTTAAAATCATTTCCAATCCTGAGATTATAAGATTCTGGGACAATGCAAACTTCTCAAAAGAACTGAGAGATTTCTAGAGAAATTACAGTTTGATCCAATATTTAAGTGCTCTCCCTCCTAACATTCTATGTAGATAACGGTAAAGAAATTTTAAAAGCTACAAGCCCACAGGGAGGAGAAAACAGTGGTGGGCAGATGGCAGCACATTTTTGTATGATGAATGGAAAGCAGATGAGGAACTTGCATGTTAAGACTGCAGACTGAACCCACACATCTAATTTTGCTCCCTCCCAAAACCCTACTAAAACAAGATAAAGAAAATGTTGCTGTTGTTTTGTTCTGTTTTTAGGACACAAAGCATAAGGATCGAGAGAATGGAAGAAACAACCCCAACAAAATTTTGGAAGCTGGAAAGATGGATGAGTGATAACTGATTTGGTCAAAGACAAATTATAAGACAGCAGTGCTGACAACTAAGAACAAACCCACTTTACGCTACAGAATCCTCAAAGGGTTCAGGAACTGCCAGAACACAGAGGGGGAAGGGAGACTAAAGAAAGAAAGGATCAGGTGAAAGCTGTCGGAACAGTTAGAAACCTAGAGCCCATGCCTCTCCCGAGTTGCTGACTGACCCAACCTCAATCAGGCAGCAGGTTAGAGATTTATTCTCTAAAAAGGGTAAATCACACATGGTGGATGATAAAGGTATCCTAACAAAAAGAGGCAAATGATATGTCCCTTCATATTAAATGCTCTATGGCTCATTACCCAGCCCTCTTTTCCTGAGTTCCCAGACCACCGGCAACTAGACCTCTGGCCTCCAAGCAGAAAACTGGGATACTCTCTGGGAAATCTGACCAGGCCAAACAGAAAGACAGACACTGGAGAGAGCCTCAAACAGCCCACCCAAACCAATGATTTCAATCCTGACCACACACTGGAATCACCTGGGCAACTTTAGAAAATACTGGTGCTAATCTATGCAGACAGAAATCAGAATAGTGGTTGCCTCTAGGCAAGGAGTGGGGAAGATAGAAGGGATATGAAGGAATTTTTTAGGGGTTTCACTATGCTCTGTACCTTGTGTTCATTACACAGGTGTACACACAGCAAAATCATCAAACTATACACTTAAAATCTATATATTTTACTGTGTGCAATCACACTTAAATTTTTTAAAAATACTGCTACCTGACGTATTTGGTCCCTCAGTCACAAGCAAACAACCAAGGAGGATTATCAGAGCTCTGAAGAGGGCCTCTACTGCTGAGACTATACCAAACAGAAAAAAAGTAACTTGGAGGAAACAAGCTATGCAAGGGAAAAGAAAGCTTAAAGAAACTGTATTTAACAATTTCAGGTAGGTAAGAGAGATATGGCATCTATGAAACAAGAAAAGAGACTTTTTCTTGTTTCATAGATGCCATAAGTAACTGAGGAATAAGTAACTGAGTAGAGGATGGGAAGCTAAACCTACAGGCCTGCACAAGGGAATATGGTCAACGGGCTGATGTGCCTTGCTCACAAAGCCCCAGAAAGGCTCAGCCCTTGAGAGTCTCGAGGGATATAGTCAGTGGGGAAGAAGTATGGGGCTGAAGAGCAGGTTAGTGGTTTAAAGTCTGGTAAAAAAAAAAAAAAAAAAAAAAAAAAAAAGTCTGTACATGAACCTCGAGTTTCCCTTCTCCACTACTCACATCCTCTCATAAATTTATTCTCTGGAAACAGTGACTTGGAGAGACTCCAGACTCAAGAAGAGTGGAGCGAGGCTCAAGGCTGAAAGCCAAGGAATAAAGCAGAAGTATGCGCGGTAATAGCAGCCCTCACCCACAGCCCAATTCCTCCCTGCCGATCTCAGAAAACCGGGAGCCAGGCACAGTACGTGCCCCACACTTGAATTTAAATGCCCCTTTTGCATTCAGCCAAACCAATTTTCATCACAGCACTTCTAGTGGAGGATAAAGGTCTTCTGAATTTCTACAACGCCTCTTAGACTCTCAACTTCTTAAAGGCAGGGGCAGCATCTTAATCAGCTTCATATCCCCAGAGCCTAACACAGTTACACTCTATGTTAAACACTCTATAAATCTTTAATTGGTCCCAGACACTGGAGATAACATGCAAGAAGAGATTTAAAAACCTTGGAAAACTAGAGCATACAAGGTGTAATTTGGACTAGGTCTTGAAGGGACATTAAAGATTTAGGATTTATTGATGAAATGACGTCTGGGATTTGTTTTAAAATAATCCCAGAGCCACCCTCCCCACCCCCCAAAATCAACTGTATTTCTATATACTGGCCACAAATGTTTTAAAATATCACTTACAATAGTATTTTAAAAATCAAATACCTAAGAATAAATAAGATGTGGGACTTTCTTGGTGGCACAGTGCTTAAGAATCCGCCTGCCAATGCAGGGGACACGGGTTCGAGCCCTGGTCCGGGAAGATCCCTCATGCCGCAGAACAACTAAGCCCGTGCGCCACAACTACTGAGCCTGCGTTCTAGAGCCCATGAGCCACAACTACTGAGCCCGCACGCCTAGAGCCTGTGCTCCGCAACAAGAGACGCCACCGCAATGAGAAGACTGCACACCACAACATAGAGTAGCCCCCACTTGCGGCAACTAGAGAAAGCCCATGTGCAGCAATGAAGACCCAATGCAGCCAAAAATAAATAAATAAATTTAAAAAAATATGTGGAAGACTTTTATACAGAAAACTACAAAATATTAAAGAAATTTTAAAAGACATAAATAAGTGGAGAAATATACCATGTTCATAAACTGGAAAATTCAATATTGTTAAGATGTCAATTCTCTATTTTCAAAATTTGTAGCAATGGACAAGATTCTGAAATTTATGTGGAAACTCTAAGAACCAAGAACTGCCCAGACAATCTTAAAGAACAAAATAGGAACAACCATTGGGACTTCCCTGGTGGTCAAGTGGTTAAGAATCCACCTTCCGATGCAGGAGATGTGGGTTCGATCCCTGATCGGGGAACTAAGATCCCACATGGCCACAGGGCAACTAAACCCACGCACCACACCTAGAGAGAAGCCCACAGCGAGGAGCCAGCGCGCGGAAACTAACACCCAGCATAACCAAAAAACAAAAACAAAAAATAAGAACAACAGATATCAGAGCTTATTATAAAGTTACATCAGTTGATAGTGATATTGGTGCAAGGATAACAAATAGACTAATGAAAGTCCAGAAACAGATCCACACATATACAGTCACCTGATTTATGAAAAAGTGTCACACAGTGCAGAAGCGCAAGGATGGTATATTCAGTAAATGGTGCTGGGTCAAATAGATACCCACATGGTATAAAGTGAATCTGGACCCCTACAATCCATCTGGAATTTACTGTAAATTGTACATCTTAAATACGAAAAGTAAAACAAAATAAAACTTCTGTACGGTAACATGGGGAAATATCTCCATATTCTTAGGCTAGGCAAAGATTTCTTAAATAGGGCACAAAAAGCAGTAATCATAAAGCGAAGGATTAAGTATATTTCATTAAAATTAACAATTTCCATTCATCAAAAAAAAAGGCCTTAAAAGAGTGAAAAGGCAACATACAGAGTGGAAAAAGATTAAGTCCAGAAAGGACTCATGGAAGATAGATGTGTATACACACACACACACAAATACACACACAGAACTCATATCCAGAATAAAGAATTACAGACCAATTAAAAAAAATAATAGTGAGACTTAAGAGGCACTTCACAAAAGATGACATATAAATGGCCAACAAAAGATACCCAACCACAATCATCATTAAAATGTAAATAAGACCACACATATATTACTACACTTTTACCAAAATAGCAAAAATTTTTAAAACTGACAAGCATTAGCAAGGATATGAGGTAAATGGAATACCATTCCCTGATAATTGGTAGAACACTTTGGGAAAATGTTCAACTGTATCTAATGCTAAAGTTTTATCATTTACATACCTCATAAACCAAGAGTTCCACTCCTAGATATAAACCTCAACCTAGCAATGTTCTGTTTCTTGATCTGTGATAGTATACTCAGTAAAAATTCTTTACCTGCATACTCAAGATTGTGCACTTTTTAAAATATATCATATTACAATAAGTTTTCTAAGATTTCTTTGACACAAATTTCTCAGAGACATTAACACTAGCATTTTAGAATAGAAAAGGAGCTTCTGGTAAACAGCCGAAAGTTTATTAATAACATTTTTAAAAAACAAAACAAAAAAGCTGCTAACACATTTCAACCCAGAACAAAGGTAAAAACCATGAACAGATAACTTTTCTTGATCTTCACGAAGTACCGGATTTCTTTCAGCAATAAAAGGAGTCTGTTATTCTAGGAGTCTGTTATCCTACACTGTAACCCAAAGAAATCTCTGCAAGAAAATGCTACTTTTTGAAATCACCTCTAACAACAACAGATAGGAAAGTGAAGAAACCATTCCAAAAGTTTTGGTTAACTCTTCGGTGAGAGAATGCCAGCTGAGTTGATCTGTGTAGCCCAAAAGACAAAAATAAAGCCACAAAGAAATCATAGCAACTCTAAAGCAAACACCAACACCACAATCCAACCTACCGGAAATTCTGTGGTTAATTTGAGGCTTGCCCCGCTAGTCATAAGGTGATTCAGTGATGGCTACAAACGCTCCGCAAGTGCATCCTTGGGCGTCATCTAGCACACCTGGCTCGCCCATCACCTGCCTGGAGACACGGCCTTACGCAGAATCCCAGAGGCCAAATAAAGACGCCAACTTTGCAAGAGGCGCGGACGGTCTCGCCCCGTCAGGTCACCGAGAAGGAACAGACTCCTGGCCTCGAGGGCGGGGGTGAAGAGTCAGTATTCCCCCACAGGATTTACGAGAAAGCGCTCCCGAAGCTGCCTAGTCCCTCCACCACCCCGGGACTCCACTGGAAGTCCCGCGGGCGAGTTTCTTCCCCAGCGCCCACGGCAGGAGGGTCGCGGCGACCACAGGGAACTTAGGCCCCGGGGGGCCGGGCGCGCCCGCCTCGCTCGCGCCGCAAGTTTGGTTGGCGGCCCCCACTCGCCGCGCCTCGGCCCGGCTGTGCGCCCCGCGGAACCCGGGCTCGCGGCCCGCCCGGCCTGGCGCGGCGCCCCTCACCTTGGAAACGTTGGGTGGACTCCGCCGTAAACATTAACTTCCCATCCAGCCGGCAGCCGCGCCGCCGCGTCTCAGCGCCTCGGCCTCTCTACCGGCTCCGCCGGCCGCCGTCCGCGCCCCCTCTTAAGCGCCGCGCTCACTCAGGAGCTCGGGGCCGCCTCAGACGCTGACCCACTCGCCCCTCGCCGCCGCGGTTTCAACTACCACTCAACCCCTACTGTGCCCGCCACCGGCTCCTCCCGGGTCCGGCCCGGCCGCGTCAGGAAGGCTCAAGGCGCAGGCGCGGCAGGGTCTTAAAGAGACCGGGCCGCCCTACCGCATAATGGGTTCGACCAGGTTAGGGGACGGGTGGGCCGGCTGAGAAAAGGAGAAGCCGAAGGGATTGGACCGTGGGGAACGGAGGCGGGGAACTCCCGCTTGTTCCTCCGCCTCTCTTTCAAAGCTCCAGCGGTCGGACCCACAAATTGCTGACTTCCCCAGTCTCTGGAACCGCCCCTTGCCTGTAAGAGCTGCACCAGACCCTCCCCCCGCCCCGAAGCGACCCCGCGCTTAAGGCTGCGGGCCTCGCATTGCTGCACTGCTTATGCGCATGTCTCCAGGTCGCGGCCAGGGCATGCAGACGCGCAAGCTTCGAAAGGCCGTCCGTGCTTCCCCGAGAGGTGACCTGGTCACTCTCAAAAACAATAATTAACGTGTAAATGGCACTTGTGATTGCAAATCACTCTACCATCAGTCGTCTCGACACATTGGATTTATGCGGAGTCCGGCAGGGACATGGGCACAAATATGAGAGGTACAGCCGGGCAGTCATCCAATATCAACGAAGAAATTCTTAGAAGGAAAGTACTTAAGAACAGAAACAACCTACTAATTCCAGTCTAATCCCAGGGAAAACAGGCAAAAAATAACAATAATAATAACAAAGGCAATGTAAATTACTTTCATTATACATTTAGAAGTGACAAAATGATAGTAATTAGCACAAAAAAATTGCCTAGAAATTAGATAGCCCTGGTTATTTCCTAATTTAAATTTATAATCTCCAGAAGGGGTTCCACTGTAATAAGCATTTCAGAAAAAGAAAAATTCTCAATTTTTTTAAAAAACAAGATTAAGAAATACCAGAAAATAGGAAGTAGAGCCATGCCTTCCATCCAACTAAAAACTTGAAATTGCATCTGAGGCAAAATTTTGCATAACTTCAGATTATGCCATTATTTAAAGTAATTTCAACTAACAGTTTCATTGCAACTGAATCCATCTTGTATAGAAAGCTGAGACATTTTGTTAATCTACCCTTCCTTCTTATATTCCATCTATCAGCAAATTCTATAGATTTTACATCCCAAAATTTCCTTGAATCTGTCCTCTACCATCTCCTCCATCACCACCCTAGTCCAAACTCCCTTTGTCTGGGAGGGCCAGAGGCCTGGGAGGGCTACAAATTTAGTCTCTAATTGGTTTACCCTCATGCCCTCTAGCCCCTCTCTAATCTCTTCTCCACACAACTGGCTGTGTGATCTTTTATCTTCCCAGCATGTACCACTTCAATAGCCTCCCACTTCCTTAGACAAAACCTCTTTAACCTGCATGGTCTGGTGGCCTGCCCACCTCTCCACCTCTTCTCACTGCTCAGACCACATTCCATCCTATCTCTGTTCCAGCCAGACTGGCCTCTTCCAATTCCTCAGTTTTCTCCCTCCACAGACCTGCATATGCTTTGCTTTGTGCCTGGAAGGCTCTTCCAATCCTCATCCTTCTGACCACACCTCTAGTCTCTACCTCTGAGAAGCACCTTCACACTTCCCTATCTTGGTCCATTCCTATCACATGACACTGAAACTGTAATTATATGATAATTTTGGTGAATTTTTGTTTCCCCCCCACAATGGACTAATTACATCAATAAGGCCAGGAGCTTGGTTCTCTTTGGTTCATGGTTGTATTTCCATATTTGTTCAATATTTTTTTGTTTCATCAATAAATGAGAATCATAGAATGCCAGAACTTGAACTAGATATGGCTTGAAGGTTACCTAAGTCATAGATAGGTAAAGTGTCACAATCTGACATTCGGAATCAGAGTCTAAAAAGAACTCCAGTTATTTTTAAACTGATTTTATATCGTTTTAGCTGGGCTGTCAGAAGATCCTTTGGGTAACCTTTAAAACTGAGTTCTCAAAAGTACCTGTGTAAAGCCCTGAATTACTAATGATAGCTATGGGATGGGCCCACATGAACCTAATAATAATTTTTGCTTCAAGGGAAGAAGATTGAATGATTGGGAGTCAGGGCTGGGAAGGAGACTTGACTGCCTGCCCTTTTGTGTACCTTCTTAACTTAAAGCCATGTGAATATATTACCTATTTGAAAATAAATGACACAAAAGAGTGCATACTCTATGATTCTATTTCTTTGAAATTCTATGAAAAAAATTGTAACTGGCTGCCTCTGGCAGGAAATTGACTGAGAAGGTGTATGAGAGAAATTTCTGGGTCATAAAACCCTCCCACACTTGAGCTAGGCTGGGACCTGGGACCCTCTACTAAAGTGCTTGCACCTGCACAAATGTTTCCTTGAGCAACAGAATACAAAGAAACTATAAGGGACTAAAAATAACTGTGCACATGTGCAGTTGGGGCAGTTATGAACAATAAGATACAAAAAGGCCACAAACGAACTGCTGTTTCTGAGATGCCAGGAGCAAAAGCAGGGTACTATGCAGGACCCCTGCACATAGCACCACCAAGGGGGTGGACAGACCATCTAAGCTATGCCTCCTGCCCAAGGGAACCAGCTTGCCCCCTAGGAGTGAGTAAGAGCACCTGTTACTTGTTTTTGCTCCCTCATGCTGCACCAGGAGCCCCAGTAACTTGCCTGAATTTCTTGTCTGCCCTCTTATCAATTTCTATTGATTAGAGAGTCCAAGTACTCAAATCAGTAGCACGCTATTGGTGGGAATGTAAATTGGTGCAGCCACTGTGGAAAATTGTTGGAGATTCCTCAAAAAACTGAAAATAGAACTACATACAATCTAGCAATTTCACTTCTGGGTATTTATCTGAAGAAAATGAAAACACTAATTTTAAAAGATATGTGGAGCTTCCCTGGTGGCGCAGTTGTTGAGAGTCCGCCTGCCGATGCAGGGGACACGGGTTCGTGCCCCGGTCCGGGAAGATCCCACATGCCTCAGAGTGGCTGGGCCCGTGAGCCATGGCCGCTGAGCCCACGCGTCTGGAGCTTGTGCTCCGCAGCGGGAGAGGCCACAACAGTGAAAGGCCTGCATACGGCAAAAAATAAAAATAAAAAATAAAATAAAATAAAAAATAAAAATAAAAGATATGTGCAGGGAATTCCCTGGCAGTCCAGTGGTTAGAACTTCGTGCTTCCACCACAGGGGGGCATGGGTTCAATCCCTGGTCGGGGAGCTAAGATCCTGCAAGACTTGTGGCACGGCCAAAAAAAAGGTAAAAAAGATATGTGTACCCCAAAGTTCACTGCAGGATTATTTATAATAGTCAAGATACAGAAGCAACCTAAGAGTTCATCAGAAGGTGAATGGATAAAGATATGGTGTATATATACACAATGGAATGTTAGCCATAAAAAAGAATGAAATCTTGCCATTTGCAACAACATGGAAGTACCTAGAGGGTATGTATGCTAAATAAAAAAAGTCAGGCAGGGGCTTCCCTGGTGGTGCAGTGGTTGAGAGTCCGCCTGCCGATGCTGGGGACACGGGTTCGTGCCCCGGTCCGGGAAGATCCCACATGCCGCGGAGCAGCTGGGCCCGTGAGCCATGGCCGCTGAGCCTGCACATCCAGTGCCTGTGCTCCGCAACGGGAGAGGCCACAACAGTGAGAGGCCTGCATACCGCAAAAAAAAAAAAAAAAAGTCAGGCAGAGAAAAACAAATATCATATGTTTTCTCTTACATGTGGACTCTGAAAAACAAAACAAACAAATAACAAAATAGAAACAGACTCAAAGATACAGAGAACAAACTGGTGGTCACCAAGGGGGTGGAGGATTGGGTAAAATAGGTTAAGGGGATTAAGAGGTACAAATGTCCAGTTATAAAATAGATAAGTCACGGGAATATAATATAGAGAATATAGTCAATAATGTTGTGATAACTTTGGTGACAGACTGTAACTAGACTTATCGTGGTGATCATTTCATAACGTATAAAAATATCAAATCGCTATGCTGTACACCTGAAACTAATATAATATCCTGAGTCAATTATACTTCATTTTAAAACAAATAAGCTAACACACGGTTGAGCACTCTCTGTGTGTGAGTATTGGCTAAGGGCTATACATACATTGTTTCTTTTAAGCCTCATACTATCCTCATGAGGCAGATATCATTATAACCCCCTTGCATATGAGAAAATTGACACTTAGTAAATACCATGCAACTTGCCCCTATTTATACAAATGGAAAATGGTGGGGCAGGGCTTTGAAACCAGTCCGTCTAACGTCAGAAGTGGTTTATATTACTTACCCACTAGATCAAGAACTTTGCAATGACTGAAATCATATTTTGTCTTAGACTATTCAGTTGCCCCAGCACTTTGCATAGTAGCTGTTCAATGTATTTTGAATGAATGATAAAGAACAAGCTTGGTGTTAATTTTATTGGTACAAATTACACATTTTTAATTGGTACAAATTGTACATATATATATATAAAATATTCTAAATAATCCAAATAATCAGTACCATTGTGCTAAGAGCTTGAGATGTACTATCTCTAATGAGATCATGGGCCTGAGGAGAGAAGCTTCTACCATTAGCTCTGACTTTCCAATTTATTTGATAAAAGAGTTTGCATCTTTATTTTACTGAAAAATTAAAATTAATTTTTTTATTTTTAATAAATAAAATTTGTATAAATAAATAATAAAATTAACATTAAAGCTAATTCTAACTAGAGAAATAGCTAATTCTAACCTCTCCCAAGTGCTTGAGCACTTGCATAAGTGAAATCCCACTGTGTGAATTCCACACCAACACCGCCTCTCCTCCAGCTTTCTGCCCTCGGCTGTTCACACTCTGAAACTAGAGTAGAAGATAGAGGAAGTATGGGGGCAGTGGGCAGGGGCACCCTCCTCAGAGACAGTTGAGTATGAGGCAAATTCAGTTAGCAATTCAAGGTTCCCTATGTTCTAATACCACACACCCTTATCATTGATTTGTTTCACTGTCCAGGAGGGGAACAGAAGGAGGGTCTGAGCTCTAATCCCCTCTAAACCAGGCAAGGGTTAAATATCAGAACACAGTGCTCTCAACTGCCAAAAGTGTTTTATAAGTCAGCCATGTGAGCCTCATTGCTCACAGAAAGGAAAGGCAAGGGAGGCATTCCCCTGAGAGGCAAAAACTACCCAGAGTACAGAAAAGGAACTCACCAGTGGAGTGAAACTCACTGCCCACCGTCACTTTAAGCAGCTGGCATCTGGAGCTTCCAGAGAGAACCAGGGCATCTCAGTTACATTCTAGGATTGCACTGTCTAATACATCAGCCACTGGCCACATGTGACTATTTACATTTAAATTTAAATTAAAATTTCAGTTTCTCAGTCATGCGCACACCTTTCAAGTGCTTAATAATAGCCACATGTGGCTGCTTGTTACTAGGGCAGCACACATAGACCATTTCCATCCATCAGAAAGTTCTCTTGGCAGAACTATTCTAGAAAAAGGAGGAACAACACTCCATTGTGACCTCCAGCTAATATTCAGATTTTTTTTGCTTTGAAAACTGAAGGCTCACAATGAAACAGTGAAAACCTATTTCACTCGGCTCAATGCTTTCCACAGCACAAATCCAAAAGGCACTCAAGTGCAAAAACTGTGGCCTCTCCTTATACCGAGTTTATAAGAATGGCTTTAACCACACCACTTCACCTCTACTGCATTCTGTTGTTTGCAAGACACATTCTCTTAGGAAAGAACATTGTTTGTTAAGAGGAACACAACTCTATTGCCATCTCTTGGCGTTTGTGCACAGGTAGGGACAATATCTGCCACAGTTGTGGTAAAGAACCTGCCCTCAGGCTCTAGAGATTGGACATCATTTCTACATGTGATATCAGACATTCACATTATCAACCCAACAACAGGTTTTGAAATTGTGCCACCAAAATGGGACATCAGTAGAGTGCTAATTTCCACCTCACCCACCAGAGGAGAAGTCTATTCTTTTCTTGACTGTCTGAATTATCTGTTTTACCGCAAGACAAAATTTAGTGCAACTATAGTAGCAATTCTAATCTATCCAATTATCTGGGAACTAGTAACCTCCAAATTAATGCACGTGACTAGATTATGACCTAAAATTTCAAGTGTGCTTGCCAAAAGTGTGTTTAACCTCACTGAGCTCCAATCTTCTCGTCTATAAACTAGAGATAATAGAAGTATCTATGTAAGTGTTGAATTAAATGAAATAATATATGCAAGGCACAGAATAAGCATTCAACGAATGGTAATTGCTATTATCCAAAGCCACAAAGCACCAACACGCAAAAAAATTTTAAATAGATTTTAAAGACTCTTAAGTAGAAAAATCCTGACTCTACCACCTGCTAATTGTTTGACCTTTGACCTCTGTAAGCTTCAGTTTCTTCATCAGACAAATAAGGATAAGAGTTACCGACAATAGATGTGTTATTTCATGTGAAAATTGTCTAATAACAGTAAAGTACAAACTTTAGCTAATGTTAATTAGTACTCTGTCCCCACCTCTATCAAAAAGGAAATTAGGAAACTACATTAGGAAGGTGTTACTTTATGGTAAAATTAATTTAGCTTTTATTATGTCCTGTGCTCCTAAACAGGACTGGGAAGCAACCACTGCTGAAGTCATCACTGAAAGGCCATACAGCCATCAACATTAGGACCAGATGCTAGTAACCAGCATTTTCCTCAGCTAATCTTTTTCTCCACCTGAGAAATTTGAAACCCATACAGACACATTGTCTCCTCTGAGAAAGCACATTCAAAAAAGATAACCAGCAGCCAATTACAGCAAGGAGAGAAATGGTATTGAATTACAAAAGGCACTTACTAAAATAATCTTTCTTACAGGTGTGGAATTAAACCTAACACTTCATAAATTTTTGTTCCTCACTCAAATGGCCGCAATACAATGAGATAACATTCTCAAAATAAAACTGAAATGTTCACAGCTGTTCCTGTGATTTGAAGATTAAGGAAGGTATATTATAACCCTAACTCAGTAACAAAATATCTTCTGCACAGTAACTACATTTTTATAAGTTTTAATATAAAATCGAACATTGTTAGACATTTACTTGTTTCCTATTAGGGTTTCTAAAGGCAGAAGTCATTTTGGTGGTAACCATGATAAGCAAAGACAGGGAGACTGAGGATTTGAATTGAATTTATAGCTGACTCATAGGGAGTGTTTACAAGACATTGCCACTGGGATCCACCCATTTAACACCCTTTCAGTTCCACCCTATACATTTGCTGGGTAGTATCCTTAGGGGAAGCTGAGAATGTGGAGGACTAGGAATGCAATAAACAAAGCTTTCTGGGGCTTCCCTGGTGGTGCAGTGGTTGAGAGTCCACCTGCCGATGCAGGGGACACGGGTTCGTGCCCCGATCCGGGAAGATCCCACATGCCGTGGAGTGGCTGGGCCCGTGAGCCATGGCCGCT
This sequence comes from Mesoplodon mirus, assembly GCF_964341445.2. Lineage (NCBI taxonomy): Eukaryota > Metazoa > Chordata > Mammalia > Artiodactyla > Ziphiidae > Mesoplodon > Mesoplodon mirus. Next base: position 88,294,394 of record NC_138978.1, read on the forward strand.
GCTGCGCGTCTGGAGCCTGCGTGTCCAGAGCCTGTGCTCCGCAGTGGGAGAGGCCACAACAGTGAGAGGCCCACATACTGCAAAACAACAACAACAACAGAGCTTTCTGGGCATGAGTGCTAATTGACTTTGTTTTTCTTCCACCTTTCCTTCTTTTCTTCCTCTATCCCTCTCTTTTCTTTCTTTCACTTTCCTTCCTCCAACGAATTGATTTGTCTCAGAAGGACAATTGTATACTAATTGTTATTGTGTTTGGGGTGCCGAGTCTGAGGCATTGGTTAGAAGCTTCTATATATTAGGTGGTTTCAGCACTTGAATTTGACATTAGACAAAATTACTAACTTGGTAGAACTTAATCTTTTGGGTTTTTTTTTTAACTCTTTAACTGAGGTTTTGGAATACTGCAGGCTTTTGTGTTCTATTAATGGCTATTGCATTTGTGTTATTCAGGACTATTAATTGAGAGTTTCTATGAAATACAAAGGCAAGTGATACACCTTGTGAGAGATATCTAAATGGAGATATTCCATTCTCCATGAGCTGGGCTATGGAAGCATTTTTATCTATCATCTAACTTAATCGTCACCATAACCCTATTATTGTCCTCACTTACAAGTGAACCCAAGCAAATCACTAAGAATGCTTCGTTTATTTATTCAGTCAGTCATTTATTCATAAAGGTATTAAGGACATACAATTGTGTCAGGCACTTTCCTAACAGGAAGGATAATAACTAACATTCTCAACTCCTGCAACATGTCAGCAATAATATAATGTGCTTCCAAATGAGGCAGCCATCATTAGACCCATTTAAAAGTTGAGGGAGCTATGGCTGGTCCAAAGTCACAGTGACAGAAAAATGAAAAGCAAAAATACAAGCATAACTCTGCCTTCACTACAAAACCTGTGTCGTCTGGAGTTACAAAATGTAGTACCTGTGTTCAGACTTTAGTTAAGAACGTATGGTCTGGAGTAGAAGACAGACATGTGAACAAATAAATGGACAATACTGATATGTTCTATTATATAGAGATATAGTATGGCGGGAACATACGGTATGGGGGTTACCTAACCTGGCCAGGGAGTTGTACTATTTTTATTTGTCCATATCCCCTTCCATCTTCTATGAACAATTATAGGCACCTGACACAAGCTAAACCAATCACATCACCTTAACCCTCTGACCATAGTATCTGGGTAAAGGAGGTAAGCCTGGGAGAGTCCTCACCGAGAATTTTTCAAACCAGAGCTGCAAAAGTAAAGTCCCTTTGCCCTCTCATTATGAAGCTCTAGGGATTTGAACCCAGAGATCCTGGCTATTCTCAGAAAACTTAAAATGAAATGGAGAGCATCCTGAAGATATACAATCCCTGGTTCCAGTCAATCCTGCCTTTCCTAAGGCTCTGTTGCTCTGATTTTTCTCTTTTTTTTTTTTCCCCCCTTCTAAATCTTTTTTGCCTTAATGCCTGGCCTGTTATTTGGGGGGGTTTTTTGAATTTTATTTTATTTATTTTTTTATACAGCATGTTCTTATTAGTCATCCATTTTATACACATCAGTGCATACATGTCAATCCCAATCTCCCAATTCATCACACCACCACCCCCCACCACTTTCCCCCCCCTTGGTGTCCATATGTTTGTTCTCTACATCTGTGTCTCAACTTCTGCCCTGCAAACTGGTTCATCTGTACCATTTTCCTAGATTCCACATATATGCGTCAATATACGATATTTGTTTTTCTCTTTCTGACTTACTTCATTCTGTATGACAGTCTCTAGATCCATCCACGTCTCTACAAATGACCCAATTTCGTTCCTTTTTATGGCTGAGTAATATTCCATTGTATATATGTGCCACATCTTCTTTATCCATTCCTCTGTCGATGGGCATTTAGGTTGCTTCTGTGACCTGGCTATTGTAAATAGTGCTGCAATGAACATTAGGGTGCATGTGTCTTTTTGAATTATGGTTTTCTCTTGGTATATGCCCAGTAGTGGGATGCTGGGTCATATGGTAATTCTATTTTTAGCTTTTTAAGGAGCCTCCATACTGTTCTCCATAATGGCTGTATCAATTTACATTCCCACCAACAGTGCAAGAGGGTTCCCTTTTCTCCACACCCTCTCCAGCATTTGTTGTTTGTAGATTTTCTGATGATGCCCATTCTAACTGGTGTGAGGTGATACCTCATTGTAGTTTTGATTTGCATTTCTCTAATAATTAGTGATGTTGAGCAGCTTTTCATATGCTTCTTGGCCATCTGTATGTCCTCTTTGGAAAAATGTCTATTTAGGTCTTCTGCCCATTTTTGGATTGGGTTGTTTGTTATTTTAATATTGAGTTGCATGAACTGTTTATGTATTTTGGAGATTAATCCTTTGTCCGTTGATTCGTTTGCAAACATTTTCTCCCATTGTGAGGGTTGTCTTTTCGTCTTGTTTATGGTTTCCTTTACTGTGCAAAAGCTTTTAAGTTTCATTAGGTCCCATTTGTTTATTTTTGTTTTTATTTCCATTACTCTAGGAGGTGGATCAAAAAAGATCTTGCTGTGATTTATGTCAAAGAGTGTTCTTCCTATGTTTTCCTCTAAGAGTTTTATAGTGTCCAGTCTTACATTTAGGTCTCAAATCCATTTTGAGTTTATTTTTGTGTATGGTGTTAGGGAGTGTTCTAATTTCATTCTTTTACATGTAGCTGTCCAGTTTTCCCAACACCACTTATTGAAGAGACTGTCTTTTCTCCATTGTATATCCTTGCCTCCTTTGTCATAGACTAGTTGACCATAAGTACATGGGTTTATCTCTGGGCTTTCTATCTTGTTCCACTGATATATATTTCTGTTTTTGTGCCAGTACCATATTGTCTTGATTACTGTAGATTTGTAGTATAGTCTGAAGTCAGGGAATCTGATTCCTCCAGCTCCGTGTTTTTCCCACAAGACTGCTTTGGCTCTTCGGGGTCTTTTGTGTCTCCATACAAATTTTAAGATTTTTTGTTCTAGTTCTGTAAAAAATGCCATTGGTAATTTGATAGGGATTCAACTGAACCTGTAGATTGCTTTTGGTAGTATAGTCATTTTCACAATATCGATTCTTCCAGTCCAAGAACGTGGTATATCTCTCCATCTGTTGGTATCATCTTTAATTTCTTTCATCAGTGTCTTATAGTTTTCTGCATACAGGTCTTTTGTCTCTCTAGGTAGGTTTATTCCTAGGTATTTTATTCTTTTTGTTGCAGTGGTAAATGGGAGTGTTTCCTTAATTTCTCTTTCAGATTTTTCATCATTAGTGCATAGGCATGCAAGAGATTTCTGTGCATTAATTTTGTATCCTGCAACTTTACCAAATTCATTGATTCTCTCTAGTAGTTTTCTGGTGGCATCTTTAGGATTCTCTATACATAGTATCATGTCATCTGCAAACAGTGACAGTTTTACATCTTCTTTTCCAATTTGTATTCCTTTTATTTCTTTTTCTTCTCTTATTGCTGTGGCTAGGACTTCCAAAACTATGTTGAATAATAGTGGTGAGAGTGGACATCCTTGTCTTGTTCCTGATCTTAGAGGAAATGCTTTCAGTTTTTCTCCACTGAGAATGATGTTTGCTGTGGGTTTGTCGTATATGGCCTTTATTATGTTCAGGTAGGTTCCCTCTATGTCCACTTTCTGGAAAGTTTTTATCATAAATGGGTGTGAAATTTTGTCAAAAGCTTTTTCTGCATCTATTGAGATGGTCATATGGTTTTTGTTCTTCAATTTGTTAATACGGTGTATCACACTGATTCATTTGCATATATTGAAGAATCCTTGCATCTCTGGGATAAATCCCACCTGATCATGGTGTATGATCCTTTTAATGTGTTGTTGGATTCTGTTTGCTAGTATTTTGTTGAGGATTTTTGCATCTATATTCATCATTGATATTGGTCTGTAATTTTCTTTTTTTGTAGTATCTTTGTCTGGTTTTGGTATCAGGGTGATGGCAGCCTCATAGAATGAGTTTGGGAGTGTTCCTTCCTCTGCAATTTTTTGGAAGAGTTTGAGAAGGATGGGTGTTAGTTCTTCTCTAATTGTATGATAGAATTCACTTGTGAAGCCATCTGATCCTGGACTTATGTTTGTTGGAAGATTTTTAATCACAATTTCAATTTCATTACTTGTGATTGGTCCGTTCATATTTTCTATTTCTTCCTGGTTTAGTCTTGGAAGGTTATACTTTTCTAAGAATTTCTCCATTTCTTCCAGGTTGTCCGTTTTATTGACATAGAGTTGCTTGTAGTAGTCTCTTAGTTTGCTTTGTATTTCTGCTGTGTCTTTTGTAACTCCTCCTTTTTCATTTCTAAATTTATTGATTTGAGTCCTCTTCCTCTTTTTCTTGATGAGTCTGGCTAACGGTTTATCAATTTTGTTTATCTTCTCAAAGAACCAGCTTTTAGTTTTATTGATCTTTGCTATTGTTTTCTTTGTTTCTATTTCATTTATTTCTGCTCTGATCTTTATGATTTCTTTCTTTCTGCTAACTTTAGGTTTTGTTTGCCCTTCTTTCTCTAGTTCCTTTAGGTGTGAGGTTAGATTGTTTATTTGAGATTTTTCTTGTTACTTGAGGTAGGTTTGTATAGCTATAAACTTCCCTCTTAGAACTCCTTTTGCTGCATCCCATAGGTTTTGGATCGTCATGTTTCCATTGTCAGTTGTCTGTACGTAATTTTTGATTTCCTCTTTGATTTCTTCAATGATCTCTTGGTTATTTAGTAACGTATTGTTTAGCCTCCATGTGTTTGTATTTTTTACGTTTTTTTTTTCCTGTAATTGATTTCTAATCTCATAGCATTGTGGTCAGAAAAGGTGCTTGATTTGATTTCAGTTTTCCTAAATTTACTGAGGCTTGATTTGTGACCCAAGATGTGATCTATCCTGGAGAATGTTCCAGGTGCATTTGAGAAGAAAGTGTAATCTGATGTTTTTTGATGGAATGTCCTGTAAATATCAATTAGATCTGTCTGGTCTATTGTGCCATCTAAAGCTTGTGTTTCCTTATTAATTTTCATTTTGGATGATCTGTCCATTGGTGTAAGTGAGGTGTTAAAGTCCCCCACTATTACTGTGTTACTGTCAATTTCATCGTTTATAGCTGTTAGCAGTTGCCTTATGTATTGAGGTGCTCCTATGTTGGGTGCATATATATTTATAATTGTTATATCTTCTTCTTGGATTGATCCCTTCATCATTATGTAGTGTCCTTCCTTGTTTCTTGTAACATTCTTTATTTTAAAGGCTATTTTATTTGATATGAGTATTACTACTCCAGCTTTCTTTTGATTTCCATTTGCATGGACTATCTTTTTCCATCCCCTCACTTTCAGTCTGTATGTGTCCCTAGGTCTGAAGTGGGTCTCTTGTAGACAGCATATAGATGGGTCTTGTTTTTGTATCCATTCAGCAAGCCTGTGTCTTCTGTTTGCAGCATTTAATCCATTCACGTTTAAGGTAATTATTGATTTGTATGTTCCTATTATCATTTTCTTAATTGTTCTTTTTTTTCTTTTTTTGTTTTTTAGTAAATTTATTTATTTTATTTATGTATTTTTGGCTGTGTTGGGTCTTTGTTGCTGCGCACGCACTTTCTCTAGTTTCAGGCAGCGGGGACTACTCTTCATTGCTGTGCGTGAGCTTCTGGTTTGGGTAGCTTCTCTTGTTGTGGAGCATGGGCTCTAAGTGAGCAGGCTTCAGTAGTTGCAGCATGCGGGCTCAGTACTTGTGGCTCATGGGCTCTAGAGCACAGGCTCAGTAGTTTTGGAGCATGGGCTTAGTTGCTCCGCAGCATGTGGGATCTTCCCGGACCATAGGCTGCAGGATTGTAGTTCTTCTTGCTTCTGCTGTCTGCCCTCTGGTGGATGAGGCTATATAAGAGGCTTGTGGAAGTTTCCTGATGGGAGGGACTGGTGGTGGGTAGAGCTGGCTGTTGTTCTGGTGGGCAGAGCTCAGTAAAACTTTAATCTGCTTGTCTGCTGATGAGTGGGGCTGGGTCCCCTCCCTGTTGGTTGTTTGACCTGAGGCGTCCCAACACTGGAGCCTACCCGGGCTCTTTGGTGGGGCTAATGGCCGACTCTGGGATGGCTCACGCCAAGGAGTACTTCCCAGAACTTCTGCTGCCAGTGTCCTTGCCCTCATGGTGAGACACAGCCACCCCCCGCCTCTGCAGGAGACCCTCCAACACTAGCAGGTAGGTCTGGTTCAGTCTCTATGGGGTCACTGCTCCTTCCTCTGGGTCCCGATGAGCATACTACTTTGTGTGTGCCCTCGAAGAGTGGAGTCTCTGTTTCCCCCAGTCTTGTCGAAGTCCTGCAATCAAATCCCACTAGCCTTCAAAGTCTGATTCTCTAGGAATTGCTCCTCCCATTGCCGGACCCCCAGGTTCAGAAGCCTGATGTGGGGCTCAGAACCTTCACTCCAGTGGGTATACTTCTGTGGTATAAGTGTTCTCCAGTTTGTGAGTCACCCACCCAGCAGTTATGAGATCTGATTTTATTTTGATCGCACCCCTCCTACCATCTCACTGTGGCTTCTCCTTTGTCTTTGGATGTGGAGTATCTTTTTTAGTGAGTTCCAATGTCTTTCTGTCGGATTGTCACTCTGATTTTTCTTTAATGCTGTGACCTCACTAAGAACCTCCAAGTGACTCATTCATCATCAAGTATTTTCTGAACATTTACATATATATACTGCTTATATATAATATACTATTTATTATACCAGATTATTATTCTAGGCACTGTTCTAGGTACTGGGGATAGATACACATGGTAGCCATCCTCTAATGTGGCCCCCAGTGATCCTTGCTTCCTGTTCTTCATGTCCTTGTATAGTCCCTCCCACATTGAGTAAGGGCTGGACTGTGTGACCTATAAAATACAGCAAAAATGATAGAGTATAACCTCTGAGACTAAGTCATTAGACACTGTAGTTTTTCCCTTTTCTGTTAGATTGCATGCTTTGGGGGAAGCCAGCTTCTATGTGTGAGCAGCTCTATTAAGAACAAATATAGGATTTCCCCGGTAGCCCAGTGGGTAAGACTCTGCCCTCCCATTGCCGGGGACCCAGATTCGATCCCTGGTGGGGGAACCAGATCCCGCATGCATGCCACAAGTAAGACCCAGATCAGCCAAAATAAATAAATAAATAAATATTTTTTAAAAACTGGAAAATGGGGCTTCCCTGGTGGCGCAGTGGTTGAGAGTCCGCCAGCCGACACAGGGGACACAGGTTCGTGCCCCGGTTCGGGAAGATCCCATATGCCGCGGAGCTGCTGGGCCCACGAGCCATGGCCGCTGAGCCTGCGCGTCCGGAGCCTGTGCTCCGCAGTGGGAGAGGCCACAACAGTGAGAAGCCCGTGTACCGCAAAAACAAAACAAAACAAAACAAAAACGGGAAAATGTTTATGACATTGGATTTCTTAAATATGACACCAAAAACACAGGCAACAAAAGAAAAAATACATAAATTGGGTATCATCAAAATTAAAAATGTGTCTGGACTTCCCTACTGGCACAGTGGTTAGGAGTCTGCCTGCCAATGCAGGGGACACGGGTTCAAGCCCTGGTCCGGGAGGATTCCACATGCCGCAGAGTAGGTGGGCCCATGTGCCACAACTGCTGAGCCTGCACTCTGGAGACCGTGAGCCACAGTTACTGAGGCCTGTGCACCTAGAGCCCATGCTCTTCAACAAGAGAAGCCACCACAATGAGAAGCACGTGCACCACAAGGAAGAGTAGCCCCTGCTCGCTGCAACTAGAGAAAAGCCCACGCACAGCAACGAAGACCCAATGCAGCCAAAAATAAATAAATAAATAAATGTATTTTTAAAAATGTGTCTGCATCAAAGGACACTATCAAAAGAGTTAAAAAATAACTCATGGAATGAGAGAAAATATTTTCAAACCATGTATTTGGTAAGGAATAATATCTAAGCTATATAAAGAACTGCTACAATTTAACAACAAAAAACAAATAAGCCAATAAAAAAATGGGAAAAGAACTTGATCAGACATTTCACCAGAAAAGATATACAATAGCACACAAAAGGATGTATAATATTATTAGTCATTAGGAAAACGCAAATGAAAACCACAATGAAATACCACTTCACACTCACTATGATGGCTATCAAGAAAAAAACAGAAAATTACAAATGTTGCTGAGGACATTGGAGAAATTGGAACACTTATACATTGCTGATGGAAATGTAAACTGATGCAGCCAGTGTGGAAAACAGTTGAATTCAAACATATACACCAATGTTCATAGCAGCACTATCTACAATAGCCAAAAAGGGAAACAACCCAAGTGTCTATCAACAAATGAATGGATAAACAAAATATGGTATATCCATACAATGGAATATTTTTCAGCTGTAAAAGGGAATGAAGTTCTGATACATACTACAAGATGGATAAAGCTTGAAAATATTATGCTAAGTGAAATAAGCCAGATACAAAAAGAACAAATATTGTTTGATTCCACTTGTATGAGGTATCTAGCTACTCACAGAGACAGAAAGTAGAATAGAGGTTACTAGTGTCCAGGGAAGGGGGACACGGGGAGTTAGTACTAAATGGGTACAGCGTTTCTTTATGTTTTTTTAAATAATGTACACATACTTCCTTTCTTTTTTTGATTTAATTTTATTTATTTATTTATTTAGCTGCATTGGGTCTTTTGCTGTGCGCAGGCTTCCTCTTGTTGCAGTGAGCGGGGGCTGCTCTTTGTTGCAGTGCTTGGGCTTCTCATTGCAGTGGCTTCTCTTGTTGCAGAACATGGGCTCTAGGCATGCGGGCTTCAGTAGTTGTGGCATGCAGGCCCTAGAGCCCACAGGCTTCAGTAGTTGCGGCGTGTGGGCTCAGTAATTGTGGCTTGCAGGCTCTAGAGCGCAGGCTCAGTAGTTGTGGAGCGTGGGCTTAGTTGCTCCACGGCATGTGGGATCTTCCCGGACGGGGGCTCGAACCTGTGTCCCCTGCATTGGCGGGTGGATTCTTAACCATTGAGCCACCAGGGAAGCCCAAGAAAGAGAATCTTGATTTGACTTAGTTGAAATAATAAATTGAACACATAGGGCTTCCCTGGTGGCGCAGTGGTTGAGAGTCCGATGCAGGGGACACGGGTTCGTGCCCTAGTCCAGGAGGATCCCACATGCTGCGGAGCGGCTGGGCCCGGGAGCCATGAACGCTGAGCCTGCGCGTCCGGAGCCTGTGCTCCGCAACGGGAGAGGCCACAACAGTGAGAGGCCCGCATACCGCAAAAATAAATAAATAAAATAAATAAATAAATAAATAAAATAAAATAAAATTGAGCACATAAATAACCACTCCCCAAAATATATAATATATGAGATGGTGTAAGTATATGGAGAAAACAAACAGAAGCGAAGAAGGAGTGTGGGGAAGGGTTATTACAATTTTAAATAGAATAGTCAGGGAAGACCTCACAAATAAGGTGGTAAGAGAGCAAGAGGTCTGGCAAAGAGCATTTCAGGCAGAGAGAAAAGCAAATACAAAGGCTCTGAGGCAGGAATGTGCCTGATATATCCAAGGAACAGCAAGGAGGCTTTGGTGTAGTTAGAATGGGGAGAGCAATATAGAAGATGCTAGGATATGAAATCAGAGAGAAAATGGAACCAGAATACATAGGGGACCCTGCCATCTTTAGGACTTTGGCTTTTATTCTAAGTGGGATGGATAAGCAGAGTGACGTGATCTGATCCATGTTTTACGTTTAAAAGCATCAGCTGGCTGCTGTGCAGTGAATTGACTCTAGGGAAGGGTAGAAACGGGGAGACGAGTCAGAAGCTATTGAGAAAAGTGACTGCTTGGACCAGAGTAGGAAGTGCAAGAGGGTGAGGAGTGATCAACGTGGATGTATTTTCAGTCAACATGATTTGTCTTCAGATTGGCTATGGGATAAAAGAGAGAGAAATCAAAGATGACTCCAAGATTTGGGGGCTGGGCAACAGAAGGATGGAGTTGCCATTCACAAGACAGGGAAGACTGAAGGAGGAGCAGCATGAGTGGTGGTGGGCAACAAGTTAGAGTCGGGTTTTTGTCATGTGCAGTCGAGAGTCCTGACTAATACTGAAGTAGTCTGAAAAGTTTCCACAAAGTAAGTGATATTTGAGGCAGATCTTAGTGAACAAAAGTTCTGTTCTGTTAGGTAACTGAAGAGGTTGTAGATGTATTTAGTCAATGCTTATTGAACTCACTTTCATTGGAATCTCATCTATTGGGATGTATTCTTGTATATGCTGTATCATCAGGCTTTTGCTGAGTTATGCAGTAACAAAAACCTCCAAGTCTTGAGTAACAAAAGTCCCCCAAATTTTGGCAGCTTACACCAGCAGAGATTTATTTTCCACTTACGTTTCCTTCCATGGCAGGCTCTGCTCCACACCAGCTTCATTTTATCTTTTAGATGGTGACATGTAATACGTGGAGAATTGTTGTATGGCATCACTATGTTCACTCATTCATTCAATCAGCAAATGTTTATTCAACACCTGTTTCATGCCAGGCAAGGTTAAGTACTAGGAATACAATAATGAACAAAATAGACAAAACCCTTGATATTTTGGAACACATATTGAAAATGAGTAATTAAACACATATGAAATAACTATAATAATAAATATTGTATTCACAAATAAAAGCTGTAAAAGCTGTAAGTACCTTATTTAAATTAGACCAATATAAAAATAATTAGAACTGGGATTCCCCAGTGATCCAGTGGTTAGGACTCCACGCTTTCACTGCCCAGGGCCAGGATTCAATCTCTGGTCAGGGAACTAAGATCCCACAAGCTGTGCGGCCAAAAAAATTTTTTTTTTAATTTTAAAGATAATAATAAAAATTAGAACTAAAATCTATTCAATTTGTAAACTTTACTTATTTATTGTTGCCCAGAAAGCTGAAAGTGGTTTCCCTGCCCCAGTACTACTCATTCTGTAAAAACTGGGGAGGATGAAAAAGAACATTTTATCTTTGTTTGTAATTAAGTATAAGTTATGGGCAACACACAACTTACTAGTCTTGGATCCTAACTTGTGCTCATTTCAGCATTTAAGATTTTTTTCTTTTATTGAAATATAGTTGATTTGCAATCTTGTGTTAGTTTCAGGTATACAGCAAAGTGATTCAATTATATATACATATATTTTTTTCAGATTGTTTTACATTATAGGTTATTATAAGATGTTGGCTGTAGTTCCCTGTGCTACACAATAAATCTTTATTTACTGTTGCTTATCTATTTTATGTATAGTAGTTTGTATTTGTTAATCCCATATTCCTAATTTATCCCTCTCCCCCTGCCTTTCCCCTTTGGTAAACATAAGTTTGTTTTCTATGTCTGTGAGTCTGTTTCTGTTTCATATATAGATTCATATGTATTATTTTTTTAGATTTCATATATGTGATGTCATATAACATTTATCTTTCTCTGTCTGACTTACTTCACTTAGTACGGTGTTCTCTAGGTCCATCCAGGTTGCTGCAAATGGCAATATTTCTTTTTTTTATAGCTGAGTTCAACTTTTAAGACTTTAATCTCTTGATGTAGACCTGAAACAATGGCACAGAATTCTATTTTCTCCATCATATCAGCTTTTAAAGTGCTTAACTCCCGTTTAGTTATGATCCATAAAGTTTTTCTAATAATTAAGTATACTTAAGTATAAAAAAGGCAAAACTGTAGCTTTGTGAGTCTCAAATAACATCTAATTCAAGTCACAATTAACATCCAACAATAAGAAAAACACAACGTAATTCGCTTCTGTTGTATATTTTGCCTGAATGACAATCAGGTCTGATTTATTACCATCTATATGTAGCCAAGAAATTATCAATCATTTGTAAAACTATCACCTATGACTCCATGAGCTCTATCCACTTATTTTTTTAATATAACTATTCACTCTAGATTTTTATCTTAGTTATTCCCAAATCTATACCACAAGGAAAACTCCTAATCTATCCAAAGCTGAAAACATTGTAGTGAAACAGAATAGTGTCAAAGAAAATATCTCAGTAGCAGCCAGAGAGAAATGAATAGCAATTAGATAAACAGCAAGTTTAAAAGCAAATAATTTAGAAGACAGAGAAATGAGGTCATTAAAAATGTTAAGAGAAAATAATTGTTAATGAAGAATTTTGCACCCATTCAAGAAGAATGGTGAAATGAAGATCTTTTTGGATAAATAGGAACTGAGAATGTTTACCATAAGAGACTTGCACTAACAGAATTTTGAAAGGGAATTCTTTGGGACAATGCTTCTCAAACTTTAATATGTATACAAATCACCCAGGGATTGTATTAAATGCAGATACTGATTCAATAGATCTTGAGGAGGAGCCTAAGAGTCTGCATTTCTCATAATTGCCCAGGTGATGCCAATGTTGCTGGTCTCAGACCAGGAGCAGGAAAAGAAAGAAAGAAAATAATCCTAGCTAAAAGGTGGGAGATGAACTACTGAGCAAAGATATAGGTAAGCAGGTAGTCAAATCTAAACAAATATCTGTATTACAATAAATATTGCTAATTTGAAAGATTAAAGAAAAGGATAAAACAAAAAAATGGAAAAAATAGCATTTAGGTTGGTAAGGTGATGACCAAAATTAAAGAGTTCAAAGGTCCTTATATTGTTTCAGAGGGAAGAATTAACTTGGGATATTGTTAGAATGCTTCAAGGGTGACCACTAAAAGAACAAAAATAGAATATGCAATTTCCAAGTTAGTAGAGGGGAGAAAATGGAATATGATAGCATACTAGATAACAATAATTTTTAAACCTTAATATGAAAAAACAAAAGGCCATGAAGAAAAAAACAGGAAAAAAGAAAAAGAAAAAGTAGAAAATGTAAACAAGTAGAAACGTTAGTAATTTAATAAATGTAAATGCATTGAACTAGCCTGTTAAAGTAGATTGGATTAAAGAATAAATAAAACCCAACTATTTACAAGAGACATACCTAAAACATAAGAATATAGAAAGGTTTAAAGAGATAGAAAAAAGACAAATCATCAGTGTCTGTAACCTGGTGATGATATACCATAGTTTTGCAAAATGTTAGGAGAAACTGGGCAAACTATACCAGAAATTTCCCTGTATTATTTCTTACAACTGTGTATAAGTGTACAATTATCTTAGTAGAATTTCAACTAGAAAAAGTCAGGCAAATATCAACTAAAAGACAGCTGTGGTAAAATCTCAAACTTTAGTGTGCATCAGAAGCACCTGGAGAGTTTGTTAAAACAGATTGCTGTGTTCCATCCCCAGTTTCTAATTCGGTAGGTTAAGGGTGAGACCAATTTATAGCAGGTTCCCAGGTAGTGTTGATGCTACTTGTTGGAAGACCATGCTTTGTGGAACCTTGGTATGATGTAATGAACCTCTAAGTACTAACGCATTTGGGCAATTTTTTTTTTTTTTTTTTTTTTTTGCCTGCACTGCACGGCTTGCAGGGGCCACTGCAGTGAAAGCGCTGGGTCCTAACCACTGGATCACCAGGGAATTCCCCATTTTGGGAATCTTGTTTAAGACATCTCTGCAATTTTCTTCTGAGGGAGTAAGAGGAACTGGAGTATTTTAAAACAAAAACTTTTTAAACTTTGTATTCTGTGCAATTTTTAAAAAATATATTTATTTATTTTAGGCTACATCAGGTCTTAGTTGCAGCGTGTGGGCTCTCTAGTTGTGGCCTGCGTGCTCAGTAGTTGTGGCACAGGCTTAGTTGCCCCGCGGCATGTGGGATCTTAGTTCCCCAACCAGGGATGGAACTCGTGTCCCCTGCGTTGGAAGGTGGATTCTTAACCACTGGACCACCAGAGAAGCCCCTAAAGCAAATTCTTGCAGCAAATCATTTCATTTGCAAACACTGTTTTAAACATTCTTAAAAAATCTTAACCTTGGCAGTCCAGTGGTTCAGACTCCGCACTTGCACTGCAGGGGGCGCAGGTTCCATCCCTGGTTGGGGAACTAAGATCCCACATGCCTCAAGGCGCCACCAAAAAAAATAAATTAAATTTTTTAAAAAAGTAATTAACCTTGATTTATTATGGAAAAATAGAAACCTGTCTCCAATAATTTGAGAATACTTATCTGTCTCAAGCACACACTGAACATTTCTAAAAATTGACATGGGACATTTCTAAACATTGACCACTTTTCAGACAATAAAGCAAGTCTCAACAAATTTCAAGCAATTGGTATCATATGGAATATTTTCTCTGACCAAAATGCAACTAAATTAGAAGTCACCAGCAAAAACTTTATCTATTTACCTTTCTATCTTAAAGATAAGAAGATAGATAAATCAATTTTTTTTTTTTTTTGCGGTACGCGGGCTTCTCACTGTTGTGGCCTCTCCCCGTCGCGGAGCACAGGCTCTGGACGCTTGCAGGCTCAGCGGCCATGGCTCACGGGCCCAGCCACTCCACGGCATGTGGGATCTTCCCGGACCGGGGCACAAACCCACGTACCCCTAGCATCGGCAGGCAGACTCTCAACCACTGCACCACCAGGGAAGCCCCATTTATTGACTTTTTAATTTCTATTTTAAATTTTATTTAATATAATTTTTTAATAGTAGAGGAAAGAAAAGAGCAAGAATTCAGTCCTGGTTGAAGTCCCTTTTAAAGAGGTGGTTATAGAAGCTGGAAAAGAGCCACAGAAGGTAGGACCAGAGGTGAAGACCAGAAAGAAATTGAATATTTCTTTTTTCTGAGATGCTCTAAGCATAACTTGTAACATGAGCCCCCAAAAAGTACAGTTATTATGTAGCACAGTTCCATACACACCAATATATTTGTTGTTATAATTATTTTATGGTTTCTCAAAAATTGGTTTAATTAGCATAGACAATTGTTTTTTTGTTTTGGCCACACTGCTTCCCCAACCAGGGATCGAACCGTGCCCCCTGCAGTGGAAGCACATGGTCTTAACCACTGGACCACCAGGAAAGTCCCTAGAATATTGTATTTTTAATAGATGTCTGTAACAATCTCTTCCATTCTACACATGCTTCTAGAACCATGCCACTTACTGGGTATGAGGTGAAGTCCATGCCTCTTCTCCTCTTGGGTGGGCCTTTGTGACTGCCTTGTCTAGTGGAGTACTGTAGAAATCACACTATGCCATGCACTTCTGCCTTGTTCTCTTGGAACTCTAAGAACCAAGTCACCATTCTGTGAGGAAGTCATAGAGAGGCCCACATGGAGAGGAACCAAGCTCCTAGCCAACAGCGAGCCCAAATTACCAGCCATGTGAATGGGCCATCTTGAATGTGGATCCTGCTGGCCCCAGTTGAGCTGCTTTAGCTGATGCCAAATGGACCAGAGCTAAGCCGTCCAAATTGAGACCTGCCCAAATTACAGATTCACAGCAAAATAAATGAATGTTATTATTTTAAGTCTCTATGTTTTGAGGTAGATTGTTATATACCAATTGATAAATGGAATAATCAGAATAAATGATCAGAGATTATCATGTGCCTATCATGATATTATTCTCATATTATTTATCATTCAATTTATTGCATACCAAGCTCTGTTCTTCATGCTGGTGATACAGCAGTGATTGCAACAGATAATGTCCCTCCTTTCCTTAAGGGAGTGCTTGCTGTAGGGAGGGCAGATAGACTATTAAAAAACTAACAAATAAATTGATAATTGCTAGCTGGTAATAAATGCTTTGTAGAAAAAGCAGTCTATGGGGAATAGAGAGTGATGGAGTGTTCTATATTAGATGGAGTGGTTAAGAAGGGCCTTTCTGAAAGGAAGACAATTGAATAGAGACTTGAAAGAAGTAAAGAAGTAAGGCAGCACATTCCATGAATATCTGGGGGATGAGCTATCAAGACAGAGGGAATAGTGCAAAAGCTCCAAGATAGGCATGGCTTCGAGGCCAGTAAGTTGGAGTAGAGTGAGGAAGGGATGGAATGAGAGGAGATGAAGTCAGAGAAACATAGGGGCAGGGACAGACCCTGTAGGGCTTCATAGGCTATGGTGGGAACTTTGGCCCTTGAAGGGTTTTGAGGACAGAAGTGACATTATCTGACATATTTTTAAAAGATCAGTCTGACTGTGTGGGGAATAGATTGTAGGAGTGCAAGGTTTGAAACAGAGAGGACTGCTAAGAGGTTAATGCAATGATCCAGGTAACAGATGATGGTAGCTTAGACCAGGGCATGAGAAGTGGTTAGATATTTTATTTACATATATATATATATATATATATAAAAGTATAGCCACCACAGGAGTTCCCTGGTGGCCTAGTGGTTAGGATTCTGGGCTTTCATTGCCGTGGCCCAGGTTCAATCCCTGGCTGGGGAGCTGAGATCCTGCAAGCCATGTGGTGTGACCACAAAAAAAAAAAAAAAAAAAAAAAATACAGCCACCACCAGGATATGGATGTGGAACTTGATTAGAAGAGAGGCATCAAGTATAACTCTAAGACTTTTGGTGTTATTTGCTCTATAGCAAGTACATTACATGTACTTGTCCTGCCCTCCATTGGAGCTCCTAGAGTCACTCTGAGTATTCACTCATCTAATGGCTATGATGCCAGTGCCAAGTGCCATTCAAGACACTGTGCCTTTAATCACAGACTCTTCAAGTTGCTGACCCCTCACAGAAATACAGGAATGACTCAGAACATTATGACCATGGCTTTGAAGTTGTCTGTAACAGATCTAATTACACCTTTTTTGTTAGCAATATTTCCTTGAAGAAGTTGACTAAGGAAATAGGGAGAATCCAGAAGCTGGTTTTACTGTCATGTCCTAAGGGGAGAATCAGCCACAATAATTTATATTGTTTCTCCCAAAGAACTTGGTGGGATTTCTTGTGTGTACCTTGGGTCCTCCTTATATTCCCGAAGTAACTGAAGAGGGAGACAAATATTATTAGTGTCATTTAACAAATGGAATCTCAAAAGGATTTATGGAGTTTGTCATTAGTCATATATTTTAAGCCTTGAAGAACTGGCTAAATAAGACTATAGTTAATTTTGATGATTCCAGGAAAGAAGACACATACTTTTAATTCCCAGGTAGGTTCCTTACCACCTAACAAACTCCTAGCCAGATGCTTCTTTCCCCTAATTTCATACCCCCATGGATTTTGTGGCAGTAATAGATTTTATTAGGTGAGCAGGTAGGTGATAACTGCCCTGAAAGCAGCGCTGACATCTAAAGTTTAGCAATCCCTAGACAAACTTTTTCTTAATAACTTACTATAAATCTAGTCTCCAGGAAAACATGTAAATATTACTGAATCATTTAAATTTTTTGACTTTCATATATTAACTAACCATTTAATAAAGTGGTTCTGGACTTCTCAGATTTGTTCTGAGACTGTCTTCTTTAGCTTAAAGGGCTTCTCTCCTGCTTCTAATAATATGGGCTTCATCTAGTGAACAAGCTATGTTCCTTAGTTCAAACTGATCAGAATTTTGTTAAGTCTTCATTTTCTGGAAGTTTGTAAAGCTTCAGGTTCATTTTGATAACTTAGAAGATGACAACAGTTTACTAGCTGCAGTTTCACCTTTATTTTTAAACAAAGTTAATGGTCGTTAGTCTAAGCCAAAGGATGTTTACCCCTTAGTCAAACAAAAATACATCAGGGAATATATTCCAAAGTCAAATATACACAATTATGAATTTTTTAGAGTACAAGGTCCTTATTTTAGTACAGTTTTAAGTCAGGCTTAGATTCAAAAAATCCCTGTGTTCCACTGTGATTGGCTGTGGCATCCGTTTCTTCATCTGTAAAATGGGGATAATGAAATACTGCTAAAGCAGTTTTGAGATTAAATGAGAAAATGTAGTAAACGCTTAGCATAGACTCTGGCACATAGTAAAGTCTCAGTAGATGTTTGCTATTTCTAACATATATGTAGAAATCCTCCAACTCCCTTTCTATTCCCCATTCACTACCCTCCCAATCAAGTGTGAGTCATTGAGGCCAGTCCGGAAGAACAGGCCAATAGGGAGGAGCTCAAACATTTCAAGTCAGGCGATCTTTGGTGGTTGTGATGTTTCCAGAAAGTACCTCCCCTTAATCCAGGCAAGAGGCACCCTTGCCAGGCCCCTTGCCCTGGTCTTGTACTTAATAAAACCCTGCATATCACAGACACACAGAAAAGTAAATTTATCAAGGAATGCATGGCTATGGCTGTCTCTGTCATTTAGGACTTGGCATTTAGCCCTCACCAGAAACTCTAAGCATCTGCCCTGGTAATGAACACCTTCCAGGCCCCAGGGAATTGTTGTTCCACATTTCTTGTGCTGTGTCCTCCACACAAAAGGCAATTGTGTCTGAATGTCATGAAGGTTTTAGGTTTGTGCTGCTGTTAACATTTGAAACAGATACTGCTTTGGAGTACAGGAGGATTTGAGTAATGGAAATTTTTTTTAGGAAAGACAAAAAAACAAATTAACTTGTTGAATCCTTTCTTTGTGATAACGTGAACACAAAAGATTCTGGAATAACGAAGTTTCGTGACTGAGTAAAGCCAAGCCTCCAATTTCTTGCTTATCTTTATGTTACAGTTCC
Source organism: Mesoplodon mirus (assembly GCF_964341445.2). Taxonomy (NCBI): domain Eukaryota; kingdom Metazoa; phylum Chordata; class Mammalia; order Artiodactyla; family Ziphiidae; genus Mesoplodon; species Mesoplodon mirus. The sequence goes on from NC_138978.1 coordinate 88,312,992, forward strand.
TGGTTCCAGAGGTTTTTCATTGTGTTAAAAGTTAGATTTGATTTAGACCAGACATGAGAGACTGTAGAAGAGTAAAGTGAAACAACAGAAGGTGCTCAAATAATGAGCAAATCAGTCTTTGGCAGAAAAAAGTGAATTTTAAATTTGTGCTATCTAATTTTTTAATATGTAGTATTACTTGCTTTTAATCATAGTACAAGTATTCAAACCCCAAACAGATCTAATTTTTAAAAATATGAAAATTGTAGACAAATTTTTTTCTAAATTGAATGAAACTGCATGAGGAATATTCAACAAATGTGACATTCTAATGAAATATAAGGAAATTAGAAGAAGGAAACAGAAAAGTTTGCATGAATGTGAAGAAGAAAACATGTACAAATAAACCTAAAACTAATTTCGATAGAGATTATTTTCTGACCCTGATAGGTCAGTGTATATAGTCTGATTGAAAAGACATTTGAAGAAATTGAGCAACATACTACTATTTTTGTTTTCCTGTATTACACCCCATCGTTGAAATATTGTAAGAAGAATAACAAAACTTGGGTGGATGTGGATATTATTGTAAGAGACAGAGAAAATTGCAATAAAACTGGCAGTGGTTTATATAATATCAAAATATCTGGTAATAGTTTCTATTGTATTCTATTGAAAACAATAATTTATCATATATGACATCATTATATTGTTTGAATGTGATATATGAAAAATCCTGGTTCATGTCCAAATCTAAGTATTGCCTTATGAACATTATTTAAAATTCCAGTTTCTCTTGCTTCAGCATAGTAAAGTTTCTCTGAATTGAAATTAATAAAAATTATTCAAGAACCACAATGACCCAAGAAAAGTTGTCCAATTTGGCCTTCTTATATGTAGAACACAAATAACAAGCTCTCTTGGTGATGACAACACAGAGATTTTGCTGAAATGAAGAGATAAAAAGGACTGGCGGTCCAGTGGTTAGGATTCTGCACTTCTACTGCAGGGACCACTGTGGGAACTGAGATCCCACATGCCAACCGGTGTGGCAAAAAAAATACAGGTTTAAAATGTTTCTAATGTGTTGATATCAAAAGAGGGGATCCAACCATAACGGAGTTTACCTATTTGCTATCCTTCAGTGTATAACCATAAGGTCATGTAAAGCAAAAACCAATTTCAGGGACTTCCCTGGTGGTGCAGTGGTTAAGATTCCACACTCCTAATGCAGAGGGCCCGGGTTCCATCCCTGGTCAGGGAACTAGATTCCACATGCGTACCGCAACTAAGAGTTTGCATGCCACAACTAAGGAGCCCGTGTGCCGCAACTAAGACCCAGCACAACCAAATAAATAAATAAATAAATAAATAAAATATTAAAAAATCTGTCATCATAATGATTTAATAAAAAAACATTTGCAAAGAAAAAAACATTTTGAGAAAACTTAAGATGTTTTTTATCATAATTATGGTGGTTTCAATAAAGAACTAGCTGATTAGGCCAGTAGGTAGGTACCTCAAATTCATAATATATGGGTAACATATATTGGAAAATAAATATGGGAAAACTTTCCATATTTTGTTGTTAAATCATCACTATCAGAACTAAAAACTGCTGATTTATTTGATAAAACTGAGTTTGCTTTCATTTCAAATAATAAAAGAAATATTTCCTATTCTAACAGGAATCAATGTTTTATTTTTAATAATTTCCCTATTTTTTTTTTCCTTTGGCCACACCGTGCTGCTTTCGGGATCTTAGTTCCCCGACCAGGTATTTCACGGTCAGTGAGAGCACGGAGTCATAACCACGGACCACCAGGGAATTCCCAATGTTTTATTTTTGATCTTGAAATAATTTCAAGATCACAGATTGGTTGTAAGAACAGTACAAAGAATTTTCGTATACCCTTCTTCCAGATTCCCTGTCGTTAACATTTTAACACGTTTGCCTTATCATTTTCTTTCTCTTTACGTATATGTATATGTGTACATACACACAAATGTAATTATTTTCTGAGTCATTTGTTGAGAGTAAGTTGCTGAAATAATATCTATTACTCCAAAATAGTTCAGAGTATATTTCCTAAAAAATAAGAACACTCTCATATATAACCATAGTGTGCTTATCAAAATAAAATTAACATTGATCTATTACTACCATCTAATTCACAGATTCCATTCAAATTTCACTGATTGTTCTGAGAATGTCCTTTGTACAAAAGAAATAAAAAAACCTTCCTTTTTCTTTTTTTCCTTTCTTGTCCAGGATGAAGTCTAGGATCACACATTGCATGAAGTTTGTAATGTCACTTTGGTCTCTTTTAATCTGGAATAGTTCTTTAGTCTTTCCTTATCCATCACGATTTTGTCACTTTTGAAGAATGCAGACAGTTACTTTGTAGAATATCCCTCAATCTGGGTTTGTTTGCAGTTTCATCATGTATCAGACAATTAAATTAGACTGTGTTCTCAGTGCATGATATCAGGAGGCACACAAAACTGACTTGTCCCATTACTGTGATTTTTAAGTCTTACTACTTGAACAAGACTATGTTGGTCGAGGGTGCTGGACAAGTTCCCCCTGGTTCCTGGTGTCACCAACTGCAATGGGTGAGCCAGCCACGCTAGCCACAACCCCCCAGCTGCAACCAAAGGGAATAGGTTCACATATTTTAATTTTGTTCTTATAAAGGTTTATAAGGTAAGAAGAAGCAAGATAAGAAGAATAAAACATTTAATTGTGTGTTAGCGTGCTTCATAACTTCCAAATATTCAGGTTAATGGTATGTGGGCCTTCATATGTACCCTTGCCCTACAATGTGCAAAAGTTAGGGCTGGACCTATTTCCAGGTAGACTTTCCCTCTTGATGATTCCATCTGCAATGTAAGCAGGGCCTGACCAAGACACGTGGCATGTTTCATAGGCTAATAACTTGATGGACTACCAAAATGAAGGTCTTATGTACTTTCTATAAACACAAATTGTATGCCTCTTTCTTTACATTACCAAAATCCACTCGACAAAGATGGACCCACACTTGCCTGTGAGGAATGTTTTAGCATTTCTCCTTGAGGGCTTTGTAGACCTTGGCCAGAGTGGACTCAGTGTAAATTTTTCTGGTTATAAAAGGAGTTACAAATTGAAACCAGAGGAAACTGGCCTCACGATTCTGATTTTTTTCAAGTGGCAGTTTTTTGGAATCACTTAGCCTGGTCATTCTGTTCAGCAGACCCTTCTCCCAGCTCTGATACTGAGCAGTTTACATGCTGATTCTTTCCTGCTAGATTAAACTTATACACACTCATGTCCCAAGAGCAGGCTTAAAACATTGGAGGATGGGGGTACAGAGTTAAAATTCATTCTAAGGATGGGTAAATTTTAAGTTGCTGTGCCAGTATGTAATTTTTCTTTTTTTCCTAGTGGAGTCAGTAAATTCCACTATTGGGAAAATAGAATTTGTTTTCTATGTTCCTGAGACCTTTTGGCTTGGCTTGATTGAGGCCAAATATAAAATGTAGACTCCCAGTCCCCAAGCCAGCCAGTCTGATTTACTAGAGGTGGTGAATATTCAGATATTTGCATTTTAACTAGTACCCAAACAATTCCCATGCAATAGCCCAAAGACCACCTTTGAAATACTGTTGGGTGAGGGAATACTGTTTCTTGAGGTGCTTTTTTGTTTGGTGGGTTGGTTGATTGGTTCTTCTCAGTCTCTGTGTGGAGAATAGGGAATTCTTAAGTTGCAATTAGTTTTAAAAGAATGAAAAAAAAGGACTTAGAAAAAAGTTATGTTGACTAGATGAGAGTGATGGAGGGAGGGAAAAGGAATAAGGCAGTCAGGGATCAGGGAAGACGATGGAGGGAGATAGTAGTAGGTTTTTTTTTTTGTTTTTTTTTTTACCATTTAACAAATACCGAATACTTACTGAATGTGAGTACTGTGCTAAATGCTGGAGATTCAAAGGTGAACTTGACAGCAGGGCCCACCCTCAGGGAGTTTACAATCTAGGGTAGGCTGAGACAGGTACAAAGGTACTGTGGGAAGGCCCCTAACCCAGGCTTGGCTTCCTGAGGGGGAATCTGCATGCTCTAGACCCGGAGGAGTAGTCGAGGAGGGGGCAAAGGGGCTCTAGAGCTAATTCATTCTATTTAATTTTTAAACTTTTTTTTTCTTGCTTACAAAAGTAATAATGTTTGTTATGAAACAACTTCCTAGCATAGGAAAGTAAAAGCCTTTTACAATCCTCCCTGCTACTGCTCACCGCCCTTCCCTGTCGGATCACCAGTCAGGAGATTGGGACCCCGCGACTTTGAGAATTTGTTCCGGGAAGGCGAAGTCCAGCATCGGTCCTCCCACCAGCAGGGGGTGGAGTACTGCAAGCCAGGCGGCCGGCGGGTCTCTCTTCCACACGTCGCTGGCGTGAGCGTCGGCGCTACATACTGCGCCTGCGCACGCGCCGCGGCCTTTTTCCCCCCCCGTAGCCGTGCTGGTTCCGCAGCTCGGTGGAGGCTAGAGCTTCTGTTCTACAGGATGGTAAGTGTGTATCCCGGTCTCGGGGCTACAGATGCACGGGGGTTCCCTCTCCTTGTCCTAAAGGCCGCCTAGGTTCCGTCTTGCGCGGCGCAGGGATCGGATGCCGTTAGATTGCCGGCTCTGCCGTGGTCGGGCTGCAGCTCCCAGCGTGGCCTTAATGGCTGCCACGGCGCACAAGCGGGCGGGGGGAGGGGTTGAAGAAGAGGGGAAGTTGGGGCAGAGGATTGGGGATGGGGTGAGTATAGTAGACAAACGGCAGGGGTAGTGCTGGCCCGGCAGAGGGGGCACCGGCAGGCGGCCGGGACGAAGAGATTGCGTGGAGTCAGTCTCAGACTAGCTGGGGGATGCCTGAGTGGAGACGGGCTGCGGCTCCTCGGACCCAGCTCCACCCATGACTGCTTGGTGGGTTTTCCGGGAGAGCGTCGGGGATGGCAAGTTGTTCGGAAAACCTGTGTTTTGGGGCCGAAGAAGTGGCTTTTAAGTCACAACCGTCAGTAGAATCTGGAGGCTGTGGGGTCTTTGGGCCCCGAAAAGAAGCTCATTTAGTTTGGTATGCGTCTTCTGTCTCTTTCTCTATATTGTTGCTGGCTCCGCTTTTTAATGATTCTTCGGGTGGGGTGTTGCTTTAGTTGGTGGGGGACAGTGTTGTTTTATTCGGGAGTAATTGCTGAATATATCCTTGGCCAGTTATGTTTTGTGGCAAGTAATTTAGGCTTTTGAAAAACGTTTGTGGAAAGAGAAGTATTAGGTTTTCGAAATGGGACAGTGTTAAGAACAGATTGACGTTTGCAAGATTGCTGTCTTGAACAGTGTTTTGCAAAAAGTTGGGCACTAAGATTATTGCTGGTCCAGTAGGGAACAAAAGTTGAGAGTAAGTTTAAGAATTTAAAATCAATGTGACAGCTTTATATCTGGTGAATATAATAAGTTGGCCTGCATTTTGTATGTTTTTTCATTCCATTTTTCCTGCTGATTTATTTTTATTTTGCTTTATAAAACTGTCAGTCTTGACAGATGGAAAGTAGAAGAAAAAGTGATTCTTGACCTCAGATTTGAGAAAGTGATGGTTGTCCGGATTCACTTTTGAAGTTTAAGTGTTATTTTGTTACATAGTTAACACAAATGTCAAAAGTATCAGAAGCTAAAACATTTATCAAAGTTTTAATAACATTCTTTTATCTTAAAGGGGTTTGTTAAAGTTGTCAAGAATAAGGCCTACTTCAAGAGATACCAAGTGAAATTTAGAAGACGGCGAGGTATGGTCAGGTTTTCATGTTCACGACATGAAAAGAATCTGCTTTGTAGTGGAATAGACTTTTTAAAATTACTTTTTTCTTTCAGAGGGCAAAACTGACTACTATGCTCGGAAAAGATTGGTAATTCAAGATAAAAATAAGTACAACACACCCAAATACAGAATGATAGTTCGTGTAACTAACAGAGATATCATTTGTCAGGTAAGTTGTATTCTAGACTCAAGTAATGGGTGGTAACCTCCACTCCCCCTTCTTCCCTCACTGTGGTAGAAAAGTTGTACTTGGGGAGCAAAACACAGTGTATGCATTAGGTCCATCTAGTCTAGTGCCTGGCACTCCAAGGAACATTAAGTGAGTAGTTCTTTTAGTAGGTCTGAAGTTGGAGCCTGGGAAATTGGTACTGTAAAAAATACTCTGAGGATCAGCTGTTTGGCAATCCTGACCCGGTTTAATTCCATTCACTTTCTAATTGGCGGGGGCGGGGCGGGATTAGAGAAGTTCATGGTACTGTGCTATTTTTGTGGGGGTGGGAGGGTAAATTTGAGACCCAGTAGAAGGTTCTTGCCCATTGCAATTCCAGTAAGATAGTAGAATTTATTGTGGACTAAGTTCACTTATCTAATACTTTGAAGAGGTAGGTAGTTGTGAGTGTTAAATTAGACTCTAAAGATTATTTTTATTCCTGCTTACTGTTCGAAATAGGTTTTAGTAAATACTTATGAAGGTATCTCCCATGTAAAAGACTTACAGAAAGTGGCAATTTGCTCCTAGAAGGTGGTTTTCTGGGCTTTTACAATTACGAAAACTTCGTACTTGAGATTTGGAGGAGACAGGCACATCTGTTTTCTGGGCAAACTAATTTGTTGGTTGTGAAGGCAATCTCTTCCTCCATACCTACAGATAACTAAAATATTAGGTTTTCTGAAACATTGTTGGACTTAGGTATGCTTAGTTTAAAAGGTGTTTGAAATAATCAGGGATTCCTTTTTGATTTTTCAAAGTGCCTCAATTCACCAGCTTTCCCAGCTCAAGGTCTTTTCAGTATTTCTCAGAAGTAAGGAACTACAGTATAACTTATTCCAAAGGTATTTTAATATTCGATGTCTGTGGTAATTTGAGACTTAACGTACTGTGAAATTAGTCAAACATACTTAAAAACTCATAAACCTACCTTCTGTAGTTGACCAAGGCATAATCGTTGTTGAAGGTGAGTGGGTTTAACTAAGACAGATCTTAAGTGATGCAGATCTATGTCTTTTTTTTTTTTTTTTTTGCGGTACACGGGCCTCTCACTGTTGTGGCCTCTCCCGTTGCGGAGCACAGGCTCCGGACGCGCAGGCTCAGCGGCCACGGCTCACAGGCCCAGCCGCTCCGCGTCATGTGGGATCTTCCCGGACCAGGGCACGAACCTGCGTCCCCTGCATCGGCAGGCGGACTCTCAACCACTGCGCCACCAGGGAAGCCCAGATCTGTGTCTTTCTGTTAAATCTTTTGAAAAAGAAGGCACTTAGGACAAGTAATCCACAAAAGAGTGAAAACAGATTACTAACCTGGTTTTTCTCTTATTGTAGATTGCTTATGCCCGTATAGAAGGAGATATGATAGTTTGTGCAGCTTATGCTCATGAACTCCCGAAGTATGGTGTGAAGGTTGGCCTGACAAATTATGCTGCAGCATATTGTACTGGCCTGCTGCTGGCACGCAGGGTATGTACAAGATTACTTTAAGTGATGTATTTTGGAATTAGCTCACTGGAGTTGTCTGCAACATAGATGGTTCACACATGGATAAGATACCTTCAGCTAGCTGTGGGGAGAGAGGAGTGCCTCCTGTTGTCCTGTGGCTTATAAGGGCGTCACCAGGGAAGATAATTTTATATAAATACATTGTTTAAGACAGATGTACTTTATAATCTGGGGAAGCTTTTTTTTCTGTTTTCTCCCGTTTGTTGGGTATATCTAGACCAAAAAGAATTTTTTTGCATTGATGGATATCTAATCTGTGCTGTCTGATATGGTAGCCGCTAGCCATATGTAGCTATTTAGCACTTGAAATGTGTCTAGTGCTACTGATAACTGAGTTTTTAACTTAAATATGAATAGCCGGTTGTGGCTAGTTGGTGACTATCTTGTTGGACAGATCTAGTCAGAAGTGTAGATCTTACCATCAGGGTACGTTAAAAATGCAGACTATACCCCACACCTTCAGAATTTATATTCTGATAGGATATCCAGGTGATTTATATGCATGCTAATTTTTTTTTTTTTTTTTTTTTTCCTGCGGTACGCGGGCCTCTCACTGTTGTGGCCTCTCCCGTTGTGGAGCACAGGCTCAGCGGCCATGGCTCACGGGCCCAGCCGCTCTGCGGCATGTGGGATCTTCCCAGACCGGGGCACGAACCCATGTGCCCTGCCTCGGCAGGCGGACTCTCAACCACTGTGCCACCAGGGAAGGCCTGCGTGCTAAATTTTGAGAAGCAGTCCCTTAAGCTTTTGAGGCGGGGGTAGGCATTGGTGGGGGGATTCATTTTTGTTTTAATAATCTTTGCCTTTGGGTGGCAACATTTCCTATAAAAGGAAACGAAAATGTGATCTTCACCTTGTTTTTGTTTTCTGACCTTGTTTTGCAGTGGAATTGTTAAGCGTGCATCATTGTTGGGGACCCACATCTTCACTGGTTATAAACATGTTTGGGTTGGGACATTGTCTTTTATATGAGCATCTTGGTGCAAAGGCAGTATAGATAACTAGCAGAGTAGTGGCACATATTAACATAATATAGGGCAGGGTAGAGCCACAAAAGTTCTCTTCAGCACAGGATCCTACTCATAATATTGTAATCAAATTAAACAAAACTGCATATGATAATATTTAATATTTGGTTGTTGAGTTATAGCTAAATATTACTGAGGAAAGGTGGAGATTACTTCCCTTGAGTAAATATAAGAATCAAATTTAAGTATCATGTCCTAATTGATTGCTACAAAAATCAAGTATGGACAATGTAGCAGATTCAGAAACTGTTAAACAGTTACACTTGTTGGTAAAATTGGGTGTCTGAAATTTCTTTTTGTGGCATTTAAAAATTGATATTTAAAAGCAGATTGGGATAAAGGGAAAAAGTGATTTGGAAAGAAATTTTTTGTCAGGTCATTAAAGTTGTGAATTTTGAGATATTGTTTGAATATATTCTAACAAGCATTTAGATTGGCTTCTTTGTTAATAGCTTCTTAATAGGTTTGGTATGGACAGAATTTATGAAGGCCAAGTCGAGGTGACTGGAGATGAATACAATGTTGAAAGCATTGATGGTCAACCTGGTGCCTTCACCTGTTACTTGGATGCAGGGCTTGCCAGGACTACTACTGGGAATAAAGTTTTTGGGGCCCTGAAGGGAGCTGTCGATGGAGGCTTGTCTATCCCTCACAGGTAATAATAGTATTCAAGGCCTCGTTGCCTGGACTCCAGTACTGCACTGTTTCTAACTGGTTGGGCTGTGGAGATAACTGAACCAATTAGAGTAATAGTAGCTATCATCGTGTACCTGCCATGTGCTGGGTACTGTGCAAAGGGAACCTGGCAGGGTGGGAAGGAACTGTAACATGGTTTATAAATGAAGAGACTGGGGTTCAGGGGTAAAATGATTTGTCCAAGGTTTTAGAGTCAGTAAACGGAAGAGCCAGTGTTGAAACCACTACCTTTTGTGTGTAGCTAAGTTTGGGTTAGAAATGAGCAACTTGATTCCACCAGTACTCCCCCTATTTTTTTTTTTGTTTGTTTAATTCAGAATGAAAATTTGTTTACTGAGTTATGGGGAAATACGGACTCTAGGGGGGGAAAAAGTTTGAGAAAAAGACATAAATTTTTAAACTTTCAACTGGAAATAAGAGTGTATGTATGCTGTTCTTAGGAGCTAATAAGTGGGTTTCAATTTGGTTGTTCCCTTGGTTTGAGTTAATGATTGTTATTGTTGAGTAGATACATCTTAAGGTGATTTATTAGCTTAGGAATATTTTAGTGATTGGTGATTTAACAACCAAAAACTTGCTTTTTCTGGCTTGCCTTTTTTGGTGGGGGGTGGGGGGTGGTTGGTGGGGTAAGCGATAAAATGTAACCTAACTGGAACGAACTTTTATAATGTAGGGTGGGGTTTTTTGGCCGGGGTGGTCTTGGCAATTCTCATTCAAGGCACCTGTTAAATGTGATCTGGAACAAATCACTTATTACCATGTACCCTGAGGCACCACTGAGAAACTGTAGGATTTAGGGAGAGTAATTTGGAAACCTTTTGCTATGAAATAAGGAGAACTAACTTTATAGTGGCCTTGGTTCATTTAATGTTATTTAAAGGTGCTTGTGGCATGATTTTCTATCCTGGAATTCAAAAATTAGCTGCTGAATGATGATATCCCACTAACTGAGCAGTCAGTAGTTGGTCCTTTGGTTGCATATGATGCAATTAATTGTTTCAAGACGGGACTGATGGCAGCTACTGAACTGAATTCCTTCTAGTGAACTGATTTCAACCAATATATACTAAAACATGGAAAACTTTATTTCAGTACCAAACGGTTCCCTGGTTATGATTCAGAAAGCAAAGAATTCAATGCTGAGGTACACCGAAAGCACATCATGGGGCAGAATGTTGCAGATTATATGCGTTACCTGATTGAAGAAGATGAAGATGCTTACAAAAAACAATTCTCTCAATACATAAAGAACAACGTAACTCCAGACATGGTAAAAATTTAACTAAAAATACCTGTATTGGTAAATTTATACAACCAGGTTTCCTACCTGTTTTGAGTGGGTATGTTAATACAGTTTTATTTCAGGTTAACAGTTAAAAGGTGAATATGGGCATGTTAAAATGAAATTGGGATGTTGGACCTAGGGTAGGTTAAAAGTCAGACAGGATACTGTTATGAGGAGCCGGACTTGTCAACGTGCTTTTAGGAATCTTGTAGATGCTGAAGGATGGCAGGCTTCAGGCATCCAAATCTAAAGCCTTTGGTGGCTTTTATGCATTTGGCTGTTCTGTATTTATAAATTTCATTCACGTGGTCATAATCCAATACAAGGTGCTAGTTACCAAACTTCACTCATTTTGAGGTCATGGGGGAAAAAGGTTCTTTCTTTATCTTAGCAGATAAGTGCTATGTTTGGACTTTCTGAATGTCTCAGGCATGCACACAAAAAGGGAGATGTACAGATTCTATCACTAGTTCTGTGTGATGTTGCAAAAGTGAAGGGACCTGTGTTTTCAAAAGTCAGTTTAATGTTGCAAAGTTTATCACCCCTAAAGTTGAGTCTCAGGGCTCTCTCTGTTAATACATTGAGGTAATTATTGATGACAGTGCCAGTTTCAACAGTGAAGGCATAGAACACAAAAATGACAGATTATTACAAACCTATTACAAATAATAGAATTATATGTAAATTGATACATGTCAAGTAATTGTTTTTATTAGGTTCTTTTCTGTTGCTGCATAGTTCGTATTTGGCATACCTATGTCTGAAAATTATTTCTAAAATAGAGTTATAATTGAGGGGAAGATCACTTTGTTTTTACATTTTCCTTTGCTAATGAGCTTTGTTCAAATGCATGTAGTAATTGCATTTAAAAAATTAATTTATTTTTGGCTGCGTTGGGTCTTCGTAGCTGCACACGGGCTTTCTCTAGTTGCAGAGAGCGGGGGCTACTCTTCCTTGTGGTGTGCATGCTTCTCACTGTGGTGGCTTCTCGTTGTAGAGCACGGGCTCTAGGTGTGTGGGCTTCAGTAGTTGTGGCTCGTGGGCTCTAGAGCACAGGCTCCTTAGTTGGGGCACACAGGCTTAGTTGCTCTGCGCGATGTGGGATCTTCCCAGACCAGGGCTTGAACCCGTGTCCCCTGCATTGGCAGGCAGATTCTTAACCACTGAGCCACCAGGGAAGCCCAGTAATTGCATTTTACTCATATGGAATGAGTAGTTTTAGAGTCCTGGATTACCTTGACTCATTCTTCAGGAAGGCTGTAATTGTTACTGAATTTCACACATTTTACAGTTTCTCTTCATGCCTTGGTCTTCCATGTGATCAATAGTCATTTGGGGGGGTGGGTATTGAAACACTTGAGAGAGTTGCAGCATTGTTTTTTGTTGAATTTTAGAACAAAATTCTCATTAATGTTTCTAATTGGATAGCGGTTTTCTAGGGAAATTCAGGCCTCTTTCTGAATCCACAGAAGCCTGATACTGCTGCCAGATACTGGTGATTTGTGGTAGTAGATCAAGAGGTTCCTGGTATGGGATCCTGGGAATAACTTTTGAAAAGACATTATCAGAAATCAATGGAAAATAGAAATATGGGGAACGTGGGAGGACAGAGATGTATTTGGCAGTTGTTTATTAGTCCATATATTTTTCATCTTAACATCTTAAATACTGGCATGTATCCAAACTTGAATGAAAGAATTTAGGTCACATGGTTTTAAATGAGCATAAAATGTGTTTCTGCAGAAAACAGTTTGCTTTAAACTTGAGTGACTCATGAAGTATAGCTGAATTATTGAGAAATACATGTGAATTTTTCTTGAGGAAGATTAAGTTATGTTTTGTGAATAGTGTCAATTCATGTTGCTTACGGTAAAAACTGGGACTTTCTTAGGAAAAGATGGGTTACAAAAAGATACCAATATTGACCTAGTTTAGCTCCTTTTGAGAATCTGGCTTAGAAGGACAAAATAGAGCAAGCAGTAGAATAGTGTGTTTTATTACTGTTTAGGGCATATGAAATGAAACCAAGTACTGTTTGCTTTGCTTTGTTTCAGATGGAGGAGATGTATAAGAAAGCTCATGCTGCAATACGAGAGAATCCAGTGTATGAGAAAAAGCCTAAGAAAGAAGTTAAAAAGAAGAGGTATGTGTTTTACTGTTTTTTGAAGAGAAAGAGGTTGGGAGGGCTTCCTGCCTTGTTTCATCTCGCTCAGACTCTGAGTGAAGTTGTGCAAACTCGATCACTAGCTCTGCATGATGTTGCAGAGGTGAGGGGAACCAGGTTTGCTAAAGTAATCGTGGTGATAGAAATGTATTAGCCTTGGATGCTACCGAGGTGGCCCATTCTGTCCCAGTACAAGTGTGTCTTTTTCAAACTTAAATATTCTCTATTCTCTTTAGCTATGGTTTTAAAAATTTATGTCCCTTTCTCTTCTTTTTACCTTGTTCTATAGGTGGAACCGTCCCAAAATGTCACTTGCCCAGAAGAAAGATCGGGTAGCTCAGAAGAAGGCAAGCTTCCTTAGAGCTCAGGAACGGGCTGCTGAGAGTTAATAAACCAAACCACAATTTCTACGAAGATTTTTCAGATAAAGACAGTAATAAACTTATTGAACATGTAGCTGTTTCTGTGTTAAGCTCTTGTTAATGAAACTGTGGGAAGTACCTGAAATTGACAGTCTTTTCCTTCCAGAAACCAAGTGTAGCTTTTTCCAGAAAATCTTAAATATTGCCTCAAAGTTCATACCTTGGGCATCTGTTCTTCCTGACAGGAGTTATCCCTTGAATTGTATGATGTGCAGCTGTCCTTAAAAAGTCTGGCAAGCAACAGACAAACCTTCCCCTAGAAATATTTCTTCCATTCATTTATTGTAACCACATAATGAGTTGGAAGAAAAAGTACCTTCAAAGTTTACAATTTTAAAGTAAGTGAAACTGATGCTACTCCATGGCCTTAGTTCTTGAGAGATAGCTGTCCAATGAAGGTCATATAATTTTAACACATTTATCCAGGTGAAACCTTTGAGCAGAAAATACTGGTTCTTTAATTATAAGAAGAGGTGTTTCATTTTATGGAGTTGAAAGGCCAGATCTGAATAACCACAAAAGAGGAGCAAATACTAACCCTTGTATATCAAGTTTACATGAGAAAAAGTGTTAGATGGATATATTTACATGCCTCTTGAGAAACAGTCGTTTGGCCAATAGGGAATACTGTTTGAAAATGGAAAATTATTAATAGGAAGTTTATATCCTCTTTTTTTTTCTTTTTTTTTTTTTTTGCGGTATGAGGGCCTCTCACTGCTGTGGCCTCTGCCATTGCGGAGCATAGGCTCCGGACGTGCAGGCTCAGTGGCCATGGCTCACGGGCCTAGCCGCTCTGCGGCATGTGGGATCTTCCCAGACCGGGGCACGAACCCGCGTCCCCTGCATCCGCAGGCGGACTCCAACCACTGTGCAACCAGGGAAGCCCTAATGTCCTGCTCTTAATGTCCCACTTTCCCATAGCTCAGATTCAAGATACGTATATCTGCGTTAGGTCTGTGGCCTAAAGATACGAGTTTTGAAGACCAGTTGGCTGGCTGATACTAAGATACAGACCCTTTAAATCTAGGATGATGAACTCATCCATATTCAGCCTCTAAAATTGGCAATTATATATTGCCAAGTAGAATGCTTCCTGATGGGTTTTTGGTGGGTAAGAGCCACTCAAAACTTTCTGAAGCCACATAAAATGTGATGTCTAAATGATTTAAGTGTATTTATAAGAAACCATGCTATTAACCCAACATCTGTTTATAAAGGAGTAATTTTAATTTACCTGCTTTGCAGTCTTAATTTCTGTTAATGTGCAAACTTTACCATGCTGAGACATTAGTAAATTTATAAATTTTCTTTTTTAAACAGCAGCTTCAATGCAAACACAATTTCCAGCACTGATATTTTGGCTAACAAATCTACAAAATACTCTGACCGTTGATGTTTATGGAATGAGGCTTTTCACAGCATTATTTTAAGTCATTAGTCAAAATAGTTACACAGTGAATGTACTAGGAAATGTACCAGCGTTTCTAAAAGGGCAGGAATTAATACTTTTGGACCTTTTGATCCTATACCTCCTGCCATTACTTCAGCAATCAACATGTATTTTAAGATGATGGCTTCCTTAGGATCAGGGGAAAGGAGTTTTGTGATAACTGGCAAGGATTTGAATCAAGCCATTTAGAAAAAATGTTCAAGATTTTTCTTTTGAAGTGCTCAGTTTCTTAAAATGGTCACAATGTCCAAATGAACTAAGAGTCGTTTGTGTAGGAAATTTTCTTCCACAGTAATGTTTTTAGGTTATTTAGTATCAAAGAATGTTCCATTTCCATTTGATTTGCTGTGACTTTGAGAGCAATACAGGAATACAGCTGCTTTTCTAATTCTTCACGAATTTCAACTGGAGCACCACGCAATAGGTAGTCTTTGAGTAACTGGCAGGCTTTTGCCAAGTTTGGTTGTATCACTTCTGAGGTACACTTCATTGTACTCTGATCACAGCTAGTTCGACAATCCGTGCCATAGACACAGTCCAAATCAGACTCACAGTGACGATCCTTTATAAGTTCTTTCAGGTTTGTCTCTGGCACAATTTTTCTCATGTCCACCATTTTCAAATCATACTTATCATTATATCCTAGGTTTTTGGCACTAGTATCGCACATGAGGAAGTTTCCATAGGGGCCATGGAAAACATCTTCCACAAATTCTAGAAGTCCTATGGCTATTTTAGCCTTTCTAGGCCATGATGGTGTGAACAACTGATCCATGCTTCTTCTGAACCCAGATGGAATAAAAAGTTCAATGACCCATGGAAGGCTTATTCCATAAAGAGAGGTATATTCAACACTTTCCATCACATAGAGATCACCACAGAATCCCATTAATTTGGGGGTATGCTCTTTATCTTGAAGTATTACCATGAGAAGAAATTCATTTAATTGAAGAAGTGCCCATGCTGACTTTGCTTCTCCCAAGGAAACCTGGCCATCTTTGTCTCCATCAGCCACTGTCAAGATGAGATTAACCAGTTCAGAGAGGTTGCCTTGGTCACCCAACTTTGCCTGTAAAGATAAGAATTTGGCTAATTATACAGAAGCAATGAAAAACAAGAATCTCATATGTAACATACTAACTTCCTTTACAGGGATAATTACCATGCTAAGTAATAACCTTGCTACTGAATACCCATAGGAGACTTAATACCTTTCCAAATATTTATAATGTTTGCTAAGTGAGTCAGAACTATGTTTTATGTACTTGAGGTGAAACCCACTTTGCTAAGTATATTTGTTAAGAAATAGCCACCTTAACGCCCATAGCCTCCTTAGACCTTGTAGATAAATACAGTTAACCAAGCCATTAATTAATCTTTGTCTTATTCATACACTTATTTGCAAAATTGCAGTGTAATTTGCCTATATCCAAAGTTAAAGGGTCAACTACAAATTATTTTCTCCTATTTTGTAATTGTTACTATATTAATTATTTTATTCAAGGTGTTCCAATAATGAATGCTACAAGTATTTCCCTGTGGAGACTCTCTGGCATAAAACAGTCTAAAAGTGTCAACTGTTCAAAGAAAATAAAGATTTTGAGTTAAAATATAAGAGCAATAAAAATGAGAAAAGGGCTTCCCTGGTGGCGCAGTGGTTGGGAGTCTGCCTGCCAATGCAGGGGACACGGGTTCGTGCCCCTGTCCGGGAAGATCCCACATGCCGCGGAGCGGCTGGGCCCGTGAGCCGTGGCCGCTGAGCCTGCGCGTCCGGAGCCTGTGCTCCGCAACGGGAGAGGCCACAACAGTGAGAGGCCCGCGTACCGGAAAAAAAAAAAAATTTGCAATCAGTCTACTAATTTTATTTCACCTTTTAAAAGTGTATCAGTTTTAATGTCAAGCTATAGAGCAGCCCATCTACTTAATGAACTCTCACATCTGGACATTTTTAGCGATAGTAAGTAATGTTAAACACCCTCCATACATTTTTTTCTTTTCTTTGAATTATTTCCTCAAGATGGAGTCCCTGATATAGGTCAAAGAATACCAACATTTTCATGGCTTAGAATGAGGTCCTGCCAGCTTCCAGAAGAGTACCACTTCACACTAGCAACATGTGAATGCATATACTTACTTTAAAGAGACTGTAGACCATTTCTTTGAATTTCTGTACAGTAGTTCCCCTAGTTGGCTTATCAAATAGCACTATTTCTTTTCTTGGTTCCAATTCAGTTCCAAAATCAAGATGAAGTGCTTGTTCCATTTGACATTTCACAACACCTGGTAGATTATCCCAAATCCCTAAATACATCTGTGAAAAGAATGACAAGTTATGCTTTAGGCAGAGTAGAAAACTCTAATCTACCACGATATTTTTAGTGTCCTCCTCTTAAAAAAACACACAAGCAACAGAACCAAGATTGAGCTGACTTTCTGAATTGCAAATTTGAAATCATACTTCAAAGCTTTTTTTCCTTAATTTTTTAAAATTATAAATGTATTGCATACCTAAATATATATATATTTTTTGACCATGGTCATCAGTTTTATTATTTTCCATGTTTTAAATTGTAAAATATCAAAAATAGAAAACTTACCATCTTAACTATTTTTAACATACAATTCAGTGGTATTAGATTCATGAGGCTGTGCTACCATCACCACCATCTGTCTCCAGAACTCTTTTCATTTTGTAAAATTGAAACTCTCTACCATTACACGGTAACTCCCTGTTCTCCTTCCCCCAGCCCCCAGCCCATCACCAGTCTACTTTCTGTCTTTATACTCACTCTTAAGTATCTCATATAAGTGGAATCATACAGAATCTGTCCTTTTGTGACTGGCTTATTTCATAATGTCCACATTGTAGCATGTGTCACAATTCCCTTCCTTTTTAAAGCTGAATACTATTACATTGTAGGAATATCCCACATTTTACATTTCCTTTCATCCACTGATTGACACTTGGGTTGCTTCCATGTTTTAGCTATTGTGAATATTATGAACATGGATGTACAAATATCTCTTCGAGATCCTGATTTCAATTCTTTTACATACATACCCAGAAGTGGAATTTCTGAATCATAGGGCCATGCTACTTTTAATTTTTTGAGGAGCTGCCAACCTGTTTTTCTCAGCGGCTACACCATTTTACATTCCCACCAACAGTGGGTTCCAGTTTTTCTGCCTTATTGCCAACACTTGTTATTTTCTTTTTTTTTTTTCCAGAATAAACTCACAGAGGAGAAATGCTTGTCCTGAGTTGTTTTACCACTTGTCAATATTTCACACTCTCTAGACAACCAGAAAATGATTCCAAGGACACGTAGCAATCCTTCTTTTCTGGTTTTTTTGATAGTAGCCATCCTGATGGGTGTGAGGTGGTATCTCACCGGGTGCTTTTTTTTCCTTAGTTCCCCAACCATGGATCGAACCCGGGTGTCGGCAGTGAAAGCGCCAAGTCCTAATCACTGTACTGCCAAAAAATTCCCTAATTGTGGCTTTGATTTGCATTTCCCTAATAACCAGTGATGCTGAGCATCTTTTCAGGCACTTATTGCACATTTGTATATCTTTTTTCAAGAATGAATCCGGCTGTTTGTTTTTTTGTTGTTGAGTTTTAGGAGCCCTCTATATATTCTGTATATTAATCCCTTATCAGATATATGATTTGCAAATATTTCCTCCCATTTTGTGAGCTTCTGTTTTATTCTACTGGTATTGTCTTTTGATGCACAATATTTAAAAATTGTCATGAAGTACAATTTGTCTATTTTTTCTTTTGTTGCCTGTGGCTTTGGAGTCATATGCAAGAAATCATTGCCAAACCCAATGTCACGAAGCTTTTGCCCTATGTTTTCATCTAAGAGTTTTATTTATTTTTTATTTTTCAAAATATTTATTTATTTATTTATCTGGTTGTGCTGGGTCTTAGTTGTGGCAGGAGGGCTCCTTAGTTGCAGCACACATGTGGGATCTAGTTCCCTGACCAGGGATCGAACCCTGGGCCCCCTGCATTGGGAGCACAGAGTCTTAACCACTGCGCCACCAGGGGAGTCCCTAAGAGTTTCATAGTTTTAGTTCTTACCATTAGATCTTTGATCCATTTTGACTTAAATTTTGAGAATGGTGTTAGGTAAGGGTCCACCTTCATTCTTTTGCATGTGTATATCCAGCTTTCCCAGTACCATCTGTTGAAAAGACAGTCCTTTTCCTATTGAATGGTCTTAGCACCCTTGTCAAAAATCATTTGAGGGACTTCCCTGGTGGCTCAGTGGTTAAGAATCTGCCTGCCAATGCAGGGGACGCGGGTTCGACCCCTGGTCCGGGAAGATCCCACATGCCACGGAGCAACTAAGCCCATGAACCACAACTACTGAGCCTGTGTGCTGCAACTACTGAAGCTCGCATGCCTACAGCCCGAGCTCTGCAACAAGAGAAGCCACTGCAATAAGAAGCTCATGCACCGCAACGAAGAGTAGCCCCTACTCACCACAACTAGAAAAAGCCCATGTGCAGCAACAAAGACCCAATGCAGCCAAAAAAAAAAAAAAAAAAAAAGAATCATTTGACCATATATGTGAGGGCTTATTTCTGGGCTCTCTATTCTATTCCATTAGTCTATATATCTGTCCTTATTCCACTACCACATTGTTTGATTACTGCAGCTTTTTTTTTTCTTCTCTTTTTTTTGCCGTACGCGGGCCTCTCACTGTTGTGGCCTCTCCCGTTGCGGAGCACAGGCTCCGGACGCGCAGGCTCAGCGGCCATGGCTCATGGGCCCAGCCGCTCCGCGGCATGTGGGATCTTCCCGAACTGGGGCACGAACCCGTGTCCCCTGCATAGGCAGGCAGACTTGCAACCACTGCGCCACCAGGGAAGCCCGATTACTGCAGCTTTATAGTAAGATTTGAAATCAGGAAGTGAGTCCTCCAGCTTTCTGGTATTTTTTTTAGGATTGTTTTGGCTATTTAGGGTCCCTTGAGATCCCATATGAATTTTAGGACTTTTTCTATTTCTGCAAAAAATTGTCTTTGGGATTTTGCTCGGGATTGCACTGAATCTTGATCATGCTGGGTAATATTAACATCTTAAAAATATTGTCTTCCAATCTATGAACATGGGATGTGGTTACATTTGTTTATGTCTTTAATTTCTTTCAGCAATGTTTTGAAGTTTTCACTGTATAAGTCTTTCACCTCCTTGGTTAAGTTAATTCCTAAGTATTCTTTTTGATGCAATTATGAATGTAATGGTTTTCTTAATTTCTTTTCTGGACTGTTCATTGTTAGTGTATAGAAATACAATTGATTTTTTTAAAAATTAATTAATTTTTTTTTTTTTTGCGGTACGTGGGCCTCTCACTGTTGTGGCCTCTCCCATTGTGGAGCACAGGCTCTGGACGCGCAGGCTCAGCGGCCATGGCTCACGGGCCCAGCCGCTCCGTGGCATGTGGGATCTTCCTGGACTGGGGCACGAACCCGTGTCCCCTGCATCGGCAGGCAGACTCTCAACCACTGTGCCACCAGGGAAGCCCTAGAAATGCAACTGATTTTTGTGTGTGGACTTCGAATTCATTTATTAGTTCTAATGATTTTTTTGTGGAATCTTTAGGTTTTTCTACAAATAAGATCCATATCCTCTGTCAACAGAGGTAATTTTACTTTTTCCTTTCCCATTTTTCCTTTCCCATGCCTTTTATTTCTTTGTTTAATTGATCTGGCCAGAGCTTCCAGTACTATGTTGAATAGAAGTGGTGAAAGTGGGCATCCTTGCCTTGTTCTTAGATGAAAAACTTTCAGTCTTTCACTATTGAGTATGATGTTAGCTGTGGGTTTTTCACATAAGAGTTTTTAGTATGTTGAGGTAGTTGCCTTCTATTCCTAGTTTGCTGTGTGTTTTTATCATGAATTTTGTCAAATGCCTTTTCTGCATCAATTGCGATGATCCTTTTTTTCTCCTTCATTCTGTTTATTTGGTGTATTACACTGCTCAATTTTCATATGTTGAACCAGCAAAAGTTAATAAGGATTAATGTGGGACTTCCCTGGTGGTCCAGTGGCCAGTGGTTGGGACTCCGAGCTTCCACTGCAGGGGGCATGGATTTGATCCCTGTTCGGGGAACTAGGATCCTACATGCCTCATGGCGCAGCCAAAAAAAAGGACTGGTGCTAGCTCTTCTTTAAATGTTTGGTAGAATTTACCATGAAGCCCACACGTCCAGGGCTTTTCTTGTTGGGAGTCCTGATTACCAATTCAGTCTCCTTACTAGTTATAGGTCTATAAAGATTTTCTATTTCTTAGTAGGTTTTGTGTTTCTAGGAATTTGCCCATTTCATCTAGATTATCCAATTTGTTGGTGTACAATTGTTCACTGTACTCTCATATAATCCTTTTTATTTATGTAGAACTGATAGTAATGTCCCCGCTTCATTTCTGATTTTAGTTATTTGAGTCTTCTGTTTCTCAGTCCACCTAGCTAAAGGTTTGTCAAATTTTGTTGAACTTTTCAAAGAACCAACTTTTGGTTTCATTGATTTTCTTTATTATTATTTCTTTATTATTGTTTTTCTATTCTCTATTTCCTTTATCTCTGCTGTAATCCGTATTATTTCCTTCCTTCTGCTAGGTTTGGGTTTAGTTTGCTCTTCATTTTATAATTCCTTATGTTGTAAAGTTTGATTGTTTATTTGAGATCTTTCTTATTTCTAATGTGTTTATAGCTGTAAATATAATTTTTTTAAAGTCAAATTACACAGAAAGATGAAAGGAAAAGTTCTACACCCATTTCTCTAATTCCCAGAATTAGTCACTATTAACTATCTATTTATCAAACTAACATTATATGGTGCTTTACTCTGTGCTACAGTCTACTAATTTATCTTACTCCCTATAACAACCTTATGCAGTAGATACTATTATTATCCTGATTTAACTGATAGAGAAACTGAAGCAGAAAGAAGTGAAGCAGCATGATGAAGGGAATACAATAGTGGAAAAGCCAACATATTAATCCAGGCAGTCTACTCTTGCTTATACATAAAAAACAGGGCTTCCCTGGTGGCACAGTGGTTGAGAGTCTGCCTGCCGATGCAGGGGACACGGGTTTGTGCCCCGGTCTGGGAAGATCCCACATGCCACGGAGCGGCTGGGCCCGTGGGCCTGTGCGTCCGGAGCCTGTGCTCCACAATGGGAGAGGCCACAACAGTGAGAGGGCCGCGTGACGCAAAAACAACAAACAAAACAAAACAAAACAAAAACAAACAAAAAAACAAATATGACCATATTAATTGGTAATATTAATCACTCCTCTGTGTTAAACCCTCTAATTCAATCAGAATAAAGTCCAAAGCCCTTTTCATTGTCTGCTAGGCTTCTTATGAGCTGGCCTGCTTCTCCAACCTGATCTTTACCACTTACTCCCTGGGTCTCTATATCCCATCTACATGTGTCTTCTCTATGTTCCTTGAACCTATCAGCATTATTCCTGTTTCATGACCTCCTTCACTTGCTGTTGGTTTTGCCTGGAATGCACTCTCACCGATCTTCATACGGCTGGTTCCTTCACATCATTCAACTCTCAGCCCAGATGTCACTTTAGGGAGGCCTTCCCCAACCCCCTACCTAGAATAGATCCCTCTTCCATCACAGGTCACTCTCTAACCCATGACCCTATTTTATTTTCTTCACAGCCCTTACCAATGTCTGAAATGATCTTATTTCTTTTTTAAATTTTTACTTATTTATTTATTTATTTATCTATTGGCTGCGTTGGGTCTTTGTTGCTATGCGCAGGCTTTCTCTAGTTGCAGCGAGCAAGGGCTACTCTTCGTTGCGGTGCACGGGCTTCTCATTGCAGTGGCTTCTCTTGTTGCAGAGCATGGGCTCTAGGTGCGTGGGCTTCAGTAGTTGTGGCATGCGGGTTTCAGTAGTTGTGGCGCGTGGGCTCTAGAGCGCAGGCTCAGTAGCTGTGGTGCACGGGCTTAGCTGCTCCGCGGCATGTGGGATCTTCCTGGTCCAGGGATCAAACCCGTGTCCCCTGCATTGGCAGGCAGATTCCTAACCACTGCACCACGAGGAAGTCCCTGAAATGATCTTATTTCTTTATTGACTCTTTTATCATCTGTCCTCTTTCACATGAAACATAAGGCATATGAGGCCAGAGGCTTTGTCTGTCTTATTCCCCATGGTCTCTCCCAATGCCTTAAGCAGTACCTAGGACATAGCAGATACTCAAATATTGGACTTTACTTCAGAAATCCTCTTAAACATGGCTAGTAGTGTAGACTTAAAATCTATTTTAAACTTCTATAAGATGAATGAGTATTTATATTGGAAATTTAGAAATAATTCAAAGAAAAAAGATGAACATAAAAATCATGCAATATTCCACTGCTCAAGTATAACCAGCGTTGATTTTTTTTTCTTTATAAATTTATTTATTTTTGGCTGCATTGGGTCTTCATTGCTGCATGCAGGTTTTCTCTAGTTGCAGCAAGTGGGGGCAGCTCTTCATTGCGGTGCAAACCTGCCCTGCAAGTTTCTTAACCTTGTGACCTCTCTTGCCTCAGTTTCTTTAACAATAAAATGGAAATAATGACAATACCTCTTTCATAGGGGATCAAAGAGAAATACATGAAAAGTTCTTAGAACAATGTTGACATACAGAAAACAATATAACAAACACCTGTGTACCTACTATCTTCATAACAGACCTTAACCTTTTGCCATATTTGCTTCATTTTTTATTTTTATTTATTTTCTATTTTTTTAATTTTTTTGCGGTATGCGGGCCTCTCACTGTTGTGGCCTCTCCCGTTGCAGAGCACAGGCTCCGGATGCACAGGCTCAGTGGCCACGGCTCACGGGCCTAGCCGCTCTGCGGCATGTGGGATCTTCCCAGACCGGGGCACCAACCCACGTCCCCTGCATTGGCAGGCGGACTCTCAACCACTGCGCCACCGGGGAAGCCCTGTTTCATTTTTTTTTTTAAATTTATTTTATTTATTTTTGGCTGTGTCGGGTCTTCATTGCTGCACGCGGGCTTTCTCTAGTTGCAGCGAGCAGGGTCTACTCTTCATTGTGGTGCGTGGGCTTCTCATTGCAGTGGCTTCTCTTGTTGCGGAGCATGGGCTCTAGACATGCAGGCTTCAGTAGTTGTGGCACATGGGCTTAGCTGCTCCGCGGCATGCGGGATCTTCCCAGACCAGGGCTCAAACCCGTGTCCCCTGCATTGGCAGGCGGATTCTTAACCACTGTGCCACTAGGGAAGTCCCTAGGAAGTGTTTTTAAAAAGATTTTAAAAGAAAGTATTAGAAGGTTGATTGCACTTGCTTTTATCTTAGGATA
The DNA here is from genome assembly GCF_964341445.2 of Mesoplodon mirus. Lineage (NCBI taxonomy): Eukaryota > Metazoa > Chordata > Mammalia > Artiodactyla > Ziphiidae > Mesoplodon > Mesoplodon mirus. The sequence goes on from NC_138978.1 coordinate 88,336,906, forward strand.
TTGTGCTACTTAAGGAATTGCTTAGAGATCTGTTCTAGAATCTATTAATAACTAGTGATTGAAGCTATCAAGTTATATCTTTCCAATGGATTTTAACTTTTTTTTTTTTTTTTTTTTTTTTTTTTTTTTTGCGGTACGCAGGCCTCTCACTGTTGTGGCCTCTCCTGTTGCGGAGCACAGGCTCCGGACGCGCAGGCTCAGCAGCCATGACTCACAGGCCCAGCGGCTCCGGGGCATGTGGGATCTTCCCGGTCCGGGGCACGAACCCGTGTCCCCTGCATCGGCAGGCGGACTCTCAACCACTGCGCCGCCAGGGAAGCCCCCCAATGGATTTTAACTTTTTTTAAAATAAATTTTATTTATTTATTTATTTAGGCTGCATTGGGTCTTCATTGCTGTGCACAGGCTTTCTTTAGTTATGGCAAGCGAGGGCTACCCTTCATTGCGATGCGTGGGCTTCTCACTGTGGTGGCTTCTCTTGTTGCGGAGCACAGGCTCTAGGCACATGGGCTTCAGTAGTTGCGGCATGCGGGCTCAGTAGTTGTGGCTCATGGGCTCTAGAGCGCAGGCTCAGTAGTTGTGGCGCACAGGCTTAGTTGCTCTGCGGCATGTGGGATCTTACTGGACCAGGGACTGAACCTGTGTCCCCTGCATTGGCAGGCGGATTCTTAACCACTGCGCCACCAGGGAAGTCCTGGTTTTGATGTTTTGTTGTATTTTCTTCTAGCACAATGGTGTCCTATTGTTTTAATTTATATTTCTTTGATGATAGGTGAGGTAGAATATTTTTTTCATTATGCTTATCAGCTATTTATAGTTCTTCTTTTGTGATTTAGCTCATCCTGTCCTCTGCCCATGCCTCTAGTTTAATTCTTCATTCAGGTATGAGCTCAAATTTTATCTTAGAAAGGTCCTCCCTGTTCACCTCTTCTAAAGCATATTTTTACCCTCATCGTCCCCTGCATTTTTCATCAACCCACCCTGTGTACAACCTATATAAAACACACCATGTTCTGTAATTTCCTTGCTTATTTATTTATCTATCAACTGTTTATGTTCCCCATCCCTCTGGAATAATGTGACTCACAGGGAAGTAATCTTATCTATCTTAATCACCACTATTTTCCTAATAACGAAAACAGTGTCTGGAACATGCTGGGAATAGGGGATTTATAAACATCTGTTGGATGAGTGAATCAATGCATACACAACTGAAGTATTTAAAATGTCCTAAAGTTCTAGTTCAAGAATGCTCTTAACAATGCTTTAATTTAGTTTAAGGTAAAATCAGAGAGCACCATAAATCTGGACTGTTTATTCATAATGTCCATACCTGATTGTTGGGCTTGGTCGATAAGCATTTTCCAAAGTAAAGAGTTTCTGTAACACAAAGGCTATTACATGCGGGCCCATCAATAACTCCAGTCTTGTACTTGTCACACTAAAAACCAGGAAATAGAAAAGTAGTTAATAGAAAAATGTTCATAAGAAGAAACATATTAAAAATTTGCAAACTAAGCAATTGACAAAGGATTAATCTCCAAAATATACAAATAGCTCATGCAGCTCTATGTCAAAAAAAACCAACAACCCAATCAAAAAATAGGCAGAGGATCTAAATAGACATTTCTCCAAAGAAGATATACAGATTGCCAACAAATACATGAAAGAATGCTCAACATCACTAATCATTAGAGAAATGCAAATCAAAACTACAATGAGATGTCACCTCACACCAGTCAGAATGCCCAACATCAAAAAATCTACAGACAATAACTGCTGGAGAGGGTGTGGAGAAAAGGGAACCCTCTGGCACTGTTGGTGGGAATGTAAATTGATACAGCCACTATGGAGAACAGTATGGAGGGTCCTTAAAAAACTAAAAATAGAATGGTATGATTGTATGGTAATACGATCCAGCAATCCCACTCCTGGGCACATATCCGGAGAAAACCATAATCTGAAAAGATACACGCACCCCAGTGTTCACTGCAGCACTATTTACAATATCCAAGACATGGAAGCAACCTAAATGTTCATCGACAGAGGAATGAATAAAGAAGATGTGGCTATATATAATGGAATATTACTCAGCCATAAAAAATAATGAAATAATGCCATTTGCAGCAACATGGATGGACCTAGAGATTATCATACTAAGTGAAGTTAAGTCAGAAAGAGAAAGACAAATATCATATGATATCACTTACATGTAGAATCCAAAAAAAAAGATACAAATGAACTTATTTATAAAACAGAAACAGTCTTACAAATATCAAAAACAAACTTATGGGGGCTTCCCTGGTGGTGCAGTGGTTGAGAAACTGCCTGCCAATGCAGGGCACACGGGTTCGAGCCCTGGTCTGGGAAGATCCCACATGCCGCGGAGCAACTAGCCCCGTGAGCCACAATTACTGAGCCTGCATGTCTGGAGCCTGTGCTCCGCAACAAGAGAGGCCGCGACAGTGAGAGGCCCGCGCACCGTGATGAGGAGTGGCCCCCACTTGCCGCAACTAGAGAAAGCCCTTGCACAGAAATGAAGACCCAACACAGCACAATTAATTAATTAATTAATTAATAATAAAAATAAATTAAAAAATTAAAAAAAAAAACTTATGGTTACCAAAGGGGACAGAGGGGGGAGGGATAAATCAGGAGCTTGGGATGAACACACACACACTATTATATATAAGATAGATAACCAACAAGGACATACTGTATATAGCACAGGGAACTCTACTCAATATTCTGTGATAACCTTTAAGAGAAAAGAATCTAAAAAAGAATGAATATATGTATATGTATAACTGAATCACTTTGCTGTACACCTGAAACTAACACATTGTAAATCAACTATACACCAATAAAATTAAAATTTTAAAAAGAAGAAACATATTAGAGACACCATAAAGAGATACCTATATTCTTTAAGAGAAAGTCCTATGATGAAAAGAATTCAGGCTTTGGATCGGGACAGACTTGGATTTGAATACAAGCTCTGCTCCTTACTAGCTATATAATGATGAGAGATCTTGTTGTGACTAGGGTGTGCATAGAATTTTGAAACCGTTTTTCCCACTTAGCGTGGCCTGAGGTGGTATGGTACCTACTCTCTGTGAGAAGGTAGGCACTCAATTTTTAAAAACGGCTCTGTTTTAAAATAAAAAATAAAGTTTAAAATACCAAAATATTTTACAATAACAAAATTAAGTCACCTCTGTCATCTTGTCATCTTTGATATTGCCCCAAAACAAGAAAAAAAGAAAAAGATGGGAATTCCCTGGCAGTCCAGCAGTTAGGACTCTTAGCTCTCACTGCCGAGGGCCTGGGTTCAATCCCTGGTCGAGGAACTACAATCCTACAAGCCGTGTGGCACAGCTGAAAAAAAAAAAGAAACCAAACGCTTTGACAAAATAAGGTACCAGTGTAACCCTAAGGCACAATAAATGAGGATGGCCTGCAAAATACAGTGAAAATTACACCAGAGTACAGAAGGATGCTGAGATTAAATACCTGCTGTGACCTCACTTCTCAGACAAAGTTGGCGGAGCACTGAATAGGTGGTACACCAGAGGAACAGAACCATCACTCTGGTTTGCGATGAAAATTTAAGGGGCACAAGCTGTGGGAACTTCCAAGGACTCTATTTGGCATTGTAATGTAGCGGGGAAAGGCAGTGCTGATTGATAAAATCCTTAAAAATGTTATCTACGTTGGAGGCAGTCTGTAAATAAATAAGGGTTGGGAGAGACTATATTATGAGCATCTCTGTAGTTGCTGGGGAGATAGACAGGCTAAACCAATCTGTGTGAGTGTCTCCATCTCATCTTTTTTTCTCTTTCACCCCTCCCCCCACACAAACTCTGGGCCATAGAAGTTTCACCACTTGCTCATTTCACTGTCCCAGTTGCTTCTTGCAAATAGTGGTTGAAGAACTCCTTTCATTCAGTAATGAGTAATACTCAAAAGAAAACAAGGGCTTCCCTGGTGGCGCAGTGGTTGAGGGTCCGCCTGCCGATGCAGGGGACACGGGTTCGTGCCCCGGTCCGGGAAGATCCCACATGCCACAGAGCGGCTGGGCCCGTGAGCCACGGCCGCTGAGCCTGCACGTCCGGAGCCTGTGCTCCGCAACGGGAGAGGCCACAACAGTGAGAGGCCCGCGTACCGCAAAAAAAAAAAAAAAAGAAAAGAAAACAAGCAGGAGATCTATACAGCAAATGTACAAGGAAAAGGAGGAAAGGAATAGGAAAAGGACATGTCAAATAAAGAAATTTTCCAGAAAAATACTACCATGAAGCACACCAAACATACTGTTATGAATTCAAAGGACTTAATGAAAGTTTAAAGTAAGGTCTCAAAGCAGAAAGACATAATGAGTGACAAAAGAAGAGTAAATGTAAAATAAGCAAGCAGAACTCAAAAATTAAGAAAAAGAAAAAAATCCAAGAAATTAAAGTCACATTATGAATGGGGAAAAAAGGGGGGGCAGACAAAAATAACAACATAGTAAGACTTATGAGGGCTAGGTTGAAAAAGTGAGCTAAATGAAATGGAAATTCAAAAAGAACTAAAAAGAATTTGAGATAAAATTATAGATACAGAAGACAAAGGATATCCAGCATGTCCATAGGAGGGAGAATAGAACACGTAGAAAAGAAAAAATAATCAAAGTAGAATTCAAGAGAACTTCATGTAAGTGAGAGAAGTCTTTAATCTACAGATTGAAAGGACATATACTGTCCCAAGGAAACTGACACAGAATGACCCCTGTGACATATCCCATTGAATTTTACTGGACTTCAAAAATAAATAATTCTTTGAACATCCAGGCAAAAAGATCCAGACACTTTTAAGGGGAGATAAATCAGATTGGCCTCAGATTTCTCCATAGACACATTCAAAGGTAGATAACAGTGGTGCAATGCCAGCAAAGTCTGAGAAAGGAAGTGTGACTTGCCTGTGTCCTAATTTTCTCATTTGTAAAAGGGGATGTACCTCCTACTTGATTTATAGCATTATTATGAGCTATAATGGTTTAATGAGGATAGATCACCTGTGATTTCAATAAGTGCTCAAAATAGCTCTTCTTATTCTCCATAGCCAAACTTTCTTTCAAGTAAAAGGTGTTAAATGTTTTTGAACATGTAAGTATCAGAAGATAGAATTCCCATTAGCAACTCTTGAAGAACTATTAGAGAATGAATTTTAGGCAACCAAGAGATGAACAGAGAAACTGAACATGTGAGCCAGTTGAAATGTAGGACTGGGATGAAAACAACTGTGGAAATCTATTTCATAATAATTGTTAATATAGTATATGGTAGTTACTAGATACTTACCATGTGTCAGGCACTGTTCCAGTGCTGTACTTTTATTATGACAACAGCCCTGTGAGGTAGAACCTATTGTTACAGCCATTGTAAAAATAAGGAAACAGAAATAGCTATTAAGTAACTTGCTCAAGCTACAAAATGATAAAGCCAAGATTCCAACCTAGGCAGTCTGGTTCCAGAGCTCCTTCTCTTAATCACTACTGTATATTGTTCAGAATGTTAATATTATAAATTATACCAGTAAAAGTAATAAAATTAACAAGAACCAAGAAGGAGAGATGGAAGATGAGAGATGGCAAAAGGATGTTGATTTCCTTATCTTTATTATTTTTTAAATGTTTATTTTATTTATTTATCCCCCCACCCCCTTTTTTTTGGTTGAGTCAGGTCTTAGTTGAGGTACATGGAATCTTTGTTGAGGCATGCAGGATCTTTTCGTCACGGCACGTGTCTGCTCGGGTTTCTCTCTAGTTGTGGTGTCCGGCTTCTCTCTAGTTGTGGCATGCGGGTTCCAGAGCACATGGGCTCGGTAGTCTGTGGCACGCAGTCTCTCTCGTTGAGGCACACGAGCTCAGTAGTTGTGGCATGCAGGTTTAGTTGCCTGCGGCACGTGGGATCTTAGTTCCTCGACCAGGGATTGAACCTGCGTCCACTGCACTGGAAGGTGGATTATTTACCACTGTACCACCAGGGAAGTCCCTGATTTCCTTATCTTTAATATCCAACGTCAAAAGATAATATTGGGCTTCCCTGGTGGCACAGTGGTTAAGAATCCGCCTGCCAATGCACGGGACACGGGTTTGAATCCTGGTCTGGGAGGATCCCACATGCTGCGGAGCAACTAATAAGCTCGTGCGCCACAACTACTGAGCCTGTGCTCTAGAGCCCACGAGCCACAGCTACTGAAGCCCAGGAGCCAAAACTAGCGAAGCCTGCACACCTAGAGCCCATGCTCCGCAACAAGAGAAGCCACCGCAATGAGAAGCCCGTGCACTGCAACGAAGAGTAGCCCCCACTCGTCACAACTAGAGAAAGCCTGCACGCAGCAACAAAGACCCACCGCAGCCAAAAATAAATAAATAAATTTATAAAAAAGATAATATTTATATCTTATAAATCAAATAACAGAGACAGAAGTATATTCAAAAGTATAGAGATGACTAGTTGAAGAACTAATAATAATAATATATTAATTAAAATTAGGTGGAGTAAAGGAGATGGGATGGATGGAAGTATAATAATTTTGTCATTGCTTGTAGTGGGGAATAAACAGATATGGTCTAAAGCAATAAAGGATAAAGTATACTTTTTTTTTTTTTTTTTTTTTTTTTTTTTTTTTTTTGCGGTACACGGGCCTCTCACAGTTGTGGCCTTTCCCATTGTGGAGCACAGGCTCCGGACGCGCAGGCTCAGCGGCCATGGCTCACGGGCCCAGCCGCTCCGCGGCATGTGGGATCTTCCCGGACCAGGTCACGAACCCACGTCCCCTGCATCGGCAGGTGGACTCTCAACCACTGCGCCACCAGGGAAGCCCCTAAAGTATACTTTTAAAAGTTATAGTATAAGGCTAACCACTAGAAGAGCTAAAATCTGAATACAAACCTTCCTAAATTATCAAAAGGAACACATGTAAAACATAGAAATATACACCCTCTAGAGAAAGATACAAACCAAATGAATCCTTAAAAACAAAGTAGGTTATAAAATGTGATACAGAACTAAGACATATCTATAAATGTCAATGGGATAAGCTTACCTATTATAAGAAAAATATCCTTAGAAAACAATGTCAAAAAAGTTGAAAATAAAAGATGGTACAGGTATACCAGCCAAATGCAAAGAGAAAAGTTAAGCCACAATCTTATACCAGATGAGGTTGAATTTTGGGAGGTGGTGGGGGGAGCATTAAAAAGGCAAAAAAGAAAAGCTCTTTATAATGTTAAAACATATAATCCACAATGAAGATATTACAATACTACAGTCATGAATTTCTATAAAGTAAATAAAGTAACATCAAAATTGATTCAGTGAAATCTATAAGAAATAGAAAAAGAAATAAACAGAAAGGCATTAGAAGTAGGAGACCCTAATTCGCTTTTCTTAGTCTATGACAGATAAAAAAGTTTACCAAAAAAGATACAGAAGAACTCAATAATCTAATAAGGTAGATCTAATTGCCCTGAGAACAAACAGACCTTTTCAAAAGCCCATGGAACACTTACAAAATTACACCAAAACCTCCATACATTCCACTAAGTAGACATGGCAGAAGCAGTATGCTCCAATCACAATATGATAAAATTTGAAATTAACAAAAAATCTATCTGGAAAATTTAAAATGTTCTTTTAATTCTTGAGTCAAAGAGAGAGCCTAAATTGAAATGTTAAGCAACTGGGAAATAAAAAAAATAATAAAAAAAATTTAGGGACTTCCCTGGTGGCACAGTGGTTAAGAATCCGCCTGCCAAAGCAGGGGACACGGGTTCGATCCCTGGTCCAGGAAGATCCCACATGCTGCGGAGCAACTAAGCCTGTGTGCCACAACTACTGAGCCCACGTGCCACAACTAGTGAAGCCCATGCACCTAGAGCCCGTACTCTGCAACAAGAGAAGCCACTGCAGTGAGAAGCCCGCACACTGCAACAAAGAGTAGGTCCCATTGCTGCAAGTAGAGAAAGCCCGCTCTTAGCAACAAAGACCCATGCAGCCAAAAATAAATAAATACATTTATTTAAAAAAACCTTTTTTTAAATATCAGAAACTAAAGCTAAAACTAATGATAAAATTTAAAAACTAGAGTGTTTCCCTGGTGGCGCAGTGGTTGAGAGTCCACCTGCCGATACAGGGGACATGGGTTCGTGCCCCGGTCCGGGAAGATCCCACATGCCGTGGAGCAGCTGGGCCCGTGAGCCATGGCCGCTGAGCCTCCGCGTCCAGAGCCTGTGCTCTGCAACGAGAGAGGCCTGCGTACCGCAAAAAAAAAAAAAAAAGAAAAAGAAAGAAAGAAAACTAGAGAAGATTGCAAAGTCTTAATTACATTAATAAATAACACAGAACAAGACAAACGAATTAAAAAATTAAGAAATTAGAAAAAAAATCTAAGAAAGCAGAAAGAAGGAATTAACCAATACAAAGTGAAAAGAAAAGGCTATGGCTATGTTTCTGTAACTGAGAGAATTCCTCTAACCTTCATCTCCTATTCTCTGCTTTAGATCTTCTTGTTCTTTTCTGGTTTCTGCAATTACCTTTTGTTTGCTCTTCCCCAGAATTTTCCCTGTCTGTCTGGTTCTCTTAGTCTGATGACATTATGCTGCTCATAGATCAATCTTGCCCACTTCTGGCTCTTGGGACAATGCAACCTATTAGAGGGTTGCAATGACTGGGCTTCCAATGATTGGGCTTCCTCTTGTGTGGGATAGGGGCTGAGGATAATTTCTTGAGCCCTTCACTTTGGGGGCATAAATTTTTCATGATCCCAAGCAAATAGCCAAAGCGCAGTGGGCTCTGGTAATTATTCAATACTTGAAAAGGCCAGCACAGGCTCCTCAGACCTGCCCACCGGGTCCCCCTTCCAACACTTGCCACAGTTTGCTCTGAGGATAAGGATAGCCCAGATAAGATCGAGAGTCCTGCCCACATGTAGAGTTAAATACCAATACCTAGGATCTGTTGCCCTTCAGCTATCACTAGCAGAAGCTCCTGGGTGAGCCCTTGACCAAGCCTCCTTTCTCCTTTAGACTGGGTTGTAACCAAGAATATTAGGTTTCATCTTCACAGGAGGAGCAGAGCAATCTAGTTCCTGGACTCAAGTTTGGAAGGAACTACACGGGGAGATGCTCAATACTTTCTTGCCCAGGTCATCCTCTGGGGATTTTTAGGAAATGCAGAACCATCTGTTTCGTATCAGATGGCTAGCAATTTCATTGGCATGTTTCTTCACTGAGGCAAAGGTGGTGGGACTTCTTGGGCCTCACTCAGAAGTGAAACCTCCTGCAGGTATAGTTTAGGGTTTCTAAGGATTTTAGATAACATAGACCAATTTGCTGACAACAAATAAATAAGAAATCAACAAAAAAAATAATGTAAAAATAGACACAGACATGTTTGGAAACAAAAAAAGCACATCTCTAAATAATTTCTGGGTTAAAAGAGAAGTCACAAGGGAAATGCAGAATATTTAGAACTGAACAACAACAAAGGTATACATATGAAAACTTGTGGGATACAGCTAAAGCAGTTCTTAGAGGAAAATTTACAGCTTTAAATGCAATGATGAAAAAATAAGAGACTGAAATAAATAGTAAACATTCAACAAAAGATGTTTTTAAAAATCATATAAATCATATAAAAATCATATTTTAAAAATAATAACAATAAGAGAATAAACCAACCCCCAGAAGAAGAAAGAGGAGGAGGGGGAGAGGGAGGGGGAGAGGGGAGGAGGAGGAAGAGAGGAAACAGCAGAAATTAATGGGAGGGACTTCCCTGGTGGCACAGTGGTTAAGAATCCGCCTGCCAATGCAGGGGACACGGGTTCAATCCCTGGTTCGGGAAGATCCCACATGCCACAGCTAAGCCCGTGCACCACAACTACTGAAGCCTGTGTGCCTAGAGCCCGTGCTTTGCAACAAGAGAAGCCACCACAATGAGAAGCCCGTGCACCGCAACAAAGAGTAGCTCCCGCTCACCACAACTAGAGAAAGCCCACGTGCAGCAATAAAAACCAACGCAGCCAAAACTAATTAAATAAATAAATTTATTTTTAAAAAAAAGAAATTAATGGGAAAAAATAGATCAGCAATGCCAAAAGCTAGTTCTTTGAAAACTTTAACAAAAGAGATAAACCTTTAGCAAGACTGATCACTGAGAAACAGAGGATGCACAAATAAAGATTATCAGGATAGAAAGGGTAGTGATAGTGAATAATGTAAACAACTCTGGCAATGCATTTAAAATGAGCAATATGTCTAAAACAATAATAAAAAGTGATACCAGGGCCTCCCTGGTGGCGCAGTGGTTGAGAGTCTGCCTGCCGATGCAGGGGATACGGGTTCGTGCCCCGGTCTGGGAGGATCCCATATGCCGCAGAGCGGCTGGGCCCGTGAGCCATGGCCGCTGGGCCTGCGCATCCGGAGCCTGTGCTCCGCAACGGGAGAGGCCACAACAGTGAGAGACCCGCATACCGCAAAAAGAAAAAAAAAAAAAAGTGATACCAGAATAGAAAATCTAAGACTAATAAACATTAAAAAAATTAATCAGTAACAAAAAATCTTTCCCTCTAAAAATATCAGGTCAAGGTATAGTCTAGAAGGACTTCAAGGCGCCATCCAGGATGCAGTGCTGTTTGTAAGAGTGGAAAATCATTAATAACATAAATGTCCATCACCAGGAGAATGGCTGAGTAAATTGTGGTATATTCGTACAATGCAATACTATACAGTAATTAAAATGAAAGAACTCAGCCTATGCATATCAACACAGAAAAATGTTGAAAACATAATATCAAGTGGAAAAAGTTGCAGATTGGTATGTGCAGTTTAGTGTCATTTATTAAAGTTTAGAAACATGCAAAGCAATACTATATATTGTTTATGTACCCATAAACAATTAGTGAAAGTATGAAAACATGATGGCAAGAACTCACACCAAATTCAAGATGGTGTCTACCGCTGGGGAGGAAGGAGAATACCAGGGAGGGTAAAGAGAGCTTAACTGCACTGCCGTGTTTTTTCTTTTTAAAAATGAAGTAGGGGCTTCCCTGGTGGCACACTGGTTAAGAATCCTCCTGCCAATGCAGGGGACACGGGTTCAAGCCCTGGTTGGGGAAGATCCCACGTGCCTCAGAGCAACTAAGCCCGTGTGCCACAACTATTGAGCCTGCGCTCTAGAGCCCGCGAGCCACAACTACTGAGCCCAAGTGCCGCAACTACTGAAGCCTGTGTGCCTAGAGCCCGTGCTCTGCAACAAGAGAAGCCACCGCAATCAGAAGCCTGCGCACCGCAATGAAGAGTAGCCCCTGCTCGCGGCAACTAGAGAAAGCCCGCGCACAGCAATGAAGACCCAACTCAGCCAAAAATAAATAAATTAAAAAAAAAAAAATGAAGCAGGGCTTCCCTGTTGAGAGTCCGCCTGCCGATGCAGGGGACACGGGTTCGTGCCCCGGTCCGGGAGGATCCCACATGCCGTGGAGCGGCTGGGCCCGTGGGCCATGGCCGCTGGGCCTGCGCGTCCGGAGCCTGTGCTCCGCAACGGGAGAGGCCACGACGCTGAGGCCCGCGTACCGCAAAAAAAAAAAAAAAAAAAAAGAAGCAAATATGGCAAAAGGTTAAGGTCTGTTATGAAGATAGTAGGTACACAGGTGTTTGTTACATTGTTTTCTATATGTCAACATTGTTCTAAGAACTTTTCATGTATTTCTCTTTGATCCTCACAACCTCCCTATGAAAGAGGTATTATCATTATTTCATTTTATTGTTAAAGAAACTGAGGCAAGAGAGGTCATGAGGTTAAGAAACTTGCAGAGCAGGTTAGTGGTGGTGCTGGGCGAACCCAGATAGTCTGCCTCCAGAGCCTGTGCTTTTAACCACTGAAGTAAAAGAACCAGGATTACTTATCTTGGAGAGCAACATGCAGAGCAGGTTTAATAGTGGTGGGGTCAGATGCCTGTCCCCAGTGCTCCTGCTTAGAGGCCCTGATCACACTCATTCCCTTTGTACAAGCAACTCAAAGTGGGGTCAGGACTTTCATATTTGTTTCCTTGGGATTTTGCATATACTCAAATCATATAAAAAGCACTTGCTGGATGGATGAATAAATGAAGTGTAGTCTGGGTTTTTATCCAGAAATAGGGCATTCTATTATGAACAACTCCTGGAATAGGACTAACAGAGCTATCCACTTTAACTGTCCTGATCTTTGGCTCCTGCATCCTGAAGCACATTCTATCTGCAACTCCGCCCAAGGTCAAGATTTAAACATGGCCCTTTCCACCACACCTGTTTTCCAGTGAAAAATCCTGAAGCTGTATTATTTCCTTCCTGAGCCAATATTCTCCTCCCTTCTTTTCTTGTATTCCCAAATCTAACATCATTTACGTTCACATTATCTTCCCTAATACAAAGTAAGATGATTTGAAGGCACAGACATGGTCTTAGTCATCTCTGGATCTCTGCTTCCCTTTAGCACATAGCACAGAGGTTGATATTTAAGTGTCTAATAAATGTTTATTAAATAACCACCATAAAGAACATAAAGGTTTTGATCTTAAAACCTCACTGAGGATAAAATGAATGCTTTCCTATAATATTTAAAACATTAAAAAAAAAAAGGGACAAACCAGTATCTTATTAGCAAGCTGTGAAACAGTGAAGACAAGTCTGGTATTCAGTTACAAGAATCAGATTCTTGTTTTGAGCAAAGGCGCCAAGCCAAGCCTGCATCAAAGAGGTAGTCACAAAGAACAGGCTCTTCAAGTTGTGGCTTCCATCACAAACCAAAAGCAAATTTCCCACATGCTTTTATGAAAAGGATGGCTGGCCACATACTGTTTTGGTTGTTTTGTCTTTTTAGGCTCGGCCATACACACAAACTATAATCACTGTCAGTAATCTGATCTTCTAACTAAAAACACACAGAAACTATAAAGAATGTTCAACTTTACAATACTCAGAGCAAAACATCAAAGGCTTTATTTTTCTACGATTCTACCACACAACCCCCTTTGCTTGTACATACCTCATAGTACCAGAAGATGGCACTCTTCAGCTACATTTTACAAAACCCATTTACGCTGAAGGAATAATTTCATCAACTATGGGAACTGTACCACAAGGGGTGATAACAATGAACAGATGTATAGTACCAGGTTTTAAATAATTTTCTAAGATCCACGTTCTAAAAATGTATTTCAGACAATCTTATCAATTTCTCCTTATTTAGGAGGAAACACAATAGTTGGGTTCTTAATTCCTGAAAATTCTCCAAGTCTCTAGTCAGCACCCTCACCCCTTCTCAACATCATCTATTTTAAATCAACTTCACCATTCTCTGCACTCTCACTGTATCTTCAACCTCTCATTCTTCCCTTCTCTCCTAACTTCTTTCTCTCAGCCATTAACGGTGCTCATCACACTCAGTCTCTTTTCCTCTCTCTCTTCACACATACACACACGCACACACGAACCCTCTCCACTCTTTTGTTCCCTTCTGTTATAATGTCTGTATTTTATTTTCAGCATATACAGTGTGCTACTTGTGTGCTTGTTTATAGTCCAGGTGCCTCTAATGTCCCAATCAGGAATGCACAGGTGCTTGGCTAGCATTCTAATAAGGTAGTCAGGAAGCCCATGCTCCAGAGGTAGCTGCTGTAAGGGTTTCTACAATATTATCCATATCTTGATAAGGATTGATCCACCTCTGAGATTTTGTTAATTAGAAAATTAGAATTTTAACTGGTGAAATTTGTGGCTAGTTAAATAGCACGGCTAAGTTAGAAATGAACTACCATTGGTGAAATTAAGAGATATGGATTGGCTAAAATAAGAGTCATTCCTACTCTTTCACAAAGAGGGTATAAGAACCAGTTGAAGCCATACCTTTATCTTTAGGGAGGTACCCAGAGCTAATCGTTTTACAGCAGAGGTTCTCAACTTCAGGGAGCTTCAGCACAGATCCGCGCACAGTGCTGTGCTGCTGGTCCAAGAGACCACATTGTTTTTTTTTTTTTTTAAAGAAGATGTTGGGGGTAGGAGTTTATTAATTAATTTATTTATTTTTGCTGTGTTGGGTCTTCGTTTCTGTGTGAGGGCTTTCTCTAGTTGTGGCAAGCGGGGGCCACTCTTCATCGCGGTGAGCGGGCCTCTCACTATCGCGGCCTCTCTTGTTGCGGAGCACAGGCTCCAGACGCGCAGGCTCAGTAGTTGTGGCTCACGGGCCTAGTTGCTCCGTGGCATGTGGGATCCTCCCAGACCAGGAGGATCTGTGTCCCCTGCATTGGCAGGCAGATTCTCAACCACTGCACCACCAGGGAAGCCCCTAAGAGACCACATTTTGAGAATCACTGGTTCAGAATTTCTAGTTGCCTGATGCTAATTGTAAGGGTAACAGGAGCTGCCTCTGAAATCTTTCATGAATGTTGACAGAACACCTAAAAGGCCAGAGTTAGAACTGACTGTATGAAATGTTTTGTGACTGCTTATAAATAAATATGTGCTGAATAAATGCCTATGTGTATAGTAGAAACCATTTTCATTATAACCTAGTAAAAAGGTTGTGAGGGAGTAGTTAATACTCACCTATATCAAACATTTACTGTGGCTACCATTATCTTTCAAAATAGAATCTAAGGAAGTGTGCATGACCAAACTGGATTAGGTCAGTTTAAAACAATTTCCCAGCCAAAAGGTGGAGGCAGCCCAAGAATCCGTGGATGGATGGATGGATAAACAAAATGTGGTTATATACATACAATGGAATATTATTCAGCTTTAAAAAGGAAGAAAATTCTGACACATGCTACAATATGGATGAACCTTCAGGATATTATGCTAAGTGAAATAAGCCTGTCAACGAAAAGAAAAACACAGTTGACCCCTGAACAACATGGGGGTTAGGGGCACCAATCTCCTCCCCAGCAGAAAATCTGTGTATAACTTTATATTCAGCCCTCTGTATCCATGGTTCTGCATCCGCAGATTCAACTTACTGTGGTACGTGTAATACTGTAGTACATATTTAGTGAAAAAAAATCCACCATAAATTGACCCATGCAGTTCAAATCCATGTTGTTCAAGTGTAACTATATTGTGTGATTCCACTTATGTGAGATCTTTAAAGTAGTCAGACTCAGAAATAGAAGGTAGTTGCTAGGGGCTTGGGGGAAGGGAAAATCGGAAGTTGTTTAAGGGGTACAGTTTCAGTTTTGCAAGATGAAAAAGTTATGGAGACTGGCTGCAAAACAATGTGAATATACCTAACACTACTGAACTGTACAATTAAAGATGGTTAAGATGATCTATGGAAAATAGTATTGCTGTTCCTCAAGAAATTAAAAATAGTACTACTGGGACTTCCCTGGTGGCACAGTGGTTAAGAATCCACCTGCCAATACAGGGGACACGGGTTTGATCCCTGGTCTGGGAAGATCCCACATGCCGTGAAGCAACTAAGCCTGTGTGCCACGACTACTGAGCCTGCGCTCTAGAGTCCACAAGCCCCAACTACTGAAGCCCGCATGCCTAGAGGCCATGCTCTGCAACAAGAGAAGCCACCACAATGAGAAGCCCGCGCACCGCAATAAAGAGTAGCCCCTGCTTGCGGCAACTAGAGGACGCCCGTGCGCAGCAACAAAGACTCAATGCAGTCTCTAATAAGTACATTTATATATATAAAAAAATAGTACTATTATGCGATGAAGCAACCTCATGTCTGGGTATATATCCAAAGGAAACAAAATCATTATTTCAAAGAGATAGCTGTACTTCCTTGTTCATTGCAGTATTATTCACAATAGCCAAAGTTATAGAAACAACTTAAGTGTTTGTGGACAGATGAATGGATAAAGAAAACGTGGTATATAGACACAATGAAATATTATTCAGTCTGTCATTTGCAATGACATGAATGAACCTGGAGGGTATTATGCTAAGTGAAGTAAGCCAGAGAGAGAAAGACAAATACTGCACGGTATCACTCATAAGTGGCATTTGAAAAAAAAAAAGATCAGAGAAACAGAGAGTAGGAAAGTAGTTGCCAGGGGCTGAGAGGGTGGGGGAAATAAGGAGAGGATAGTAAAGGGTACAAACTTTCATTTATAAAATGAATAATGTCTAAGGCTCTAACGTATCATAACATGGTGACTATAGCTGATAACACTGTATTGTATAATTGAAATTTGCTAAGAGAGTAGGACTTAATTGTTCTCACACACCAAAAAAGGAAGCATGTTAGGTAGTGGACGTGTTAATTAACTCATGGGAGTGATCCTTTCACAGTGTATATGTATGTCAAATCACCACATACTTTAAATATCTTACAATTTTATTTGTTGATTATATCTCAATAAAGTGGGGACTAAAAGTAATAACAAACTGAGAAACAAATATGGTTAAGAGGGTAAGTGTTATGTGGATGTTATCACAATTAAAAAAAATTCAAACCAAACCAAACCAAACCCAAACCAACAGATTTCCCAGCACAGTTTCTAGAAACAGTAGTCTAAACTCACTGTCAACACTTATTTCCTGCCATTCAAACTTAATCCAACATATTTTGGCTTTGGACCATTTTATACTTTGAAAATACTTATAACACTTTTTTTTTACACATCTTTATTGGAGTATAATTGCTTTACAATGGTGTGTTAGTTTCTGCTTTATAACAAAGTGAATCAGTTATACATATACATATGTTCCCAAATCTCTTCCCTCTTGCGTCTCCCTCCCTCCCACCCTCCCTATCCCACCCCTCTAGGTGCTCACAAAGCACCAAGCTGATCTCCCTGTGCTATGTGGCTGCTTCCCACTAGCTGTCTATTTTACATTTGGTAGTGCTTATAACACTTTTGACAATGAACCCTGAATGCAAATTTCAGTTCTTACATTATTTAACTTCTCTTCAGCATTCGTCCTTGTTGACCACTTTTCTAATGGCTTCTGTCCCCATGTTTTTCTCCTACTTCTCTGGCCACTTGTTCTGAGTCTTTCTGTGGAGTCATTCTCTTCCTTTCTCATAATCATAAATATTGTTTTCCAGGGTTTTGTTCTACTTTCTTTGGGTTCTCTGTATGTCATCATGGGTAACATTTATTCCCATGGCTCTAACAAACCTCTGTCCTTACACAGGCCTTTCTCCTGAGTTAAATATCTAAGTGCTTCCTGGACATCTCCTGTCTCCATCTGGATAACTTACAAGTACCTCACACTCAACCTTCCCCAAACTGAACTCACCATCTCTCGCCTTCCTCTCCCCCAAGAGTTGTTCTCCTTTATTCCCTACCTCATTGAAAGGTGCCATCATCCACTCAGGCATCCAAGGGAGGGAACAGTGAGTTGTCTTAACCGCCTCTTTCCTCCTCATCCTCCCACATTCAGCTGGTCACCATGTGCTGGCAATCAAATCATTTCCTTAATATCCTTTGAAGCTATTTCTTCCTCTATTCCCTCTGCCAATGCCATGGTTTAAGCTCTCACTGCTTTATGCCTGGATTACAACAACAACCATAAAACTGGTCTCCCTGCATGCGACAGTCTTCTATCCAATTTACCCTCTACTACAACCAGTGAAATTCGTCTGAAACATAAATCTGATCACTCACTTCCCTGTTTAAAAACTTCTATTGATGGGCTTCCTTGATGGCACAGTGGTTGAGAGTCCGCCTGCCGATGCAGGGGACACGGGTTCGTGCCCCGGCCCAGGAAGATCCCACATGCCGCGGAGCGGCTAGGCCCGTGAGCCATGGCCGCTAAGCCCGCACGTCCGGAGCCTGTGCTCCGCAACAGGAGAGGCCACAACAGTGAGAGGCCCGCGTACCGCAAAAAAAAAAAAAAAAAAAAAAAAAAAAAAAAAAACTTCTATTGATTCTCTACTACCCTTGACACAACATGAATGGTTTTTTGAATTTGACTCTGCTAACTTGACCTCTATAAACTGCCCCTCATGCACTCTGCTCTAGCCACGCTGTTTCTGGAATGTAGCATTCTTTCATATCTTTGTAGCTTTGCACATGCCTCTTTCTGCCTGCACTGCTCAAAATTCAGTCCAGATACAACCTCCTCCAGAAAGTCTTCTGGAACCTTCTCAGTTAGGATGGCTCAATAAAAAAATAAATTGCATGGGACATATAATAAAAATTATTAGTTGTTTATTGGTAATATTTGGGACATATACTAAAAAACACTCATTATTTTAAATTCAAATTTAACTGGGTATTCTGTTTGGTTTTTTTCCCCCTAAATCTAGCAACACTACTCCCAGTCTCAATTATGTACTTCTTGTTTATTTTTTCATGTCCTCTCCTAGTCTGTAAGCGTCTTCAGGGCGGTAATATGCCTTATCTCTGTAACTCCAGGTTCCAGCACAGTGCTAGTAAGCACATAACTAAAATCACATGGTGTTTTACTGCTGGCTTGTTTCTTCGAAGTTGGCTTTAACCCCTAGTCTCTTTACTGCTTCTCAGGAACGATGTTCATGATAACAGTGATGCCACCTGCCTCAGCATCATGGTGAATGTGACATGAGACAGTGCAGCCCAGCACGTGAAGGCCACCAGGAAAGCTACTATAATTTAACCAGTAAGATTATCCTTGGAATAGGGCTTATGTCTGTTAAGATTTGAAATAAATGTGTTCAGTAAATATTTTTCTGTAAGTTTGCAAAGGAGAAATTGGTAACCTAACTCAAGCTGGCATAAAGGAAGACCATATTTTTAAAAGGAAAAAGTTAAGCTTGCACTTTAAAAGCAGTATGTTCCAAGTGAATTGGTTCCATGTATTTTAAAAATATAGGATAACAGCACAAAATGAACCTCTAGAGTCAAGTAATAATTGATCCTGAGCAAATAAAAGCTAAATGAAACCATTAGTTATGTACTGCTATCTAATTGGAAACATGGTTCTAGATATCTTAAATTTAGTATATATTTTTTTAATAAATTTTATTTTATTTATTTGTTTTTATTTTTGGCTGCATTGGGTCTTCGTTGCTGTGTGCGGGTTTTCTCTAGTTGCGGTGAGCAGGGGCTACTCTTCCTTGTGGTGTGCGGGCTTCTCATTGCGGTGGCTTCTCTTGTTGCAGAGCACGGGCTCTAGGTGTGCAGGCTTCAGTAGTTGTGGCACCTGGGCTCCGTAGTTGTGGCTTGCAGGCTCTGGAGCGCAGGCTCAGTAGTTGTGGCGCACGGGCTTAGTTGCTCTGCGGCATGTGGGATCTTCCCAGACTAGGGATCGAACCCGTGTCCCCTGCATTGGCAGATGGATTCTTAACCACTGCACCACCAGGGAAGTCCCTGAATTTAGTATATGCTAAGCTAGTTTTTTTTTTTTTTTTTTTTTTTTTTTCCGTACGCGGGCCTCTCACTGTTGTGGCCTCTCCCGTTGCGGAGCACAGGCTCCGGATGCGCAGGCTCAGCGGCCATGGCTCACGGGCCCAGCCGCTCCGCGGCATATGGGATCCTCCCAGACCGGGGCACGAACCCGTATCCCCTGCATCGGCAGGCGGACTCTCAACCACTGCGCCACCAGGGAGGCCCTAAGCTAGTTGTTTTAAGCAACAAATCATTATCTCTAGAAATTAAATCTTAAGAGACTGTAATAAAATCTAGAGGCTCTCTCATCTTTTAATGCTTCCATTTTAAAGCATGTGCTCATATAATAGTCACAAAGGTTCACCAGAATATCACAGAGAGTGATTCTTCTATTACCCAGGTAGACCTCAGAACAAACACTCTCTATCATGGAGAAACTTGCCAGAAATTTCAATATTAAACAAAGTTGTCCTGAAAAACGTACAGAAGGAAAATTTCTCTCCCTCCCCCACCATTCTTTTTTTTTCTTTTTTAAAGAACCCAGCAAACCACAGAGTCAAACTGTACAAAATTTCTTTATGGTTAGGCACAAAATAGAACTTTGATGAAATAATGAGTCAATTGGTGATTGCTATGATCAGAGAAAATGTACAGTGGATTATACAACATATTGTAACTAGCTTGGTGGAAAAAAAAAAAAGCACAAATGGAAAAAAAATGGATCCTTCTAAGCACATCTAATTAGGCTTAGTTACTTTTGCCCTTAGTTTCAGAGAGAGCTGCCTTTAAACAAAGATGAGCAGAACACAGTTCTTATTCCTTACGCTTCCACAAGTTAACCTTGGCTTCCCAGGAACACCACCCCCACTCCATTTCCCCTCTTGGAGTTTTAAAAGCCTATTACGCATTCACTAGAATCCAGCTCTAAATAATGGATATAACAGTGGAAGGTTTCATACTTTTATTAAAAACTGAAAACAAGAAACTTGAATTGAAATTGCAAGTCAATGTACAAGGTGCAAAATTAATCTCAGTTTTGGCTAACTTAACTTTATAACATCTTTTAACAAAAATGATCCATTGGTTAAAGAAAAACATCTCAGGGCAGTAATACTAATATTCTGTAGCGACCTCCTATGTTGAAGTTATAAGAAATGTACTTGATTACTAAATTAGACTAATTCACACACAGTACATAATGCATATGAAATACATACTTGATTTGTTCAACATTCTAAGTTTGTTTTTAAAATTTACTGTAAAAAGACAAAAGAGGAAAAGATATGAATTTGCAGGTAGCCAAAAGGCCCAATGACCAAGGCTGTGGTTCACTGGCTACTGATGCATGGTTCTGGGAATTCTCAGATCTAATGTTAATCAGCATCTTGCTCTGAGGGATAAAAGTGCTAAGGCAAGCTTGGTTGTAATGAGAAGGAGAAAGGTGCTCCTCAGTGCCTTTCCAAATTCTTCCTATTCTGTAAGGCCCTACAGAAGATCTACCTCCTCTATGAAGCCTTTCTCTACTATGCTACCCATAGTGATTTATCTATTCATTGAAACCTTCTTTCCTTAAATTTTTGTAATACAACTA
This sequence comes from Mesoplodon mirus, assembly GCF_964341445.2. Taxonomy (NCBI): domain Eukaryota; kingdom Metazoa; phylum Chordata; class Mammalia; order Artiodactyla; family Ziphiidae; genus Mesoplodon; species Mesoplodon mirus. The sequence goes on from NC_138978.1 coordinate 88,357,847, forward strand.
TTTGTAGCACAAACTAAATCATTTTAACCGGATGTGATAATCTTCGGATGTGTTGGCTTGGCTAAACTGCAGTTCCCAGCTAATGAAGCAAACAATAATCTAGGTGTTGCTGTATTTTAGAGATGTGTCCATAATCAACTGACTTTAAGAGAGATTATCCCAGATAATCTGGGTGGGCCTGATTCAATTAGTTGAAGGGCCTTAAGAGCATTGCTGAGGCTTCCCTGGTGAAGAAGAAATTCTGTTTGTGCATAGAAGCTTTAGCCTAGGCCCAAGAGTTCTAGCCTGTCATTTCGGACTTGCCACAATTGGGTAGGCCAATTTCTTGCAAGAAATCTCTCACTTTTAAAAAAAATTGAGATATAATTGACATATAACATTATATTACTTTCGGGTATAGAACATAATGATTCAATATTTGTATATACAGTGTAATAATCACCACAAGAAGTCTAGTTAACATCCATCACCATACATAGTTACAGAATTTTTTTCTTATGAGAACATTTAAGATCTACTCTCTTAGCAACTTTCAAATATACAGTACAGTGGTATGAACTATGGTCACCATCTTGTACATTGTGTCCGCATGACTTATTTGTTTTATAACTGGAAGTTTGGTTCTTTTGACCCCCTCCACCCATTTTGCCCACCCTACACCCCCTCCTCTGGCAACCACCGATATGTTCTCTGTATCTATGAGCTGGATTTGTTGTTGTTGTTGTGTTTTAGACTCCACATATAAATGAGATCATGTGGTATTTGTCTTTCTCTGGCTGACTTATATCACCTAGCATAATGCCCTCAGGGTCCACACATGTTGTTAATAAATAATATTAATAAATTTGTACTAATAAATAAAATTTAAAATAATAATCAAGCTATTAATATATATTTTTATTGGCTCTGCTTCTCTGCTTGAAACTTGATTGATACAACTGATCATATAATGTCATGTATGTATGTGTGTATGTATATGTCTTATCGTCCCAGTCAGATTCAAAGGCATAAACTTGAAATAATAATTTATTGAGCACTTACTACGTGTCAAGAGTTAAGTGCTGTATTAAGCCTTTGAATAAGTGAACTCACAACCACCTGAGAATATTAAAATCCTCATTTTAATCCCCATTTTATAGAGGCTAAATAATTTGCCTAACCTATACAGCTAAGGAATGGCAAAGCCAGAACTCAAACCTGAACCTCATTTATTCCAGTGCTTATGCACTTAACTACTGCAATAGACATGACCCATCACACACAAACAGAGGGAAAGGTGAAAAGACAGAGACAGAGATATACAGAAAGAAGAAAGCTATGTAAGCTGAGACAGACCATTATTCTTAAACATAAGTAAACTGATTATCACACTCTGTTGATCACCTGTCATTCCTAACCTAAACAATGTTCTCACCTTGGAGGCGATGCTTTAAATGGGAGAGCCACAGCAATCTTCTGGGGAAACTTCTGAAGTATAATGCTATGGTTACAGGGGCAACAAATACTAGGGTAGCTGCCCCAAGCCAAATGAAATCAAGTCAAGGACTTGTGAACCTTCTCTGTATTCAACAGATATGTCAGATACTTTAGCTGCCCAAGAAACTTCTTTGTTTTTCATATTGTGGGATAAAATAAACATTTATTTTAAAACAAAAGAAATAGATATGTCAGAGTATCATTCGGCTTAATTGATTCACTTCCACTTTATCCTCATAAAATCTGTGATGCAGGTAGGGCAGAAATACTTTTCTCACTTGTACAATGGAATTAATAGCAAATCAATGAAATGAAGTCACTTATTCAAAACCATACAATATACCACAAGAAAGGGTAAGGCTGGTTCTTTGACTCCAGGCTTGTATTTTTTCCAGTAGACTAACATGATATAGTTGAGTACTCGTAATCAAGAAGTGCCTCATACTTGGTGTACCGTACCATTAATATACAAGGTTTTATAATATACTGACATGACTAAAGCAATGAGACAGATTTTCATAAGTCACACATGAAACCGGTTGTATTTCCCAAACTTGCTCTGTTCTTTGGGCATTTGCACTCACTGTCCTTTCTCCTCACATGCTTTTGGCCCAGATACACAACTGTTTCCTCCTCACCAGGTTTCAATTCAAAATGCCCTCTTCACAGGGAAGCCTGTCCCAACCACTCTGGTCAAGATAAGATGCCTTTGCCATTCTTTACTAAATACTACTATTATATCCTTTCTCACTGCACTTCTCAGTACCTGAAGTCATTTATTTTTTTTTTGTCTTTATTATTCATACTCTGCTAGCAGAATATAAGCTCCTCCAGACATGGACTCTGCTTACTACTGTATCAACAGCACCTAGAATAATGACTAACATGTAGTAAGTGTTCAAGAAATATTTGTTGATCGATGTCTCTTCTAAAATGGACTATACTTTTAATATGATTCCTATGTGATAGTAATTACCTTGAAAATAAATATTAAATTATTAAAAATGAGAAAAAAACTTGATAAAAGTTAAAAGCTAAGCTGCCAACTTTCAAAGGAAGAAAAGAACCCTCACTGTTAATCTTTAGCAAACAATATTTGTAGGGCTATTTTTGGATCTTCTGTGTCTCTTTATAATCTTCCTTAGTTCACTGAGATGAAATTGACTGAGGATTTTGAAGGAAATCTGTTCAGAGTTTATACACAAGGTACTATACTCCTTTGTCAAGCATGTTTTTACTAAATGGTTTTGAGATAATGCAGTTTTATATATTTATATCCCAAACTGAAAACAGCCATCTTAATATATGCTCTGTTCAGTTCATTCCACTTAAGAGAACAATCTATGCAGTAATACACAGAGAGAGAGACAATCAGTTTAGGCTCCACATTTCAAACCAGGCATTACTAGGATCAGAACAAGTATGCATGGATGTTGCCATAATTTATGAAAAGGCCAGACAAGTACTTAGCAGCTATTGTAAAACTGCAATCTGGGACAAGCAAATTTACAAGGAACTGCATTTCAAGCCAGTAAGGGCTGACTCAGACTTTAAAAAAGAGGTATAGCCTGTGTAATATAAAACTACATAAATATATTATAGCCATGGTTTTTCCTCTAAACATCCCTGCTTTTAGAATTTGCATGAATGCTTTCCTATTCTTTTACTTTCAATCTATCTGCATCTTTATATTTTAGATGTGTATCTTATAAATATCATATAGTTGTTTTTAAATTTTAACACAGTCTGACAATCTTTGTCTTTTAACTGAAGCATTTGGTCCCTTTACATTTAAAGTAATTACCAACATATTTGGGTTTAGATATACTACAGTTAGTGCTGTCGTAAGCCACCCATATTTCCTCTAGAAATGGAACACTCATTCCCTCAGCTGCTGAGCATATAGGCAGTCAACAGCTCTCAGCTGAATCTTTCTTTGGGACTTGGCCTCAGCTGGAATACAGCCTTACCCAAAGTCATATCCCCTTTAGGGAGGGTGGGAGAGGATGGAAAACTGTATACAATGACTGGTCAGTGAGGGGGGTACAAAGCCCTCGACCTTTGCAAGGCCATCCCATCCCCACGTTCCCTGTAGAATCAACTGATGCTTTTATTACTACTGCACTGCAGTTTAAACTTCTCTTTCTGATCTGTCTTCCTTCCTCACTGCCCCACAGATGTTAACCTCAAAAGCCCATCCCAATAAACTTCCTTCAGGCAAATCTCAGTCTCTGAGTCTGTTTCCCAGGGAATTCAATTTGTGACATCTATCACCTTATTATGTGTTTTCTACTTCTTCTGCCTGTTATGTTTCTTTTTCTTTATTGCCTTCTTTAGGACTGAGTGTTCTTTTATTATTTATTCCATTTTTCCTATATTAGTTTGGAAATGATACACTCTTTTTCTATTCCAGAGGCTATCCTAGAAATAACAAATACATAGTTGAATTAGCAAGTCTAAAGTTAATTGATTAATACTTTTCCCCTACTCTGCAATATGATAAGGATTTTAAACACTTTAGCTCCTTTTACCCTTTCCCCAATTTATATGTAATTGTTATTCTAGGTACCTCATGTAAGTGGACACATACAACATTTGTCCTTTTGCATCTAGCTTATATCATTTAGCATAGTATTTTCGAGGTTCCTCCATATTGTGGTATGCATCAGAATTTCATTCTTTTTAAAGGTTGAATAATATTCCATTGTATGTATGTATCACATTTTGTTTATGCATTCATCTGTTAATGGACATTAGAGAGTTTCCACCTTTTGGCTACTGTGAATAATGCTGCTATGAACATTGGTGTGCAAGTATCTGTTTAAGTCCCTGCTTTCATTTCTTTTGAGTATATACCTAGAAGTGGAATTACTGGTAATTCTATATTTAACTTTTTGAGGAACTTCCATATTATCTTCCTGATTCTCTTAAATACATTTCAATTCCCTGTTGAAATTATTCATTGTTTTATTTATATTCTCTACCTATTTTCCTACTTACTTGAACATGAACATAGTTATTTTAAAATCCTTTTAGGATGACACCAATACCTAGGTCATCTATGGATCTGCTTCTATTGCCTGTGTTTATTTCTTGGTTTTCAGTCATATCATCTTGTCTTTTGTCATGCTCTGTAACTGTCTACATAATGCCTCCAGAGAGGATTTCCCTTCCCTCTAGTAGGCAGATATAATGGTAGCTGATCGCCTTAATCCAATGAGGGGCTGTGCTGAGTGCAGGATGAATTGTACCTCTGGTAAAGGTCAATCTATTTTTGACTCATCTCTATTCCAAGAGCATAGCCCTCCAGGATTTTTAACTGACAGCCTGGGAATTCATTGAGGTTTCTCCCCCTGGAAGGTTCATAACTCTAGTCTGTAGCTTGTGAGACTGCCAAAACGTCTACTTTTCAAAGGCTTTCCAATGAGATATTTTTAGCTTCCCACTCTGTAAAGCCCCAGGATTTGGCAAATATCCCAACAGGATAACTGGCTTTATGCTTGAGGCTCCCTTAGCTTTCTATAAAAGCTTGCTGGTTTCTTATCCCCAGCAGCAGCACTCTCCCAGTATACAGTCGTGGTTCTCAGACCCCTGCTCATGCCCAGCATCAGCAAATTCCTCAAGTGAAAAAGAAGCTACAAAGTCAACTTGCCTCTCTGAGGTTCTTTTAGCTCACCTTCACTCTTGGTGTTCAGCCCTTTGGAATCTCAGCCCAAAGCATGGTGTACCAAGGTCCCACTCTTGGTAGAAAATGGACTATATTTTTATCTTCCTAGCCCCATAAGACTGTATTTCCGGTCATACATTTCCAGGCAAACACAGCCACAAAATCTAGGCCCACCTCTCTTAAATCTTATCCTCTCCCAGATCTTGATCAAGTAATTCCTCACTATCTTGTTAGCTCTTTGAAGCTTTAACATATACTTTAAAAATATTTTCTCTGCCTGCTTTTTAGTTCTAATCACACAGTTCCTATGCCATATCAGTACTATCTTAGTACTACTGGTCTTAGTACTACTAGTTGTGGTAAGTTTTAAGAACATAATTCCCGAATGCAGAGAAATTACAATTTTTTTTAAAGCCAGTCTTAGGAAAAAGGATATCTTTTAGGCTCAGAAAACATTTTCATTATTTTCAAGTTTTAGAAAGATAACCATTAGATTATGCTAGAATTATATTCTGCTTCCATTCCTTATCAATTAAAGTGAACTTAAAGGAAAATAATATGGTACTTCAACTATAATTCACCCATAACAGAATATGTACCAACATATGCCTAACATTTTAAAGGCTATTGTATTAAAACAGATAAAACCATGTCTATTTCATTTGGGCTTAATCTCTAGAACAGTACTTCTAACATAACCAGATGATGTTAATAGGTCTTCCTGGGAGGGCTGCAGTGGAGATGTATTTTTTTCCTAATCAAGTATATTTGCTTTCTCTGGAGATGCAGAATGCACACTAGTATGTGAAAGATCCTGAGAAGTCCCCAGTAAAGTCAGTTATTTATACTTGTTTAACCCTCTGTTTTCAAATATATCTGATCATGGAATACACTTTAATGTGTACACTCTAATGTGTGAGAAAGGTGACCTAAAAAAAAGGAAATAAACATTTCAAATAGTTTTGGTTATTTATATGTTATAGTTGATTATATAACTTCTTTCTTCTTCATTGAAGGTGAGCTGGTGAGTTTTGTGGGGGATTTTGTTAGCTTCATTAATCTATAACTTCCTTTATCAGTCTTTTCTGACATTGGGTAGCAGAAAGAGCATGAGCTTTCTACAGAGACAGAATTAGGATCAAATTCTGGCTCCACCATCACAGGCAAATTCTTCTCTCTGCTAGCCATATTTCTTTATTTGTAAAGTGGGCTTGCGGGGCTTTCACAGTATTATTTTAAGTACTAATGACCATGTAAAGTACCCAGTGTATTGTCTGGCTCCAGAGGTTCCTCCTAGTAAAACTCCTCAAGGATCTGGAATGGCCCATTGGAATGAACATAAGATTGACATCTTTCAACCCTCCTTGATTTGGGACTCTTCTTTGTTAATTAAGTCCCTTGCTTCTTATATTAGTAATTTCTCCCCTGCCTAGTTAAGAGGCTGTAATACTCCTGGGGAATAACGGTTTTTTGTTTTTAAAAAATTTTTATCCTGACTGAATAGCCGGAATTAAATTGATTTTTATTTTCTTAGAACTTTGGAAAGGTTCAGCTCTTCCCTGTCTTATGGGGAGACATTTGCTGCTGTAATATTTATTTTACCTTACTGTAATTTTTCGTTTTCTTCCCTGCTAGACTCTAAGTTCGTAAGGTCAGGATACCTTCTTCCTTGCTAAATGCACACCCCTAGCACCACTGGCCTAGTTAAAGAGTAACCACTCAATAATTATAGAATTGTTAACAAGTTATAATAATTGGATCCCAACCACTATTATACCAAAAATATAATTCTCAGATGAAATGTTTTAATATTATTTATATAGAAGATATCAGCAGAAAACAAGGAGTTAAATTTACTTATCCTGGACTTTCTAGAAATCTTAGACTGATGGAGCGATTTTCCTGAGACACATCCAATAATTAGGATAGAAATTAAATAATAAATACACTTATATTCTTTTTAGGTAAACTTTCAGTATTCGAGAATGACTCCATTGATTCAAAAGATGTGTTCCAAAAAGGTTGCCTGCAAATAACACTTTCATACTATAAATATTTAAAAACCCATCTGACTGGGCTTCCTTGGTGGTGCAGTGGTTGAGAATCCGCCTGCCGATGCAGGGGACACGGGTTCAATCCCTGGTCCGGGAGGATCTTACATGCTGCAGAGCAACTAAGCCCGTGTGCCACAACTATTGAAGCCCGTGCGCCTAGAGCCCAGGTTGTGCAACAAAGAGAAGCCACCACAATGAGAAGCCCACGCACGGCAAGGAAGAGTAGCCCCTGCTCGCCACAACTAGAGAAAGCCCGTGCGCAGCAACGAAGACCCAACACAGCCAAAAATAAATCAATAAATTTATTTTTTAAAAAACCCATCTGATTACAGTAAACTAAAATTCAAGTATATTTGAAAAACAAAAATCCCTCTTTGTAATAAGAATGCTTTCACACTAGTCTGTATCACATATTCAGATTTCTGAATACTGGATTTTTCAAAGTGGGGAACAGTCCTACTAACTTGGTCATACCAAAATGCTAAGAAGTTCAGCACAACTCAAAATCAAATTAACTTTTACTTTTTGAAAAAATTTTTTAGCATGTATATAGTAGTAAATATAATGTGTTATTAATATAGGTTTTTAAATGTGTTATTAAATTTAGAATGGATAAACAACAAGGTCCTACTGTATAGTACAGGGAACTATATCCAATCTCCCAGGATAAGCCATAATGGAAAAGAATATTAAAAAAAAGAATGTCTCTATGTGTATAACTGAGTCACTGTGCTGTACAGCAGAGATTGGCATGACATTGTAAATCAACTGTACTTCAATTAAAAATAGGTTTTTCCATATACTAGAAAATAAAAAATACTTACTATTATTTTCTTACAGTCCTTTCCTCTGCATAGTTCTGTATAGGTAGAGTATTGCACATATATAATCCAGCTTCCAACAAAAACCACCAACCAGGAAAAGAAAAGATATTTCATTCGCACATATGAGAAGCGAGCCTGTAAGTAAAAGAGCACATAACAATCATTCATTCAGCACCAAGTCAGCATTCACTGTCTTAGAACATGACTTTTCCCCCTTTCTTGGAAGAACTCAATATATATTCTAGGCTTTCATATGGCAATTCTCCTAGAACAAAGTGTACTTTCACTTAGTCCAAACAGCACTGGTCTTAGAAAAGGAAGCTCCTTGGTCTTGCCAAGGAAAAGGGAACAAAATACCCTTTAAAATGTATAACCTTTCAAATACCACCAGCATCCAAACCTACTCATTAAGCACAAGCACGTGCACCACGCTACCCTGGGCACCCAGTAAGATCAGGTAAAGAAAGACACAATTCCCACTTACTACAAGCTTACAGAAGAGCGTTTCAAATAAGAATCTTAAAGTTCTTCATGAATAAGCATGGTAAAATGGTTGTGTTTTAAGAAATAAGAACAGAGAATTTGGCTACTTGTCTAATGTCTCACAGTGAGGTACAACCAGAGTAAGAAATTATTCACATTCATTCCTATTTCCCTGCTGTATTCACCAATGCTTTATGTTCCTTCTATTCAACTAATCAAATGCTTCACCTAATAGATATCCTGGAAACTTAAGGAGAAAGTTACAACTATTAAAGGAGAAGAAAGGTTAAGATATATAAAGAATAAAATACGCCCTGCATGTCAGTTTGTAAAGCTGCACAACAGGATCCTCTCTGCACTGTTTTGCTCTCAGTGCTCTGGTATCTAATTGCAACTCGGGTCAGTTAGTGTTTTTTCTCCATCAACCACATATCCAACAGTTTAATCTTCAAAATGTCAGCTAGTCAAGATAATTTGATATTTATTTTTTGAGTCTGGAACGCCAGTGGTCTGGTTTTATAAACAACTGAATTTAGGACTATGGGGAGAATTGAGCAAAATAAAGATATGTAAACAAACAACGAAAGGCTAGTTTTGCTTTTACAATCACAAGTCAGTTTCTCACACTGGGCAACAGTAGGATACTGTGAGCATGCAAAGAAAGCAGAAAGGGATGAAAGAGACGTAAATGCATCTGCAGAAGACAATGAGTGCAGAGGAAAAAGAAACTCAGGAAATACTGAATTCTGTTGGCTTTATTTGCGGTTTAGGTATCGGTCTCTGTGAGGTTAACAGATGGTGAATCCCAGTACCAAAAGGCTTGAGTACAACGAATTCACAATTATATGATAGGTCTTTGAGCTTTATTATTAAAATATTTTTTAAAATGCCTTTAATGCAAGTTATTTTTGTATAGCTCTAAATGAATTCAGTAAAAAGAAAGTTCATATAGAATTCCAAATTAAATCACATAAATGACAATGGGGTTTACATCAAGGGGTTTGTTTGAAAGACATTTAAGATTACTTGGCCCTGATAAGAGGTCTAGTCATCAGGGAGAAATTGATATGTATTAGTATTATGAAGCTTAAATATGATTAAATGACATAATGCCTATAGAACATAAGCACATTGCTAGGCACATAGAAAATACTCAACAAATAGCAAAATCAATTTGCAAGGCACTGAACAAAAAGCCAATAATGCTGTCATTATGGTTTGGCCACCACCTTCTTTTTGGGCTTGCCAAGAAGAAAACTGAATCTGAATCTGATTAAGCCTTACCAGTTTACAGGAAATACAGGAGACAGAGGAATATAAGTGACAGTTAAGTAAGTGACACTATTAGGATACAATCAGCAAACCCTAGGCTGTGGGAAGTGCTGCAATACAAACAACTCAGTTCTTCAACAAATAAAATACAAGGGAGAAAATAGAGAGAAGATGGGAAAACCAAAGATCAAAAAATACATAAGAAATGCTGTATATTAAATAATCACAATCTGTGGATCTTTTCTGAGTCCTGATTCAAATGTAAAACTGTAAAAGAAAATGACATTTATGAGACAATTGAAAACTTGAAGACTGACAGGATACCTGACGTCGTTAAGGAATTATTTTAATTTTTCTGGTGTAATAATGTAATGTTTAAAGAAAAGAGACCTTATCTTTTAGAGATAGACATTGAAATATTTATCAGTGAAATAATATCTGGGATTTGCCTCAAAATAATATGGGAAGGGAAAAGTAGGTGGGGTATGATTAAAACAAAATTGTCCATGAGTTGGTAACTGTTCAAGCTGGGTGATAGTTACATGCCTTCTTTTGTACATGTTTTTCTCTACTTTTTTAACATTTTTTATATTGTGTGATAAGGAATACTTCCACACCAAGACACCCCCTTCCCATACATTAATTCAGCAACTATTTATTGTCTACTAAGTGCCAGGTGCTGCCTTAGGCACTTTTAGAACATCTCCAGTTAAAGGGACAAACAAGTTATAAATCTACCATAAAAGTACCCTTAACACAGTTAAGAGGATTCTTTGAACAACTGTAGCATGGCATGATTTTACTTTTAGAAGTCCAATCTTTTTTTTTTCTTTTTGGCCACTAGAGAAAGATTACTTAATAAAAGATGAGGAGACAACTGTTAATCATTTGGAAACAGCATATTTAAATTCCTAAAACATATCTTATATCAAAATAAATTCCACATGAGGGATTTCCCTGGTGGCGCAGTGGTTAAGAATCCGCCTGCCAATGCAGGGGACATGGGTTCGAGCCCTGGTATGGGAAGATCCCACATGCCGCGGAGCAACTAAGCCCGTGTGCCGTGTGCCTAGAGCCGTGCTTCTCAACAAAGAGAAGCCACCACAACGAGAAGCCTGCACACTGCAACAGAGTAGCCCCCGCTCGCCGCAACTAGAGAAAACCTATGCACGGCAACGAAGACGCAATGCAGCCAACAAACAAACAAATAAATAAATTTATTTAAAAAAATAATAAATTCCACATGAAACTGATGGACATGTAAGATCTGAAATAATATAATACAAATGTAGGAATCAAGAAGTTACTGAATAAAATTATTGAAACCATTTTATTTTAGGAAAGCTAAAAGAAAAGCCAATCTTTTCTCTTTTTTAAAACCAACTTTTTTTTTTTTATATTTGGCATTTTTATTTATGGGCAACAACTATATACTCCTACATATCACTAAATTGTGTACAATTAGAAACACAGCATTGTAGAAGAGCAGACATCAGAATTAAACAGAGCAGACTTAAGGAAATATCAATCTGCATTATTTTGCCCATTTTTCATTATGTGCACAAAGAAGCATGAATGCAATTTGAAATCTTTTAATGGCAATAAAGTTACAATCACCCACCTGCGTGACAAGTCCAATCTTATATTAACACTGAGATGGGTTTTAAAAGAAGATTAATCTCAATTCATTTAGTAAAAAGTCAAGAAAGACCTTACAATGCAATACAATGTAAAAGAATATTTTCTTTTTTCGTTCCTGCCTTGCTCCACAGCAGGTAGAAGTCACAGAGCAAACGAAACAACACAGACCTGGTGAGTAGGGCTCTCTCTTAGTGTTCAGAATTTGGTCCTGTCTTACCTTCTTCTTGACACCTACCTCAAGAAGCCTAGTAATGTCAACTACCCTCTGGACTCTCCATCAATGATTTCTATTAGCTTTCAAATGCATATTGAGCTTAATAGATGCCGGCAGCTAAGACTTGTGTATTTCTCCCTCCTGCAGAGGCAGTTTAATAAAACTTGGAATCATTTTGCTTTTCTCTCAAATAGCTACGTTAAATTTTTTCCCTGGCATATGTTTAAATGGAAAAACACCCTGTAAACTGGCTTGCCCGCTGAGTGTTCATCATGATACAGAATGTCAAAAATTTTGGAGAGGAAGTTGGATTAATGATGTTCCCAGCAGGGCACTGGGCATCACCTGTTGTACATATAATGACAAAAGGAGTGAAACATGTTTTTATTCCAGCATGCCATGGAACTTACTGTGATTTGAGAGTAACACAAAATAGTATAAGGACCTTCATGTGTTCTTTTCTTTTTTTTTTTTTTAACATCTTTATTGGACTATAATTGCTTTACAATGTTGTGTTCGTTTCTGCTGTATAACAAAGTGAATCAGCTATACGTATACATATATCCCCATATCCCCTCCCTTTTGCATCTCCCTCCCAACCTCCCTATCCCACCCCTCTAGGTGCTCACAAAGCAAGGAGCTGATCTCCAGGTGCTATGCAGCTGCTTCCCACTACCTAGCTATTTTACATTTGGTAGTGTGTATATGTCAATGCTACTCTCTCACTTCGTCCCAGCTTACCCTTCCCCCTCCCCGTGTCCTCAAGTCCATTCTCTATGTCTGTGTCTTTATTCCTGCCTGCCCCTAGGTTCATCAGAACCTTTTTTTTTTTTTTTAGATTCCATATATATGTGTTAGCATACAGTATCTGTTTTTCTCTTTCTGACTTACTTCACTCTGTATGACAGACTCTAGGTCCATCCACCTCACTACAAATAACTCAATTTCGTTTCTTTTTATGGCTGAATATTCCATTGCATGTTTGTGCCACATCTTCTGTATCCATTCATCTGTTGATGGACACTTAGGTTGCTTCCATGTCCTGGCTATTGTAAATAGTGCTGCAATGAACATTGTGGTACATGACTCTTTTTGAATTATGGTTCTCTCAGGGTATATGCCCAGTAGTGGGATTGCTGGGTCATATGGTAGTTCTATTTTTAGTTTTTTAAGGAACCTCCATACTGTTCTCCATAGTGGCTGTATCAATTTACATTCACCAACAGTGCAAGAGGGTTCTCTTTTCTCCACACCCTCTCCAGCATTTATTGTTTGTAGATTTTTTGATGATAGCCATTATGAGGTGATACCTCATTGTAGTTTTGATTTGCATTTCTCTAATGATTAGTGATGCTGAGCATCCTTTCATGTGTTTGTTGGCAATCTGTATATCTTCTTTGGAGAAATGTCTATTTAGGTCTTCTGCCCATTTTTGGATTGGGTTACTTGTTTTTTTGACATTGAGTTGCATGAGCTGCTTGTATATTTTGGAGGTTAATCCTTTGTCAGTTGCTTCATTTGCAAATATTTTCTCCCATTCTGAACGTTGTCTTTTTGTCTTGTTTATGGTTTCCTTTGCTGTGCAAAAGCTTTTAAGTTTCATTAGGTCCCATTTGTTTATTTCTGTTTTTATTCCCATTTCTCTAGGAGGTGGGTCCAAAAGGATCTTGCTGTGATTTATGTCATAGTGTTCTGCATATATTTTTCTCTAAGAGTTTTATAGTGTCTGGCCTTACATTTAGGTCTTTAATCCATTTTGAGTTTATTTTTGTGTATGGTGTTAGGAAGTGTTCTAATTTCATTCTTTTACATGTCCCTGTCCAGTTTTCCCAGCACCACTTATTGAAGAGGCTGTCTTTTCTCCATTATATATTCTTGTCTTCTTTATCAAAGATAAGGTGACCATATGTGCATGGGTTTATCTCTGGCTTTCTATCCTGTTCCATTGATCTATATTTCTGTTTTTGTGCCAGTACCATACCGTCTTGATTACTGTAGCTTTGTAGTATAGAGTGAAGTCAGGGAGCCTGATTCCTCCAGCTCTGTTTTTCTTTCTCAAGATTGCTTTCACTATTCGGGATCTTTTGTGTTTCCATACAAATTGTGAAATTTTTTGTTCCAGTTTTGTGAAAAATGCATTGGTAGTTTGATAGGGATTGCATTGAATCTGTAGATTGCTTTGGGTAGTCATTTTCACCATGTTGATTCTTCCAATCCAGGAACATGGTGTATCTCTCCATCATTTTGCATCATCTTTAATTTCTTTCATCAGTGTCTTACAGTTTTCTGCATACAGGTCTTTTGTCTCCTTAGGTAGGTTTATTCCTAGGTATTTTATTCTTTTTGTTGCACTGGTAAATGGGAGTTATTCCTTAATTTCTCTTTCAGATCTTTCATCATTAGTGTAGAGGAATGCAAGAGATTTCTGTACATTAATTTTGTATCCTGCTACTCTACCAAATTCATTGATTAGCTCTAGTTTTCTGGTAGCATCCTTAGGATTCTCTATGTATAGTATCATGTCATTTGCAAACAGTGACAGTTTTACTTCTTCTTTTCTGATTTGGATTCCTTTTATTTCTTTTTCTTCTCTGATTGCTGTGGCTAAAACTTCCAAAACTATGCTGACTAATAGTGGTGAGAGTGGGCAACCTTGTCTTGTTCCTGATCTTAGAGGAAATGGTTTCAGTTTTTCACCATTGAGAATGATGTTGGCTGTGGGTTTGTCATATATGGCCTTTATTAGGTTGAGGTAGGTTCCCTCTATGCCTACTTTCTGCAGAGTTTTTATCATACATGGGTGTTGAATTTTATCAAAAGCCTTTTCTGCATCTACTGAGATTATCATATGGTTTTTATCCTTCAATTTGTTAATATGGTGTATCACATTGATTGATTTGCGTATATATTCATGTGTTCTTTAATTTCTGCAGATCCTGCTGCTTCACATTTTAAAATAAAGATTTAAAAAAAACAGCCATAAATGACATCTGTAGCTATTAACTAATTTTATTTCCCTGTGTGGCACTCACTAAAATGTTCCCAGTGGTCTGTTCCATACCAATTACCTAGACAATCTAGACTTTGATTAAGAAATGTAGTTACTGCTTCTGACCTTTTTAATTTTGCTGAACTATCCAAAATATGGCCCAGCAGATTTTCTGTTCTGCTGATTTTGTGCCTAGCTACTAGTGGTACATTGCTGTATTCCAAATTATGCTCCTGAAAGTCATGATAAGAATTTTAGTAAATACACTACAGCAGTGATTCTCAACTGGAGTCAATTTTGCCCCCAGGGGATACCTGGCAATGTCTGAAACTGGGGAGTGCTACTGGAGCCTTGTGGGTAGAGGCCAGAGATGCTGTCAAACATTCTTCAATGCACAGAAGTGCCCTTCACAACTAAGAATTATCTGCCCAAATGTCAATAGTGCTAAGGCTGAGAAAACTTGTATTATGGTTACACAGTAAAATGAAAACAAAAATTAAGCAGTTGAAAGAATCAAATTTGTATGACACTATCATTTTATTTTAGTCTTTAAGGCATAAACTACTACTAATTAGAAAAATATAACATCTGTCTGGAAATAACAGAAGTAATTCTTTATGACTAAATGATTGGCAATACCTTATTATAAATAAAGAAAAATCACTGGAGATGGAAAATATATAAATGATGAAATAAACTGTCCTACCAATTCTATTGTAAAGAATAGTGATACTTTTTCTTCTTCTTTTTTTTTTTTTTTTTTTTTTTTTTTGCGGTACGCGGGCCTCTCACTGTTGTGGCCTCTCCCATTGCGGAGCACAGGCTCCGGATGCGCAGGCTCAGCGGCCATGGCTCACGGGCCCAGCAGCTCCGCGGCATGTGGGATCCTCCCGGACCAGGGCATGAACCCGTGTCCCCTGCATCGGCAGGCGGACTCTCAACCACTGCGCCACCAGGGAAGCCCCTCTTCTTTTTTTATACTGATTGATCTCACTGTGATAACTTTATTTCAAAACAAATCTGAAAATCTATGATCTTATTCAAATGATTTTACATTAAGTTTTAAAAATAGGCATAAAGAAGCAACACCTCAAAATTTAGCCATGTAAGACTGCTTCTATGTTACTTATCAATTTTTCACATTCAACATCTTTTACAAACATATAAAGCACAAAGTCCCATCTGTTCTACCTCTAAATACTTCCTATACAGATGTTCTTAATTTTGAAAAGTAAGGAAGAGAAATAAGTATCATGTCTTACTTAATATGTTTAGTGGACTTGAACACTCAGAAAACCTAACAAATTGATAAGGGTATTGCTTGCAAAAACTCAAATACAATGATTTCATCATCTCATAGAAAAAGTTGAGAGACATGTTTGTCCTTTTTCTTTTGTGATAACACTGGTTTATAACATTTATGTAAGTTTCATGTGTACAACATATTTTCATTCAAGTTTTTCAATTACCAGTTACTCTGAAATAAACTTCAAAAATCTTTTTTTTCCTTACCATTATACTGACAACATTGTAGCTAGCTTTTACTGCTAAATATTTAGGAGTAATCTGGCTGAAAAAAACTAGAGTTAAAATTATTGACACATATCCCCAAATATAACTTTTACCCTTTTCTTTAAATAAACCCTAGATATTTATAGTAATAATACTTTTGAAAAATATGCTAGCTGTAAAAAAAACAGAAATATAAAGAAAGCATTTAATAAGGTAAATACGTTACACCACAACACATACAGATAAACTGTTCGGAATGGATCGTGTACCTTTTTTTTTTTTAACATCTTTATTGGAGTATAATTGCTCTACAATGGTGTGTTAGTTTCTGCTATATAACAAAGTGTATCCGCCAGACATATACATATATCCCTATATCTCCTCCCTCTTGTGTCACCCTCCCACCCTCCCTATCCCACCTCTCTAGGTGCTCACAAAGCACCGAGCTGATCTCCCTGTGCTATGTGGCTGCTTCCCACTAGCTAGCTATTTTACATTTGGTAGTGTATATATATGTCCATGCCACTCTCTCACTTCATCTCAGCTTTCCCTTCCCCTTCCCCGTGTCCTCAAGTCAATTCTCTACGTCTGCGTCTTTATTCCTGTCCTGCCCCTAGGTTCTTCAAAACCTTTTTTTTTTTTTTTTAGATTCCATAAATATGTGTTAGCACATGGTATTTGTTTTTCTCTTTCTGACTTACTCCACTCTGTATGATAGACCCTAGGTCCATCCACCTCACTACAAATAACTCAATTTCGTTTATTTTTTGGCTGCGTTGGGTCCCTGTTGCTGCACCTGAGCTTTCTCTAGTTGTGGCGAGCAGGCTTTTCATTGCAGTGGCTTCTCTTGTTGCGGAGCATGGGCCTTAGGCACGCGGGCTTCAGTAGTTGTGGCTCACGGGCTCAGTAGTTGTGGTGCATGGACTTAGTTGCTCCGCAGCATGTGGGATCTTCCCGGACCAGGGAACAAACCCATGTCCCCTGAACTGGCAGGCAGATTCTGATTTTTTTAATAAATGGCGCACAGGCTTCAGTAGTTGTGGCTCACGGGCTCAGTAGTTGTGGTGCATGGGCTTAGTTGCTCTGCGGCACATGGGATCTTCCCGGACCAGGGATCGAACCCGTGTCCCCTGCATTGGCAGGCAAATTCCCAACCACTGCATCACCAGGGAAGTCCCGGCAGGCAGATTCTTAACCACTGTGCCACCAGGAAGTCCCTCCTGTACCTTTATTAAAGGGTGTTTCGGGCTTCCCTGGTGGCACAGTGGTTGAAAGTCCGCCTGCCGATGCAGGGGACACAGGTTCGTGCCCCGGTCCGGGAAGATCCTACATGCCACGGAGCGGCTAGGCTCGTGAGCCATGGCCGCTGAGCCTGCGCGTCCAGAGCCTATGCTCCGCAACGGGAGAGGCCACAACAGTGAGAGGCCCGCGTACCGCAAAAAAAAAGAAAAAAAAAAGGGTGTTTCACTGCTTAGTTGGAAGGCTATGGGAAAACCATTAAGAAAATTATCTACATGTATCTAAACTATCCTAGTGCTAATTTTCATAAACATCAAAAAACAGCTATGATACTCAACCAAAGAATCACACAAAAAATTACTTTCATGTCATTCCACACAAGGAAAATCTTGAGTTTTTATGTTAAAAATAGTGAAAATAAAGGTTCTAAAAATATCTGTGGTCCCCAACTTGTCCTGAGCATGAAAATGCTTTTTTTATGACAAAACTTTAGAGAAGAATTCCTTGTCAAAGGGCATTATTAGTCTACTGATCAGAGTTTTAGCATTCTTCATCTTTCTAAGAGCTGAATTTTCACTTTTATAGGAAGATTTGTCATTGTTCTCTGATCTAAATTCTAAAGGTTTTATTTGCATGAGCATATTCTCTGTTTTGATTTTATTAGAACTCTAGAAATAAAATTCTAACAGGGAGCAGATAATTTTCACATTTTCTCTGAATGCCGGTTCATATTTTTTATAGCTTAGGCACTGACAACATCAAAAATGCAGAACACTTTTCGCTGGGGAACTAACTGCATGGGGTGATCCTTAAGCCTGTGGCTAGTTGCAATAGCAAATTACTATTCCAAAGAAGTGTCAAAGTGTGGGAAAATGCTCATGATATGGTTAGAGAAAAAAATCAGCTTTCAAAACAGCATGTATGGTATGTTCCCAATTTTGCTTTAAAAAAAAAAAAGAAAGAGAGAGAAAGTTACTAACAGACTGTAGAAACTGCAAGGAAATAAACCAAAATGTCAAGGGTGGTTATCTCAAAATGTCAAAAGTAGTGGGATTATGGATTTTTTTTTTTTTTTTTTGCGGTATGTGGGCCTCTCACTGTTGTGGCCTCTCCCGTTGCGGAGCACAGGCTCCGGACACGCAGGCCCAGCGGCCATGGCTCACGGGCCCAGCTGCTCTGCGGCATGTGGGATCTTCCCGGACCAGGGCACGAATCCGTGTCCCCTGCATCGGCAGGAGGACTCTCAACCACGGTGCCACCAGGGAAGCCCTATGGATGATTTTTATTTTTCTCTCTATCACATAGATTTTCTATAATGAATACATATTACTTTTTTAATCTGAAAAAACTACATATTTGTATATAGGTGCTTAGCATATCTATTTAAAAACATACTTCTAGGATCTAGAAGTCTCCTGACTGCTTTTCAAAAACTTTAAAAAAAAAAACTGGAAAATACATCATTCATATAGAATTGTTTAAAATACATAAGTATAACTTAAATTATAAAGTAAATACCCATATAACTCCCACCTGGGTTAAGAAACAGTTTCTCTAGTGCCTTCACTGACCCCCATGTGACCTCTCCAGTAAGGGTTAATTAACATGCTCCTGACTTCAATGATAATCATATATGTGCTTTCCTATGTAATTTAACCATTGATCATATATCCCTAAAACACAGAATGTGATGTTCATTGCTCTTGAACTTTACAGAAATAGAAGCATATACCATATATTCTATTGTGACTTGCACCTTTCTCTGATGCATACAGCCATAATTTGTTCATTTTCTTTGCTGCAGAGTATTCCACTGTTTGATTATTTTTTTAAGTGAGAAATTTACTTTGTCTTATCACAATCAATACATAAATTTTTAAATGTATACATTTCTCTTCAAGCTCCGTTGGAAAAAAAAAACACATAGTATAGAGATGCATGCTATGCTTGGCTCCATGCACTCTGTGGGTCTCATATATTTCATCCAATGTTCCTATAAATCATGGATTCAGAAGGTTTGGGAGAGACAACGAAAACGAATAGTTCAACCATACACTGATGTGGTATGAGGCTGATGTGAACAGTTTTGTCCTAAGTCAGCTGTGCCAGGAGGAAGTCTAAAGGCATTACATGGGGAGTGTCACAGAACTGCCTGGGTGTGGGTGCGACTTTAGTTATCAGTCGATGAGGAAACGACTTTTTGTCGCTAAAAGTTGAAGACTATAATCCTTTCTTTTGCTGCTGCTGCTTTAGAGACCACAAGCCAGCCTCATGTTTAAAAGAGCTGCAAGGCCAGGAAAACAGAGCAAAGCCATTCCCAGGATTAAAAAAGCAGGCACACAGAGGGCTTTTAATGAACAAGTAGACAGCTGGCATTTCATAGAGCACATGGGAGGGAGGTGCAGCCCCCATCAGCACTCTACATAAAAGGAATATTAGCATTTGCAAGAGCAAATGAACTCAGTCATGGAGTTTTTCAACATCCCAGTGCAGAAAGACAGGGGTTAAGAAAGCTAAGTGTTCCAATTTTCTATTGTTTTATAATAAACTATCCCAAAACTCAGTGGCTTACAAAAATAATTTATGTCTCTCATGGTTCCGAGTTGATTGGACTCAGCTGGTCACTTCTCTCAAGTTTTTCATGCATTCGTGATTAGGGTTGAAGACATATGACAAAGGACTGACTGGGCTGGACTGTCAGTCCAGGGGATGGACTGGACAGGGGTTGGCTGTTTCACTCACATGTCCAGCTAGCTCCATGTGGCCTAGCTGGCCTTCTTCTGAGCATGGTGCTCAGGGTAGTCAGGCTTCTTACATGATGGCTGACTTACTCCAGGGCAAGTGTTCCCAGAGACCAAGGCAGAAAAGCTGCATCATTTCTGCCCCACTCTCTTGGTTACACAGGGCCAGATCAGATGGAATGGAGGGGGTACTCCATAAAGGCATGCATACCAGGAAGCATGGCTACTGAGGGGTCATCTTTGGAGAGTAGCTACCACTCCCAGATAGGATCAACAAAGCAGGGTCTAAGGGAGAGGAGAAAAACAATGTGGAGGTCCTACCCAGAACAGAGACAATTTTCTTGGCCGTTCAGATTAAGGGTTCTCCCTTCCTCTTTAGTGGGGCAGAACTGGAAATTGCAATTAAAATCCATTAATAGTATTTGTAGTTGTATGTATTTGTGTTTAAGTTACTGAATACAGTTTTCATTCCATATCATGAACTCAGTAACTATCAACAAATCTTTAGCTTATGTACACAAAGTCCCAAGTTAAAGAACTACTTAAGGTATGGTTATACATAAGTTTCCAAATAGAATTCACGTTACCTTAGTATTTCAGTTAAGATTCAGGCACCCAGAATGGGCAAATCACGTGTCCATTTTCCCTTTTTAGTACGCCTGAGGCACCATACTGGGTCTAGAACTTAGTACACATACAATATCCACATGCAAATCTCAAATGGGAATCCTAGTGGGCACTTAAATTCACTAACAATTCACTTACTAAAAATAAAGTTTAGCTATGTTTTACCTAAGCTCGGAGATTGAACAGCATGGTCCCTTTAAATTCCAGATTCTGAAGTACATTTTAGGGCAAAATTTATTTGGAATAGTTACCTCTACGGTTGTACAACCTGATTGATTTAACAATTTTCAACAGAGTTTGGAATCTTGGAGTATCCAGAGGCTGATTATAATTTAGATGAAACTTGATTATTGTAAAGGGTTTTTAAAAGGAAATTAATGTTAGTTAATATTCTGTGAGATTGATGAAGAAGGAAGCTGGGTTCTGAAGCTTCCTTTCCCAGGATTCATTTATGTGACTTCTAGACACAGTAGCAATTAAATACTGAAACCTCACCTCTCTCTGATACATGAGAAAAGCAGATGTGTGTGTTCAAATACTGGGGTGGCCAGAGCAGGGCTGCGGGAGGTGGTTCACCTCTGCGCGACAGCATTCTGCCTTTGTATCACTGAAAGATCCGTGGCTGCTCAGGGAATGCGGTCAGAAAGGAGCTACGGTTCCTCTGACCCGAAAGGGATGTGTAGGTTGTATTCCCGTTGGTTGGTATCCTGCACAGATTTGCAGAAGCCCTAGAGCGGAACAACTTTAATTTAAAAACATAACAGATTGGGGCTTCCGTGGTGGCGCAGGGGTTAAGAATCCACGGGGTTAAGAATCCGCCTGCCAATGCAGGGACCACGGGTTCAAGCCCTAGTCCAGGAAGATCCCACATGCCGCGGAGGAACTCAGCCGGTGCGCCACAGCTACTGAGCCTGCGCTCTAGAGCCTGCGAGCCACAATTACTGAAGCCCGTGCGCCGAGAGCCCGTGCTTCGTAACGAAGAGTAGCCCCCGCTCACCCCAACTGGAGAAAGCCCGCGTGCAGCAACGAAGACCCAACGCAGCCATAAATAAAATAAATAAATTAAGAAATATATATATATAACAGGTTGAACAGTGCCTATCTGGTCCATTCTAATCAGACATCTCTGAAGGTAAACTCATCTGTAAAGCAATTAAAACAGAAGTGACATGTTAAATGGTAACTACACCAGAGTTAGAAGAGTCCTCAGAGCACCCAGACTCTATTAGTTTTTTTCTCATCAAAGTACTTTTATACCAGAAAACAGTACATGCCCAGTATAGAAAAAATGGACAATAAAGAATTATGTAATTCCAGTTATAAGAGAAATAAGTCCTGGGGTGTAACGTACAGCATGGTGACTGTAGTTAACAATACTGTATTGTGTATTTGAAAGTTGCTAAAGAGAGTAGATCTTAAATGTTCTCATCACAAGAAAAAAAATTGTAACTATGTGAGGAGATGGATGTTAACTAAACTAATTGTGGTGATCATTTTGCAGTATATACACACATATCAAATCACTCTGTTGTATACCTAAAGCTAATACAATGTTATATGTTAATTATATCTCAATAAAAAAAAACAAAACAAAACAAAAAATAATTATGTAAAAAAGAAGGTAAATGATCGAGTTTTGGTGTATTTCTTTCATAGCTGTTATATAATGTATATATATAACATACATTAAGAAAAATAAAATTAGGATCTTATGATAAATGTCATTTATCACTTTTTTCCACTTAGCATACTATTAAACACATTCTTAGGCCATTACATAGTCTTGATATTTAAATGAATGCATAACATTTTGCAGTATGGGTATACCATAATTTATTTAATCCTATTTCTATTGTTGGACATTTTTATTATTTCCAATATTGTGGTCTATTAATAGTAACAACAACAATATTATTAATGAGAGCCAATATTTATTAGTGTTACCCTGTACCAGGAACTGTTATCTTCATAAAAAGTCTGCTCTGGGGTGGTAAATTGGTCAGGGGTAAGAAAACTGTTGTCCATGAGCCAAATCCAGTCTGCTACATGGTTTTGTAATTTTACTGGAACACATCCACCCCATTCGCTGATTTACTAAGCCTGCTTTAATGCTATAATGGCAGAGTTGAGTGGTTGCAACAGAGACCGCATGGCCAGCAAAGCCCCAAATATTTATTATCTGGCTCTTTATAGAAATAGTTTGTCAATGCTTGGATTGTAAATATTCATTCCTTCCCCCTTCCCCGCTTTCCCGGCCTCTTTGATGTTGGGCTTGGCCATGTGACTTGCTTTGGCCAATGTTTGTTAGTACATGTGATGCAAAGAAACGTGTACAATTGGACTTGCCTTCTTACACTTCAGGCACTGCCAGGAGAAGAACAGGTCCCTGGTAGTCCATTCATCCCAGGACAGTAAGTGACACTGTAGCCCACCTGAACCAAACCCAGAGCTGGGAGCCAATCCCAGCCTAGAAAAGTTGAACTCCAGCTGACCTGTTGATGTATGAGTGAGAAATTAATGGTCATTGTGTGTCACCGAGTTTTGGGGACAATTTGTTATGCAGCATTGTTGTTGTAGCTAAGTGATACTGGACCCCTCCTTACGCTTAAATCTCCTTATAAGAACTCTGTGAGTGGGGACTATTCTTCATTTTACAGATGGAGAAACTGAGAAATATATGCAGGTTAAAGCAAGGCTATACTAGTAGTAAATAGGAGAACCAGGATTTGAATTGAGGCAACATGGCTTCAGAGTCCGTATTTGCTCTACTCTATTGCCTATTGTATTAAATACATAAGTATTTGCTTGAGTATTTGATTATTTCTTCAGGAGAGATTTCAGCAAGAAAATTTCTAGGTCAAAGGGTATATAGTTTTAAAAGGTTAATGATACATATTGTTACATACTTTCCAAAAAGCTTGCAACAATTAACATTTACTGGTTTTTCAAATGCACTTTTTTCACCTTCACCAGCATCCAATTCTATAGGCAATTACATTTTTAGTTTCATTTACAGTTACAGTTTTAAGACAGTGGCCTTGAATTTTTTTAATATGCTGAATCTTTTTCTTTTTAATTTTTTTTAAAAAAATTGAATAGTTGATACTCTCTGAATCTTTAGCACTAGATTTGACAAAAGCCCAGGTATACAAGAACCAGTGGGGCACTGAATAGAGCTACTGTGGTTGACTACTTCAGGCCTGACCTAAGTACATTATCCTAAAGAATTACTAGAAACACAGAGAAATCTAAGATGGGCCTTCAGGTTATGTCAGTCCAAGGAATGAGAAATAGGCCTTCCACTGCTCAAATCAGTCTCTCAGAGAACAGAGAGGTCACAGAAGCATTCTTTCTTGGAGTGAACATCACCAACACCTAACGATCCTCTTTTCAGTTCAATAGAAAAATAGTTGATAGTTGTAGCAGTTTAAAATTAAGTATTATTTTAGAATAGACTAAAAATCTGTTTGGAATGATAATCTTACTTCAAAAATATTACAAATCATGCAAACCAGATGGCCATCTCTAATTTTGGAATTTCTCAGACAAGTGTTAATCTAAATTGCCTTCCCATTTCTCTCCTAAATTCCAAAGAAAGCAAAAAACAAAACAAAATGAAACCCACAGAAAATGCTTCAGAGACAGACGACAGCTATTTTGATCACAGCAATTTTTACAACAGAAGAAAAGGAGCTCACTTATAAAGAAAACGTACTGAGACAGGTTTCTAAATGAAAATGTTTCTGCCTGCATTGTAAATAGTACTGCACCTACTTGAGGCACGGGTTGTTTTGTTTTTTTTTTTAAGCTAAGAGTAATATTAAAATGTTGACAGGAAGTCAGCAGAAAGAGTCTAAAGAGAGTAGGGTGTTGGCAGATTAACAGCACAAGGTTTCTGAGAGGTCAGAAGGGAGGGGACCCAGAGCAGTGATGAAGAGACTCCACTGTGCCCAGAGGCAAGAGGGAAAGGAGGGTGCACCTGTGCGTGTGTATCAGAGTGGGGAGGTTGCGTAGTTTCCATCAGATGACTTCTGTTTTCTCTGTCTTTGAGAATAAAAGGAGAGAGAAACCTAAAACAGAAAAATGACTGTAACCTAGATTCATTTTTCCAACTAATTTGAAGTTATAAAACATTTCAAACATACAGATAAAATGTCTGTATAGAAAAATATAAGGGGGGAGGGATAAATTGGGAGATTGGGATTGACATATACACAGTATTATATATAAAATAGATAACTAATAAGGACCTACTGAATAGCACAGGGAACTCTACTCAATACTCTATAATGACCTATATGGGAAAAGAATCTAAAAAACAGTAGATATATGTTTAACTGACTCACTTTGTTGTACACCTGAAACTAACACAACATTGTAAATCAACTATACTCTAATAAGAAATTTAAAAAAAAAGACAAATAGAGAAAATAACATAAAAGGTAGCTCTGTACCCACCACTAAATGTAAATAGATGTCAACAGTTTGCCATATTAATTTAAAACTCTTTTCTAAGAAGAAATACAATGTTACAACCAGATCTCAACCCTCTCCCCTTATATTCCTCATCTTTCCTTTCATCCTCAGAGGAAATCATTATCTGGATATTGGTGTCTATCTTTCCCATGTATATTTTTGTATTTTTACTACATAAATTACCAAGTTATATACAATACATGGTGCTATATGCTTTGTACTGTGAAGCACAAAGATACAATAAAAGCTGCACACCAAAGTGAGGTGCCCAAGAAAACACACACATTAAAAGTCAAAAGGGCCAGGGCTGGTTCCTTGACTACACCCCCAGTCAGATGGGGATATTAGAGAGAGAGGACTTGCAAGAGGTTTCCTTGGAGAGATGTGTTGTTATCCTATAAATACTCTTGAAAGGAAGGGTAGGGTTGATCCTTCCCCGCCCCAAGCCTAGAGAGAGGGGCTTCCACAGGACAACTCACTAGCTCAAAGCATATACCCAGGAGTTGGACTGGACTCCACTGTAAGCCTGAAGTATTCCCAAATGAAAATGTTCCCATTATTTGTCTGAGGAGGCAGTGCAGAGAGAGACCCATCAGCTTTCAACAAGCAAACTGAGCACCCCAAAAGGTAGAACAGGACAATCTCTTTACATCTGCTTTTCAACAACAACATTCATTTAAAATGACTTGACTACTAGAGTTTAGGGAAAAAAATAAGGATGGGTCAATTACTTTAGGTGGAACTTCATTTACAAAAAATAAGAATTAATGAGTATGTTATTTTCAAGGCTTATAAATCATTCACCTTAGCAGCGCATTCCCTTTATACAGTCTATGTAACTAAAACAGGAGTCTTTGCCTTCTTTGTACCAAGTGAATCATGAGTGGTCAGGCAGGCCAAACAGTTAAGAGATGGGCAGGACTCCTTCAACATGAATAAGAACCAAAGGCAAGCTCCTTTTTGTTCAGAGTTCTTGTTGATTCAGAGTAAGTACATACTCAGTTTAATCAAACGTGCTTTTTTCAACACATGGGTGTTTGAAAATTTTTATCAGTACTTTGCTCTTAAAATTCTCACCTAACCACAAATCCTCCATGCCACAAAGAAATTTAAAGTGTTCTTATTTATTCATCATAAAAATTATAATTCGATGTTTCTCAAAGTACAATCCATTGTTCTTTTTTTTTTTTTTTTTTTGCGGTACGCGGGCCTCTCACTGTTGTGGCCTCTCCCGTTGCGGAGCACAGGCTCCGGACCCGCAGGCTCACTGGCCATGGCTCACGGGCCTAGCCGCTACGCGGCATGTGGGATCTTCCCGGACCGCGGCATGAACCCGTGTCCCCTGCATCGGCAGGTGGACTCTCAACCACTGCGCCACCAGGGAAGCCCCCATTGTTCTTTTGAATCAAAATCTGCTGATACAATTTTTTTAAATGCAGGTTGTCAGGACCTACCCCCCAGATCTACTGAATCAGAATCCTTACAGATGAAGCTTGGGAACATGCATTTTAAAAGTTCCCCAGATTATTCATATTAAATCTGGGGGGAAAGAGTTATAGACACAAGCTAAATAAATTAAAAACCTCTCAGGAAACCCCTGTCTAGTTTACTAAAACGAGATTATATTGAACAACTACTTAACTGGCAATAGTGCCAGAAGGAGAATGCACCATTCAAGATCCCTTCCATTCCAAGATTTCAATAAACAATAAATGACTTATTATAAGTAATAATAATTATTGTTAATAAAAGAAATATGCTATAGCTCTTAAAATTTGAACCAATAATTTAGTTATTTAAAATTGGATTTCCTTTTTTTTTTTTTTTTTTGCTTTTTATTCTGAGATAACTGTGGAATCATATGAATTTGTAAGAAATAATACAGGAGGGACTTCCCTGGCAGACCAGCGGTTAAGACTTCGCCTTCCAATGAAGGGGGTGCGGGTTTGATCCCCAGTCAGGGAGCTAAGATCCCACACACCTCGCAGCCAAAAAAAAAAAACCATAAAACAGAAGCAATATTGTAACAAATTCAATAAAGACTTTAAAAAAGGGACTTCCCTGGTGGTGCAGTGGTTAAGAATCTGCCTGCCAATGCAGGGGGCACAGGTTCGAGCCCTGGTCCGGGAAGATCCCACATGCTGTGGAGCAACTAAGCCCGTGCACCACTACTACTGAGCCCACACACCACAACAGAGTAGCCCCCGCTCGCCGCAACTAGAGAAAGCCCAGGTGAAGCAATGAAGACCCAACGCAGCCAAAAAAAGAAAAAAAAGACTTAAAAAAAAAAATGGTCCACATCAAAAAAGTCTTAAAAAAAAAAAAAAAAGAAGAAATAATACAGAGATCCTTTTGCCCAGTTTTCCCAGTGGTAACATTTTACAAAATTACAATATCACAACCATGATAATGATATAATCTACTGATTTTATTTAGATTTGCTATTTTACTTGTACTCATTTTTGTGTGTGAATGTATTTAGTTCTATACAGTTTTATGTGGTAGCTTTGTGTATCTACTACTACAGTCAAGTACACACCAATTTCATCCCTACAAAGATCTCCATGTTGCCCTTTTATAACCACATCTATCTCCATCCCCTCCTCTGATTCCTTGGCAGCCACGTAGTAAGTACGTATCACTGTTTCTTTAATCATTCAACTAATGAAGGATACCTGGATTGATTCCA
This sequence comes from Mesoplodon mirus, assembly GCF_964341445.2. NCBI lineage: Eukaryota > Metazoa > Chordata > Mammalia > Artiodactyla > Ziphiidae > Mesoplodon > Mesoplodon mirus. The sequence continues at coordinate 88,385,751 of NC_138978.1, forward strand.
GCTTTAGAGTATTATAAATAAAGCTGCTGTAGCATTCATTTACAGGTTTTGTTTGAAAATAAGTTTTCATTTCTCTGGGATAAATGCTCCAAAATGTAACTGATGGATTTTATGGCAGTTATACATGTTTAATTTTTAACGAAACTGCCAACCTATTTTCCAGAACGGCTACACCATTTTATATTCCCACCGGCAATGTATGAGGATCCATTTTCTCTGCATTCTCACCAACATTTGGTGTTGTCACTGATTTCAATTTGTTTTCATGACACCATTGCATTTTTTTTTTTTTTTTTTTTTTTTGCGGTACACGGGCCTCTCACTGTTTTGGCCTCTCCCTTTGCAGAGCACAGGCTCCGGACGCGCAGGCTCAGCGGCCATGGCTCACGGGCCCAGCCGCTCTGCGGCATGTGGGATCTTCCCGGACCGGGGCACGAACCCATGTCCCTGCATCGGCAGGCGGACTCTCAACCACTGCGCCATCAGGGAAGCCCCCATTGCACAGTTTAATAATGAGGAATGATATGTATCAACATAAAGATACTTATTAGAAAGAGCAATGGATTTAGGATGAAAATGTTTAGGTTCCTGCCCCATTCCCAGCAGTTACATGGACAAACTTTAACTTAACACTCTTAAGTTGTGATAGGTTCATGGATGTTAGTTTTTTATTTTTATTTTTATTTTTTGCAGTACGCGGGCCTCTCACTGTTGTGGCCTCTCCCGTAGCGGAGCACAGGCTCTGACGCGCAGGCTCAGCGGCCATGGCTCACGGGCCCAGCCACTCCACAGCATGTGGGATCTTCCCGGACCAGGGCACGAACCCGTGCCCCCTGCATCGGCAGGCAGACTCTCAACCACTGCACCACCAGGGAAGCCCTGGATGTTAGTTTTTTAAATCATGATTCAAAACTTACAAATGGGATATATATATATCACATATATGTATATATATAAAACATATATTTATATATATGTCAAACATTCATGGAATTTTGAAAATAATATACCTCTCATTATAGCTTAGAATTCCTTTTGTTCTAAAGGGAAAAAGGCAGAAAACAAAAGTTTTCTATGAAAATATAGATGTAATTTTCAAAATATTATAGGGTATTAGATACCTGTAAAAATGTTTCACCTGCTTGAAACTTCAAGCCCCAATACCCCCTTCTCCAAGGCTTGATGAGTCCAAAGGTCTAGAACTTATAGTCCAATACCTTCAAATTTTCTCCAAAGCCCAAGTGATCATGAAAATCTAATGGTCAGAGTCCAGCTTTTTAAAAAAAAATTTATTTAGTATTTTACTTATTTATTTATTTTTGGCTGCGTTGGGTCTTTGTTGCCCCACGCAGGCTTTCTCTAGTTGTGGGGAGTGGGGGCTACTCTTCGTTGCGGTGTGCAGGCTTCTCACTGCAGTGGCTTCTCCTGTTGCGGAGCACGGGCTCTAGGTGCGCAGGCTCAGTAGTCGTGGAGCACGGGCTTAGTTGCCCCGCGGCAGGTGGTATCTTCCTGGACCAGGGCTCAAACCCGTGTCCCCTGCATTGGCAGGCAGATTCTTAACCACTGCGCCACCAGGGAAGTCCCAAGGGTGAGTTTTATAGTATGTGAATTTTACCTCAATAAAGAGGTTATTTAAAAATTATTGGATTTAATCCATGTTTAGTAATATGAACAAATAAATCAACCACAACTACTTTCTTAATAATTTCTAAGAATGGAGCCTACAGTCTTCTGCAGGAGGTCATTCCAGTGTCATACGCCCTGAGAATGTTCCTTTTTATAACTTTCTAAGAAAGTAGATGTTTCCTTCTTTCCTAGGGAGTAATTCTTTTGGTCAGTGAAATAAAGAGGAAAGGGGCTGAGATTCTGGGGTCTTTCCTTCTTTTTGCTGCAAAAGTCCCAGAACAAAGATAATCTGAATTAACTGACAATTTGAAACTCTTTCAATTTTTCCAATTTCATTTACTGAAAAGACATTCAATAAAATTTTAAAATTCACCCATAATTCCACTGAACTAGAACAACAGCTGTTTTCATTATCCATTTCCTTCTAGTTGTCCACATGTAATTCATTTTATACACATCTATAATCAGTGTATATATAATTTTGTATTCTTTTTCTCATTATACTGTAAACATGCTGTGTTGTTAACATAGTTTTATGACATTCATTTTCAGTGTTGCAATAATATGCCATCCAGTTGATATATCAGTATTTTCCTAACTTTTCCCCTTATGTTGACTTTAAAGTCTTCTTTCTCCAATTTTTCTGTGTGTATACAAGCTTTGTAAAGATTTTTATATTTTCCTGCTTTTGAATTATTTCCTTAGGTTGTTTCTCAGCAGTAGAGCTTCTGGGTCATACAGTAGGAACATTTTTATGGTTCTTGCTTTCTAAACTAGTATGAATTTTTCAACATTATTTTGCACTAGGGGTGTGTGTGTGTGTGTGTGTGTGTGTGTGTGTGTGTGTGTGTGTAGATATAGATAGATTAATTTAACAGACCTGAAAATGGTGCTAAAGGCTCTACTGTTGAATTTCATTTTTCAAAAGTGGGTCAACTTTACTTTTTATTATGAAAATAGCAAATGCTCATTGTCAAACTGAAATAATTTATGAGGCATACAAATAGAAAGTGAAAGGTTCCCCCATCCTTCTTTTGGAAGATTGATTACAACACACCATCTCGTAAATTTGAGTTTGCCTAAGTGGGAAATGTGATTTAAGGATCAAAGGCTCTAGGATGGTCCACATACAAACCCTATGAGCTGACAAAAGTCCACCCGAGCTCCATGAGAGGAAGGAATATCCAAGTAGAGGGCTGTGGGCATGTGAGCCCTAGTGAACAAGAAGAGTTAATGCATTCCACAAGGAAAAAGGCAGATGCTGTGGTGTATTTTTTAGAGTAGTGAGATGAAAGGAGAATCTAAGGCGGCCCTAGTGTACCCTGGACTGAGGGTGACTTGGCAGAGACACAGGGACTCATTTCATATAAACAATCTCTAAGGCAAATTGAATACCTTAAAGTGCCTTAAAACTAAAATTAGTGGAAAATAACTGTTATTTTCCACTAAATACTTGACACAGCCTCTGTCACCAGTAGAGAATAAAAAAAATAAATTTATTATAAAGAAAAAGTAATTTTGTCTCCTGCTTATACTATAAAGCTCAGAGATGATTATGTGTTGATCTAACTAGAAGGCCATTTCTTGACTATAGACTACAGAACATTCAAAGGTTTCTAATTTACAAGTACATTACTCAGTTCTGTATTTTCTATGCTCAGCTAGCTCTGATGGAAATTGTTTTTAAGCCCCAGATCAGGTTGTCTCTTTATAACCCATGTTTTCCTAAATCACTCCTATAACTCATCCAGCTGTGCTTATTCAGACATAGAAAACAAACTTATGGTTAACCAAGGGGGAAGGGGGGTGGGGGAGGGATTAATTAGGAGTTTGGGATTAGCAGACATACACTATTATATATAAAACAGATAAACAACAAGGTCCTACTGTATAGCACAGGGAACTATATTCAATATCTTGTAATAAACCATAATGGACAAGAATATATAACTGAATCACTTTGCGGTACACCAGAAGCTAACACAGCGCTGTAAATCAACTATACTTCAATTAAAACAAAAGATTGTATGTATATACTATCTTTACAATTTTTTTTTTTTGCGGTACGCGGGCCTCTCACTGTTGTGGCTTCTCCCGTTGCGGAGCACAGGCTCCGGACGTGCAGGCTCAGCGGCCACGGCTCACGGGCCTAGCCGCTCTGCGGCATGTGGGATCTTCTCGGACCGGGGCACGAACCTGTGTCCCCTGCATCGGCAGGCGGACTCTCAACCACTGCGCCACCAGGGAAGCCCTATCTTTATAATTTTAGTTTGCCCTAGTTTGTAGATTGCTTGGTAAGGGCTCTGAACTGTTTGTGTGGGTAAATTCTTTATCCTCAATAGGATCATCAACTCCAGGGAGCATATTCTTCTCATTCTTATTCACCCATACAATGAACACTAAACTACAGCTAGATGATCACAGAACCTTGCTTAATTCTACGATGGAAACGGATGGAAATTTGTAATATAATGGCTCACACTTGGATTATTAATACCACCAGCTATACTGGAGACTACCCTTCTCTTAACTAAAAAGTTTGCCAAACATAAAAGACCTTAGCACTTAAAATATTGCCTATTACCCTAGCTTCATCTCCCACTCCACACCATCCCCATTCTACTAAACTTTATGCTGCAGAGATACCGAAGTAGAATTGTTTTTGGAACACGTGATGCTACTTCACATCTCTAGGCCTTTGCATATGCTCTTTCTTTGCTTGAAAGTACCTTTCACCTACCTGAGCATTTGGAGTGTCTTTTTATTCTTTATAACTCACTTAGAAGTCACCACCTCCAAGATCCCCCATGTCTACCTTAAGAATTCTATGATGCTTTCTTCTGTGCTATCTCTATATCTGGAATAAACTTCTATTGTTGCACTAAGTAGACTGTTTTGCAAAAAGAAAATAAAAAAACCTCTTTACATGTATTTACCCCATCGGACACAATTCCAGACTCAGCAAAAATTTATCCAGAAAAGGAATGGGAGGAAAGAATGGAGAAATGGAGGGAGGGAGACCCAAAAAAGTTTCTGTGACCTCCACTGTGCAGGAACCATGTCTTATTCATCTCCAAATCTCCATGGGACTGGTCAGTACTTAGGACACATAGGGCTTCATTCAATGTTTGATAAATTGATTTGACATATATCTTAAAGGAAAAAGCAATGAACCACCTTGGCATGAAATTCTTATCAAAGGGAGAACTGCCATTAATCAAAACAGTGTATTATTTGAGCCAAATCAATTGTGGTGCACACAAGCACATTAGGGGCCCAGCTTGAGACTCTACAGGATCCTAGTGCCAAGAACTAAGCTAGACACTCCGATGCATGAGATATGATTCTTTCCCTGAAAGGGCTCATAGTTTTGATGGGGAATCAGGTTCATAAATAGATGGACCTTGAGGGCATTATGCTAAGTGAAATAAGCCAGACAGAAAGAAAACTACTACATGGTATATCATTTATATGCAGAATCTAAAAATTTTTTAAAAAGTCAAACTCTTAGAGAGTAGAAAAATGGCTACCAGAGGCTGGGAGGTGGGGAAAACAGGGAAAGGCCAATAAAAGGCCAGTAAAACCTTACAGCTGCACAGTGAGTAAGGTCTGAGGATCTAATGTAAAACATGGTGACTATAGTTGATAACACTGTTTTTTTTTTTTAAAGATGATGCAATCAAAAGTTATTTAGGAGATGCACTAGTGGAATTGCTGAGGGATTAAACATGAGGGTAAGGAAACAGGGAGAGTCTAGAAGGACTTGGGTATGTTTATCTCTTGAGTAACTGGAGAGTATCACTAACTGAAATAGGGAAAGAAGCAATTTGCGGGCAGGACTTTAGCTTTGGACATGTTGAATACGAAGTGCTATCTAGAGGTAGATACCAAATAAGCAACTAGATGCAAATCTGAAGTTCTGGGTGGGGAGGTTTGGGCTGGTGATACAGCAGGTTCTCATTAGTTTTCTATTTTATACATGTTAGTGTATATATGTCAATCCCAATCTGTCTTTTTTGGTTTGTTGTTTCCTTTTGTTTATTTGTTATGATGTTTCATAAACTGATATATCTGAAAAACTGTAAAGCCACTATTAAAATAAGTCATTATTTAAATAAAAATAAAATTTAAGAATTTTGAAATTAAAAAAGGTGAATGTTTCAGTGTTCCCTTTTACATTGTTTTAGCTAACACTATACTTTGAATAATACATGTATTCTCCGGTTTAACTGTTTAATGAAGTCTTAATTGTTTTTGGCTCTTTCTTGTTCCACTATTTTGTATGCTTTTTTTGCTAGTAACAGCATTTTCATCAATTTTTCTTTCTTTTTTTAACTGAAAAATAATACGTGCTCATTTCAAAAGCTAAAAAATACAAGAAAGTCAAAGATTAAAAATCATATAGGTTTGTAGTAATCATTTAATTTATTTAGCTTTTTAAAACTGAAGTATAGTTGATTTACAATGTTGTGTTAATTTATTTAACATTTTGAAGTATTTCCTTTCAGTCTTTTTTTCTGAGAAGTTGTTCCTTTCTTCTTTTTTAACATTATTGTACTTTGCTCTTATTTGAGCTTCTGAATCTTGTAGTAAACAGTGCCTGAGGGAGATGATTTCCAGATGAGTTTTTTGTGCCCAATTACACAATTTTGTCCAGGGGGAATAACAACTCATAAGGAAACTGCTTTTAAGTTTAGTCCAGATAGCACACGACACACATTCCTGCAGATTTATCAGTGTGCTCAGTTCCATCAGAGTGGTTTGGTAGGATGAGGATTCCACTAAGAGCTTGTGACTGCCTTCTGCTTACTGGTAGTCCTTTAGGAAGTCTGCCACTTTCGTAACATATATTCTGCCCTTAAGTTCTTCATTTTGATTTGTTTTTCAGTCAACTCAATGTTTTGTTTTTCAAAAAGGTTATGCGAACTGTTGGCATAGTTTTGAACCCTGGCACACATGAATGTCTGTTACCCTCATGAACAAAACAAAATGCAGCTGGATACAAGACTGCCTAGTCACAGCCTTTTCCCTTGAAAACTTTGGCTCACCTTCTGATGTTTGATGTCATCAACAGCTACCATCTCTCCCACAGTTTTCAATCTCTTTTATTTATCCCTCTGATTTCCCAGGACATTTCTCAAATGTGTTTTCCACATCACTACCTCAGTACACCTCAGTGTGAATCCTACTTTTTACCGTCTCCAATTTGTATTTTAATTCTGCTACTGCATGTTGTTTACCTACATCTATCCATCCTTTTTGCCCTGTTTTCATCTCAGCCTATTTGTTCCTTTTGTTTTTATGCTTCAGTTCCATAGAAGCCTTTTCTTCTTGCATCAACAAAGGATACAGAAAAGTTTTAAAATTTCTTATAATTCTTATAAAATATAATTTTCAGAGTTGCTCTTCCTTTAAATCTCTGTGATGATGTTCCCTTTCCCTTGTTCTAAAAGTTTTGTAAGTCCCATATTGTTATGTGACCTCTCATTTGAGGATGAGAAAGACATCTAGACCTGCTGTTTGAGAACAAACAGAATGCGTGGACTGCCACTGGCCCCATTCTGTCAATATATGTGCTAGTGGATTCCCCTGCTCCAATCAACAACTGTACAGTTGATGAGTACAACTTCTTATCTAATTCCCGGTGTCTAACAGGTCTCCATCTGCTAAATTGAGATAAGATCCAACTACTAGGCTTATTGTTATGCAGAAATGATAGAATATTTAAAAAAAAACAATCACTACAATCTTTAGTGTATTATTTGAGATGCTTTTGACTGTAATAGAAAACCCATCTCTAATTGGTTTTGACAGAAATAAAATTTATGGGCTCAAATAACTTGAAAGTTCTGTAGTGTGTTGGGCATACAGTTTAAAAAAAAAGCAAAACTTTTTATTATGGAAAATTTCAAATCTGTACAAAGTAAACAGAATGGTACAATGAACCCCTATGTACTCAGCACCCAGCTTCAACACTTTAAGATTCTGCCATTCTTGTATCATGGATGCCTCCACCTTCTCCCTACCCCTACTTGATTGTTATTTTTGTAATGGAAGTTCTCAGGTAACATTTACATAAATGGAAGTGCACAAATCTATACTGTAAAATTTTACCAAATGGCCATACATTTATAACTCACATTGAATTTAAGCATGGAACACTCTGTTTCCCCAAAAAGTCCTCTCGTGTTTCTTCCCAGTCAACCCATAGCTCCCCACTGCTAGCCCCAGGCTACCTCTGTTCCAATTTTTTTTTTCCAGTGGAGATTAGTTTTGCCTCTTCTACAATCTTATATAAATGAAATCATTCAGCATATGCTTTTCAATGTCTGGTTTCTTTCACACAGCATTATGTGTACGAGATTCATCCATTTGTTGCATAGATCTAGTACACTCCTTTTTTTGGTGAGCAGTATGCTATTGTATGCATATAACCACAATGTTTATTCTCCCATTTATGGATACATGGGTTATTAGTTTTGTACATTGAATAAAGGTGCTATGAACACTCTTGCACAAGTCTTTTTGTGGAGTATGTTTCCATTGCTCCTGTATAAATATACAGAAGTAGAATTACTGATTTAAAGGGTAGGTATATGTTTAACTTTCTAAGAAATTGCCAAAAAAATTTCCATCCACGGTGTATGAATATTCCAGTTGTTCCACATTCTTGCCAACATTTGGAATTTTCAGCCTCACTATTTTAGGTATTCTACGGAATAGGAAGTATCTCATTGTGTTTTAATTTGCATTTCCTTGATGATTAATGGTGTTTTGTATTTTTATTAGCCATTCATATAGTATCTTCTTTTGTGAAGTGTTTGTTTAGGTCTTTTAAGTCTTTGGGGGTGGGTGTCATTTATTGAGTTTTGGGAGTAATTTATTTCATATTCTTGGTACAAGTTTTCTGTCAGATACATGTTTTGAGACTCCTCTCCAGTTCTGAACTCTGCCTGTGGGTTCCACGTTCATTTCCTTAACTGCATGTTTTGATGGGCAGAAGTTTTTAATTTTGATGAAGTTTAATGTATTGATGTTTGTTTTAATATTTTTGCTTTCTATGCCTTAGAAAATTTTGCCTGACTTTCAGGTTGCAAAAAAAAAAAAAAAATTCTCCTATATTTTCTTCTAAAGGCTTTACAGTTTTTTTGGGGGGGGGTTGTTTGTTTGTTTTTTTCTTTTGGCCGTGCATGGCTTGTGGGATCTTAGTTCCCTGACCACGGACTGAACCTGGGCCCTCTGCAGTGACACCCCAAAATCCTAACCACTAGGCCACCAGGAAACTCCCTAAAGCCTTTATAGTTTTAATTTTTACACTTGGGTCTCTGATCCACCTTGAATTAATTTTTGTGCATGGTGTAATGTAGGGACTGAGGTTAATTATTTTTTTTAGATAGCCAGTTGTTCCAACACCATTTCTTGAAGTTTCTTTTTTCCATTAAATTGCTTTGGTGCTTTCATCAAAAATCAATTGACTTTACATATGTGTGTATATTTCTGGAACCCTATTTCTATTTCTTTATGTGTCTACCCTTATACCAATACCACAGTATATCGATCACTGTCACTTTATAACTAAGCCTTGATGAGAATAAATCCTCCAGCTTTGTTCTTCTTTTTCAACATTGTTTTGGCTATACTAGGTCCTTAGCATTTCCATATAAATTTTAGAATTAGCTGATCTGTTTTTACTTACAAAACAAATCAGCTGGGATTATGATTGGCATTGCATTGCACCTATAGATTCATTTAGAAGAAGTGATATGTCAACAATTTCAAGGCTTCCAATCCATGAAAATTATGTATCTTCATGTAGTTACATCTTTAATTTCTTGAGCAGTATTTTGTACTTTTCAGTGTAGAGCTGTGAGTGTTAAATTTATTCTTAAGTATTTTATTTTTGATACTATTAAAATATAATTGGTTTTTAAATCTCATGTATATGTAAAAATACAATTAATATTTTTATTGGCCTTGTACCTTAAGAAAATGCTAAGCTAAATTCACTTTTTTTTTTGATGTGGACCATTTTTGTTTCTTTTTTATTATTATTATTTTTTATGAGTTTAGAACTCAAACCTTTATTCATGCTGTAAAGGGGAAGAAAAATGATTAGTAGTCACATACATGGTATAACAAGACTGGTTCTTCCCATACAGAGCAACATAAAAGTGCTTTTTCCTCCTACTTTTACAGTTTCAATTTCACAACAGCTTACCGGAACACGTTTCCCCATACATGCATGACTAGTATTCTTTAAATTCCAATGACAGTTACTGTATCATGCCCAAATCACGGGTTAAGAACTGAACTATCATGTCAACATATTTTTAAACATTAAAAAGAGAACCTAGAAAGATCCCAAGTGTATAAATATTGGGGGATTTAAAATTTTCAAAGTGAAATTCAATGGGAAGAGGGACATGATAAAGAAGCCACTGGTATTACTTTATCACAAAGGATTCAGATCTTTCCCTGAATTTTTACAAACAGACCATAATCTAGCAATAAAGCACCTCCCCATCCCCAGTTTTGCTTATTTCCCAAACTGATTTTGGCTGATAGTTTCCCCTCCAGTACGGTTATCACTTAAAAAACACAAACATTCAAACTGAAGATACAGTGGGTTACTAGCTGTAACCCTAGTGCGCCTCCATGGATTGTTTGCTACCAAATATTACAGTAATTTTACAGCGATCACAAAAAGTCATTAGGTTCTCCTTGTTACAATGACAATGAAAAGTAAAAACTCTTGCTGTTTCTAATACTCATCACAAAGAAGAGATGTGCTTATAAGGCAGGAAGTAACACAAAATTCCTTTAGAAATCATTGTATTTTCACTTGGCTGAAGTTTTCAACTGCAAAACCTCAGTGAAAAAAAAATGTTGCAAACCCAGAAGACTACATCTCACCATCTTAAGTGCACTCCAAAATCTCAAGCTTACTTTAAAAGCCCACAATATGGGTATTTAAAGTCTTTTCGAAGACCTCTCCCAAATACCACACATCTCCAGATAAACCACGTAAGAAGCTTGAAAGCAGTGAAGGATGTTAACCTGCTGATGCAAGTTTCTGACGCCAATCTTTCAAGCCACCAATAACCAGGTCTTCAGTTACCTTTTCAGTCTTCCCCATCTTGCAGCAAAGCAAAACAATTTTGCTTTTTCCCCAGCACTTAGCAGAGTTCTAAGCATTTTAGAAAGTTTCCAAGCAACTGTTTTTTGTGCTTCAAAGCGATAATTTAACTAGCATTAATAATTTACTATTAACTAGTATTTTCTTCGCCCATGAGCTCTATATAGTTCCCCAGAGCTCTGCCTACTGATCTTTTCTCCAGAGAATTCCCTTCAACCCACATTCCCTACCACTCCCACCCTCTACAACCCACACCTAACCACAACCCTCCTCCCCCCTTCTCCCTTTCTTCACGCCCACCCCTCCCAGCACCTGCAGCAGGCTTTTCCCTCCCTACCACCCCTCACCTCAGGGTCCTCCCATTTGAACACTAAGATTACTCTGAAATCTGATCAAGTAAAACTGAAGTTAAAACACACATAGAGCAAGATGAATCAAAGATCACTATCGGTACCCTGACCACTCCCTTCTTAGTAGGAATGCCCAAACTAGACCTCCCATTTCTATCACAATTTGGGCATGACCAACTCGTACCTCCAGCACAGTACAATGACCCCCCTCAATTTGCCAGTTGGCTCATTTAAGTATTTACCTAAGGCATTTCAATATTGAACACTTTCCCAACACACAGATTATATCATCACACTAAGAATTCCTCCGACCAATGCACAGGAAGGCAGGCGGGTAGATGAGAGGGTCACTGGGATCCATCTGCAAGCTCCATCTACAAGGCAGCACTCTGTGTTGTGGCATCGCGTTGAAATGTTCTACAGCTTAAGAGTCCTCTGGAAGCAAGGTTCGTAGCACAGAACTAGTACAACAGGAGGCTGAATTTAGAAGATGCAGCATCTGGAAACCTCCACCCCAGAACAGGAGAGGTGCCTGCTGGCATTCACGTGCCCAGAGATCGCTGCTCCCGGATTACACACTCAAAGAAACACATCTACTGAAGGCCCCGGATGCATCTGCTTTGGACTTTTAAAGATTGCCCCCTCATAAGGTCATCTGAAAACCTTAAAGGATGGTCTCCTGAATGAATACAGGGCTTCCTGAGCAAGGCCTGGAAACAGGACATTGGAGAACTCCTCCTCCTAAGCGTCTGGAAATTCAATCTGTAGACATCAACTCAGGCGGGCTCTCTCCTCCAGGGTCTCCCCTCCTGCACTGCTACGACTCACACTGGCCAGGGGCTCCATTTCTCCTGGTGCCATCAGCTTGCCATGATGAACACTATAGTAACAAACCACGGTCTATGAAGCATTTTTGTAGCTTTCAGCTGGTACCATCGCTGTGGGCCCACCCAAGGGTGCACCTTCAATCCCCACGCTCTCCACCGGCAAGCAAGACCAACCCGCCCACCCAGAGTCTCCGCTGGGGACGCCTCTCCTCCTTCGGAATTACCGACAATACCGACTCCGGCAGGGACTCCAGCAACTTTCCCGGCTTACCAGATTACCAGAAGCAACGTTTTAAGTGAAGGGGTAACCTCGAGAGAGTTAGAGGGAGGAGGAGGGGCAGAGTGAGGTCACAGAAGAGGTAAGCATGGAACCTAGAGGAAAAGTCCAAAGGGGGTGCACTGCCACCACCGTGGGCCAGAACTGTCAGCCCCGCGAAGCTAAGTTCAGTTTCCACAACACCAGGCCTCATCCCCAGGCGGGTTCACAACCCTCTGTCTGGAAAAAAACGGGGCTGCTGGTATTGACAAGTTCAAGTTCTGCCCTCCCTGCCCATCTGCGTCCCTGTACCCCACTGCCTTCCTTCCTGCTCATTTTCAGGGCGTCGACTGCCCAAGTGTGCCTCCAGCAAGGGCCGCGAGACCATCAGCCTCCTCCTCCTGTCTCTCTGCCTTCCTCCTTCCATACAAACCAGGGCACTGGAGGCCGCTCCGCCTACACAGGAGCGGCGCCCTCCTAGAGGTCAGGCTCCCCTTCTCCAGCAAGCAGCTGCGACAGCCAGGTCTGGGGTGTTGTCCGCCCCCCGGGTTACTGTGGGCACTTCCGACGCACCTCTTCCCAGCACAGTTCCCCCAACATCTAGTGTCCCCTTCAACCTTCCTTCTCCTGGCACCCCCCACCCCCCCCAGCCCCATCTAACTCTGCCATCTCCCCCACCTGTCCCCTGAGACCCTAAACTGGCCACCTCCTCCCCGAAAACTAAGCCCAGGGCCCCTGCCCTCCCTGTCGCTAACTCCTCTGATGTGGACCATTTTCAAAGTCCTTATTGAATTTCTTACAATATTGCTTCTGTTTTATGTTTTGGTTTTTTGGTGATGAGGCATGTGGGATCTTAGCTCCCCAACTAGGGATCAAACCTGCACCCCCTGCATTGGAAGGCAAAGTCTTAACCTCTGGACTTCCAGGGAAGTCCCTAAATTCACTTATTGATGATAATAAGTTTTTTGACGATTCATTTTCTACTATATAAATTATCTGTGTATAGGAACAGTTTTTACTTCTTCTTTTCCAATCTTTATTCCTTTTAACTTTCCTTACCTTACTGCATTAGCAAGGACAGTCAGGAAAATGTTGAGTAGAAATTGTAAGAGTGGTACTTTTGCCTTGTTCCTAGTCTTAAGAGGAAAGTGTTCAGTGGTTTATCATTTATTTTATTTTATAAATTTGTCTTCAATTTTTTTGACTTTATTATTTTTTTTTGGCCAGGCCACTCAGCTTGTGGGACCTTAGTTCCCCGACCAGGGATCGAACCAGTGCCCCCTGCAATGGAAGCACAGATTCCTAACCACTGGACCACCAGGGAATTCCCAGTGGTTTACCATTTAGGATTACATTAGCTGAAGGTTATTTTGTTGGTGCCCTTTATCAGGTTGAGGAAATTCCCTTCTAATTCCAGATCCATGTATCAAGTATTTATGCTGAATTTTGTCAAATGTTTTTTCTGCATCTATTGAGATGATCATATTTTTTTTCTTTATTCTGTTATTATGGTAATTATGTGTATTTTCAAATACAAAACCAGTTTACATTCCTGGGATAAAACCTATTTGGTCATGCTGTGTTAATCCTTATATACATTCCTGGGTTCAATTTGCTAATATTTTATTAGACAGTTTTATGCCTATGTTATAAGAGATTTTTTTAATTTTAATTTTTTATAATATCTCTACTATGGGGCTTCCCTGGTGGCACAGTGGTTGAGAGTCTGCCTGCCAATGCAGGGGACACAGGTTCGTGCCCCGGTCTGGGAGGATCCCACATGCCGCGGAGCGGCTAGGCCCGTGAGCCATGGCCGCTGAGCCTGCGCATCCAGAGCCTGTGCTCCGCAACGGGAGAGGCCACAACAATGAGAGGCCTCCGTACCCCCCCCCAAAAAAATAGACTGTTTATAGGACCATGAAACAAGTTTGAATAAGAGTCAAAAGACTGAAATCTAAGAGAGTATGTTCTCTGATCACAATTGAATTAAATTAGAAATCAATAACAAAAAGATATCTGGCAAATTCCCAAAGATTTAGAAATTAAACAGTATATTTCTGAATAATGCATGGATCAAAAGAATATCAAGGAAATTGGAAAATATTTTCATGTAAATGATAGTGAAAAACACGTGAGCATTTGTGAGATGTAGTGAAAGCATTGCTTACCAGGAAATGTATAGCTTTAATTGTTGATACAGGTGTACCTTGGGGATATTATCAGTTCGATTCCAAACCATTGCAATAAAGTGAATACTGCAGTAAATCGAGTTATATGAATATTTTGCTTTCCCAGTGCATATAAGTTATGTTTACACTATACTTAGACTATTAAGTGCACAACAGCATTATGTCTAAAAAATACATACATACCTTATCTTTAAAAGACTTTATTGACAAAAATTGCTAACCATCTTGCCTTCAGTGAGTTGTCACTGATCACCATAACAAATATAATAATAATGAAAAAGTTTTAAATATTGTGAGAATTACCAAAATGTGACACAGAGATACAAAGTAAGCAAATGCTGTTGGAAAAATGGTGCTAATAGACTTGCTTGACACAGGGTTGCCACAAACCTTCAATCTGTAAAAAATGCAGTATCCGTGAAGTGCAGTAAAACAAGATATGCCTATGTTAGAAAGAAGGAATGGTTTAAATTTATTTTGTATATTTCCAGAAGCTAGAAAAACATAAGCAAAGTAAAACCAAGAAGAAAATTAAGAAAATAGCAAGTATCAATTAAATGGAAAACAGACAACAGAGAAAATTAACAAAGCCAGGGCTTCCCCGGTGGTGCAGTGGTTAAGAATCCGCCTTCCAATACAAGGGACACGGGTTTGAGCTCTGGTCCAGACAGATCCCACATGCTGCCAAGCAACTAAGCCCATGCGCTGCAACTACTGAGCCTGCCCTCTAGATCCTGCAAGCCACAACTACTGAGCCCGCATGCCACAACTACTGAAGCCCACACGCTTGGAGCCTGTGCTCTGCAATGAGAAGCCACTGCAATGAGAAGCCCGTGCACAGCAACGAAGAGTAGCCCCTCTGCGGCATGTGGGATCTTCCCGGACCGGGGCATGAACCCGTGTTCCCTGCATCGGCAGGTGGACTCTCAACCACTGCACCACCAGGGAAGCCCTTTTGTCCACTTTTAATTGGGTATTTTTCTTTTTTATTGTTGAGTTTAAGAGTTCTTTGTATATTTTGGATACTAATCCTTTACCAGATATATGTTTAATAAGTATCTTCTCTCAATCTGTGGCTTGTCTTCTTATTTTCTTAACAGTATCTTTTGCAGAGCAGAAAATTTTAATTTTAATGAAGTCCAACTAATCACTTTTTGCTTTCGTGGATCGTGCTTTTGGTGTTGAATCTAAAAACACATTGCCAAACTCAAACTCACCTAGATTCTTCACCTATGTCATCCTTTAGAAGTTTTACAATTTTGTGTTTTACATTCAGGTCTATGACCCATTTTGAGTTCACTTTTGTGGAAGGTTTCAGGTCAGCGTCTAAATTTACTTTATTGCACGTGGACATCCAGTTGTTCTAGCATCATTTGTTGAAAAGACTATCCTTTCTCCATCAAATTGCCTTTGCTCCTTTGTATAGAATGTGTTGAAAGAGACAAACTCTTGAACATAGTTTTTCAAACTAGAGGCAGTTAAATCAACTTAGTGGACCATAACCAGCATTTTAAAAAATGAAATGGCCTAGACTAGAGAATATCAGAATGCAGTAAAGGAAGTAGAAAAGTTAAGTATTATTACTGAAACTTTTGCTTCAGTTACTTGTGTGTGTTTATTCGTCATACAAAACGTATTTCTTATTACAGGTTATGGTTGAAAAAGTTAGAAAGTCATTGTCTAGAGAATCTACTAGAGATAACAGGACACAGCCATTAGACATCTTTAATAACTGCCATATTCACCAGAAGTTTTCAGAGTCATATATCTAAAATGCAAATTTGATATCATTGTTCTGCATAAAACCCTTCAGCATTCTGCAAGCAATGTAAAGTAAAATGTAGTGATGTAAGAATAAATTCAGCAAGACCATTTAGAAGACTGTTGTAACAAAGTGGGCAAATTATGATAAAGATCTGAAATAAGGCAGTGGCTCTGGGACTAGAAAGGAGATGGCTCTATGACCTGGAGACTGAATATGCAGGGAGCATAGATGAGGATATAATGAGAAAGGAATGGTAGTGATATTCCAGAGAATATAGGTAGTAGACCAGTTTTAGAGTAAAAGAAGGTATGGCTTTGGATATGGTGAATCTGGGGAAGTGATAGGATCTCCAAGTGGTGAAGTCCAGGAGGCAATAGAATAGACAGGCTTGGAGCTCAATAAGTAAGTAGTAGTTGAAATTATAAGTATGAACAAAGTCACCAAGGACAAGTACACAGAGTAAGAAAAACAAAAGGCAAATAATGAGATCCTGGGGAACATGAGCATTTAAATGGTGAACAGAGAGTGACACCCCCCCCCACACACACACAAAAAAAAAAACTAAAAAAAAAAACCTCAGGTATGAAGAGAACCAAGACAGTAACATGACATAAACTAAGGGATACAAAACAAAATAATATACTTAAACAGATCAGTAACAACTTGAAATATGAATGAATGAAATGCTCCTGTTAAAAGTAAAGATTATCAGGCTGTTAAAAGAAAACGATTTTCTTAGGATTTACCTGGTGGTCCAGCGGTTAAGACTCTGCACTTCCAATGTAGGGGGCACAGGTTCAGTCCCTGGTCAGGGAACTAAGATCCCACATGCTATGCGGTACAGCCAAAAAACAAAACAAAACAAAACAAAACAAAACAAACAAGACAAAGATTTTCAGACTAGATAAAAATGAAACAAAAAATTCATTAAGACTCATGTGTAATTTAAAAATACAAAAAGGGTGAAAGTAAAAGAGTAGAAAAAGTTACACTGAGCAAATACAAACTGAAAGCTGGTATAGCTGTAGCTGGACCATAGCTGATAATATAGCTATATTAGTATCAGCCAAAAGAGACTTCAAGGGACACTTCCTAATGAAAAAATGTGAAATCATCAGGAAGATCAGCATTTTTAGATTAATAGGCTCCTAATCATACAACCTCAAGATACATAAAGCAAAAATGACAGAACTACAAGGAGAAATAGACAAATGCACAATAGTCTTGGGAGAGTTTAACACCTCTCTCAATAACTGATAGGATAAGTAGACCAAAAAAACAAATCAGTGAGGTTGGAAAAGATTTGAACAATATAACATGATCTGGAAATTTGACCTAATACAGAACATTTCACCCAACACTGCTAACTACATATTATTTTCAAGCACACATGGAACTATTTTTTTAGTGCTGAGGTATAAAGAAAGTCTAAATAAAACTCGAAGGGTTCAAATCATACAAACAGATAAGTAACTAAAGCACTAACAGGGAAATACACAGCCTTAAAGGCACAGGTCAGAAAAGAAGTTTGAAAATTATAGTCAGAAGATCTAAAGATACCTCACCAAAAAAGATATACAAATGGAAAATAAGCATATGAAAAGACACTCTCTATCATATGCCATTAGAAAATTGCAAATTAGAACAGCAATGAGGGGCTTCCCTGGTGGCGCAGTGGTTGAGAGTCTGCCTGCCGATGCAGGGGACGCGGGTTCGTGCCCCGGTCTGGGAGGATCCCACATGCCGTGGAGCGGCTGGGCCCGTGAGCCATGGCCGCTGAGCCTGCGCGTCTGGAGCCTGTGCTCCGCAACGGGAGAGGCCACAGCAGTGAGAGGCCCGCGTACCACAAAAAAAAAAAAAAAAAAAAAAAAAAAAAGAACAGCAGTGAGGTACCACTATGCACTTACTAGAATGGCTAAAATTCAAAACACTGATAATACCAAATACCGACAAGGATGTGAAGCAACAAAAATTCTCCTATTGCTGGTGGGAATGCAAAATGGTACAGCCACCTTGGAAGGCAGTTTGGCAGTTTCTTATAAAATAAAACATATTCTTACCATACAATCCAGCAATCATGCTCCTTGGTATTTACTCAAATTAACTGAAAAAAAGTCCACAGAAAAACCTGCATACAGATGTTTATAGCAGCTTTATTCATAGTTGCCAAAATGTGGAAGCAACCAAGATATCTTTCAGTAGGTGAATGAATAACTACACTGTGGTACATCCAGACATGGGAATATTATTCAGTCTTAAAAAGAAATGAGCTATCATTTTCATGAGGACATGAAAAGCCATGGAGGAACCTCAAATGCCTATCACTGAGTGAAAGAAGGCAATCTGAAAAGGCTACATACTGTATGATTTCACCTATATGACATTCTAGAAAAGGCAGAACCATGGAGACAGTAAAACAGAACAGTGGTTGCCAAGGATTAGGGTACAGGGAGAGATGAACAGGTGGAACGCATTGGACTTTAGGGCAGTGAAACTACTCTATATGATACTATAATGGTGGTGGATACTTATCATTATATATTTGTCCAAACCCATAGAATGTACAACACAAAGAATGAATGCTAATGTAAACTACAGACTTTGGGTAATAATGAGGTGTCAGTGTAGGTTCATCAATTGTAACAAATATACCACTCTGGTGGGGGATGTTGATAGTGGGGGAGGCTGTATGTGTGGGGAATATATTGGAACTCTGTACTTTCTGATCAATTTTGCTGTGAATCTAAAACTGCTATTAAAAAATAGTCTATTTTGGGGAATTCCCTGGCAGTCCAGTGGTTATGACTCTGCACTTTCACTGCCGAGGGCCTGGGTTCGATCCCTGATCAGAGAACTGAAATCCCACAAGCCACATGGGATGGCCAAATAAATAAATAAATAGTCTATTTTTAACAAATGGGACCTAATCAACCTTATAAGCTTTTCCACAGCAAAGGAAACCATAAACAAAATGAAAAGACAACCTATAGAATGGGACAAAATATTTGCAAATGATGTGACCGACAAGGGCTTAATTTCCCAAATATACAAACAGCTCATACAACTCAATAACAAAAAAACAAACAACCCAATAAAAAAATGGACAGAAGACCTAAGTAGACATTTCTCCAAAGAAAACATACAGATGGCCAACAGGCACATGAAAAGATGCTCAACGTCGCTAATTATTAGAGAAATACAAGTCAAAACTACAATGAGGTATCACCTTATACCAGTCAGAGTGGCTATCATTAAAAAGTCTACAAATAACAAATGCTAGAGAGGGTGTGGAGAAAAGGGAACCCTCCTACACTGTTGGTGGGAATGTAAATTGGTGCAGCCACTATGGAGGACAGTATGGCGATTCCTTAAAAAACTAAAAATGGAGTTGCCATATGATCCAGCAATCCCACTTTTGGGCACATATCCAGACAAAATTATAATTAGAAAAGATACATGCACCCCAATGTTCATAGCAGCACTATTTAAAATAGCCAAGACATGGAAGCAACCTAAATGTCTATCAACAGATGAATGGATAAAAAAGATGTGGTATATATATATACACACACACACATATATACATACGTACATACACACAATGGAAAATTACTCAGTCATAAAAAAGAATGAAATAATGCCATTTGCAGCAACACGGATGGACTTAGAAATTATCATACTAAGTGAAATAAGTCAGAAAGAGAAAGACAAATACCATATGATATCACTTATATGTGGAATCTAAAATATGACAGAAATGAACTTATCTACAAAACAGAAACAGACTCACAGACATAGGGAACAGACTTGTGGTTCCCAAGGGGAACGGGCATGAGGGAGGGATGAATTGGGAATTTGGGACTAGCAAATAAATAATAAATAAATAATAAATAAATAAATAATAAATGTAAACTATTATACATAGAATGGATAAACAAGGTCCTACTGTATAGCACAGGGAACTATATTCAATATCCTGTAATAAACCATAATGGGAAAGAATATGAAGGAGAATATATATATATATATATATATATATATATATAACTGAATCACTTTGCTGTACACCAGAAACTAACACAACATTGTAAATCAACTATACTTCAATAAAAATTAAAAAGCTAAACATACATCTCAAGAAGTTGGAAAAGAACAGGAAAACAAACTGAAAGAAAAAAACAAACCCAAGGAAGTAGAAGGAAAGGAGGAATAAATACAGAAACTAATAAAATAGAAAATAACCCAAAATAAAGATCAACAAAATAAAAACTCTGCGTGTTAAAAAAAAATTCCAAGAAGTAATTAAAAATGTGAATAGTTTCTATACCTAGAAACTGAGGAAGGAAAATGTGTCAACAAAGAAGGCAAGATTGACAGCACCCAATGCCATGTAAAGCACAATTAGGACTGAAAAATGCCTGATGAATCTGGCAATAAGGAGATCACTGATAACCTTAGCAAGAACAGTCTAAGTGCAGTGGAGTGAAGTAGAACAAGTTTCTAAACAGAAAAAAAACCTGGATGTGTTAACATTAATGCTGATATTATACATCTACAAGAAGCTAGATTTTATTTATTTTTACCTTTGCACAGTGTCTTGCACACAGTTGCTCAAAACAATATTTGCTGAATTAATTCAGTTGGATGGAAAAGAAAGGACCACATACAGATGGTTTTAAAGGCTTGATAGCATTGAGAACTGAATTAAGAGGTTTTAATATTTTTAAACAGATATATAGCCTGGTTACATTGATGTTTAAAGAATAATCTGGGGCTTCCCTGGTGGCACAGTGGTTAAGAATCTGCCTGCCAAATGCAGGGGACACGGGTTCGAGCCCTGGTCTGGGAACATCCCACATGCCGCGGAGCAACTAAGCCTGTGTGCCACAACTACTAGAGCCCATGAGCCACAACTACTGAGCCCACATGCTGCAACTACTGAAGCCCGCGTGCCTAGAGCCTGTGCTCTGCAACAAGAGAAGCCACCGCAATGAGAAGCCTGCACATGGCAAGGAAGAGTAGCCCCCTCTCGCTGCAACTAGAGAAAGCCTGAGCGCAGCAATGAAGACCCAACACAGCCAAAAATAAATAAATTAAATAAATAAATTTTTAAAAAAAGATTAATCTGGATTTTAGTTGAACAGTTTGAAAGGGAATACCAAGGTCAGGGGGACTACTTAGAAGGCTGTTGCAGCAACCTAGGCCCAGCCTGGATTAGGATGGGGCAACGCAATAAGGACAGAAGGTGAAATCTGAGAGATGTTATGAAAGTAAAGTTATTAGGATCTGTTAATAAATAGATATGGAGATTAGGAGAAAAGAATTTTAAACGTATCTGAAGGACTGAAAGAATTAAGAAATGAAGGATGAAGATCAGTAGTGACATACAGTGACATTTTAGATAAATACAGCTTCAACAGGATTTATTCTTATAGCTTATGAAATTCAGGTATTTAATTTTCAGCATTTAACTTTCAGTCACAAAATAAACTTTCTCAAACAAATTAATTTTAAATCCAGTCGTTAATTGGGATCTTTACAAATAAATAGAAAGTGGTGGAAAATTTATTCAAATACTTTTATCTTTATTTCCAGAAGGCAAAATAATGGGACAGTTTTGGAATATCTGTAAAAAGTACAAATTTTTCCAATAATGAAGTTCTTTTTAAATAATTTACACCCCAATAAAGATGTTAAAAAAAATTTACAGCTAGGAGACTAGTTCAAAATGAAAAAAATCAGCACAAGAATGTCTAAAATTACAAACCTGGCAAGACAGTTAATACTATATACATATATCTGAAGTTTCCAATATATTGGGTTGGCCAAAAAGTTCGTTCGGGTTTTTCTGGAAGACGTTATGGAAAAACCCGAACGACCTTTTTAGTCAACCAATATGTAAACACACATAACTCACACAGTTCAAATTCATTTCCAGAGTCAGCATATACTGTGGATGGTTTCTCACCTTCCTCTTTTTATTTTATTTTGGCTCACCTCCATTCAACACATCTTGAAACAGTGCGGAAACAAATGAACAAAAGCTATCTCTGAGAGCATTTAGAATGAAATAGCTCAGCATTCCTTTTCTTTTTCACTAAACTATGCACTGCACCACAAAATTAAGCAGTCATCTCTAGGGATACAGATTTGCCAAGAATATTTCTGGCAAAAATAAAATCTGGCCCTTCTCCAGACTTCTATACATGGACAACAGTGGCTGTTCTACAGATGGAGATTGATTGCTGGTTGGCTAGTCTGTGCTTACTTAATAGTGTCAAGATAAAGAATGTAATGCACACATCATTTTCATGTCCAAAGACTTCTGACAACAAACTTGCTCTGCCTAACTTCTCATATTTTGCAGTAATGAGAGTTATTTACTAAAGAGACAGTTATAATTCTAGCCTTACTTCCTTATTTCACAGACAAGCAAACTGAAGCCCAAATAAGGTAGGTCATTTGCCCAAAATCACACAGCTAGTTGGTGCCAGTAGAAAAGTGGGTCTCAAGACTCTCAGTTCAATAACCTTTCAACTTCTCTGTTGAACAGTACTACCTTTCTAACTAATATTAAAATGACCATGTTGCCTGTATCTTAAACTTTTAATCTAAGTCATTTCAAAAACTTGAAAGTCATAGGCTCTTTCTCAATCAATATTTGGCTAGAAATAGGAATATGCTGTTATTTTATGACCCCACGCATAATAGCTTTTTAAAAGAACTGTACATTTTGGGCTTGCCTGGTGGCGCAGTGGTTAAGAGTCCGTCTGCTGATGCAGGGGACACGGGTTTGTGCCCCGGTCTGGGAAGATCCCACATGCCGCGGAGCGGCTGGGCCCGTGAGCCATGGCCGCTGAGCCTGCGTGTCTGGAGCCTGTGCTCCACAATGGGAGAGGCCATAGCAGTGAGGCCCGTGTACAGCAAAACGAAAAAAAAAAGAACTGTACATTTTAAGTCCCAGAGTCACCAAAGTATCTGAGGTTAGAACTGGACTGAAAACTATGAAAACATAATTAAGAAATTCTGTATCTTTAAACTTGGGAAGATTCTTTAAAAACTATGCCCTGGAACTATATTCAATATCTGTAATAAACCATAATGGAAAAGAATATGAAAAAGAAAAAATATATATATTTATATCTATATATCTATATATATCTGAATCACTATGCTGTACAGCAGAAATTAACACATTATAAATCAACTATACTTTAATAAAATAAATTTTAAAAATTATGCCCCAATTTATTTAAAGGTGGCAGGGCACTGGAATCAGGATTATAAGACCAGGAATTAAACCTTAGCTCTGCTACTGACTAGCTGTGTGACTCCGAGCCTGTTTCCTCCTCATCTATAAACAAACAGGTTGGTTTAGCATCACTAAAATTAATTCTACCATTTACAATGCAATTTCAGATAACTCAAGAACGAGATCTTTAGCTTATCCTGATTATCTTTTTAAAAAATTAATTTATTTTATTAATTTATTTTTGGCTGCGTTGGGTCTTCGTTGCTTCATGCGGGCTTTCTCTGGTTGCGGTGAGCGGGGGCTACTCTTTGTTGCCGTGCGTGGGCTTCTCATTGACATGGCTTCTATTGTTGTGGAGCATGGGCTCTAGGCACGCAGGCTTCAGTAGTTGTGGCACGCAGGCTCATTAGTTGTGGCTCATGGGCTCTAAAGCGCAGGCTCAGTAGTTGTGGCGCACAGGCTCAGTTGCTCTGCACCATGTGGGATCTTCCCAGACCAGGGATCGAACCTGTGTCCCCTGCATTGGCAGGCGGATTCTTAACCACTGTGCCACCAGGGAAGTCCTTATCCTGATTATCGTAGAACTTATTCAAATAGTAAAGCAAAGAAATAAACACATCGATCCATATTTGATTAACTAAACAAGTTAAAACACAGGAAATATCATCTCCACTATAAAAAAAGGCTCTGCATAGAGTCAGAGAGAACACTATTATCAGAAAATTGTGGTAGTACACAGTTGAAATTATGGTGATTTAGATCATATCTTTCTGCATTCATTTATCTAAGTAGATAGTTTTGAAAACCAAAGTCTAGTTTTTCTGAAGGGGGAACAGAGAAGAACGAACGTAAATGCTCAGAGTCACTGTTTTAGTCTAGTTCTGCCAGAACCACCATAGCAAGTACAATGTACCTCTACCAGATATGAAGAACCTTGATCTATTGCTTTATTGAATGCTTTATATATGGCCCTGGATAATTTATGTTTGAGCCTTTTAATGAATAGGTCATTTAGATCTTTTTTTTTTTAACTACCACTAGTAGAAATAACTTTTACCTTCACTTCTCTACTTGAGACAATTGTTAGTTCATACCGACTATAGATGTTCATTACATGTGGTTCACAATTGGTTACTCTGGGAAAACCAGAACCTATAAACATAGTCCCTGTACCCACCAGCTGCCTAGGGCTTACAACTGAGTAGGATCATGCAAATTTGATGACCTCTGAGTTATACTTTTAAAATTAAATTCTTACCAGTTTTCATGTCCAGTTTAACTGCATTTGGGTTCTGTGTCTGTTTGCTAACAGATATCAAACACAAAGTTTATTTATAAAGTGCTAGAAAAAGGGATTAAGGCAACATAAAGAGCTAATTCAATTGACGATTGTAAGAAGACAATAGGAAAATACGAGATTATCAGACTCTATGACCTGAACCCCTTCAAGCTCCAGCTCATTTGTCAGACCTAAAATATTTTGTTTTGATTAAACACTGAAGATTTATATCCCTTTGAGAGAATAAATCATATTTTGGGGCTCTCTGCATCTCTGGTTCAGTTTGCCTAGAGAAATCTTGTAAAGATGGTTGGATCAAAGGAAGAAGACTACTGGGTTATCAGTTTTATCAAATTACTTATCAAGCTGATTAACTGATCTGAATTTTAGGGTTTTTTTCTGTTAAACGGGGACACTAATATCTGTCTTGAAAACCTTGCAATGCTAGTTACTATAATGATCAAAATGAAATAGTGTAAATGAAAGTACTTTGTAAACTGTTCTAAAAATGTAAGGCAATATATTGAGGTATACGGGCTCTTCCTTGCAGTGCATGGGCTTCTCTCTAGTTGTGGCGCATGGGCTTAGCTGCCCCTTGGCATGTGGGATCTTAGTTCCCCGACCAGGGATCAAACCCATGTCCCCTGCACTGGAAGGTGGATTCTTTTTTTTTTTTTTGCGGTACGCGGGCCTCTCACTGTTGTGGCCTCTCCCGTTGTGGAGCACAGGCTCTGGACGTGCAGGCTCAGTGGCCATGGCTCACGGGCCCAGCCGCTCCGCGGCATGTGGGATCTTCCCGGACCGGGGCACGAACCCGTGTCCCCTGCATCAGCAGGCGGACTCTCAACCACTGCGCCACCAGAGAAGCCCTGGAAGGTGGATTCTTAACCACTGGACCACCAGGGAAGTCCCACTGATAGGGTTTTGATATGAGTCTGCAAGCAATTGATTTATTATGGTCTCTGTGCAGTCAAACCTCTCTGCTAATGATGATCTGTATTTGCAGCCGCTCCCCAGCACTAGCATCACCGCCTCAGCTCCCCCTCAGATCATCAGGCATTAGATTCTCACAAGGAGTGTGCAAGCTAGATCCCTCACATGCGCAGTTCACAGTAGGGTTTGCGCTCCTAAGAGAATCTAATGCTGCTGCTGATCTGACAGGAGGAGGAGCTCAGGTGGTAAAGCAAGCGATGGGGAGTGGCTTTAAATACAGATGAAGCTTCACTCGCTTACCCGCAGGTCACCTCCTGCTGTTTGGCCTGGTTCCTAACAGGCCATAGACCGGTACTCGGAGGTTGGGGACCGCGTTATAGCACATTAACTGGTGACTAACCCATCACGAATAGTTTGCAAGTAGTTACTGCACAGTTACTGCATGTTATACTTTACCTAACTAGCAGACATGACTTTTAGCTTATAGGAATCAACAGAAAACCCGACCTGCTTTACTGTGTTGGAGAACAAATGGCAAAGCAGGAAAGAAAAAGAGGTCTTAAAACGCTCTTTTAGTCTCATTTTGAGCTAGGGTTGGAACTCATTCTTGTGGTGAATGACCCATTATTACCAAAGTATTCATGCTGCTTTTCAAAAAATCTCAGCAAAGGTCATCTGAGTATCCAGTTGGGAAAAAAAAGTACCTTAACCTCTAATTACACCATAGACAAAAATCAGTTCCTGATGGACTACAATTCTAAATATGAAAGATAATAAAACTTCAGAGAAAACCCTAAAATATCTTTGTGACCTTAAAGTATTTTAACTATTTGTATCCTCTTAAACAGGATATAAAAACTCTGACCATGAAAGAAAAAGAATGATAAATTTGATTACATTTATCATTTCTGTTCATCAAGAGACAACATGAACAAAATGACAACCCACAAAAGTGGAAGAAGGTATAACAATAAAATATCTGGAGGCTTCCCTGGTGGCGCAGTGGTTGAGAGTCCACCTGCTGATGCAGAGGACACGGGTTCGTGCCCCAGTCCGGGAGGATCCCACATGCCATGGAGCGGCTGGGCCCGTGAGCCATGGCTGCTGAGCCTGCACGTCCAGAGCCTGTGCTCCACAACAGGAGAGGCCACAACAGTGAGAGGCCCGCGTACCACACACACACACACACACACACAAAATATATACATATATATATCTGAAAAATGACTTATATAGATTTTACATAGAGAATTTCTATGAATCAATAAGAAAAATAGAGACCACACAACAGAAATAGGAACAAAAGACTTGAACTTGTGTGACTTCACATAAAAGGCCATCCAAATGGAAAATAAACCTAAAAAGATGTCCAACTTCATTAGTCACCAGGAAAATGCAAATTAAAACCATAATGTGATATTCTACACACATCAGAATGTCTAAAATGAAGAAAATGCATTGGTGAGGACATGGAGCTGAAACTATCATATATTGCTGGTGGTATAAACTGGTACAATCTTTTGGAAAATTGAGTATAATTATTTATTTAAACTGCACGTAGGCATACCCATGACCCATCAATTCCAGTCCAACAGAAATGCCTAAATATATTCACCAAAAGACAGGTACCAAAATCTCCACAGCTTTAATATTTGTAACTGCTAAAAACTAGAAATAACCCAAGTATCCAATAACAGTAGAACAGATAAATAAATTGGGGTGTGCTCACACAACAGAATACTATACAGCAATGAAAATGAATATATATAACTATGTAATAGAGGAGAACAAATATGACTCCATACTGGATCTATTTCTTTTACTTTAACCTTTGTATTCTACTGCTTTCGCTATAAGTTAATTACTAAAAGCATGTTGCCAATAGCCTGAAATATATGGGATAACCCATTCTCACGGTTCTGCCTTTCAAGGTATAACACTTTTCCATTCATATAGAGATAAAAAGTTGCAGAACAGAGAATAGCATTTGTCTTGTTGGAGGTTTGTAGGAATCTCATGACTGGACCTACACGGACTGCTGCAAGAACAAAGGATTCTGGCACCAAGAAGTGTGCAAAAACCAATCACACCCCCTCCCCTCCTAGTATGAAAGAAGCCTGAATTTTAATTCAGAGAAGACGGTTCTTTGGGACGCTAGTCCACCATCTTCTCGGTCTGCTGGCTTTCTGAATAAAGTCACTACTCCTTGCCCCAAGACCTTGTCTCTCCATTTATTGGACTGTTGTGTGGCAAGCACTATGCGCTTGGACTTGGTAATAACTACACATGACAATATGGATCAATCTCACAAATATAATGCTAAGCAAAAGAAACCAGACCCAAAAGACATGAGTCTATTTATATAAAAAACAAAAACAGACAAAACATGATCTGTTATCTATTCCATTAAAAGTCAAGACAGTGGTTACCATCACTGGGGATGGCGGTAATAGGAAGAGAACATGAAGAGGGCTTCTGGAGTGTGGTTTGGTCCTTAATCATATATGTACTTTTCCATATGCACGTTACACTTAAATACAAAGTTAAGAGTAGTATTTTTCTTGCTATTTTGTGTTAGGGTTTTGGCCTTTCACATAAAAAAAATCAGCCCCTCTTGGATAAATGTCAAAGTTGCTATAAAGGCTAATAATGAAACTGATTTTAAGCTAATTGCAGAGTAACCTTTACCAAACTCATAGCTTCACAGAATTAGAGATCTAGTAACAGTATAGTGGAAGGAATTTGCTATTTCCTGATTTAAAAAAAATTTAAAGGCATTAGAAAAGAGTGATTTTCTTCCCCCTCCCCTTATCATTGTCTTTATTATGAGCTATACACAGAGCAAAGTGCACTATGTATATTATTTCATCTAATTCTCATAACTCCATGATATAATACTTTTGTTATCTTCCTGATTTTATGTTAAGGAGATTTAGGCTGAATATGTTGTCTAAAGGCAGACAGTACCTACATGGTACAGCCAGAATCTGAATCCTAGTATGTCTGACTCCCAAGCTGATGCTCTTTTTTGTTGTTGTTTTTTTGTTTTGTTTTTTTTTTTGCGTTACACGGACCTCTCACTGTTGTGGCCTCTCCCGTTGCAGAGCACAGGCTCCGGACACGCAGGCTCAGTGGCCATGGCTCACGGGCCCAGCCGCTCCGCGGCATGTGGGATCTTCCCGGACCGGGGCACGAACCCGTGTCCCCTGCATCGGCAGGCGGACTCTCAACCACTGCGCCACCAGGTATGCCCCCAAGCTGATGCTCTTAATCACCATTTCATATCACCTCATTGTCATACTGGGGGCTTTAGAGCATATGGTGATTATAGTCTTCTTTGGCTTTTGCCTAATCACTTTAGAAGGTTAAAGCGATTTTATAAAGACCCATAGAGGGACTGCACTGTTAAGGAGTAAAAGCTGGGTGTTGAATAAAGACAGAAAGCCCCTGCCATCAGTACACCTACCATAAAAATGTCTGACAGCTTTTAACAACTGCCTAAATGGGAAACTGCATAGAAGTCTCAGCACACTGGTCTCAAATTAGACCAATTCAGGGTGAATGCTTCTACTTAGGCCATAATGTTAGAAGCAGGGATAAACAAAGCAATTTTGTCAAAAATGAAGATCAATGAGAAGGTTCATGTGTGTGCATGGGTGTCTGCATTTCTTTAAGTCTTCCTCTAGATAATGTTATTTTCCAAAGTTATGTTGACAGGTATTGATTATTTAATATGAATGCTAGTAAGGCATTAATAAAGTTTAGGGTAGAAGAAAATATATGATTGACTAGACTATTGATCTTTTTTTTAATAACTCCTTTTTTTTTAATTGAAGTATAGTTGATTTACAATATTATATTAGTTTCAGGTGTACAACATTGTGATTCAGTATTTTTATAGATTATACTTCATTTAAAGTTATTACAAAACAATGGGTATACTTCCCTGTGTTGTACAATATATCCTTGCTGCTTCTCTATTTTATACATAGTAGTTTGTAACTTTTTTTTTAACATCTTTATTGGAGTATAATTGTTCTACAATGGTGTGTTAGTTTCTGCTTTATATCAAAGTGAATCAGCTATACATATACATATATCCCCATATCTCCTCCCTCTTGCGTCTCCCTCCCACCCTCCCTATCCCACCCCTCTAGGTGCTCACAAAGCAACAAGCTGATCTCCCTGTGCTATGCGGCTGCTTCCCACTAGCTATCTATTTTACGTTTGGTAGTGTATATAAGTCCATGCCACTCTCTCAATTTGCCTCAGCTTACCCTTCCCCCTCCCTGTGTCCTCAAGTCCATTCTCTATGTCTGTGTCTTTATTCCTGTCTTGCCCCTAGGTTCTTCAGAACCTTTTTTTTTTTTTAGATTCCATATATATGTGTTAGCATATGGTATTTGTTTTTCTCTTTCTGACTTACTTCACTCTGTATGACAGACTCTAGGTCTATCCACCTCATTAAAATAACTCCATTTCGTTTCTTTTTATGGCTGAATAATATTCCATTGTATATATGTGCCACATCTTCTTTATCCATTCATCTGTTGATGGACACTTAGGTTGCTTCCATGTCCTGGCTATTGTAAATAGTGCTGCAATGAACATTGTGGTATATGTCTCTTTTTGAATTATGGTTTTCTCAGGGTATATGCCCAGTAGTGGGATTGCTGGGTCATATGGTAGTTTTATTTTTAGTTTTTTAAGGAACCTCAATACTGTTCTCCATAGTGGCTGTATCAATTTACATTCCCACCAACAGTGTAAGAGGGTTCCCTTTTCTCCACATCCTCCCCATCATTTATTATTTGTAGATTTTTTGATGATGGCCATTCTGACCAGCGTGAGGTGATACCTCACTGTAGTTTTGATTTGCATTTCTCTAAATGATTAGTGATGTTGAGCATCCTTTCACGTGTTTGTTGGCAATCTGTGTATCTTCTTTGGAGAAATGTCTATTTAGGTCTTCTGCCCATTTTTGGATTGGGTTGTTTGTTTTTTTGATATTGAGCTGCATGAGCTGTTTGTATATTTTGGAGATTAATCTTTTGTCAGTTGCTTCGTTTGTAAATATTTTCTCCCATTCTGAAGGTTTAGACTATTGATCTTTACTCATCTTCTGATCTTTAATCAGGTACTTCTCTGGTCAGAAAAAATATCACATAGTAGATACTTTCCCAAGTTGCCTAAGAGAAAATAAGCACTTTTACTCATTCTACGTAGGTAAATCCTAAACTTAAAAAGTAACTGTCAGGGCCTCCCTGGTGGTGCAGTGGTTGAGAGTCCGCCTGCCGATGCAGGGGATACGGGTTCGTGCCCCAGTCTGGGAGGATCCCATATGCCGCGGAGCGGCTGGGCCCGTGAGCCATGGCCGCTGGGCCTGCGCGTCCGGAGCCTGTGCTCCGCAACGGGAGAGGCCACAACAGAGAGAGGCCCGCATACCGCAAAAAGAAAAAAAAAAAAAAAAAAAAAAGTAACTGTCAATTTGTGTCAAAGGTCCATTGCAAAGTTAAAAATCGCACCTTGAGGGCTTCCCTGGTGGCGCAGTGGTTGAGAGTCCGCCTGCCGATGCATGGGACACGGGTTCGTGCCCCGGTCCGGGAAGATCCCACATACCATGGAGCGGCTGGGCCCGTGAGCCACGGCCGCTGAGCCTGCGTGTCCGGAGCCTGTGCTCCGCAATGGGAGAGGCCACAATAGTGAGAGGCCCGTGTACCGGAAAAAAAAAAAAAAAAAAAAAATCACACCTTGACCTAAGGTTGTTTCTATCACCCTTCATTTATAAGAAATTTCAAAGTTTATTTTTGAACCATTCAACTTGAAGGTTATTTAAGCCTTAAGTGCCATACTTAGGAATAAATCTACCTAAGGAGGCAAAAGACCTGTATGCAGAAAACTATAAGATAATGATGAAAGAAATCAAAGATGACACAAACAGATGGAGATATATACCATGTTCTTGGATTGGAAGAACCAGTATTGTGAAAATGACTATACTACCCAAAGCAATCTACAGATTCAGTGCAACCCCTACCCAATTACCAATGGCATTTTTCACAGAACTAGAACAAAAAAGTTTACAATTTGTATGGAAACACAAAAGACCTCGAATAGCAAAAGCAATCTTGAGGAAAAAAAAAAATGGAGCTGGAGGAATCAGGCTCCCTGACTTCAGACTATACACAAAGCCACAGTAATCAAGACAGTATGGTACTGGCACAAAAACAGAAATATAGATCAATGGAACAGGATAGAAAGCCCAGAGATAAACCCACGCACCTACGATCACCTAATCTATGTCAAACGAGGCAAGAATATCAATGGAGCAAAGACAGCCTCTTCAATAAGTGGTGCTGGGAAAACTGGACAGCTACATGTAAAAGAATCAAATTAGAAAACTCCCTAACACAATACACGCAAATAAACTCAAAATGGATTAAGACCTAAATGTAAGGCCAGACACTATAAAACACTTAGAGGAAAACATAAGTAGAACACTCTTTGACATAAATTGCAAGATTTTTTTTGACCCACCTCTTAGAGTAGTAAGAATAAAAACAAAAATAAAACAAATGGGAGCTAATTAAGCTTAAAAGCTTAGCAAATGAAACCATAAACAAGACGAAAAGACAACCGTCAGAATGGGAGAAAATATTTGCAAACGAAGCAACTGACAAAGAATCTCCAAAACACAAAAGCAGCTCATGCAGCTAAATATCAAAAACAAAAAAACCCAGTCAAAAAATGGGCAGGAGACCTAAATAGACATTTCTCCAAAGAAGACATACAGATGGCCAACAAACACATGAAAAGATGCTCAACATCACTAATTATTAGAGAAATGCAAATCATAACTACAATGAGATATCACCTCACAACAGTAGAATGGCTGTCATCACAAAATATACAAACAATAAATGCTGGAGAGGGTGTGGAGAAAAGGAGCCCTCTTGCATTGTTGGTGGGAATGTAAATTGATACAGCCACTATGGAGAGCAGTATGGAGGTTCCTTAAAAAACTAAAAATAGGGGGCCTCCCTGGTGGCGCAGTGGTTGAGAGTCCGCCTGCCGATGCAGGGGATACGGGTTCGTGCCCCGGTCTGGGAGGATCCCATATGCCGCGGAGCGGCTGGGCCCGTGAGCCATGGCCGCTGGGCCTGCGCATCCGGAGCCTGTGCTCCGCAACGGGAGAGGCCACAACAGTGAGAGGCCCGCATACCGCAAAAAGAAAAAAAAAAAAAAACTAAAAATAGGGCTTCCCTGGTGGCACAGTGGTTAAGAATCTGACTGCCAATACAGGGGACACAAGTTTGAGCCCTGGTCTGGGAAGATCCCACATGCCGCGGAGCAACTAAGCCCGTGCACCACAACTACTGAGCCTGTGCTCTAGAGCCCACAAGCCACAACTACTGATCCCTGATGCCACAACTACTGAAGCCTGCACAC
The DNA here is from genome assembly GCF_964341445.2 of Mesoplodon mirus. Taxonomy (NCBI): domain Eukaryota; kingdom Metazoa; phylum Chordata; class Mammalia; order Artiodactyla; family Ziphiidae; genus Mesoplodon; species Mesoplodon mirus. Next base: position 88,418,813 of record NC_138978.1, read on the forward strand.
CTAGAGCCCATGCCAACAAGAGAAGCCACCACAATAAGAAGCCCACGTACTGAGACAAAGAGTAGCCCCTGCTCGCCGCAACTAGAGAAAGCCTGCACGCAGCAACCAAGACCCAACGCAGCCAAAAATAAATAAATAAATAAATTTATTTAAAAAAAAAAAACCAAAAAAACTAAAAATAGAACTACCATGTGACCCAGCAATCCCGCTACTGGGCATATACCCAGAAAAAAAACATAATTCAAAAAGACACATGCACCCCAATGTTCACTGCAGCACAATTTACAATAGCCAGGACATGGAAACAACCTAAATGTCCATCAACAGAGGAATGGATAAAGAAGATGTGGCACATATGTACAATGGAATATTACTCAGCCATAACAAGGAACAAAATTGGGTCATCTGTAGAGACATGGATGGACCTAGAGACTGTCATACAGAGTGAAGTCAGTCACAAAGAGAAAAATAAATATCGTATATAATGCATATATGTGGAATCTGAAAAAATTGGTATAGATGATCTTACTTACAAAGCAGAAATAGAGACACAGACATAGAGAACAAATGTATTGGTACCAAGGCGGGGGTGTGGGATGAACTGGGAGATTGGGATTGACATATATACACTATTGATACTCTGTATAAAATAGATAACTAATGAGAACCTACTGTATAGCACTGTATAACACAACATTGTAAAGCAACTATACTCCAATAAAAATTAAAAAACAAAACAAAACCTTAAATGCCATTTTTTATAACAGAGGGAAAACATACTTGCTAATATACAGAGTTATATACTTAATGAGTATGTTAAAGTATTTCATACAAAGTCATAATCTTCAGTTATGAGCTAGGATACTCCCCACTCCAACCTCTCCCAACACCTATAGGTAAAGCAGCCTCCTGATGACACTATGATCCTCACAACTTCTCTGTGGAGGTGGCCCAGTGTGTGAATCTAAGCCACACCCATTCGCTTAGATGAAGGACACAGCATCCAGACTCTTGAAAGTGTTTATATATACGGGGTGGGGAGAAACCACATGTGGCTCTATTTAGTAAATATAGATAGCATCAACCTGTACCTCCATTGTGTTATTCTATCTAGGCCCTTTCCCAAGTAAAAATGTAAACTGTTTACTTCTTTTTACTTCAAAAAGATTAGAAGGATCTTTTTCATATTAGGTAACATAAATATGTCCCTATTTACTTACTGAAAGTGAAAAAAAATTCTGTGGAACTTTGTAGTTTGTTAAAGCATTTATTTATTATCATACATAATAATAAAATTTTCTATATTCAATATGATTAAATGTAAAAATAACTGGTATATGAATTTCTAGAAATCTTTATGTAATGGATATATTAACAGCTCTCAATATGAAAAAATATGTTTATTTCTCCAAGGTAATCATAAACACATACTGAGATAAATAGACAATTTGAAGGAAGAAAGTGGGCATTTCACTAATCTGACTTCAAAAAAATCCTTGAAATACACAAGAGTACAACATAGAAGGCTATAATGTATTTTCTGAAAGTCATTTAAAAATGTATAATTTTTGTATATCACAGCATTTTATGAAGAAGCTAAAGCATTCATCTTTCAATTTTTTTTTGATAGGTAAGAAGTGGATTTATTTATAGAGAAACGCACTCCACAGGCACAGTGTGGGCCATCTCAGAAGGTGAAAGCAGCCCCAGGGTATGGGGTTGTCAGTTTTTATAGGGGTGGGTAATTTCATAGGCTAATGAGTGGGAGGAGTATTCCAGCTATTTTGGGGAAGGGGTGGCGATTTCTAGAAATTAGGCCACCACCTACTTTTTGACCTTTATGGTCAGTCTTGGAAGTGTCATGGTGCCTGTGGTTGTGTTGTTTAGCTTGCTGATGTGTTACATGAGCATATCCTGAAGCTTACGGTTTAGTGGAAGTCGACTCATCCCACCATCCTGGACCTATTTTGTTCTAATCAGTTTATGTCGTGACCTTGGGTTATGTCATTCTTTTAACCGTTGTGCCCTGCCCCCTTCCCTCCTGGCTTAATAAGGCCTAAGGAATGTTAATTTCAGCTGAGCCATGTAAGATGTATGACATGATTACATTTCCATCTATGAACAATATGCTTTGTTTTACCTTTTTTTTAAGGAATTAATAATTATTGTGTTGGGCATTTACTTAACTGTACTTACCACTCACAGTACATCCCTAATTTCTCCACCAAAAGTGTGTCCTTAATATTCAAAACATCAAAAAAAAATATCCAAAGCACCAAATGATCTTTAGTTTCAAATATCCATCATCTATTAATCGGTTATCAGTTCTAATTTGAACTAGTTGTTCATGAAAACTGCTATCCTACTGAAAATATAATGCCTGTCTTTGCTATCATTCTAGAAATCTTGTATATTAGATTCTCTGCTTCCTGGTGCCCAGAAGGTGAAATTTTTGAGATTCTGCATGTCTGAAGATGTCTTCATTCTGTGATCAGACATGATTGATTGTAGGGTTAGGTACAAAAGTCTAGTTTGGATATCATTTCACTAAGAATTTTAAAGTCATTGTTACATTCTTTTCAATTTCCATTTTTATTTTGCCTGACACCATTCTGATTTCTATTCTACTGTATGTGGTTTGTTTTTGTTTTTCCCTCTCTGGAAGGTTTAGGATCCTATATTTGTTCCCAGTGTTCTAAAATTTCACATTGAAGTAACTTGGTATGTCTTTTACATTCATTGTTTAGGGTACTTTGTGGGACTTTTCAACACATGATATGAGCAATTTCCTTTAATTATTTAAAAAATTCATTGTCTTTATTTTACCAATCTTTTCTTCTGGACCTCTTATTATGGGATGTTGGACCTCACTGATTAATTCTCTAACTTTTCAATTTGTCTTTTCTATTTTCCAAAATCTTGTATTTGTTCTATTTTCTGGAAGATTTTTTTCAATGTTATCTTTTAATTCTTCTATGAAATTTTCAATTTTCTTTTCTATTTTCCAAAATCTTGTATTTGTTCTATTTTCTGGAAGATTTTTTTCAATGTTATCTTTTAATTCTTCTATGAAATTTTCAATTTAGCTACCATATTTTTAAATTCTGAGAATTCTGAGATTTTTGTTTTGTTTTCTGTTTTTATTTCATGGATGCAATACCATTGCTCATAACTCAGAAGATATTAATTAGATTTTTGTTTCAAAGTTTCTTCTGTTCTCTGCATTCTGTTCCTCTCTTATTCCTTTTTTCTGTAAAAATAAGAGTCTTGTCTTATCTCTTTCTTTCATATAAGAGACTTTCCTTGTATTTCCAGTTACCTTATAGTCAGTCATCTTAGACTTTCTTTTATATTTAAAGGAAATTTCAAAAAGATGACTGGAAGCTCTATATGTATGGAAGACATTTGTCCATGGTGACCTTCATTACAGGGTGGACAATTTTTGAGTTCCTCCAAAGTCAGTCCCTCTAGATCTTCATCTGGGGCAGGTCACTCACTCCAGAGGATTCCTTCAATCTCTTTTTTTTTTTTTTTTTTTTGTGGTACGCGGGCCTCTCACTGTTGTGGCCTCTCCCGTTGCACAGCACAGGCTCCGGATGCGCAGGCTCAGCGGCCATGGCTCACGGGCCCAGCTGCTCCGCGGCATGTGGGATCTTCGCGGACCGGAGCACGAACCTGTGTCCCCTGCATCGGCAGGTGGACTCTCAACCACTGTGCCACCAGGGAAGCCCTCCTTCAATCTCTTGCCTGCAGAATATATTTCTAGTTGGCATACTAGGTTTCTAGTAGGTGTGGGTCTTATCAGTTGTTATGTAGACTTACACTTATACCCCATTTTTGCTTGTCATTAATCCACGACTGGTATTTCTGACTCCAGAGCTTTTCCATTTTACTCCTCCAGAGTGTAAATATCTTATCTTCTGTTGGTGTGGGAAAAATTAGTCATCTGGCTGCTTAAATCAGGAGTAGGGTATATGGGTCTAAAGGCCCCTTACATAGTCCTTCAACCCTTATGTAGTTCTTCCTTTTGACAGTCCCACCTGAACTTTGACTTTCTGAGATGTGGGTACCAGCAATTTCTTATTTTTTAATGAACTCATTTTGTATGTCTCTGATTCACTACCCCTACCTGCCCATTGGCAATTCGTTTTCAGATTTCTCCATTGCATTAGTTTTCATGCCTCTGTCCATTCCTCTGGTATTTTATTGACGTCTTTTGTCATTTCTCATATACTCCTATTTTTGAGGCTATTGATTACTTCTTGTGTTTCCTTTTTTCCACAGTCCTCAGAAAACTTGATTAAAAGGAACAAAAAGCTCATCTCGTTGTGGCTTCTTCTTTGTCTTTGGGTGTAGAATATCTTTTTTGCTAGGCTTGAGCCTTTTGTGTCGATGGTTTTTCAGCAGTTAGTTGTGATTTTGGTGTTTTTGTGAGAGGGTATGAGCTCAAGTCGTCCTCTGCCATCTTGTCTCTGGGCAAATTCATGTCTTGCTGAGCACTCCTACGGCAGTTAAACTCCAGGGGGTCACCAGCTGGGTTCATCTGTCCAGGATTAAACCTGTCTCCACCGATATGTTACAGGAACCTGAAGACTCACATTCCAGCCATTACTGTGAATCCACCCCTTCCTCTGAGTTTCCACAGGATCCCTCTTCTTTCAATATTGAAAATATTGTTAGGGAGGTAAGAAAAAACTGTCTTATCAACCATCATCATCATCTCACTAGTAAATGAAAACAATAAGGCTAAGAGAAACAAAGGGGCTGGATACAAGTCAAATCACATGCCTGAAATCTCATGCTAAAGCATATTACTCATCTTAAAAGCATACAACATTAGAATTCTTTCACTTTTATTTAAATTCAAAATCACTTCATTAAAAATACTTGCTACATAAGATATTTATATCCCAAGAGTATCATTTTGTATGATTAATTTCTATCACCTTTGGGGAGGGAAGTCTACATAACGTAATGACTTTTACGTTTACTTGGTAGCTCTAGCTATGGGCCATTTTTATATTAATCTGATTTAATGGGATCTAGTTTAGGTTAATTAATCCTCAGAGATATAAATTCCTTAATAAAGCAGTCAGCAGTATTTTAAAATATTAGCCAAAACATTCATAAATCGTGTTAAACAATGCATTAGCAAGACCAAAATACCTCACTTTCTGCTCCTATCTGTAGCTTTCAAAGCTTAACTCCCTGCTTCCCCACCTTCCCAAATGCCCCCTTTTTATCGAATGATAAATATACCTTCACATTCCACTCCTCTATCAACTAGAAAATGATTAGATATAATTTACATGTATCAAATGACTGAAATTCATTTATACTATAACTATACTTGCATATTAAGTCAGCTAATGGTGAAATGGAAGGTTTAACCCTCTATTTAAGACTGAGACACCATCAATCATATAGAGAGATTTTCTTTCTGGGAGGCAAAAACAGGAAGTCTGAAATCATGCATTATCTAAAGGTTAACATGATGTAGTCCTTTCAGGGTAACTACTGGAGGTGGAGGTGAACATCCCTTGTCATTCTGCCCTCCACTAACATAGACTGCTAAAAACCCAACCCTCTTCTGCCTCTCTTTCCTTTTCTTCTCTTGCCTATTTTAAAACACAGCAACTAAACATACCTGTATTGATTCAAAAAATAGGCCATTAGAGGCCAATAACATTGAACACAGTACAACACTTCTTCCATTTCTTACTCTCTTTTGAGCCATATTTGTATTCTTACTTATTTAATGGCTTTTTGATACTATAATCCTACCCTTAACCGACAGCTCCCAAGTTCTTTAATATTTCAACTAGGGACTTCCCTGGCAGTCCAGTGGTTAAGACTCCAGGCTTCCACTGCAGGGGATATGGGTTCCACCCCTGGTTGTGGCACTAAGATCCCACATGCTACGTGGTGTGGCAAAAAAAAAAAAAAAAAAAAAAATTCAACTACCTCTGGAAATTAAGATTTTGATTTTTTTTTTCTTTGCGGTACACGGGCCTCTCACTGTTGTGGCCTCTTCCGTTGCGGAGCACAGGTTCCGGACACGCAGGCTCAGCGGCCATGGCTCACGGGCCCAGCCACTCCGCGGCATGTGGGATCTTCCCAGACCTGGGCACGAACCCGTGTCCCCTGCATCGGCAGGCAGACTCTCAACCACTGCACCACCAGGGAAGCCTAAGATTTTGATTTTTTAAAAGTATACCTTTGGGGACTTCCCTGGTGGTGCAGTGGTTAAGAATCTGCCTGCCATGCAGGGGACAAGGGTTCAATCCCTGGTACAGGAAGATCCCACATGCCACAGAGCAACTAAGCCCATGGCACCACAACTACTGAGCTTGCGCTCTAGGGCCTGAGAGCCACAACTACTGAGCCTTCGTGCCACAACTACTGAAGCCCGTGCGCCTAAAGCCCGTGCTCCATAACAAGAGAAGCCACCACAATGAGAACCCTGTGCACCGCAATGAAGAGTAGCCCTTGCTGGCAGTAACTAGAGAAAGCCCGTGCGCAGCAATGAAGACTCAATGCAGCCATAAATAAATAAATAAATAAAATTTATTAAAAACAAATAAAAAAATAAAAGTACACTTTTGGAATTTAGCCCCTTCATCAATGAGGGTATTATGCTACTGAAATCTAGCTTTTTTGTTTGTAGACACCCAAGAGAATTTTGAAAACTATACACTGTCCCCCACCCCTGGCACATTTTAAAATTGACATCTAAAATTTTTCACCATAAGTTTATATAGTTACAAAGGAGTAATTGCTAACATATTGTAAGTATTGATACTTTAAAATAAGGCTATTATGTTACCTTAAATGTATCAAATGAAATTTAAACCCTATAGCAATTTGATAGCGTCAGTATCCACTTCAAAAAACTGATAAACTACTGGCCCAGAATGGTCAGAAATTTTCGGTATCTTATTTTCCTTCTTGAACTTATTTCCCTTTCTACTTTCACCACAAATTATTTTTAACTTTTAATTTGAAATATTTATAGATTCACAGGAAGGTGCTAAGACGTGCAATGAGTTCCACGTACTCTTCACCCAGCATCCCCAACACTAACATCTTGCATAACTAAAAATGGCAAAACATCAAAATGAAGGAATTGACATTTGTACAACCCAGAGCTTATTCACATTTCACCAGTATGTATGCACTCATTGCATATGCATGCACATGTGTGTAGTGCTATGCAATTTTATCACATGTGTAACTTTGTGTAACCAGTCAAGATACCTAACTGTATCACCACAAGACTCCTTTTACTACCCTTTTATAGCTATAGTCTTCCTCTCTCCCATCCCTTTCCTATCCCCTGGACACCACTAATCTATTCTCCATCCCTGCAATTATATTATTTCAAAAATGTTATGTAAATGGAATCATGCAGTATGTATCCTTTTGAGATTGCCTTTTACTCAGCATAATATCCTCGAGGTTCATCCAAGTAGTTGCATGCATCAATAATTCATTCTTTTTTATTGCTGAGTAATACACTATGGTTTGGACTTAACACAGTTTCTTTAACCATTCATCCACTGAAGGACATCTGGGTTGTTTCCAGTTTTGAGGTATTACAAATAAAGTGGCTATAAACATTCATATATAGGTATGTGTAAACGTAAGTATATTAGTCATCTCAGGATGCCATAGCAAAATACTATAGACTGGATGGCTTAAACAACAGAAATTTATTTTCTCACAGTTCTGGAGGTTGGAGATCCAAGATCAAGATACCATCATGGTCAGGTTCTAGTGAGAGATCTCTTCCTAGCTTGCAGATAATTACCTTCTCACCGTGTCTTCACATGGCAGAGAGAGAGAACAAGCTCTCTGTGTTTATTCTTGTAGGGGCACAATACCAACACAAGGGCTCTGCCTTATCTTCAAATACCACCCGCTGGGGGTTAGGTCTTCAACATATGAATGGGGGTATGCATACAATTTAGTCCATAGCAATAAGTTTTAATTTCTCTGGAGTAAATGCCCAGGAGTTTAATTGCTGAATCATACAGTAGTTGTATGTTTAGTTTTTTAAGAAATTGCCCATCTGTTTTCCAGGGTGGCTGGATCATTTTACATTCCCACCATTAATGTATGAATGATTCCATTTTTCTGAATCCTTGTCAGCATTTGTTATTGCCATATTTCTTACTTTCACCATTCCAATGATATCTCACTGTGTTTTTAATTTGCATTTCCCTAATGGCTAATGAATTGAACTCTTTTTTTTAAAGTAATTAATTTATTTTGGCTGTGCTGGGTCTTAGTTGTGGCACACAGGATCTTCCTTGCAGCATGTTTTTTTTTAGTTGAGGCATGCTGGCTCTTAGTTGCAGCATGCATGTGGGATCTAGTTCCCTGACCAGGGATTGAACCCGGGCCCCCTGCACTGGGAGTGCAGAGTCTTACCCATTGGGCTACCAGGGAAGTCCCAAGTTGAACATCTTTTCGTGTGCTTATTTGCCATCTGTATATCCTCTTCAGTGCAATGTCTGTGCATGTCTTTTTCCTATTTTCTAATTGGACGGGTTTTTTTTAACACTTGAGTTTTAAGAGTTCTTTATGTATTATAATTACTAGTCTTTTGTCAGATATGTGGCTTGAAAATATCTTTTCCCCCTCCCTCCCTCCAAAAAATCTTCTCCTATTCTGTAGCTTGCCTTTTTATCCTCTTAACAAGGTTTTTTTGCAGAGCAAAGATTTTAATTTTGGTGAGTTAAAATTTATCAAATTTTCCTTTTCTGGGACATGCTTTTGGTGTCAAGTCTAAGAAATTTTTGCCTAGTCCTAAGCCCCAAAGCTTTTCTACTTTTTTTTTTCCTAAAAGTGTTATAGTTTTACATTTTCCATTTATATCCATGATCCATTCTGAGTTAATTTTTGTATAAGATTTAGGTCAAGGTTTTTGTTTTTGTTCTTTTTTTTTTTTGGCCAATGGATATCCAATTGCTTCAGCACTTGGATAGCTTTATTAAAAAAGCTATCCCTCAGAAAAAAACGGAGCTGGAGGAATCAGACTCCCTGACTTCAGACTATACTACAAAGCTACAGTAATCAAGAAAATATGGTACTGGCACAAAAACAGAAACACAGATCAATGGAACAAGATAGAAAGCCCAGAGATAAACCCACGCACCTGTGGTCAACTAATCTATGACAAAGGAGGCAAGGATATACAGTGGAGAAAAGACAGTCTCTTCAATAAGTGGTGCTGGGAAAACTGGACAGCTACATGTAAAAGAATGAAATTAGAACACTCCCTAACACCATACACAAAAATAAACTCAAAATGGATTAGAGACCTAAATGTAAGACCGGACACTATAAAACTCTTAGAGGAAAACATAGGAAGAACATTCTTTGACATAAATCACAGCAAGATCTTTTTTGACCCACCTTCTAGAGTAATGGAAATAACAACAAAAATAAACAAATGGGACCTAATGAAACTTAAAAGCTTTTGCACAGCAAAGGAAACTACAAACAAGATGAAAAGACATCCCTCAGAATGGGAGAAAATATTTGCAAATGAATCAACAGACAAAGGATTAATCTCCAAAACATATAAACAGCTCATGCAGCTCAATATTAAAGAAACAAACAACCCAATCCAAAATGGGCAGAAGACCTAAACAGACACTTCTCCAAAGAAGACATACAGATGGCCAAGAAGCACATGAAAAGCTGCTCAGCATCACTAATTATTAGAGAAATGCAAATCAAAACTACAATGAGGTATCACCTCACACTGGTTAGAATGGGCATTATCAGAAAATGCACAAACAACAAATGCTGGAGAGGGTGTGGAGAAAAGGGAAGCCTTCTGCACTGTTGGTGGGAATGTAAATTGATACAGCCACTATGGAGAACAGTATGGAGGTTCCTTAAAAAACTAAAAATAGAATTACCATATGACCCAGCAATCCCACTACTGGGCATATACCCAGAGAAAACCATAATTCAAAAAGACACATGCACCCCAGTGTTCATTGCAGCACTATTTACAATAGCCTGGTCATGGAAGCAACCTAAATGCCCATCAACAGACAAATGGATAAAGAAGATGTGGTACATATATACAATGGAATATTACTCAGCCATAAAAAGGAACGAAATTAGGTCATTTGTTGAGACGTGGATGGATCTAGAGACCGCCATACAGAGTGAAGTAAGTCGGAAAGAGAAAAACAAATATCGTATATTAACGCATGTATGTGGAACCTAGAAAAATGGTACAGATGAACCGGTTTGCAGGGCAGAAGTTGAGACACAGATGTAGAGAACAAACGTATGGACACCAAGGGGGGAAAGCCGTGGGTGGGTGGGGATGGTGGTATGATGAATTGGGCGATTGGGATTGACATGTATAAAATTGATGACTAATAAGAACCTGCTGTATAAAAAAATAAATAAAATTCAAAACTTCAGAAAAAAAAGGGATATCCCTCCTCCATTTAAATTACTTTTAGATCCCTTGTAAAAAATTAATCAGGTATATTAATGTGACTCTATTTCTAGGTTTCCTATTCTATTCCATTGATCCTTGTGTACCCCTCTGTCAGTACCACACCATCTTGATTAATAAAGCTGTATAGTAAGCATTAACATCAGGAAAGGTGATTCTTCCCACACAGTTTTTTTAATGTAATACATTTCATATTTGAAAATCTTTTATTGCCACTCTATTGTATTTTTCCTTAACAAAAATCATCTGTAAATTGAAAATAAATTTCTCTTTATTTTCTGTAATAAAAGACTTCAAGTGTTAAAACAATTTTTTTTCTGATTTGAGTTTTCTTTATAATTAAAGAAAACCACCCAATCAATTAAACATAAATATACTGCAAATTCTTGATTTAAGAAATTTAAATATAAGAAAGAAAACTTTTTAAAAGAGATGGGTGAGATTTTTCTTCTTCAGTTAGTTCACATTTCCTTGCAGTGACTATTATTTATTGCCAGAATGAAACAGGACTCAGTATCAATTCTATCCCTACTTTTTGTTTTCATAACTTTAGGTCAAGAGAAACCTTTTCCACATAAATGAGAAGATGAGAATGGAAGTTTTGTTAGAGCAATTATTTCTCAATTCTTTGAAATCTTTTGACTTACGTGACAAAAAAGTGATCTACCATCAAAATTATACTTAATCAGGGATTTCTGTGGTGGTCCAGTGGTTAAGACCCTGTGCTTTCACTGCAAGGGGCATGGGTTCGATCCCTGGTTGGGGAACTAAGATCCTGCATGCCAGTGGCACAGCCATAAAAATACACACACATACACACACACACACACACACACATATAATCACTTTGCTGTGCACTTGAAACTAACACAACACTGTAAATCAACTATACTCCAATATAAAATAAAAATTAAAAAGTATCAGTTATATACAAATATTAAGCATTTTAAATATCTATATATATGTGTATACTTAATGATCTACTAGTTAACTGGCAAACAACTCAATTAGGTCTTTTAGTTTTGTGAAGGCAAAAAATGGGAAACTATTTGAATTGCAAAAGAAACTGTTATCCAGTCATTCCTTGAGATAGTGTTACTTAGTCATTCACTATCTCAACACAGACACCAATATTTTCAACTGTCCTTTTTTTGGTACCCTGGTGGCTTTTACATCTAGGGACCTTTGTAAGATCTGAGATGGTTGAGCAGTGTGCCTTTCTTCGGTAATAGTGGAAGAAGGGCAACTGTGAAAGAGAAGGTGGGAAAGCAGCCCCTGCACCTCCATCAAAGGCACATTCTCAGGCAGAACAATGTTAGGAAAGGGTACGTGGGGAATTTAAGGATCTACAAATTGGTCCCCTTAAACTATCCATGCCCCCCCATACTCCTTGAAAAGTGTACCCAATTTAAAGATAAAAGCGAATGTGCATCTGCAGCCCATGGTATCAATACAAGCACCGGGGCTATATAAGTGAGCAGTAGGGCTTCCCTGGTGGCACAACGGTTAAGAAACTACCTGCCAATGCAGGGGACACGGGTTCGAGCCCTGGTCCAGGAAGATCCCACATGCCGTGGAACAATGAAGCCCATGCGCCACAACTACTGAGTCTGCGCTGCCCGCGAGTCACAACTACTGAGCCTGCATGTTGCAACTAGTGAAGCCCATGTGCCTAGAGCCCACGCTCCGCAACAAGAGAAGACACTGCAATGAGAAGCCCGCGCACCACAACGAAGAGTAGCCCCCACTTGCCGCACCTAGAGAAAGCCCGCACGCAGCAATGAAGACCCAACGCAGCCAAAAATAAATAAATACGCTTATTAAAAAAAAAAGCATTTACTACACACTTCTTTTTTTTAATATAAATTTATTCATTTTATTTGTTTATTTTTGGCTGCGTTGGGTCTTCATTGCTGCGTGCGGGCTTTCTCTAGGTGTGCAGGCTTCAGTAGTTGTGGTTCGCAGGCTCTAGAGTGCAGGCTCAATAGTTGTGGCACATAGGCTTAGTTGCTCCACGGCATGTGGGATCTTCCTGGACCGGGGCTCGAACCCGTGTCCCCAGCATTGGCAGGCGGATTCTTAACCACCGTGCCCCCAGGGAAGCCCAGTAAATGCTTTTTGATGAGGAAAAGTGCAACAGCAAAATGACAAGCACCAAAATAGCAACACAATATATCAAAGGAAGACTCTACTTGAAAGCTAAGAATCAGACTGAAGCAAGTTAAGTTGTAGCTTAAAGCATAATAATTAAGTCCTTTAAATTCACCAAAGCATTCAGCTATCACAGACTGAAAAGGCTTGTTTATCCTTTCTCTATCCTAGGGGAGTAAATTATCTCATGAGTCTTTCTATTTCACCAAAGTGCTCTTTCAAAGGTGATGAAATGTTTAGGCAATTCATTACCTTAACATGAAAATCTTTTACAGGACAGAAGAATGATCAAAACCAAAAGGGGGGTGGGTAGCACTGACTAAAGAGAAAAGGATATGCTCTCTCAGGGTAATACCAAGTTTCCCGTTCTTGCCTGGCTGGCTTCTGCTTGTTAGTCAGACTGGCATCTGCTTGTTAGTCAGATCTCAGGTTCTCCAGCCAGCCGGCTAACACAGATGTCTTGACACTCACTATCACTTCACCTATTTTAATTATTTGCATTGTGCACATAGCTACCTGATGTTTTTGTTGTGTGGTTATTTTTTAACTTCATTTATTCTCTATCCATCAGTGCCCCTCCCCCAAACAACATGCAAATTCTATGACAGCAAAGAGCTATCAGAGTCACTGCTACAAACCCAGTGCTTACCTGATACATAGCAGGTAATACCCTTGTTGACTATAACCTATAGAAATCAGGAACAAAATTGATGCTAATTTTAAGACTCTAATCTTTAATTGAGTAGTTTTTTCTTGTGTTTTTTTTTTTTTTACTAAAATAAACGGTTGCTATTATACAAGATTTTCTGGAAAAAAATGTGCCATTATATCTTTATCCCTGTGAAGTTATTTACGCCAATTCTCTTGCCTTATTTTACTGAAATAACTTATTAATTATGCAATGCTTAAACAGATATTGCAGCCATGAAGATAAACAGGGTAAATATTCAAATGATAGATAGTTAAAATTCATATCAGGACTTTTAGTTCAAGATGGTAGATTGAGGATATAGGTTTACTACTTAAAGCTTGCAAAACCACACTGAAAGAAGGGAGACAAAAGAAGCAATGAAAGTTTAATATCAAAAGGAAGGGGAAGTAGGGGGGTTCACCAGTGGATGAAAGATCCAACAAATTTCTAGAATTCAAAAAGCAGATTGAATTGTGTTGACGGATGAGATGGGCAAAGAAAGCCACAGCCCAGAATACTCCACAAAGCAACCTAAAGAAGCTGGAAGCCAACTGCTTGTTGGAATGCTAGAAGGAATCTAGAGAGCCAATCTGCCCTGGAACACCTGATGGCTCTGGGCTCTGGGCCAGAGGTATGAGGGAGGGCAGGAGTGAGAAGTGGGGCTGAAGACAGTGGGGATAATTGAAGGTCTGTACCTGGAACTGCGCTGGTTGGCACCTCCATCTGCTTCCCCCACCCCCATGCATATCACAGGCAGCCTGGCATTAACCCACAGTTGAAAAACCAGATAGCTGAAGGAACAAACAACCTGGGGAAAGCCAAGGCTTCTAATGGTAGTACAGTCCGCCCGGGATAAAGCACTCCTCTGACACAGGGCCCCCAGGGCCTGAGCACAGGCTCACCCCAGAGCAAGAAGGCCAGCCAACGCACCCCACCTACACAGAGGGCACAGTCAGCCATCCACTCAGGTGATAGGTCTAGGGGGGAAAGAGACCCACTTTTCAAATAGCAGAGGAAATACACACCAGTTTCTCAGCCCTGCTCTCTAAAATATGAATAGATGACCAAGGCACATGGAAAAATCCAGCAGCATGAAAAAGAAGAGCTAAGAAAAACATATAGAAAAAGAAATCCTGAGGGGAACAAATATAATTAAGGGACATAAGAAAATAAAAAATATTTTTAAAAAAACCTACTATAATCAAAAGATTCCAGAGGGTATTACATGCATATAAACTAGGAATAGGAAACCACACACACAGAAAAGGAACAAAGAACTTGACATAAGTCTTTTAAATTAAATTTAAAAGTCAGAATTTGAAAAGTGATTAGAAAAGGAAAAAAATCAACAGATGAGCTGGAAAATAAAACTGAGAAACTCAGAATGAGAGTGTATGGATAAAAAGATGGAAAATAATAGAGAAACTGTGAGAGATACAAAGAGCCAATCCAAGAGGTACAACATTTGACTAATAAGAGCCCCCCAAAAGAGGAAACAGAAAAAAGAGAATGGAGAAGCTATTAATTAATAGAATTCCCCAGAGTTGAAGAAACACCCAAGTCTTAAGATTGAAAGGGCTGGGGGCTTCCCTGGTGGCGCAGTGGTTAAGAATCCACCTGCCAATGAAGGGGACACGGGTTTGAGCCCTGGTCCAGGAAGATCCCACATGCTGCGGAGCAACTAAGCCCGTGCGCCACAACTACTGAGCCTGCGTGCCGCAGCTAATGAAGCCCATGCACCTAGAGCCCGTGCTCCACAACGAGAGAAGCCGCCACAATGAGAAGCCCATGCACCACAACAGAGTAGCCCCTGCTCGCCGCAACTAGAGAAACCCCATGTGCAGCAACAAAGACCCAACGCAGCTGAAGATAATAAATAAATAAATAAATTTTTTAAAAAAAGATTGAAAGGGCTGAGTGCTCAATACAATCAACTGATAAAAGACCCACATTTATACATTTCCTCATGGAATTCCAAAACAAATATAAAAAGGAGACACTGGGGCTTCCCCGGTGGAGCAAGTGGTTGGGAGTCCGCCTGCCGATGCAGGGGACACGGGTTCGTGCCCCGGTCCGGGAGGATCCCACATGCCACAGAGCGGCTGGGCCCGTGGGCTGTGGCCGCTGGGCCTGTGCGTCTGGAGCCTGTGCTCTGCAACGGGAGGGGCCGCAATGGTGAGAGGCCCGCGTACAGCAAAAAAAAAAAAAAAAAAAAGGAGACACTGAACAGGAAAAACAGGACTGAAAAACACCCACCAAGGACTGACAATCAAACTGGCTTCTTGTCAGCAACAGAGGATGTGAGAAGACAATGTCTTCATGGTTTTAAAGAAAATTATTTTCAGCCCAGAATTCTGCACCCAACCTAACTACAAACAAAGGTACAATAAAGACAGTTTTAGACGTGACTCAGAAAGTTTACTTCCCACACATCCTTTCTAAAGAACTTATTTCAGGATATACCCCAGTAAAATTATGGCATAAATCAGAATAGTGGAAGACCCAGGATCCTAAGAACAGTGATTCCAACATAGAAGAATAGAGGAAAACCCTTGGAAGACAGCTGTGCAGTAGCCTAGAGAAGCATTTGGTCATGAAGGGGGATTCCACAGAATAAAAAATACAACTGAGAATATGGAAAAAGTGAGGCTATGGTAAAGGCATATTATGCCAAAAAAAACCCCAAAAAACAAAATACAATTAGAAACTCCCTGAAAATTAAAAAGAAAGAAAAAGACAAATGTCACAAAAAAGCTGTATTTCAAGTAAGAAGCACGCTTACATATCCTAATTATAAGGAACTGGAATATGAGAAAAGGGGATGTAGTTGTTATTGATCTTACAGTCTTGAGAGCGAAGGGGTCATGACCCTGGCCCTGGAGAAAATGTAATCCCAGCACACAAATTGGCTCTGCACTAAATATAGAATGATATTTTAGGGGGTACTAAAAATAGAGAGGCCCTTCATCTTAGGCCAGAATTAACTTTGATGTGGTTGGTCTCAAGACATAAATTTCAGGACCCTAAGAGAAAGACTGGCCAAAACTGCTTTACTCTTGTTTTATTTTCTATAATTGTGGCATCAAATGTTAGCCAGTTCCTACCTGCAGTGTTTTCCCCGAAGATGAAAGTTGTTTTCATTATTCAAATGGTCTAGGACTCCAAAACTAGCTCAGTTCACTTGGATTTGAGGGGCAGATAACATAATAAATGTCTGCTTCCTAGAGCTGAGCATAACCAGGTAATCATTCCAAAAAAGACAGTATATTGACTGCTCAGGGGAGAAACTGTGGCTCAGAGTGATCTCAAATCATAACTCTGTTACTTCACTACAGATCCCAAAGGCTAGGCTTTAAATTATGATTCTTTAGTAGGAATATTAAAAGGCAAGCAAGCATGATTTCTAAGCAAAAAGAAACTTTCTATAGGGAATGTGCAAATATCACATGTTCTCTTCCCTATTGGCAAAAATATGGTTTAGCTTCTGGAAAGGGACAAATCCTTGCAGTAATTTGCTTAATAACAAAAGGCATTTGTCCCAGTAATTCTACCCACTTTCCTGACATGGAGAAAATAATTTCATGCTGCAGTCAATGGATCTCAGGTTTACAAGGGAGATTTTTCCTTTATGGAAGAATTAACAAGTCATAATATAATACTGTTTACAGTTTTCACCTTTTAGAGTCAACTTATTTGGAGATTTGGTTATTGTCACAGGACAAAATATAAAAGTTATCAACTTTGACAATGTAAAAGTGTTGCTGGACTTCCCTGGTGGCGCAGTGGTTAAGAATCCGCCTGCCAGTGCAGGCGACACAGGTTTGATCCCTGCTCCGGGAAGATCCCACGTGCTGTGGAGCAACTAAGCCCGTGCGCCACAACTACCGAGCCTGCGCTCTAGAGCCCGCAAGCCACGACTACTGAGCCCACGCACCTAGAGCCCGTGCTCCGCAACAAGAGACGCCACCTCAATGTGAAGCCCACGCACCACAACGAAGAGTAGGTCCTGCTCTCTGCAACTAGAGAAAACCCGCACACAGCAGTGAAGACCCAACACAGCTAAAAAAAAAAAAAAAAAAAAAAAGTGTTGCTGACAGAAACTGGGAAAACCAGATGAAAAACAGAACATGTTCAATGTCCCTTCTTAAAAAGGGGGGGAGTAGACAGACTGACAAAAGTGGATGAAATGAGACAGAGGTGTCATTATCTGAAGTTACTAAGTTAAGCAACAGAAGAAGTAAAATTTAAAACAAACACTGGAAGAGAATGAGATGACCGTAGTGTAAGCAAGCTAAGTACTCCTTAAAAGTAGAAAGTCAATAGATACATCTAAAGTTGATAAATCAAGAAACAGAGGTAAAAGTCTATTATTTAGAGCAGCAGCCCCAAATCATTTTTTATTGTACAATCCTCTCAGGGAAAATATTTTAGAGCACAAATCCCTAACATTTGTATATTTACTTATTTATACTCAATATAAAATCATGATTATATTAACTTATTATTTGTATACTGTGACTCACACAGTAATAGAAATTAAAAGTATATAAGAATAATTTTGAATAGATTTTTATTGTGGGGGGGATGCTTGTTATAGTAAACCGAAAACAAAAAATCATCAGCTATTCGGACAAAAATATTTTAAGATATAAAAAGTATATGAGAATAAATACAATTTCAAATAATTTCTTCCAGTACCCAAATTCAGCATGATATGCACCTCCCAGGGTGTGTGCAGTTCCCTTTAGACACACAGCTCTAGAAGTTAGAGGTTTAGCCACCGGGAAATCCAATAAGATAAGTGATTCAAAGAGGCTACCTTTTGGGAGCAAAGCTGGGGGTAAGGAGAAGTGGAAGGGGAGACTTATGATTTGCATCATAAGCTCACCTATACTATTTTACTTATTGTATATACATTTTCTTTCATATAAGTAATTAGTTAATCTGATCAACTCCATAAAACTCTATGTCTGGATTCAGTCATTCAACAAACATTTATTGAACATCTGCTTTGGGCTAGGCACAGGGGATAAAGAGAGGAAATTGACATCCTGGCTGTCAGGGAGACCACAGTCTGGGGCTCAGAAGAGAGATATGAAAATCACTGATGACAATTCAATATCATAAGTGCTGTAAGAGAAGTGTGTGTCAGATATCATGTACCTACAGGGTGGGGCACAAAAGAGGTACACTAATACCATGTGGGATGTTAGGGAGGAATTGCTGAAAGGTCACTTCCTCTCTGAGTTGAAACCTAAAGGACAAGTAGAAAACTGAGAATAAACCAGGTAAAGAGGGATG
The DNA here is from genome assembly GCF_964341445.2 of Mesoplodon mirus. NCBI lineage: Eukaryota > Metazoa > Chordata > Mammalia > Artiodactyla > Ziphiidae > Mesoplodon > Mesoplodon mirus. The sequence goes on from NC_138978.1 coordinate 88,437,445, forward strand.
CAGGGAAATGGGGGAAGGGCATTCTAGGGCAAAGAGGAAATGGTGGGGTAGACAGGTTGACATGTGAGAGAGAAGCACAGTGTGTTGGGAAACTGGAAGGTTTTCAGAATTGCTAGAGCAAACAGTGCATGAGATGGTAGAGGCAGGAATGAAACACCAAGATAGGAAGGGACCAGAAACAAAGAGCCATGCTCAGAACTCTGCTTAGTCTACTGAAGGCAATGGTAAGCCACTGAAGGATTTCACTGGTAGGGAGGGAGATTAGATCAGACTGGCATTTTGGGAAAGACTGCTCTGGAAGTAATGTGGAAGGTGGATCTGAAAGGGGTAAATGAGGAAGGGCCTTCTGGAGGCTATTACAATGTGGGCCTAATGAGACAAAAGGAGAGAATCCCGGTACCAGCAGGAGACAAACGGCCAACAGGTACATGAAAAGGTGATCACTATCACTAATCATCAGAGAAATGCAAATCAAAATCACAATGAGCTATCACTTCACACCTGTTAGAATGGCTATATCAAAAAGACAAGAGACAACTATGTTGGCCACGATGTGGAGAAAAGGGAACCCTTGTGCACTACTGGTAGGAATTTAAGTTGGTTCAGCCACTATGAAAACAGTATGGAGATTCTGCAAAGAATAAAAAATAGAACTACCATATGAACCAGCATTCCTACTTCTGGGTATATAACCAAAGGAAATGAAAATAGGATCTCAAAGAGATAGCTGCATTCCCATGGTCACTGCAGCATTATTCACAATAGCCAAGACATGGAAACAACCTAAGAGTCCAAAGTGTCCACTGGAAGATGAATGGATAAAGAAAATGTGGCATATACATACACCATGGAATACTACTCAGCCATGAGGAAGGAGGAAATACTACCACTTGCAACAGAATAGATGGACCTTGAAGGCATTATGCTAAGTGAAATAAGCCAGACAGAAAGAAAAATATTACATGGTATATCAGTTATATGCAGAATCTAAAAATTTTTTAGAAAGTCGAAGTCTTAGAGTAGAAAAATGGCTACCAGAGGCTGGGAGGTGGGGAAAATAGGGAAAGGCCAATAAAAGGCCAGTAAAACCTTACAGCTGCACAATGAATAAGGTCTGAGGATCTAATGTAAAACATGGTGACTATAGTTGATAACACTGTGGGGTTTTTTTTAAAGATGATGCAATCAAAAGTTATTTAGGAGATGCACTAGTGGAATTGCTGAGGGATTAAACATGAGGGTAAGGAAACAGGGAGAGTCTAGAAGGACTTGGGTATATTTACCTCTTGAGTAACTGGAGAGTATCACTAACTGAAATAGGGAAAGAAGCAATTTGGGGGCAGGACTTTAGCTTTGGACATGTTGAATATGAAGTGCTATCTAGAGGTAGATATCAAATAAGCAACTAGATGCAAATCTGAAGTTCTGGGTGGGGAGGTTTGGGCTGGTGATACAGAGTTGAGACCCATTAGTATTTGGGTTGTAGTGTAAGCCATGTGAAGAGATGCAATTACCCAAGGAGACTACAAAGTGAGAAGTAGAGAAGCTTGGAGTCCTGAGGAAAGCAGGGGGCAAAGGAAGATGAGATTGAAAGGAAAGTGTGGAATAAAGGATAGAATAAGAATAAAGGAAGGTCAGAGGGACAAAGAAGTAGTGAGTGAGCAAAGAAGAGTAGCTGAAATGACAGAACATGTGATCCTGACTAAATAGGGAAAAGAGGGAAGCCAGAGGAGGTTGGCAGATTGGAAGAAATGGGGGTGGCAAGAGCCTCAATTATAATGACAATTATGAGGATGATATGATGGTGCTGGTGGTAACAGTAAAGAGTAAGAACGTGAAAGAGACAGCAGTGTGTGCTTAGCGTGAGCTATTGGAGTTCAATATCTCAGAGTCATTACAGAATATTTTTGAATATATGTAAAAATATATGTACTGTACTATATCATTTTGCACATCCTGAGTACTATGCTCAGGATAAAGGACAAGACCAGGGTAATAAACAGGCTCTGCCTTCACTGGATATGAATTTAGTTCTACTGGATCAGGTGTGACTGAAAAATCTTACAAGCTGGCACATTAAAACAAAACCAAGCATTGTCTTCTTTAAGGGGTAAAGAACAACAATGTTAGTTAATTACAGTAATAAACAGAAAGAAATAGGTTACATTTTAAAGAACCTTTTCTTAGAGTTCATAAAGTGATACTTTTCCACTTTTACTTCAGTTGGTACAACGATACAAAAGATTTAAGAATAGTATCTATTGTAAAAACAAGTATCACCACATGTGGTTGTTCAGCAGCTATTTACTTGTATTTTCCTTCCTTTAATAAGCATGCAAGATTCCTCTCATAGTAACTGCTGGAATCATAAATACAATAATAACTCTCTTATAAAATCTCTTCTTTGGCAATATCTTAAAAACCTAATAGTAATGAGGGGAAAACCAAAATATTTTAGGAAATGATTGATTTTGTTAAATTGTCAGAATTTTCAGTTGTATTCTTTCTGGGGGTAGACAGAATTCTAAAGCTGTCTCTCAACATTCCCACTCCCCGGTTATTTAATCAAACACTAATCTAGATGCTGCTGTGAAGAGACTTAAAATAGAGATATTATCTTGGATTATGCAGGTGGACCCAATGTAATCATATGAACCCTTAAAAGCAGAAGAGGAAGGGGCCAGAGAGATGAGGCAGAGAAAGGTAGTAAAAGGCAGCAGAAGAGGAAGTCAGAGACACTGGAAACATTTGAAGGACTCCACCCACTGTTACTGGCTTTGAAGATGGAGAAAAGAAGCCATGAACCCAGAAATGGAGGCAGCCTCTAGAAGCTGAGAACAACCCCCAGCCAACAGCCAGCAAGGAAATGGAGCCTTCAGTCCTACTACAGCATGGAACTGAATTCTGAAAACAATCTGAAAGAGCTTGGAAATCAATTCATTCCCAGAGCTCCAGAAAGAAACTCAACCCTACTGATGCCTTGATTTTCAACCTTGTGAAACCTGGAGCAGAGAACCAGCTGGGCCATACCGTCCTAGGACTTCTAACCTTCAGAAGTGTGAGATACGGGTACAAATAAATGTGTGTTTTCTTAAGCTGCTAAATCTATGGCAATTTGTTATAGGACCACTGGGAAACTAACAATGCTTTCTTTAATCACTGACTTCAGGGCTTCCTTGGTGGCACAGTGGTTAAGAATCTGCCTGCCAATGCAGGGGACACGGGTTCGAGTCTGGTCTGGGAAGATCCCACATGCTGCGTAGCAACTAAGCCCGTGCGCCACAACTACTGAGCCTGTGCTCTAGAGCCCACGAGCCACAACTACTGAAGCCCACGCGCCTAGAGCCCGTGCTCTGCAACAAGAGAAGCCACCGCAATCAGAAGCCCGCACACCGCAACGAAGAGTAGCCCACTCACCACAACTAGAGAAAGCCCGTGCACAGCAACAAAGACCCAACTCAGCCAAAAATAAATAAATAAAATAAACAATAATAAAATTAAAAAAAAATACTGCATGATTCTACTTACATGAGTTATCTAAAGAAGTCAAACACATGGAAACAGAAAGTATAATAGAATGTGGCCACCAGGCTGGTGAGGAGGGGAAAATGAGGAGTTGTTGTGCCATGGGTACAGAGTTTCAGTTCTGCAAGATGAAAAAGTTCTACAGATCTGTTGCCAAAAATGTGCATATATTAACAGTCCTGTACTGTACACTTAAAAATGGTTAAGATGGTAAACTTTATACTGTGTGTTTTGGCCACAATAAAAAACAAAAGAAAAAACATTCCCACAACATCATGATCATACCTAAAAAGATAATTATTTAATTTCATTAAATAGTCATCAAAGAAATCCCTTACTATTTCTAAAGAAAAATTCTTCCACTAATATTTTGGGTTTTTAAAACATGTTCATTTTACAGTATCCTGGTTTTTCTAAACTCATATACTTTCTAGATTAAAGGGTTTTAAAGGAAAATTATTCACAAAATATTTGAAAGTCTAGAAATAGATATGTTAAGAATGTGAGACATTTATCTTTTCAATCAATGTAAAAAGATGATATTTAACAGAATAGTACAGTATTGTTTTTCAAAATAACTTTAAAAAATGAAAACATTAAGATGAAAACCTCTAAAAACAGAAAGCTTCTATAAAGAATACAAAACAACATTAAGATGAAAAACTGAGGCACTGGGAAGATGACAATGAAGAAACCTTTTTACTATATGCTACAGCCTGAAAGTGTGTGAAGATGAAATCTGCCTGAGAATTCACCATTTCTTTTGAGTTTCTAACAGGGGTAGAAAAGCAACTTATGGTAATATCAAAAGGCTGCATTATAATTCTATGCTTGAATTTAAGACATTATGGGATACAGATGCTCCCTGTGTATTCACAAGTCTCAGAAAGCTAATCATCATTCTGGAGATTTAGTTTCAGGCAAAGGCAAAAGTGTAGCTCTGAACAGCAGGTATAATAAACCTATATTATTAAACCATGCTACCTATAGTCCTTCTCCCTTTGGAGAACAGGAAACAACTACTTGCTTTTACTATCCTTAGATTTAGAATAATCCTGTGAGCTGAAAATGAGCAAAAAGCCATATTAATCTTACTACCATATTTGTCAACATTGTCACTATTACCAGCTAATCTGTATCAGTAACCCTATCTGGCACTAAACCTGCAAAATATCCACATGAACTCATAAAGAACCAAACTATCTACAGTAGTCATATTTGAAGACTAGTACTAATGTAAGTCAAAGAGCTAGGCAAGTATCAGAAATGTTAAACAAGTTCCAACACCCTGATTAGAACATGCCATCTATCCATCCATTCATGACAGCCCTACTGAACACATATTGAAAGTGTTAGTCATTTTTAAGAGGATGCCTTAAGAAATCCAGAACTTTTGCAATTTAAAGGACTTGAAAAACCTTCAGAAGTACCCAAGTATCTCAGACTTCAAATTCCATTAGAGTTGCACCAGCTTTTTGTATGTAACAGGGCATGCAGGCAGAATAACTGGAATGGAAAATGTGTCTAATCTAAGTATAGAGAATTAGCTTAAATTGTCTTAACTTTCATTCTTCCAGGACTTAATGATAGTGAGGGGAAGAAGGTATTAAAAAGTAAAACCAATGAATTATAGGGCTTCTGTGTTATCAGTCCCACTCAGACTGAGTAAAGGCCAAACAAAGTGGATCCTAATTTGTAGAAAACGTGATGTTAAAGACAAACACAGGTGTCATTCTGGGTCACCATGCAGGCCACAAGGAGTATCATCACAATGGTGTGTGGAAGAAAAACACTGCCTAAAAATCGTCCAAACTGGTTAACACACCTACAGATTCTGTTCTCATTGGCAGGATTCTACTCCTTTCAATGTGCCACAACATTTAGCTAGTCCAGGAAGTACTATTTCCCAGGTAAGTTTTCAACAAAATAGCTAGGAAGGACAGAACCGCAAGTTAGTGTGCTCTGAGAATACTGCCTGGCCATGAGCTGCTTGTTGCTCAGGTAAATGCCTGTGGGTTATCACTATCCCTCCTGGCTCACAGAGAGGCCGCAAAGGCAAACAGTGTGCCTGCACCAGTCCTCTGGATGAAGTACTCCCTGCACCAAAAAGCTGGCATTGGTGGAATCTACAACAAGAGGCAGAATGAAGGACCACATGAATGGGATAAACTCAGTTTCTTTTCTTTTTTTTTTTTTACAGCTTTATTGAGATATAATTCACAACCGTACAGTTTATTCATTTAAATTATACAATTCAATGGTTCTTAGTGTATTCACAGAGTTGTGCAAAGCATCAATTTTAGAACACTTCCATTACCACAAAAAGAAACCTCATATCCATTTCCCCCCAACCCTCCCAGCCCTAGGCAACAACTAATCTACTTTCTGTCTTTATAGATATGCCTTTTCTGGACACTTCATATAAATGGAACCATAGAATATGTGATCTTTCGTGAGTGGCTTCTTTCATACAGTGTTTTCAAGGTTCAACCATATTATAGCACGTATCAATTCTTCATTCTTCTTTATTGTTGAATAATATTCTACTACATGGACACACCACATCAGTTCTTTTCTTCACAAGAAGTAGAATCTCTTTTGCTATATAAACAAAACTACAAAAAGTACTTAGGTCCCCACATTAGTCCATAAATGCCTATTTAAGCCATATTATAGCTGAAAACTTATCATAATTGCATAATACTACGGTTTCTAGAAACATTATCAATCATCACAGTAATATCTGGATTAAAGAAATATTGAGAACGAAGCTCCTTTATAATTAAGTCAATTGCTTAAAATTTTTTCCCTGTAAATTGCAGTAGGAAGAGGAACTTGCAAGCCCTAAGGCCCGAACACCTCAGGACAAAACTACTTTTTGACTCCACCCACTTGAAGATGAACAGCAAAACGGCAAGTATACAAAGCTGGTGTCTGCAACTTCCCTGTCTTCTTGCTGGGCCCTTCATCTCTTCCCCCTATCTTTGACATTCAATACTCTTCACCCCTCCTTCTAGCTCCAAAGAAAACAAGACCTTTTATATCTGTTGACTAATTACAGCCTCACTTTAAATTAAAATATTACATTTACATGAAAATGTTAATTAAACCAGACATTTTCTAAGACATTCTCCCAAAACCTGAAATGAGAATTAGTTTCCCTGCAAAGAACTTCCAGTAGGAACAAGTTGGTAAGCGGAGAGTTTTTTGTTTTGTTTTTACCAAGAGACCCTCTCAAATCATAGTAAACCCACCCCATGGCAAATTGAATTTAGTCAGTCCTCTCAGGGTAATGCATATCTGGGAGGAGAGTGAGAGAAAATAAGGAACTTATTAATTTTGTTAGGCGTGATAATTGTATTATGTCTAAAGGTATCCTTATCTGTTAGAAATTCATACTAAGGTATTTGGATGATGTGATACCTGAAATTTGCTTCAAAATACTTTAGTTGGAAAGAGGACATGGGGGAGGAGAGATGAAACAAAATACTGATAATTGTTGAGGGTAAGCGATAAGGTACATGAGAGTTCATTATTCTTTTCTGCTTTATGTATGTATAAAAATTTCCATAGTAAAATACTTTTAAAAAGAGAGAAACTGTTCTGTTCCACTCAGGCAGTCTTTCATTCCTTCACTTTTCCTTCATAACACTTACTGTTGTCACTATGTATTTCTTTTTTTAAGTTAATTTTTTTTAACTTATTTATTTATTTATTTTGGGCTGTGTTGGATCTTCGTTGCTGCACGTGGGCTTTCTCTAGTTGCAGTGAGCGGGGGCTACTCTTTGTTGAGGTGCGCAGGCTTCTCATTGCGGTGGCTTCTCTTGTGGAGCACGGGCTCTAGGCGTGCGGGCTTCAGTAGTTTGGCACACAGGCTCACTAGTTGTGGTTTGCAGGCTCTAGAGCGCCGGCTCAGTAGTTGTGGCGCACAGGCTTAGTTGCTCCGCAGCATGTGGGATCTTCCCGGACCAGGGCTCGAACCCGTGTCCCCAGCATTGGCAGGCAGATTCTCAACCAGTGCGCCACCAGGGAAGCCCTAAATTAATTTTTTTAATTAATTTTTTATTGGCGACTAGTTGCTTTACAATGTTGTCTTAGCTTCTACTGCACAGCAAAATGAACCAGCCATACATACACATATATCCCCTCCCTTTTGGATTTCTCTCCCATTTAGGACACCACAATGCATTAAGTAGAGTTCCCTGTGCTATACAGTACGTTCTGCTCAGTTGTCTATTTTATACATAGTATCAATAGTGCATATATGTCATCCCTGTCTCCCAATTCCTCCCACCCCACCCCTTTCCCCCTTGGTATCCAGACATTTGTTATCTACGTCTGTGTCTCTATTTCTGCTTTGCAAATAAGGTCATCTATACCATTTTCCTAGATTCCACATATATGTGTTAAAATACGCTATTTATTTTTCTCTTTCTGACTTACTTCACTTTGTATGACACTCTCTAGGCCCAGCCACGTCTCTACAAATGACCCAATTTCATTCCTTTTTATGGCTGAGTAATATTCCACTGTATATATGTACCACATCTTCTTTATCCATTCCTCTGTTGATGGGCGTTTAGGTTGTTTCCATGTCCTGGCTATTGTAAATAGTGCTGCAATGAACACTGGGGTGCATGTGTCTTTTTGAATTATGGTTTTCTCTGGGTATATGCCCAGTAGTGGAATTTCTGGGTCATATGGTAGTTTTATTTTTAGTTTTTTAAGGAACTTTCATACTGTTCTCCATAGTGGCTGTATCAATTTACATTCCCACCAACACTGAAAGTGGGTTCTCTTTTCTCCATACTCCCTCCAGCATTTATTGTTTGTGGATTTTTTGATGACGGCTATTCTGACCGGTGTGAGGTGATACCTCATGTCACTATATATTTCTAAGATTTTATTAATGTTTGTCTCCCTGACTAGACTTTAAGCTGCATGAGAACCACAAAGGTGTTCTGTTTAGCTCCTTTAGAATCCCTACCACCTCACAGAGTTTCTGGCATGTGAGAAGCATCCAACAAATATTTATTAAGTAAATAATGGAGTCAATAAAATTAAGTCATATCATGCCCCCAGATAAATAAATACTCAATAAATAAGAAGGGGGATGGGAGAAAGTCAGGGACCTTTGGTTGAAGGAATTTAACATATTTACCTATATGTATTTACTATTTAAGTTCATATGCTTTTCTATTAAAAAATGTAGTAAAGGTGTCACAAAATAGATTTAACTTCCTCTAGCTAATCCTCACTACGTTCATGTGATTACTCAGCTAAGAACTACACTCTCCACTTCATGATAGAGAAACTATGGAACTGAAAAGTTGTGAAATTTTTTCAAGGGCATAATGAACCAGATGCACAAATGAACAAAACTCGGCTCTGTCCTTATGCCTCATGCTGTTCCCAAAGGAACATGATTTTATTCTCAAGAAAAAGAAAACAATAAAAATATAAAAATAAGAGCACTGTATAAGTTAATTCAACTTTCAGTGGCCGAGAAACTGAATAGCTAGCTGTATAACAGTCTTAGATGAAAATATTTTATTTTGACTTCACCTAAAACAATTTCAAGGTTGAAGCACCTAATGGTAGAGGAAGTATTAAAAACATAAGGTGAGGCATTTAGGCAATAGAGAACAGAAGAAGGCATGACACGAGTAATTTGAAGGCCTTTTTTAAAAAGCTGGTTAAATTGAAACAGTATGGTGAGGGACAACTAACAAGAAAATTCATAAAGAAATTCATAAAGAGAATAAATACTAATACCAAGACAATGTTAACACCAGCGTACCCGGTTCCCAAGTTTTAAACTTATTTATCTCAAATATAATACTATAATCAATAAAGATTTCTACTTAATCATTATTTTATATAGAAACAGCCTACTAAAATACCACTATGCCCCCAAATGCTTTTGAAATGCTTAAAACCTGAGTTTACCTTAATTTGGTAATAGATAATGATGCACACATTCAGGAAGGCAGAAATACCAAATGTTTCCCATTAACAGATGCATAACTATTTGTAAAACTAATCTTAACTCAGCCAATCTGAAAGCTCTTGTACTATGGTGCCAAAAAAAAAGTCACAACCACACCTGTGGAGAACAGTGAGAACCAAATGAGTCAAAGTCTAAAAGTCTGCCACGAAATCGAAAAAATAAATAAATAAATAGCTACACAGTTTTAGTTAAGAAAAAACATTTAAAATATCTCAATAAACTTATTTTGAGTATAGAGTCTGGAAAGATTTTGTTTTCCTCTTACATAAAGGGTTACAAAGAGGTATCTGGTCTGGGTTGAATTCTAGACTGGGTTGCTCTACTGTCACTCAAGGCACACTTACTACTGGTGGAGCTGCTACAAAGACTCAGAACGTTCCGTTTTACTCCTATACTCTTCATATCATGGGCTGTCAATCATGCTTCCAACTTGCAGTACCTCACTCATTGCAGAGTAATAATTCACACATGCAATTTCCAAACAAAAATGTAAGATTTACTTGCCCCATAACGCTTTCTTCTCAACTTTTAAAATAACTGATAAAAGCACCAGCTGAGCATGAATTCCCATTCTAAAATAATCTATCAATAGCTTTAAGCCTTTTAAGGTAAGCGGTAAAGGAATACTGTCCTCTGAATGCAGACAGCACTGCAGACCCACGCGAGGCATTGATTTGTAGTTGTTTTTCCACTGGGGTGATGGATTTGCGCTCAGCTACTCACGGTGTCTACTAGGTCCCCCTGGTGACCAACAGTACATGAAGACAGTAGTAGGGTTCGAAGACACAGACTGGCAGCGGAACAGAGGGTGGAACGGGAAATCATGAAAAATTAACACGCCAACAGTACACATGACATGACTGAAAATTACGTTTGCATTGTTGGGGTATCTGAGATCGGCCAAGACACTGTCCCCTTCCTTTTAAAACGCAAACATCCATCCGCCTCGCTTGGGCTTCGGAGCCCTACCTCCCATTTAAATCACGGGTGTGACGGAGAGACCAAACCAAGGGGTTCAGCCCGAGGCACATGCCGCTTCTCCAGGGTTTGGGGAAAACACTGACGTGACAAATGACCATAATTTTCTAAAATATGGAGGAATGACACACCACCTTTCCTACCACCTACTGAAGACTCAGGATAGAGTCGAGAACAGCCGCCCTGAGGGGCCCACCACGGAGCGGGGAGGAGAGCACCGGACCAGGGAGAAGACGGCGGCACGTCCCGAGCCCAGACTGCGGAGCCCCGAAAGCGAGGGGCGTAGGGTCTCACCCGGGTCACGTCCCGGGGCAGTCGGGATGCGAGGGGCGCGAGGGCGAGCCCGGGCCGGCCGACATGCTGGGGGCGGCGGGACAGCGGCTGGGGCTGCGGCGCCCGGGCGGCGGGGGAGGGCGCGCCGCCAGGTGCCGGACGGCAGGGGGCAGCGGGGTTCGGGCGGGCGCCGGACCCAGGGAGGGAGGAGGGAGGCGGGCGAGTCCCGCGCAGAGAGAGGGCGCGCGCGGCGGGCTCGCCGCCGGCCTACCTGGAGGTAACAGGGTTTCCTTAGCCAGGCCCCCGGACAGAGACTCCTCGCCATGGTAATCACACATCGCCCCGCCGCGCCGCAGTCAGAGGCGGACCCGAGCGCTGGCGACCCGGCTCCCCGCCTTCCCCCGCCCCCAGCTCGGCCGGGCCCGCCCACTCCTCCGCCCCCGCGGCGGCGCGCGCCGCGCTTCCCCCGGCCCTGCTGCGGTGACTGCAGCCGGCGGCCCGAGGCCCGGCCTCCTTCTTTGCTCGCCGGGCTGCCGCGGCTGTCAGAGCCGCCGCCGTCTCCGGCATAAAGGGGAGTCGCGCCTCGCCTCGGCCGACACAAATCCAACTGCGCCTCGCGCTTAAAGGGGAGGCGTGCGGAGGAGGGGTGGGGCGCCGCGGAAGCGGGGGTGTCGCACGCTCGGCGCCGGGAGGGACTGGTCGGGCGGGTGAGGGCTTGCGCCCCGCGGACGGGAGAACCCAGCGCTCAGACGGCGCCGACCTAAGTGCCTACTGCCAGCTTCCCGCTCCCAGCGCTGCGCGTCCCGCCACCCCGCCCGGAGGGTCTGACGCTCCCTTTGGACTCTGCTCCTTCAGGCCGGACGTGTCTGGGCGGGTTGCGTGGAAATTCAAGGGAAGCTTGGGGCTCCTTCCCGGGGGACCGGCTTTTTCTCCTTGGAGCACGGTGGTCCGTTTGGCCGCGGGAGGCGCCGGCGGGCGCATCCCCTGAGCGAACGCAGACGGCGCTCCCCCTCTGCTGAAGTCAACATGCCCTCCAAATACAGTTCTCTAACGGCCTTCAACTTTTTTCCTGAGTACTTTTTAGAAAGTCTGACCTTTTGGGTTTGTATTGTTTTCAGACAGCTTCAGAGTTTTCCTGGCCCCACCCAGGAACCCTGAGTCAAAAGAAAAAAAGAAAAATATTACTGAATTAAATACAGTACTGAAGACAGGAGACCTGGGACGTGGCATAGCTACTCAGTTAAGGCTACATAACACAGGGTGTGGTGTCTTTCTTTTGACAGTGAAGTCCAAATAAGGGAAAAAACAGCCACCCTAGCGGGAGAGCAGCTGTTGATCCTAGTAGCTTGTAATGGAGGAAGATATGTCTTTGCTTCTTTTTACCCGGTATACCACCTTTTCACGTGACGCCAACAAAGTTTAGGTGGCCACTTAGAACTCATTCGGGCCTGTTGCTCTGACAAGAGGTTTCCCCAGAAGCAAACCTTTACTCACTATTACTGTGGTTTTTACCTAAGCTTTGTTCTAGTGCTTTCCGTTTATGAAGAGATGCTTTCTTGTCCGCCCCTCCCCCAGTCCAAGCACAGACACAGGTTTAAAACCTGTGTGGTATTTTATTACCAAGTGTAAAACTCAGAGGAAAACATAGGAAGAACACTCTTTGACATAAATCACAGCAAGATTTTTTTGATCCACCTCCTAGAGTAATGGAAATGAAAACAAAAATAAATGGGACTTAATGAAACTTAAAAGCTTTTGCACAGCAAAGGAAACCATACAGAAGATGAAAAGACAACCCTCAGAATGGGAGAAAATATTTGCAAACGAATCAGTGGACAAAGGATTAATCTCCAAAATATATAAACAGCTCATGCAGCTCAATATTCAAAAAACAAACAACCCAATCCAAAAATGAGCAGAAGACCTAAATAGACATTTCTCCAAAGAAGACATACAGATGGCCAAGAAGCACATGAAAAGCTGCTCAGCATCACTAATTATTAGAGAAACGCAAATCAAAACTACAATGAGGTATCACCTCACACCAGTTAGAATGGGTATCATCAGAAAACCTACAAACAACAAATGCTAGAGAGGGTGTGGAGAAAAGGGAGCCTTCTTGCACTGTTGGTGGGAATGTAAATTGATACAGCCACTATGGAGAACAGTATGGAGATTCCTTAAAAAACTAAAACTAGAATTACCATATGATCCAGCAATCCCACTACTGGGCATATACCCAGAGAAAACCATAATTCAGAAAGTCACATGCACCCCAGTGCTCATTGCAGCACTATTTAAAATAGCCAAATCATGGAAGCAACCTAAATGCCCATCGACAGGTGAATGGTTAAAGAAGATGTGGTACATATATACAGTGGAATATTACACAGCCATAAAAAGGAACAAAATTGGGTCATTTGTAGAGACGTGGATGGACCTAGAGACTCATACAGAGTGAAGTAAGTCAGAAAGAGAAAAACAAATATCATCTATTAGTGCATATATGAGGAATCTAGAAAAATGGTACAGATGAACCAGTTTGCAAGGCAGATATAGAGACACAGATGTAGAGAACAAACGTATGGACACCAAGGGGGGAAAGCGGCAGGGGGTGTGCTGGTGGTGTGATGAATTGGGCAATTGGGATTGACGTGTATACACTGATGTGTATAAAATAAGTAACTAATAAGAACCTGCTGTATAAAAAATAAAAATTAAATTAAATTTTTAAAAAACCTGTGTGGTATTTTATTGCTGGCAAATAAACCCGTTTTTCATTGATTTTCAGTTTGGGTTAAGAGACTAAGGTAATTTCTAAGTATGATAAGTACTGGTTTAATTTGTTCTTTCATTCATTCAATAAATAAATATTAATTGAGCACCCAGACATTGTTCTAGTTGATTGGTTATATACTTGAGCAAAATACAAAAACCCCAGGGCTTGTGGATATTAACATAAGTATAAGTAATAAATAATAAGTAATAAATGTAATAAACAAGCAAATCAAATAGGATAATAAAGCTGATAGGGGCTATGTAAAAAAGAAAACAAATCAATGGAGATGAGGGAGACTAAAGGTAGAGTTGCTTTGGGGAGAAAGATCGGGAATTCAGTTTTGGACCTTGTTACATTTGAGATATCTATTAGAAATTCAAGTGGAGATCTTGAGTAAGCAGTTGTACATATGAGTCCAGGGTTAAGAAGGGTGGTCCAAGCTAGGGATATATGAGAGATAGCAGCATTTTTTTAAAGATGAGAGTTATGTTTTATTCGGTTCCCTTACTGAGGACTGCAGCCCAGGAGACAGATAGCTCTGAGGAATTGTACCAAAGAGGTAAGGGAGGAGCCCATATATATAGGAGTTTTTGCCAGTTCAGTAGTATGATCTAAAAGTCATCAGAAACTTATATTTGTCAAAAAGTAGAGAGGTGTCAGCATTTAAATGATATTTAAAGCCACAAAACTAGACAAGATCACCAAGGGAGTGAATATAAATAGAAGAGAAGCAAGGAGGAAACCTTGCAACTTCAAGGCAGGAGAGTGGATGAGCCAGCAAAGGAGGCTGAGAAGGAGCAGCCAGTGAAGTAGGTGAGCCAAGAGGGAGGTGCCTGGAAGCCAAGTGAATATAATGTTATCAAGAAAGTGTGAGTGCTCAATATGTGAGTGAGGACTGAGAATTGACTCTTGGATTTGGTGCCATGGAGCCACTGGTAATATTTCAGTGGAGCAAAAGGGGAAAAACTTGATTGGAATGGGTTTAAGAAAAAAATGGGAGGAGAGGAATTGGAGATAGCTAATATTATAGGTAATTCTTTTGAGAAGTTTTCCTGCAAAGGGGAGCCCCAAAGTGGTGGTGGGGAGCCCATTACCATAGTAACTGGTTGTGGAAGTGGAGCCAAAAGTGGGTTGGCCAAAAAATTGGGAGAAATATTTGTTTTTGATGAGAATGATCTAGAAGAGAAGGAAATTTTTACAAAGGGGCAAGAAGAGAGAATTGCTGGAGCAGTGTCCTTGAGAAGGAAAGAGTTTAGAATCTAGCACACAAATGAAAGCATTATCTATAGACAGGAGCACAGTCTGTTCATCTATGGAAACTGGCAGGCAGGTGGTAGAAGTGGCGGTGGGAATCTGTGGAAGTTCTCTTCTGATTGTTTCAGTTTTCTCAGAGACATAGGAAGTCAGGTCATCAGCGGGGAGGACATTCAGAAGAGCAAGGGAAGGTGAGGAGAGAAGCAAAGGTGTGAAATAGTCATCCAGGAGAATGGAAAGATGATAGACTAGGAAAAAAAATATCATATGCTTGCTGAGTGTCATTAAGGGCCCACTTGAGTTCATGGTCATAAATTTAAGTGGGATAAGTCAGTGTGATTGTGCTTTTCTTCCTCCAGCAATAATGGACTGCCAGGAGGCAGGCTCAGAATAGGCTTAGAATTCTATGTAATCAAGTTTTACCAAGGAAATAAGAGCAAGGAGAGAGGACCAAGGAAGTCAAGGATGTAAGTAAGGGAGTGATTATGATTCACCATGGAGTTTAAAATGAGGGAAGAGTAGATATGGAGAGATTAAGGACAGAAAAGGGTGGTAGGATCAGTGAATTGCCAGTCCTCGTGGGGTTGAGGGACTGTAGGAGTCAGAGAACAAGGGGGAATGATCTGAAAAGATAGGTATAACATAAAGGGTCTGGCTCCATTTTTGATACTCAATGATAGCTTTCAAGCCCCACATCTGGGAAAACTGATAAGAAAGCCCAGATGCTTGCTCCTTTGGTGTCAGTGGGAAGTTCAAACTATGCAAGACCCAGTCCATGTGAGGGACCATTCACCCTGGCCCCATCCACCCCCAACCACCATAAACCCTAAGAAAGTCTCCTTTCTCTGCTCCCTCATGCCATATTCAGACCAGTTTGGAGCCTGCCCTGCTCTCCCCAGAAAGCTTCTTCATGTATGTAACAAACTTTTTCATACTCTGAAAAAGTTGGTACATGTGTAGCGTCATCAATCTTGACATCCAAAACAAAATTTAAGTGGAGGAATCTATCTCGCTTCTGCAGAGTGACCACAACAATGTGGTAGTTAGAGTGGGATGCATGAAATTAAGATTATGAAGAAGTGATGAAGTCTAGGGTGGAATCTGAAAATGGCAGTGAATGGCTGAGGAGTGTGGAATACAGTGTCACTAGAAGAGAGTCAAAGGGAGAGTATCATGAAGATTATCTATGTATATATTGAAAACAACAAGATTTAGGACAAGAGAGATGCTGGATAAGATGCCAGTAGTCAAAAGCTAAAGTCCTTGAGAAATAAGGCAGAGTGATCTATGAGCGAGTAGGGGACTACCACAATGAGGAGAGTGATAACATCAGAGGACATGAGTTAAAAAAACAAATACTGGGTGGGGGGAGGAATTAAATAGGAGGTGGGGAGAATAACCTGAGAGAAGCAATGAAGAGCAAAGAGGATCCCTCTCCCACCTCCAAGTCCAGTGGTACAAGGGCTCTGGGAAGGCTGCAGGGACAACAGCATCCACCAGGGGTGAACCAGGTTTGCTTTAGAACAGGAAGGTGAAGGAAATATTCAGAGAAGAGACTGAGGATACAAAGGTTTTTGATGAAGATGGACTGTGAATTCCAGAGGACACAGTGGAAGAGCCTCAGAAATTGGGGAGTGTGGTAAAGGGATTCAAAATAGGTGATGTGGGGCTTCCCTGGTGGCACAGGTTGAGAGTCCACCTGCCGATTCAGGGGACATGGGTTCGTGCCCCGGTCCGGGAGGATCCCACATACTGTGGAGCGGCTAGGCCTGTGAGCCATGGCCGCTGAGCCTGCGCGTCTAGAGCCTGTGCTCCACAACGGGAGAGGCCGTAACAGTGAGAGGCCCGCGTACTGCAAAAAAACAAAAACAAAAACAAAAACAAACAAACAAACAAAAAAACAAAAAATAGGTGATGTGAAGAGCTTTGAGTGAGTTAGGGGGTGGGAGACAAAGAGTGACCCGAGAGTCTGGGATTACTTATGGTAAAGGATATAAACACGGATAACAAGGACAAAGTTTCAACCAAATGAAATGATTGTTCATTTTCCATATAGAGTCAACGAAGATTAAGTGTAGTTAACATTTTCTTATTTGAAAGGGGAAAATTAGTTTAGATCGTTTTCATTTCTCACTTGGGTAGTTTATCTTGTCATCCCATGTAGAAGAGCAGCTACCCCAGGGTCCATCCTGGGAAACTTGTAGATGGGTTTGATGGGCTCTCATACCACTGGACTTGCACTTTTGGCTTTAAATCCATCTATGTAAGTCCCAAGATGGGTCCAAGCAGGTTGACCTGTAGCAAATTTGGATAAGAAACCTTCTACCTCTTGACCTTGCTCTCCTTCCCCCACTCATTACAGTGGCCCTATGAATTCTTGATATCCTATGCTGGACCTACCTTACAAACATTTAAATTTACCTGTTTACCTAGCACCCATTCTTATGGAACTTAAAAGTTTGTTTTTCTAAATAAATCTAGCTAATCTAAAACTAATTGTTGTATAGCTGATCCATATGGTTGTGTTCAGAGGTGCTAATTTGTGGCCTCTTAGTCCTCATGTATAACATAACTTTGGTCTTACAGAGACAAAGGAGCAGCTCCAGTGATTTCAAATATAGGAAAAATCAAGATCAATGGTCTTTGGACTTTTTTGTTTACATATTCCCAAAAGAATTTTGAAAAATACATGCATATCTTCCTCATTTTTATGTCAGTATACGAATTTTTTCTCATAAAATTAAACAATTGTAAAGGAAGTTATTTCCAGCATTATGTTCTAAATATTGGCATTTAAAAATAAATTAGTTACACAATTCTTAAGTATGTCCAGTTGAATATAAATACCATCTTGATTTAATATAATTGAAAGAGTATCACCCATTCGAAGAGTAAATGAAACATTGTTTCTTTAGCTATCAGAAATGTAACAATTGTTCCCTTTTCTTCTTCTTGAACTTTAATAATTCCACTTCCCTTATAGCATTTTTTCCTATTATATACTTTATGCATTCTAATCTATTTTTCAAGCGACCACATTTCTCTGCAATAAAAAAGACGTTTTAATGCCTTTTACTTTCATTTTTTAATTTATTTTAATTTTTGAACATGTAATACTTTCACCTAGTTCAAAAATAAAACCTAAACAAAAACATACATTGAGAAGTCTTATTCCCACACTCTTGCCTTTCTACCTTGTCCCTACCCACATAGATAATCACTTTTTTTTTTTTTTTTTTTTGCGGTACGCGGGCCTCTCACTGTTGTGGCCTCTCCCATTGTGGAGCACAGGCTCCGGACACGCAGGCTCAGCGGCCATGGCTCACGGGCCCAGCCGCTCCGCGGCATGCGAGATCTTCCCGGACCAGGGCACGAACCCGTGTCCCCTGCATCGGCAGACAGACTCTCAACCACTGTGCCACCAGGGAAGCCCGATAATCACTTTTATTAATTTTTATTGTATTCTTCCAGTGTCAGTGTTCCTTTATAAATAGAAGCAAAATTAAATGTATTTTTAAAATTGAATATATATTTCATCCCCCTTTTATTATATAAAAGATGGATTACTTTATTATATATTTTTTTAAACTGCAGAATGACAATCTACTATTTATTTATTTATTTGGCTGTGCCAGGTTTTTTTAAGTTCTGGCATGCGGGAGTTTTAGTTGTGGCATGCAGGATCTAGTTCCCTGACCAGGGATTGAACCTGGGCCCCCTGTATTGGGAGCGTGGAGTCTCAACCACTGGACCACCAAGAAAGTCCCTCTACTAAGTAGTATTACTGAAAATATACTGATTAGACCAATATCAAATCACACTTCTAATAAGAAGTCTTTCTTTCCCTTTTATCTGGATAGTGGGGTTGGATCACAGAACTCAACTTACATTCTTCAAGGACATTTTGGAAACCTAGATGCTTTTAGTTCTTTGAATTCAACTCCAATGAGAGCAGAGGTTGCAAATGGCAGCCCTGGGCAGACACATTTTGTTTGCCTGGTCCAACATTTACAGATCGGGACATTTTACATAAAGCTCCAGATTTTTGACTCTTTTGAAAATCAGATGATCATCTAACCCAGCCTTTCATTCACTCAGCAACAATGAGCTGGCACTGAGTACCACATCCTCCTCCTTGAGGGGGCCCAGGTGCTGCAGTTTGCCACGGTCCCCCTCACTCCTCAATTTTCCAGCCCCCAGAACTTATTTATTTTTCCAGTCTCGTCCCTGTAGGCATTTGACTTTATGACCTCTGAGTTAACCACAGAGTGATTTGGGAAAGTAGACCCAATCAGGAGCATCTTTGACGCTTCAAAATGGGAAACAAGAAAGGAACTAGTGAAGAGTATAAGAGATTAGGCTCTGGATTAATAATGCAATTAAAAAAGAACACATGTTTCACCGGAACTTCCCTAGAGAAAAGAATAGACAAATGAATTACTTACTCACACTGTTTAGCCTGTATCCACTAGATGGCTTAGGGTAGAGGTAGGCAAGGTGGAGACTGAATTTGTACTCCAGGAAAAATGAAGTCTGTTGTGTTTTAGGCATGAGAACATAGATGAAAATGAGAGACAGGGCTCTGTTTTACCTTCTATGAAAAGGCAAATTGGATATTGGAATAAAAAAATACAATGGTTCTCTTATTTTCCACTAACACCACCACCAAGTATTATGAACCTTGTATGTCCAAAATGTTATGAAATGATGTTAAGAGTATGGAACGCAGAAACTTTTTTTTTTAATTTATTTTTGGCTGCGTTGGGTCTTTGTTGCTGCACACAAGGTTTCTCTAGTGGCGGTGGGCAGGGGCTACTCCTCCTTGCGGCATGTGGGCTTCTCATTGCGGTGCCTTCTCTTGTTGCGGAGCACGGGCTCTAGGGCACGCAGGCTTCAGTAGTTGTGGCTCACAGTCTGTAGAGTGCAGGCTCAGTAGTTGTGGCGCATGGGCTTAGTTGCTCCACAGCATGTGGAATCTTCTCAGACCAGGGCTCAAACCCGTGTCCCCTGCATTGGCAGGTGGATTCTTAATCACTGCACTGCCAGGGAAGCTCTGGAACACAGAAGCTTAAGATGAAATAGAGCAAGTATTTTGTGTATCTGGTTTTTATATGGAATGCTTCAGAAAAGAAAAAAGGGAATAAGTAGAATTCTAGTTCATTGTTATGTCTCTAATACCTAGCACAGTACCTGGCATATAGAAGGTAATTCATAAATATTTGTTGAAAGAATGAATAAATAGGAGAATATAAGGTATAAGAATAGAATAGATTTTAAAGAAGTTTTCAACTTGAAAGCAACATTCAGAATCTGAAACAGAATCATTTATTCCATTCCTTATTCTTATCTGTACATTCACTGAGACATTTTGGGGGAATAGTTCCTCAGGAAAAAGAATAGCCTATAGGGGCTTCCCTGGTGGCTCACTGGTTAAGAATCTGCCTGCCAATGCAGGGAACACGGGTTGGAACCCTGGTCTGGGAAGATCCCACATGCCACGGAGCAACTAAGCCCATGTGCCATACTACTGAGCCTGCGCTCTAGAGCCCATGAGTCACAACTATTGAGCTCAGGTGCCACAAATACTGAAGCCCACGCACCTAGAGCCCATGCTCTGCAACAAGAGAAGCCACTGCAATGAGAAGCCTGCGCACCGCAAGGAAGAGTAGCCCGCACTCGCCGCAACTAGAGAAAGCCTGCATGCAGCAACGAAGACCCAACGCATCCAATAATTAATTAATTAATTAATTTTAAAAAAAAGTGCAGAGGAAACAGATATGAGTGGAGGATGGGAGTAGAATGGACTTAAAAAAAAAAGAATAGCCTATAATAATTTGGTGCTAGGATTTTGTCTTACTTGACGCATAATACTAAAATTCTGGAAATTGAAATCCCCCCTAATGAAAAGGTTGCAATAAAAGACCTGTATTGAGAATTTACAATGATTGTAGCAAGTGTGTCAAAAAGATTATATAAAACCTGTCACATGGGAGTTATTGAAGGGATTACCTTATTAGGGTGAACTGTGGTCTTCAGCAGGATATGAACTTGTCCTGAGACTGAGAATATTTTTAGCATCTGGCAGTAGTCTCAGGGTTTCATACAGACAAACTGTTAATGTCATAGTATTCAAACAGCATTCCACAATATGGTTTGACTACCCTCTTAATTTGGTTTATGGGATATGCCATGCTCTCTAAAGGGGAAAATTGCATAGAGACATAATGCAGCAAGAGATGACCTGGTAGCACTGCCAGAACATAGTTCATTGGGTGATTTGTAGTGTTTCTTTCCTTCTGAAGACCAGTCCTAAATATTTCCCAATTCTCTTGAACACAAGAATAACCACCCTAATCCAGGAAACAGCCAATTCACTCAGATGATAGCAGAGCTCTTAGAGGACCCATCTGTTTCCTTGCTGATTACCCCGAGTAAAATCCAGTTATAACCAACCAATCCAGAAAATGTCATAAGGATTCCAGACTTCATGTGGCACATACTCCTTATCTTTTCCTGAGGTTTTTTTACCCCCTTTCTTTTTTTTCTTTTTTTCAGTGTTTCTTATTTCCATGTAATGATTAGGAGCTATCTAGAGACAGATAAACTGTCTGGTTCTGCCACTTTCTAGCCGTGTGACCTCAGGCAAGTTACTTAAAATCTCTATGCTTCAGTTTCATCTTTAGTAATAGGTTAATGAACTTGTGTGAGGATTAAATGAGGTTATATATTATAAAGCTCTTAGCATAATACCTAGCACAGAGTAAGCACTACACACAGAGACGTCTAAAATGCCATGTTGCCAGGAATTCCCTGGCAGTCCAGTGGTTAGGACTTGGCATTTTCTTTGCAGGTTCAATCCCTGGTCAGATCCCTGCAAGCCACACAGTGCAGCCAATAAAATAATAAAATAAAATAAAATAAAATGCTGGAAGTCCATGTAAGATTACTTTTTTTGATGAAAAGAATAAAAGGAGGTTTTTTTTTAAGTTCAAAGGTATACTGAATAAGTAGGTTTGTTTACAACCATTCTTGAAATTTATTATTGAACAACTTCATGGAGAGTCAGCATCTTCAAGAAACTTTCCCAAAAAGCTTTAGGTAAAAACCCATTTTTAGGGGCCTCCCTGGTGGCGCAGTGGTTGAGAGTCCATCTGCCGATGCAGGGGACACGGGTTCGTGCCCCGGTCCGGGAGGATCCCACATGCCGCAGAGCGGCTGGGCCCGTGAGCCATGGCTGCTGAGCCTGCGCGTCCGGAGCCTGTGCTCCGCAACGGGAGAGGCCACAACAGTGAGAGGCCCGTGTACCGCAAAAAAAAAAAAAAAACAAAAACAAAAAAAAAAACCATTTTTGAGTTTTAGGGGAATGAGCTTTTCCACACAAACTAATTTTCTTAGAAAACAAAACTCGTCCCTTAAGTACCAACTCATAAAACTTTAGACCATTGTTACATTAATAGAGATCATTTTGAACTATGTCACCCAAGTCCCTATCTTATTAAACAGATTATAATGAACACAATTTAACAATTTCTTAGTGCTGTAGGATCATACAATACAGAATCACACATCTGGCATCTTGGAAGTAGGCTGGGTATGGCCCTCTAATACCAGAGAGGGGAAGAAAACCAGTCTTGAACATATCCACTGGGATAAGATTAGAACTTGGGAATACTGACATGCCAGCAAGTGTTCAAAGTATTTCTAGGTATCAGGCCATAGTTCACTAAGCGGTTGTCAATGAGAGGTCCAAGGCAGCAGTTGATCACTGAGTCAAGTTGACAGAAAATCAGGCAGTTCAGGGGAAGATAGTATTCTGGGATTCAGACTAGCAGGTTGGAAGTAGTAACTGGAAGATCTGTCTAAAAATTGTCATCTGTGTGAAGAGCAGGTTTCTAAACCTAGAGGTGATTAACTGTGCTGGACAGGCAAATGGAACACAAATTTTGGAATAGGGGTCAAGGCAAAGGTCTAACTATTAGAATAGGGACACATGGAGAGAGGTAAAGTTTAGAATCTTATCTAGATTAAACCAGTGGCAAGGATGACTTGACCCCAGGTCACAGACTGTGGAGGTGGAGTTCGTTAAAAATCTTTCTCAGGTGAAGAGACATTGAGTAATTTCCCCCAGGTTGTACTGTGAGGCTGCACACCTAGAATTTTATCACAGGCTGTCTGATTCCCTACATATTTCTGCTGTTTTGCTCTATTCACTTTATTTTTTTTTATTTTATTTTTTTTGCGGTGCTCTATTCACTTTAAAATAAAATAAAGGTTATACTACTCTGGAAAATACAAAAATAACTGGATTTGTTTTTCTGATTCCAAGGAGAACTACAATTGTACAGTTCTAGAGTCACATCATTTATAAATGTTGAAGGGACAAGAAAAATATGTCCATAAGAAAAGTACACTGTTGGTAAGGAATAGCTTTCTATATATGTACCTTAAAAATTAACTCTCATAGGGCTTCCCTGGTGGCACAGTAGTTGAGAGTCCGCCTGCCGATGCAGGGTACACGGGTTTGTGCCCCGGTCCGGGAAGATCCCACATGCCGCGGAGCTGCTGGGCCCGTGAGCCATGGCCGCTGAGCCTGCGCGTCCGGAGCCTGTGCTCCGCAACGGGAGAAGCCACAACAGTGAGAGGCCCGCGCATCGCAAAAAAAAAAAAAAAAAAAATTAACTCTCATAAATTCCTACAATCTAAAAGTAAATCTTTCAAAAGGAGCCAGTGTATCCCTATGAAAATAGCACGATTCAATTTTACCCATTTAAAATAAATTCACATATTCAAAATTTCATAATAAGCTAAAAGCATATAGTTCAAAGGAACAAAATTTTCTTGATATGAAAAATAGAATATTTTTAAGAATCAATGCTCTGTCTGGTTCTTTAAATTATTCTTAGATAATTATTATTCTGTTATAAGTATTACCAACAATAAATGGCTTTCTCTTAGAATTCAGATTTTTTTAACTTTATAGTCTTTATTATTGCCTTTTGAGATTCAGATCTAAAGAAGGCTAAACAACCTTCCACTCTAATCTTGCATTTCCTCTTTCCAAAAAGGTATTTCCTTGTGATAGCTACATCTCAGGCTCTAAAAATGTCAGTTTTGGGGTTGTGAATAATGATAGCACTTTGCAAAGACAGGTTAAAAAAAAAATCAAACAGGTAAGGAAAGTTGGAAGTGGATGTCTGCCAGGCAGTGGGCCAGCAAGCATGAAAAAGCAGTTTAGAAATACACAAGAACCAAAAAAAAAAAAAAAAAAATCAGTGATCCAGAAGCCAAAGGCAGGCAAAATTCAGAGTGTGCCAGAAACCAGGCAAGTAGACAGCAACCAAGTTGACCAGAAATCCCAAAGGAATGCTTTAGGAGACCAGCAATACCCAAAGCCAGGTAGACAGTTAGGAACCCAGTGAGCAAAAAAGAGGTAAGAGCACTGCCTCTGCAAGAGGTCTGGAGAGCAGAAGTCAAGCACCCAGGCAAGGAAGTCTACAAAGGAAACTTGATTCTCAGGGCAAACCATGTCCAGCTTGGGACTGTCAGGAGAAGTAGAAAAATGGACACCTAGTTGCCCGGGCAATACAGAGTTGGTCCATCCAGAGGAGGTCTTTCCTTTTCCTTGTTAACAAAAGATTTGACTCAACAACTAGCTAGCCTTTTTTTTTTTTTTTTTCACTTTTGGATACTTTAATCCAGATAAGATTTTACAGCACTCTGTTGCTCTCTTCCTAGGTAATGTGACATTCTTAATCGGTTTCCACAGATGCTGTTCTAATTCAACTTGGCAAGAGGTTTACAAGGTCTCAGAACAAGTTGAAAACTGAAAATAGATCCTGCCCATAGACTCAGCATGACTGGAGAGCTTGCTTCTTAATAATCCCACACCAAGTCAGTACTTGTGTCTAAGACATCCTATTCTATCCCAGTGTGGGTCTGATTTTGTTCCAAAGGTTGTTTTCTTATTAAAACAGAAGTATTAACAGATAGTACCATGTTATTTTCTCCCTCTTTACAGAATGCTAATAAAGTTCTACAGATATGAGTCTGGTGACATTTCCCTTCTCTTTATAAAGCATAAGTCTCACAGAACCCACACCCTGTCGAGGCCATCTGGGGAAACAGAATCTCTTATCTCTGTAGGCAGAGGGTTTATCAGTTTCACTTCCTTCTTTTAAGCTGGGGACCATCTCATGTAGTTACATACAGCTGGCCCTCCATACCCGTGGTTTCCACATCCAAAGACTGAACCAACAGCAGATCAAAAATATTTGAAAAAAATTTCAGAAAGTTCCAAAAAGCAAACCTTGAAATTATACTGTGCAGACAACTATTTACATAGCACTTGCATTGTATTATGTATTTTAAGGAATCTAGAGATGATTTAAAGTATATAGGAGGATGTGTGTAGGTTATATGCAAATACTACACCATTTTATATTAGGGACATGAGCATCTGTGAATGTTGGTATCCTCAGGGGTTCTGGAACTAATCTCTGGCAGATACCAAGGTCTACTATACATTGATAAATGACTCTGCTCCTGCCTTACCTGACTAGGTTGATAGGAGAAGTTGAGGGCATTTCCTTAGAAGATAAGATTGCTATTACATTGGGTTCACGGAATGAGGACTGATGGATCCAGTTTTCCCTTTCCCCCTCATCTTCACAGTCACTACAAGGTCTGACAGGGAATTCCAGCCACATTCAGTCTCGTAGAGACCCCAGTGATGACTGTTGTTAATATGGATTTGGATCAGACTACCTGAGTTTGAATCCCAGCTCTATTATTTTCTAGCGATATGACCTTGGGTAAATTATTTCTCTGGTGCCTAGTTTTATCATCACTGAAAGATAAAAAAATGATACTTAAGTCACAGACTTCTGTGAACTAAATAAAATAATATATCTGAAAGTGTTTTGCATACTGCAAGTTTTCTGTGGAGATTAACATAGCACTAAGTTAAAGCCTTTGTACCTGAAGGGGGTAGGGTAGGCACTGATCCCTGTAGGTTATCCATCCAGACCTATTTACATTTGAGACTATTTTTTCACAGTGAATAATTTCATTAAAAAAAAAAACAACACAACTCCCCAAGGGCTCTTTTTCTATAGATGGTTTTCCTCTTGAGTAGATGGAAATTTCCAGTGTGCTGGTCCCTAGATAAAGTTTAGCTTAAATCCCCAATACCAGTAGCTGGATTGGTAGCTCAGCATTTACCATGCACTTAAGGATCAGTTTTACACCCGAGAAAACAGGGTTAGAAAGGTTGGATCATTTACTATAGCTCACAGATTGTCATTATTTAAAATGCTTCAGTGCACTCCACCTGTCTGCTGGCATAGCCTCAGCTAGCACCACTGTCCCTCAGATGTCTGCATTTCACCACACGGCTCCTCTTTCAGTTCCCCCATTGTACTGTGCTCCCTCCTGCCACATGGCTTTTGCACACACTTTTCCTCCTTCCCAAAATGCTTCTTGCTTCTTCCTATCCTCTCCCCAAACTTCTAGATATCCTGCAGATCTCAGTGCAAAGAAGTCTTCCCTACCTCCCAAGACAAGTTCTGATTGCACATCATATGCTCCCAAAGCCTACTTATGGCCTGTAATTACATTTGTGGGATTATTTGACTAGTGCCTGTCTTCACTTCTAGATTATAAACTCTATGAGGGCACAGGCCATGTCTGTTTTTTGTTTACCATTGTATCCACAGAACTTGTGTACCCAGTACATAGTAAAATAGTGATAAATATTTAAATGAATGAACAAACTAACTGGGTCTAGAGTTCAAGTCTTATGACATTTTTCACTAACCCAAAACACAATAGCTTGCTGTAGACAGTATTGACTTTATAAGGTTCTGTGACTCTCATGGTCACTCTAGAGTTGTGACAATAGGGTTTGATGTTAATATTGAGGACACTGGTATTAATATGGTATAATCAGAACCATTGCACAAGACTTTGGGAATCATGTAAGGTTTAGCAAATTATACGGTCTGAAGGTAAAGTGAATCCCTTAGTACACTTTATTTTTTTTAAAAAAAGGATTTGGCATCATTTATAGAAATACATAAAATATAACAATAAAAATCTACTAATATAAATGAGAAAAGGGAGCAAAGGGAAAGTAAAAAGGTAGAAAAATATAACACCTAGGGTTGAAAATAGAATAGAGTAGAATAGAATGGAATAGAATAGAATAGAATAGAATGGAATAGAATACACAGGCACTAAAAATTCATCCATGAACTTCTACATAGATACAGAGAAAAACACAAATTTGGCTCAGAGTTTCCTAATGCCCAAGGGAAAGCAAAGCTACTACAAGATTCACAGTATCCATAAGATAAAAGAGGACAAGATGCTCAGGAAAAAAGGTTGCTTTTCTTATATTGTTGTGATGTCCAGAAAAAGTTCTTAATAACAGTTCTACAGTATTATACCATGGTGACTATAATTTGACTGTTTCTTAAAATACTTCTCAGTGTAGACTCAAGGCAAAATGCCAAATGTAGGTCAGAAAAGGGCCATGTCATGAGGGAGAGGGGTGTTGGGACAATGTGGCCCAAGAAATCTCTCCAAGGATCTGTCCCCAGACCTAACAACATTTAGACTGGCTAGAGAATGGGTCCATTCCCATCAGGCTGTTCTCCCTGAACATGATTTTTACAACTAAACTTTTGTTAATAATTCAACACCAGAAAATTCAAGGTTGTATTTTCTGATAAGAGCCTGAACTGTAGAAGTTCTATGGTATAATTAAACATAACCAGCCTAGAATTGGTACCCTTTATGAAAGGAAAGTAACTAACAAGTATGCATACCTAAATGGAGAGCGACTCAACTTTTTCATGGAGGTAGACAGGAAAATGCAGGGCCACGCTTTTCCTCAGATCATACTTTTGGGGAGTCCTTTTTTTTTTTTGGCCACAGAGTCTTAACCCCTGGACCACGAGGGAAGTCCCTTAGGGCATCCATTTTCATACACACAATAGGCATACAGAATGAATTCTTCGCAGGAAAGAAAAGAGTTTAATTACAAAGTAATAAACACTTGTAAAATATTCACACCACACAGAAAGCCTTCCTACCCCCATCCTCTCTGTTCTCACTGCCTCTGTGTACCCACTATGGATGGTTTCTTGTGTCTCCTTCCAAACATTTATCTATGCACAACGTTAAGGAAATCCCGAAGGATGGGGTGACTTGATACCCCTAACACTATATATCATGATTCTCTTTTTTTCATGGAGAGCAGATGAGATGAATAGGCTGTAACTACTGTCCATTATTCTTAAGCAAGGTACACCAAGACTGTGTGATCCTTCCAAGAAGATAAGACTCATATCTGCAATAAAGGAGAATTTATGGAGCATCCATAAGTACCCTGCTTTACACTTCTTAGTACAGAAAGCATTGCTTGCTTTTTGTGTTTCTACAAAAGACTGAGGAGAAATCTGTCTGTCTCTCAGGGCCTCAAGAAAGGGGTCAAGGTTGGCCATAGCTATGGGCTCACAATTTATGCTCTGAGGAAATTAGTAGAAGGCACCTGAACATCTTCCTGCTTTGGAATATTTGCTCGCTTGGTTTGGAAAAGGTTTGGCAGAGAGAGAGGACATCCCTCTTGCTGTTGATGCTCATTGCCTAGTGAGCAGAGCCAATCCCATTCAGATCATTGAGCAAGCTCACCTTCAGGCAGAAGCGCAGGGGTAGTATGATTGGTATGAGGACAACGCCTGGTCGGACAGCAAAACAACACACACACACACACACACACACACACACACACACACACACACTTCTCCCACAATAAAACAAAACAAACCTATTTTACAACTCTCTCTCTCTCTCTTGCTATTCTTTGATTTTTATCTCATTGCTATTCTTTAAAAAAATGAAAATAGGGTCCTAGAGAGATAAGGAATCCCAAATTTTGACAGGGTCTCTATACATGTATTTTTAAAATAAATGAGATTATATTTTATATACTGTTGTGTAATTTGCTCTTTCCATTTAACTATATCACCTACACGCCAACACCTAAATTCATCCTACTTTCTACAATAGTTTTATGTATATACCATAGGGCCATAGTTATAAAAAACTTTGTTATAAAATTGTTTTAAAATTTACCATCAAGGCTTCCCTGGTGGCGCAGTGGTTAAGAACCCGCCTGCCAAGGCAGGGGACATGGGTTTGAGCCCTGGTCTGGGAAGATCCCACATGCCACGGAGCAACTAAGCCCATGCGCCACAACGACTGAGCCTGCGCTCTAGAGCCCGTGAGCCACAACTACTGAGCCCTCGTGCCACAACTACTGAAGCCTGCGTGCCTAGAGCCCATGCTTCGCAACAAGAGAAGCCACCACAATGAGAAGCCCATGCACTGCAAAGAAGAGTAGCCCCTGCTCACTGCAACCAGAGAAAGACCGCACGCAGCAACGAAGACCCAACGCAGCCAAAAAAAAAAAAGTACCATCATATGAATGTACTGTAATTTATTGAAACTGTTTTTATTAATAAATGTTTTACTTTGTCTCCACTTTCACTTGTTTAAATAATGCTCTGATGAATATCGTTATGCATGGTTTTCTGGAGTGATGTTTCCTGAAAGTAAATTGCTGGTCAAAAGATACATTCATTTTAAATTGTGAACAGTATTGGAAATTTTTTTCCACAAATGTGGTACCAATTTACATTCTCATAAT
The DNA here is from genome assembly GCF_964341445.2 of Mesoplodon mirus. Classification (NCBI taxonomy): domain Eukaryota; kingdom Metazoa; phylum Chordata; class Mammalia; order Artiodactyla; family Ziphiidae; genus Mesoplodon; species Mesoplodon mirus. The sequence goes on from NC_138978.1 coordinate 88,466,974, forward strand.
AGTATATTAAAACGTCTGTTTCCTCATTAAGAGGAATTGAATATTATCCAGTTTTTGAAACTTTGTCAATCTTCTAAGCAAACAAAAATGTATCCTCCTTTTGCTTTAATAATAATTTCCCTAATTAGAAGTGATATTGTGCATTGTTTTATATGTTTACCAGCCGTTTATATTTTTTCTTATGTGAATTGCTTCAAAGGTAGTGTTAATTCTGTAGTGAAACTGGCCCCTTTGGAGGCTACACAAGGGCCAAAACTGGTCCCTTAGCATTATCTTTGGTTAACAATTGAGCTTAGAAGGTATATTGTCTCAGGTAACATAAATGAGGGGTGAGTAATGTAGCCAAGCGAGCCTCAAGTGTAACTGGAGCAGGGATTGAAAATCTTTAGGACCCTTCTTTCAGTCTTCGCTGCCTTCCGCACATTGGCTTTCCTGAGGATGATCCCATGACTTCCAAGGGCTCCCAAGTTTCCATCTTCCATCTTTGTCACTCCCATTGGTCCAGCTTAGGTCATGCATCCATCTCTGTGACCAATGAGCTGTTAAGGTGATTGACAGTCTTTACTAGAACCACACACTTTGTAAGAGAAAAGGAGTTGTCTTCAAAAAAGAAAAGGATATGGCAAAGACTGATTAGATGTCTCTTAATATCCTTATTCTCCCTTTTCCTCTTACACCTGTACACATGGCAGCTCAGAATGAAACAGCGTCTCCTAGTTCTCGTGGCCTGCATGTGGTCATATGACTAGCCATAAGTTCTAGCCAACGGGATGTAAGCAGAAGAGTGTATACACAATTTCTAAGTATCCTAACAGGAGGGGCATACTTCTTTTCTCCTTCCTGCTTCCTGGAAGGGAAATGTTCTGGCTGGACCCGGAGTAGCCAGGATCACAAAATGGAAACTGTAGCAACAAATTAGAAGGAATCTGGGTCCCTGATCGTTATGGAGTCATACCAGTCCTGAACTGCCTAGATTTATGAAAGAGAAGAATAAACCTCTAGAATTTTTAGCTCCTAGCTTTTAAAATTTGCTGTCACTTGCAGCCAAAAATAATATTAACTGATGCAAAATGTAATATTATACTAAAAGGAAAAGTTGCTGGGTTAAAAAGAAAAAGAATGTTTACTGCAAATATTTGGTTAATATGTTTTTCTAAATCTCCCATTAGTTAATCACAAGGCTAACTTCCTCACTTCCCTCAAGTCCTTGCTAAATTATCACTTTTATTAAAAATTTTAAACATTTTTATTCAAGTATAATAGTGTACAGTAAACTGCATATATTTGAAGTGTACAATTTGGTAAGTTTTGATGTATTTATACATACACCTGTGAAGCAATCACCATGATCAAGGTAGGGAATGCATTTATCACCCTCACAAGTTTTCATGTACACCTGTACACCCTCCCTAGGCACTCCCTACCCAGGTAAACCCTGATCTATTTTCTGTCACTATGGATTTGTTTGATTTTCTAGAGTTTTATATAAATGGAATAATACAATATGTACGTTTTTTAGGGGATCTGAATTCCTCCACTCAGCATAATTATGTTGAGATTTATTCATGCTGTTGTGTGTATCGATAGTTCATTGTTTTTTTTTTTTTTTTTTTTTTCTTTCACAGTTACCATTTTATTTTTTTTTTTTATTTTTTATTTTTTATTTTTTTTTTAATTTATTTTATTTTATTTTTTTGCTTTATAACAAATTTAATCAGTTATACATATACATATGTTTCCATATCCCCTCCCTTTTGCGTCTCCCTCCCACCCTCCCTATCCCACCCCTCCAGGCGGTCACAAAGTACCGAGCTGATCTCCCTGTGCTATGCGGCTGCTTCCCACTAGCTATCTACCTCACGTTTGGTAGTGTATATATGTCCATGCCGCTCTTTCACTTTGTCACAGCTTACCCTTCCCCCTCCCCATATCCTCAAGTCCATTCTCTAGTAGGTCTGTGTCTTTATTCCTGTCTTACCCCTATGTTCTTCATGACATTTTTTTTTCTTAAATTCCATATATATGTGTTAGCATACAGTATTTGTCTTTCTCTTTCTGACTTACTTCACTCTGTATGACAGACTCTAGGTCTATCCACCTCATTACAAATAGCTCAATTTCATTTCTTTTTATGGCTGAGTAATATTCCATTGTATATATGTGCCACATCTTCTTTATCCATTCATCCGATGATGGACACTTAGGTTGTTTCCATCTCCGGGCTATTGTAAATAGGGCTGCTATGAGATAGTTCATTGTTTAAAAAGAAACAGACTCACAGATATAAAGAACAAATTAGTGGTTTCCAGTGGGGAGAGGAAAAAGGGGAGAGGGAATGTAGGGGTAGGAGGTTAAGAGGTATAAATTATCATGTATAAAATAAGCTATAAGGATATATTGTACAACACAGGGAATATAGCCATTATTTTATAATAATTATAAATGGAGCATAACTTTTAAAAATTGCGAATCACTGTATTGTACACCCGTAACTCATACAATATTGTTCATCAACTATTCTTAGGAATAGGAATAGGAAATTTAGGAATAGGATAGGAAATTTAAAAAAATACCATCATACTCACCCTCAGCACTTAGCATTCCTGAAGCAGATCAGAATGCTCGAGGCTGGCAAGAAGCCTCTCTGGATTCCAAGTTGCCCCCAAAAGATGCAGTGGCTTGCACATTAAAAAGGTCATCTATGACTCTAAGCCACCCCAGGACTATTTGTTAAGTACTGCTGGGGTAATTTACAAAAATTGAGATTTGACAACTTGAAGAAATAAAGATTTCCACAAATGCCTGATGTACTTATGCAGACAGAAAAAGAAAAAAAAAGTTCATTGATTTTTATTCTGAGTAGCAGGCCATTGCATGGTTATACGACAATTTGTTTATCCATTCCCCCTTCAATAGACATTTGGGCTGCTTCCAGTTTGGGACTATTACAATTAAATCTGCTATGAACGTTCATGTACAGGTATTTGTATAAACATATGCTTACTTTCCTCCTGAGTAAATACTAGAAGTTTGTTGGATCATGGGATAGATGTATATTTAATATTTTAAAAGACTTCCAAACTTGTTGGTATAATTTTAAATTCCCACCAGCAATGTACAAAGTTTCAGTTTTTTCATATCCTTGCCAACACTTTATATTGTCTGTCTTTTTTTATTATGGTGCCTGCATGGTGGTGTCTCATTGTGGTTTAAATTTGCATTTCCCTAGGGACTAATGATGAGCATCTTTTCATGTGTTTATTTGCCATCTATATATCTTCTTTGGTGAAGAAATACAAACTTTTTGCCCATTATTTATTTTATTGGATTGTTTGTCTTATTGAGTTGTAAAAGTTCTTTATATATTCTGAATAAAAGTCATTTATAAGATACATGCTTTGAAAATGTTTTCTCCTAGTCAGTGACTTGCCTTTTCATTCTCTTAGCAATATCCTTTGAAAAGCGGAAGTTTTAAATTTTGATGAAATCAAATTTATCATTTTTCTTTCATGGATTGTGCGTTTTGTCTAAGAAATCTTTACCTAACCTAAGATCACAAAGATGTTATCCTTTTTTTTCCAGAAGTGTTACAGTTTTAGGTTTTACACTTAAGTTATGATCCATCTAAGTTAATTTTTGCAGATGGTATGAGTTGTGGATTGAAGTTCATTGTTTTGCATTAGAATATACAATTGTTCCAATTCCATTTGTTGAAAAAAACTACTCCTGTTCCACTGAGTCTACTTTGTACATTTGTTGAGTCTTTTCCTCACTCTCTATCTATTGTTTTGATCTATGTCTACCTTTACACTAATACCACACTATCTTGAATAGTATAGCTTTATAATAAGTCTTGAAATCAGATAGTGTTTGCCTTCCAACTTTGTTCTTTTTTTCTCTTTTCAAAATATTTTGCCTATTTTTTATACTTTTTTTTTTTTACTTTTGACTTTTTTTTTGACTTCTGCAAATCCACATAAATTTCAGAGTTAGCTTGTCAATTTCTATGAAAAAGCCTACTGAGATTTTGTTTGGAATTGCATTGAATCTATAGAAGAAATTGGGAAGAACTGACATTTTAACAATATTTTGTCTTCTGACCCATGTACAAGGTATAGCTTTCCATTTATTTAGTTATTTTTTCATTTCTCTCAACAGTGTTTTATAGTTTTCAGTGTACAGGTCTTTCACATCTTATGTCAGATTTATCCCTAAGTATTTCATATTTTTTGACATATTTTCAATTGTAAATGATATTTAAAAATTTTAATGTCTAATTGTTTGTTGCAAATATATAGGCATATAGTCAATTTTTGTATGTTAATCTTGTATCCTGAGACCTTGCTAAACTCATTTATTAGCCCTAGTAGATTTTTGGAGAGTCTGCTAGATTTTGTACATACATAATTATTTTATCTGTGAATAAAGATAATTTTACTCTTTCTTTCAGATCTGGGTTTTTCCCCCTTGACTTACTTCTCTGCTTAGACCCTCTAGGATGAATCTGAATAGAAGTGGTGAGAATGAACATCATTGGCTTTTTTCTAATCTTAGGTGGAAAGAATCCTATCTTTCACTATTAAGTATGATGTTACCTATAGGTTTTTGATGTATGCCATTATCAAGCTGATGAAGTTCCTTTCTAATCTTAGTTCATTGAGAGTTTTTATTGGCAAAGGATGCTGGATTTTGTTGAATGTTTTCTCTCCATCTATTGAGATGGTCATGTGACTTTTTTTCCAGTTTGTTAATATGGTGTGTTACACTGATTGACTTTCAAATGTTAAACTGACCTTGCATTCCTGGGATAAGCCCTATTTGGCTATGATGTATTATTTCTTTTATATATTGTTGAATTTGACTTGTTAAAATATTTTTAGAATTTTTGCACTATGTTCATATGGCATATTGGTCTATATATAGTTTCCTTGTAATGTCTGTGTCTGATTTTGGTATCAGGATAATATGGGTCTTATAGATTAAGTTAGGGGGGGCTTCCCTGGTGGCGCAGTGGTTGAGAGTCCGCCTGCCGATGCAGGGGACATGGGTTCGTGCCCCGGTCCGGGAGGATCCCACATGCCGCGGAGCGGCTGGGCCCGTGAGCCATGGCCGCTGGGCCTGGTGTCCGGAGCCTGTGCTCCGCAATGGGAGAGGCCACAACAGTGAGAGGCCCGCGTACAGCAAAAAAAAAAAAAAAAAAAAAAAAAAAGTTAGGGGAAAACCCCTACTTTTCAATTTTCTGAGAGAGTTTGTGCAGAATTGGTATTGTTTCTTCCTTCAATGTTGTTTAGAATTTAACAGTGAAACAATCTGGGCCTGGAGTTTTCTTCCTCTTCCAAAAAATCATTCATTCATTTTTAAAAATTTTAAAAGAAAGGCAGACTGCCACATTCAGTGCCTTTTTTGGATGTGTTTAGCATCTTAGAAACTCAACTGCTTATATCCTCCTATGAATGGACCATGAGGACTTGTGGAGTTTTCTTTGTAGGAAGGTTTTCAACCACAGATTTAATTCTTTAATTGATATAGAGCTATTCAAGTTCCTTATTTCTTCTTGAGTAAATTTTAATAGCTTGTGTCTTTCAAAGAATTTGATAGTTTATCTATGCTGTTGAATTTATAGGTACAAAGTTATTGATAATATTATCTTTTTAATAGCTGTAGCATCTTTAGTGATGTCACCATTCTCATTCTTGATATTGGTAATTTGTATATTCTCTGTTTTTCTCTGACAAACCTGGCTATAGATTTATTAATTTATCAATTTTATTGATCTCCTCAATTAGCTTTTGGTTTTATTGATTTTTTCTTTATTTTTTTGATTTAACTTAAACATTTTTATCTCTATTTTTTCCTTTCTGTTTACTCTGGGTTTAATTTGTTCTTTTTTTTTTCCTGTGCTATCATTGGATTTATTTTATTTTATATATTTTTTGGAGTATAGTTGATTTACAATGTTGTGTTATAATTTGCTCTTCTTAAGACAGTTTCTTAAATTTCAAAGGTAGTTTGTCAGGGCTTCCCTGGTGGCGCAGTGGTTGAGAGTCTGCCTGCTGATGCTGGGGACACGGGTTCGTGCCCCCGTCCGGGAGGATCCCACATGCTGCCGAGCAACTGAGCCTGTGAGCCATGGCCCCTGAGCCTGAGCGTCCAGAGCCTGTGCTCCAAAAAGGGGGAGGGGCCACAGGGGCCACAGGGGTCACAGTGGTGAGAGGCCGGCGTACCGCAAAAAAAAAAAAAAAAAAAAAAAAAGTAGTTTGTCTGTTTTGTTGTTGTTGTTGTTGTGGTTTCTGGCAGGATAAGAAATCTACTTCCTGTATCCCATCATGCCTGGAAACAGAAGTTAGAGTTAATTAATAGGAATTAGCTCTTCATCAAAATTTATTGATCATAGAACCCAGATTTTCCTTCTATATACTTTTTAGATCTAGTGATTCTCCAGATCTGTCATTTGATACCAGTACTGCTGAATAGGCATCAGACTCCTATAAATGGTTTTTTTTTAATTTGTTTTTCATTTGCTTCTCTGAACAAAATTAGAATTAATGGTTCTTTCTGAGTGAAAAACTGCTCCTTTTTATGTTCTATGGCCTTTCTTTGTATTTTGTGATCTTAGGTGTTAGCATATTTCTGGGGTTTGAGGAAAATAACAGCATGCTTGGCAGTCTAAGTGAATAAATTATGCTTTTTAAAATTTCAAGGATCTAATGATACACCAGGGTTTATCCATGTGTGCTCAAGAGGAGTAAGTGATGACTTCCATGGTTCAGTGAGATAATAAATGATGGTATCTAGGGTTCTGAATGCCCAGTTTTGGCTGAACTGTGCAAGTTGGCAACATTCCCTACGGACAGCCTTAGGATTCAGAGGAAACTAATGGGATTGATGGATCTTGCTACATCTGGAAGTTTTTCTAAAGTTTGACTCTGTGGTGGTTTTAAAATATGTCCACAAATTCTGTGATACTCTCCCCTACAAGAGTCTTTCTTTCTCTTAAGTGTTGCCTGGACTTAATGAATTACTTCTTAACATATTGAATATGACATAATTGACGTGTCAATTCCAAGACTAGACCATAAAAGACAATGCAATTGCAGCTTCTAAGTTAGTATCTCTTGGATCACTCATTCTAGGGGAAACCAGCTACCATGTTGTGTGGAAAGCTCTGTTCTACAAGAAACTGAACCAACAGCCATGTGAGTGAGCCATCTTGGAAGCAGATCTTCAGCTCCATAAGGCTTCAAACAACATCTTTACTACAACATCATAAGAGATGCTAAGCCAGATCCACCCTGCTAAGCTGTTCCTGGATTCTGACCTTTGGAAACTGTGTAAAATAATAAATGTTGCTTTAACTGCTAATTTGGGGGCGATTTATCATGCAGCAATAGATAACTAATACAGATTCACTGTGAAATAGTTTCTGAGACTTGAGGTAAATAATAGTGGGTTTCTAGAACTCAGAAGGTACCAAGGTAAATTTTTTTGCTGCATGCTCTAAGGAGCTCTCAGAACATTGATGGAAAAATAACAATGATGGGTTCAGAGGGTCCAGGGGAAATGGGAGACAAATGCATCAGCAATGCAGATTTCTGTGGAAAGTGATTCTCAGGTTCTAGGAAAGTGCTGGAGGTTTTATAGAGTAAAAAAAGAGCCACACAGATTTTAGAGAGTTCAAGAGATAAAAGGCAAAGATTCTGGAGCTCAGAAGGTAAAGGACTATTTTCTGGTGCAATGAAAAAAAGAGGAGCTTCTTTTACTTTCCCCCTTTTTAATTTAACACTATCACATTCAGAATCTGTAGAAAATATAGATAAGCAAAAAGAAGAAAATATAAATCACCATATAGAAAAAACCACTGTTAGCATTTTTGGTTTGTTACTCTAACAAATAAATAAATACAGACAAAGCAGACAGACAGACAGTTTATACTTCAGCTGGCCCTTTAGAAGGTCACTTTGGCATTCTATGAGCCTGGCTGCATCTGGATGATGTGGCATGTGATATGATGAGTAGACTACATGGTAATAGGTCCATGGAATGGACCATAGAATACATAGATCCATAGAATACATAGGTTCATACATAGGACCATAGAATATATAGGTCCATACCTGCACCTTTGCTCTAAATCAGGTCACCTGATCAGATATTATACTGTGTGGGATGCTATGCCCGTGGCTCAAGCATTTCAAAAGCCCCTGGATAGTAGTCCTGGCTGAGGCTCTGTGGGTAGGAAAGGAAAACTCATGCCTGGAATAGGTATTATCTTTGTAAGAGGGAGTCACTAGCTCTTTTAGAATAGGAGAGCTCCAATGCCCAGGATGATTTCTTTGAGGAATAATGTTATATTGGGAGCTTAACGTTGGTCTCTGTTGCTGACACGTTAGACATTCAGAGGCAGCAGTATTGTTAACTATGAGTCCATGCTGTTGGGACCACATGTAGCCTCCATCTCTGCCACATGATCATGCCATTTATATGTCAATCATGTCAGCTCTGGGACTGCTGATGATGATGTCTGGTTAATATCATTTAGCTGAGCTATTTTGTCTACTTGGTTGTTTAGTGTCTGGTGCATGTTTCCTGGTGGGTGTTAACATGTGATACAAATATCTTCACACTTGTACCTCCTCTCACATTTTCATACACATTCCTCTACCCAGACCCCTTTGTCCGTGCTCTTCCAATTTTTTTTTTTCCAGGCCTCCAAACAAACAGCCAAGCCATTGCCCACAACTCAGGAATCTATATGTATTCTTACCTCAGGCCATTTCTCTTTCCACCAAAGCAGATGAACAGGTTCTCTGCTAACTCTGTCATTTGGGAAAATTTGCCCTCTCCACTGTCTTCCAAGACCAACTCTGAATGTGGCTATGAGGCAGTCATCCATTTTTAGCCTGTAGGTACTTAGAGCTGACCCATCTATAAACCAGTCTTCAGCTTTTCTCACTGCTTTACCTGGTCATATGGGGCCCTTCACTAGGCCATGGGTACAAGCCATGGGAGGAGAACTAGCAGAACTATGATGGGTGACATGAGAGTCTGAGATATTTGCTCATACAGCTTACTTATGCCCTCTGGCCCTGTTTGAACTTGATCCTGGATATCCTATTTCCATCTTATAAAGGATTGTTACTGAGCCCCTCCAACTTTTTGACTTGGTGTAATTGACAGAACACAGCTTATAAGAGGAAATTCTGAATGCATGGGTCATTTGATGTTCCATCATCAAGCGTTCTGCCTTTACCCCTCTGTCACTTGCCAAGACCTGTTTTTCAAATCATATGTAAAAATAATAATAATAATAATAATAATATGTAATTCTCTGATGTGGATGGTATGACCTTTCTCCAAAATCTCAGGGGCCAACCTTATGGAGTTCTCCATAAGCTCTTACTGCATTTTTTGCCACCACTGATACCTCTAACACCAAAGGGCCTGCTGGATCATATGGCCCAAGTGGCAGGGCTGACTGCTCCACATTTTGGACCTGCTAGCGTATCTTTTCCTGCTTTGAGCCCCCTCAAAGCTGACATCCCTCCATGTCACCCAGTATAAGAGCAGGAGCAATATTCTTTTTTTTTTTTTTTTTTTTTTTTCTTTTTGCGGTATGCGGGCCTCTCACTGTTGTGGCCTCTCCCGTTGCGGAGCACAGGCTCCGGACGCGCCGGCCCAGCGGCCGTGGCTCACGGGCCCAGCCGCTCCGCGGCATATGGGATCCTCCCAGACCGGGGCACGAACCCGTATCCCCTGCATCGGCAGGCGGACTCTCAACCACTGCGCCACCAGGGAGGCCCAGGAGCAATATTCTTAAGTGTGGAATATGTTGTCTCCAGAACCCAAAGACACTCCCAGTTTCTTTGTTTCTCTCTTCATGGTGAGGGTGAAAGATGTTACAATTTGTATTTTACTTTGAAGAGATTATTCTGGCAAGCCTCTGACCACTGGGCTCCTAAAAACCATACTGAATTGGCTGGTCTCTGAATCTTGATGGAGTTTCTCTCCCAATTCTGGAATGTATGTGTCTTACGAAGGTATCCAGCCACCTCTACCTGACCACAGAACACCCAATATGCAGTGACTTGCCCATCTTAACTGGCAGTTGTCTGAGCCACAAAACCATGAATTTGGTGAGCTAAGCATTCCATCATCGGGGGAAATGGCATGTATAAGATCAGATTTAAGTAACTTCTGAGGACCCAAGTAAGTTGCATGAGCAAAAGTCTCACTCACAGTATGACTCACAGTATGACTACTCACAGTAGTCTCACTCACAGTATGACTACTCTTTTCACACTCACTCCACACCTATATCCTTATGGGAAATTACCTATGATCAATTGACAGAGAAAAAATAAATTTAAGCCTGGATTACAGATGACTCCATGATCTGATGTTATTAGCCAAAACTGAACTGCCATGGCAGTTCAACTTAGGTATGTCCTGAAAAGACAGTGGAGGAATGGAAATCCTCCCAGTGGGCATAACTTTGACCAGTATATTTTATGGTCCATTTGCCAAGAAAGAGAGATGGACTGAAGTATAGATCTATATAAATTCAAGGACAGGGGCTAAAGGTTTGGTCACATGTTCAGAAACTTGGAAGGAAGAACAGAACACCAGGGGATCAGTTGCTGTAGGTTTAGGGAAGATATATGTGAATGAATATCTTGGAATGATCGCGAATGTGAGAATATTTGTGTCCTTTGAGAATGCCCATCAAACAGCCTTTGCAGTAGACGAGCTCTGCATAGTCAGGTGGACAAAATTACCCATTTTGTGACTCAAGCTTCTTTCCCCAAACACTTCAGCATTTGCACAATAGGTTCATGGAAAGACTAATGGTGTCAGGGATAGAGATTATTCATGGATATAATATGGGATTCTCTTCAGCAAAGCTGGTCTGGCTACTACCACTGTTTAATGTCAACCTGACCTTGAGCCCTCAATTCCACCTACCTTGAGCCCGCAATACAGTGCTATACTCAGCAGGAAAACACTGCCACCTGGTGGCATATTGATTATATTGCCCCCCTTTTATTAGTACTATTAAGGGATAGTAATTTAGTAATTTGTCCTGATTGTAATGGAAATTTATTCTGGATAATCTTTCTTGCCCACTGTATGTCCTCCAGTAATACTTCCATGTACTTACTTAATGCCTCATTCACCAGAATGGTATACTATACAACACTGCTTCTGATCAAGGAACTTATTTTACAGTAAAAAAAAAAAAAAAAAAAGTAAGGCTGTGATTATGGGATTCACTTGTCTTAGCATTTATCCCATCCTCAGAAATTCTAAGCAGAGTAGTGTCATTCAACGTAATCTATTCAAAGCTAATGAGGACTAATAAGAACAGGACCCAGCTCCTGGGAAATGGGATAGCAGAAATGAAGTGGGAAAGCAGGACTTTGGCTTTTAACTGGGGCTCAGAGTATAGATCTCTCCTGCAGTGACAGTATAAGGATGCAAAAGCCATAATACCCAGGAAGAAGAGATGCAGAAGGGTATCTGGCTTCTTTTCACCAGGGGTTTCAGGGGGCTCATGTTCAGATTAACATTGTATCATTTAGGGTTGCTCTCAGTGGGCAAACACCTAAGCTCTTTTTAAACCTTGATGGTTCCTGAGAAAGAATGCCACAACCTATGAAACCTAGACATTCATGAAAACAGGACCTTAATTTTTCAGGAGGAATGGAGATGTTTTTAGAGGAGAGAGGTAAGCAGCAAGGGACTTAATGGTTATAGCATCTCTCTTCTCAACTGCCTACCGCTGTGCTGCTCCCTTTAGAATCTCTATACCTCCACTCTCTGCCTCACCATTAATACTGCCCAATAAAGAAGTAAGATTACTAGGCAAACAAATCACAGAACAGGCATGAAAGTAAGCTTTATTTTTACTGCCATGATAATGTAATCTTCCCAGCCTTTGGTCTTCAGTATCATGACAAAGCAAATACTTTGGTGGATGGTGCCCAAACCCAGGATTTGGTTTTAGGCCAGTCCTAAGGGCACAGGCTCAAACTGGGCAGGTCTGTGTCCTCTGCCGTCATGTGGAACAGACCAGTTCTTACTCCTTCCTTAGCCTTGCGGTAGATAGGGAGGTTAGGCTGGCTGCCTAGAGAATTATACTGTGGGCTAAAATCAGTTCAGGTAGTATAGAAGCCTGAGGCAAACCAAAATCCATGACCCTGTATGATGTGACCATAGATAGACACAGACCTTGCATATTTCTTGACTCCGCTGTTTCAGGAACTGGCTAGACTATTGTGTTTTTCACTTGGTCAGCCACTTCATATGTTCCAGAACTGGGGCAGGGTAGGGGGTGAAGAAGAGCTCTAGGATTGTTGTGGGAGGCGGGAGGTACATCTTGGCCTAGTTATTCCAAGTCCCAGACACTTTGGAAGGGTCTGGAGGAGCACAAGGATATTAGCAAGCTTAGCCCAGTGACTCTTAGAGTCTGTGCCTGGAGTAAGATCTTTGTATAGGAGAGCTAGAGGGATGGCAGGCTGTCAAGGTGCCTACTCTACAACACATACTTCCCTGCTCTCCCCAGGTGCCCATTATCCAGGAGATCTACCTATATATCATGGGATTATCTCCATGGTTTAAATCATTGAGTGTTTTTCCTGAATCAGGACTCATTTATGGTGACCATTTATTTTCTTTACTGTTAGTCCCTTAATAATTTTTTTTTTTTTTTTGCGGTACGCGGGCCTCTCACTGTTGTGGCCTCTCCCGTTGCAGAGCACAGGCTCCGGACGTGCAGGCTCAGCGGCCATAGCTCACGGGCCCAGCCACTCCGCGGCATGTGGGATCTTCCCGCACCGGGGCACGAACCCGCGTCCCCTGCATCGGCAGGCGGACTCTCAACCACTGCGCCACCAGGGAAGCTCCCCTTAATCATTTTTATTATTTATTACTAAATCTTTGCCTGAATTTCTCACACTGCCTGGTTTTTACTTGATGAAACAGCTTTTCTTAACCACATTTATTCTGGTTAATTAGCCATGGTTTTTCTGCCATCACCTTTATTGCTTGAAAAAAAAATTATTTCTTTAGAGGCACATTATGCCAAACTTTTTTTTTGGCCTTTTTAGAAGTCTTTTTGCTTTTATTAAAGAGGATTTTTAATGAATTGATTTCATCAGGAAGTTTTAATTCTGTTTACTATTTATAAGTATGGGAGGTGATTAATATTCAGAGTTTTCCTTTTCCTATCCAGGTTCCTTTCTAAAAATTAGGCCAGGGTAGTTTGCCAAGGGAAATTTAAAAAAGGTCTACTGCAAAAACCATCACTACTGAGATTTGACTGAAATATTCCAAGGGTGTTGAACACTGCCATTGATACTACAGACCCCATTTTTCTTATGATTCTTTTTTTTTTTTTTTTTGCTGTACGCGGGCCTCTCACTGCTGTGGCCTCTCCCGTTGCGGAGCACAGGCTCCGGACACACAGGCTCCGCGGCCATGGCTCGCGGGCCCAGCCGCTCCGCGGCATGTGGGATCTTCCGGGATCGGGGCACGAACCCGTGTCCCCTGCATCGGCAGGCGGACTCTCAATCACTGCGCCACCAGGGAAGCCCTTCTTATGATTCTTAATCTTGAGATTGAGACATTAGGAGACTCAGCTGTCACTAAGAACTATATTGCTCATAAACCCAGAGAATCCCATTTCTCTTCTTGGTGAGATATAAAAAGAACTTTAAGCAACAATGTCCTACTGTATAGCACAGGAATCTATATTCAATATTCTGTGATAAACCATAATGGAAATGAAAGAATATGCAAAGTATATATATGTATAACTGAGTCACTTTTCTGTACAGCAGTAATTAACACAACATTGTAAATCAACTATACTTCAATTTAAAAAAAAAAAAAAAGAACTTTAGACACCCATAAACCATTGCTTCTTCCCTCACTTTTACCCCACTGGATGGGTTGGAAAGAAAAGAAAATGAAAAGTATCTGTCACCTATTATGCTATTTGTTTTACATATGAAGTCTCAAATAATCCTCACAATGACCTCATTGCCCATATTTGACAAATGCGAAAATTTAAGCTCAAAGTAGTTGGTTAACTTAACCAAAATCAAACATCTGGTAAGTTGGCAGTGTGGGATCCAAACTCAGATCTACCTAATTTTAAGGCCTGGGCTATTCTACTAGACCCATTGCTCAGAAAAAGACAAGGATCACTTCATAAACTAGGCAATGAGTGAGCAATAAATGTTTTATCCAGATGCCCACAAAAATTAAAGGCCAGTGCAAAGCAAGGAATTATAAATTATAAACCAGGCTTAGAGAAGTTAGGGAGATGTAGATGTCAGAGGTCAGGTTAGAGACTGGGCAGGCTCTGGGAGCGTGGAGATGGTTTGGCTAGAGAGGAGTGTGTGAGGAGAGAATGAGGTCCTATCAGGATAAACCAGGAGACATTATGCAAAGTGAAATAAGCCAGACAAAGAAAAACAAATACTGTATTATCTCACTTATATGTGGAATCTAAAAAAAAGAAAAAAAATTGAACTCACAGAAGCAGAGAATAGAGTTGTGGTTACCAGGGGCCCGGGAGTAGGGAGGTGGAAGGGAGAGATGCTGGTGAAAGGATGCAAATGTTCAGTTGTGTAGCGTGAATAAGTCTAGAGATATTATGTACAGGCATGATGGCTATTTTTTTAATCAACTTTTAAAAGAAATTTTATTATTTGGCTGTGTTGGGTCTTAGTTGCTGCATGTGGGATCTTTTGTGTGGTGCACGGGCTCTTCTCTGTGGCGTGCAGGCTTCTCTAGTTGTGGTGCGGGTTTAGTTGCCACGTGGCATGTAGGACCTTAGTTCCCCAACCAGGGATTGAACCCACGTCCCCTGCATTGGAAGGTGGATTCTCAACCACTGGACCACCAGGGAAGTCCCATGATGGCTCTTCTTAATAATGCTCTATTGAACACTAGAAATATGCTAAGAGCATAGATTTCAGGTACTCATCACACCAAAAAACTGGTAACTATGTGAGGAGATTACATGTTAACTAGCTTGACTGTAGTTATCATTTCACTGCATAAATATAGAGCAACTCATCATGTTATACCTTAAATACATACATTTTTATTAAAAATAAAAAACTCAAAATTATTTCAAAAATGCTCAAAGTTGTTAAAAATGAAGTTATATTTAACAAGTTATAAATTAAAATTTTTAATGGAAAAAAGAATGGTATTAATATATAAGCACTAATATGAACACATTAAATCTGTGTTTCTCAGGAATCTGACAATCACTGAGGTCATTTCTCTATTTCTCCCTCCACCTCTTCATTCTCCTGCTTTTCTCTATCATCTCTCTGATTATACTTTAGAACTGGACTTTTTAAGTTAAATTTTATTTATTTATTTCGTGGCTTAAAATAACAATCTTTATTTTTATTTATGAGTCATGAATTTGGATAGGGCTCAGCTGAGTGGTTCTTAGCTCTCTATGGAGTCTGCTGGGGTTCACTTGGCTGCATTCAAGAAGGTTTTATCATGTCTGGCGCCTCAGTGCTACTCCACAGGGTCTGTCTGCCTGTCTGTCTCTTTCTCTCTTACGGCTAGCTTGGGCTTCTTCATGGCAAGACGGTCACAGGATAGGTGGATGTTTTACAGGGTCGCTGGGTTCTCAGAGGGAGAGTTCCAAGTGGCATGATGAAAGTTGCAAGTCTCTTAAGGCCCAGCCTCATAAGTCATCCAATGTTACTTTCACTGCATTGTGTTAGTCAGAAGAGGCCATATGGCCAGCCCAGACTCAACAGAAGGGAAAACTGACTTCATCTTTCAGTGGCTGCCCAATGACAAAAAATCTGTTCCATCTTTAAGGTACCACACAAAACTTGCCATATCCAAAACCTGGCTTTTGTTTGTTGATTGAGGGTTCTATGGGGTCTCTCGACCATCATGCAAAATGTGAATGATGAGTACACAATCATGTGGATGCTGGAGATGTGACAGATCCCAGCATCAGTTAAAGATGCTTTCAGCTGTGAAGAACAAACAACCTAAATCAAATCTGTTAACATCATGTAAAAATGTATTTGCTTATTAGGCATAAAGTCCAGAGATGGAAGGTTGCCTTCAGGGTTGGTTTATCGAGTACTTTAGTGATATCAGTGAGTGATGTCATATTATTCTCATCTCTCTTCTGTGACATTCCCCATATGGGCTTCAGCCTAAGCTCCCCTTCTTATGACTGGGTAGCTGACAGTAGTGATTGTGGCTGTTTGCTTCCTATAGCTGCTAAATCAGTTGCAAAATAAACTGGTTTACTGGTCTATCTCAGTGCTGGCCTGCCCATCTTCAGCACCTTTGACGACCTGGAGCCGAAGCTACATCTCTTGAAATCCAAATTTTATTTTTATTAACTAGAATTTTCAGTTCTCTAGTCTTCACTTTCAAAACAAAAAGGCAAAATTAAGTTGCCTTTAGTGCCTAAGGTCTTTAATTGAAACTTTTCTGTTGTTATTGAACGTTGATAGTTAAAGTGTTCAGAAACCAAGAAATTTCCCAGGTTCTTCATACAGCCTTCCCTGCCCCATCCTCTCGCTGTTCTCTTCTTTCTCAAGGGGAGGACTGTTTTAGGTGGGGCATGGGTGGCAGGGACAGAGCAGAAGGAGAAGGGAGAGAAAGGAGAGCTGTCCACTTTCTTTGTACGCACCTCACAACCTGCCGTTGACTTGTCTACCTTACTAATCTCAGGCTGAAGTTTTGCCCCAAGACAGTATTTGATAAACAACTTTCTAACGTAGAGAAAAAAAATACTTCATTTCTTTTAACTTGGAGACAAATATCCTACTTAAGAAAACAGATTGACATTTATACTGACTTGAAAATGCTGTGATATTTTTGGGAATTGCTGGGCTTGAATAACTTTCTGAAGCTAGGAAACCAAAGAAACTGTCAGATGGCATTTTCACTCGAGTGAGAGAAGGAGTACAGAAGAGAAAATTTGGATTCACAGCTGAATGTCTGGCTTAGATGTTAAACCTCCCTAAGAATGTGCTTTCTTGCTCCTGTTTTTGGTGTAATGCCAAGGGAACTGTCAGACCACAAATAATCATTGTTAACTTGCAGTGGAAACCAGAGCCATTAAGAAAAATATTGAAAGCTTGTTCCAGGATAATAACATTTTAGAGAGCAAAGAAATAAGATACCTGACTAACCTGTTTTACTAGGTCATATACGGAAAATGTGTTGACCAGATGAATTTTAAGCAAGAATAATGACTTTCCCTTGATTTGTCAAGGATTTTAAAAAGACAATGTGCTTAGAAAAACAAATTTGCTGTAACTTGGGTAATAGGGAAACCAAAGGCAGAAAGCCTAGGTAGCTCAGATTCATGATGCGGCAAAATAATTTTGTTATCTGGCCAGGTTTTCTGGTTCTGATGCATTTAAGCTCCAAGGAGTTGCCTAGGTTGCAGGAAACAAACCACACTTGTGCAGGATGCAAATTCCTTTGAACTTCACTGTAAAAGTCTTTACTTCTCAAACTGTATTTTAGAAGATCTTGCTACAAGATTGGCAAAAACTGCAGATTCCCAAAGGTTATTTTCATCAGATTTTACAACTAAATAACCTGAGTAACAAGTAAGAATAGATAGAGGGACTTCCTCCAACAGTTGAGAACAATTTTCCTTGTTTCATTTTTGTTTCTCAATTAAAATGTCTGAAATCCTATCCCAATGCAGACTAAGAGGTGATAATTTGAATTGTTCATTTGATTGGCAGAGCTCCAGCATGGACTTCTGTTTGCCTCTCTGGGTCTACTCTCCACCCTCACCTGCATTCACACCTGGAGGCTGACTTGAATATAACACAGAGTCTCCAAGTCCTTCTAGTTGGGGTTTACCAATGGGGATCCCAGGCAGTGGACTGATGAAAGGGAGGAAAGTGAGTCAGGGAGAATTTCTACTCCTCTGGCTTCTTCCCTGTAAATTCCTTGACCAAAGAGTATAGGTCAAAGTGACCTTCTCCATATGACTTTCTCCTTCTGGGTTCGGTAACTGCCCTCTCCCCTTGTCACATCTAGTCGGGGCCTAGGGTTATCCTTTGTGGTTCCCTTACACCCTGCCCACATCTTTATAAGAAACCCTTTGTAAAGAAGCTCACTCACAGGTTTTCTAAGTATACCATCTATTTTTGGGTAATCGTTCTGCAAGGTTTATCATAGTCCTGTAAGGACATTCTAGGATACTCTAGGACAAGAAGCAGGAGACTGACTAGGTGCTCCTTGGAATCTAATACAATGTCCCAACTCTTTGTTGAACCCCATCTGCCAATGCCTATTGTGCAGTGCTCAGTCTCCGAGCCTCTTCCATACCCCTGTTCCCCCAAGCTGCCAATCATTACATCATCCATATCCTTCTATGCCCACTGCCACCTCTGTAGGGCAAACCACCACTGTCTCCCACTGTCTACTTCAGAAGCTCACCCACTAGTCCTTTGCACTTGTTCTTGCTCCCTCTGATTCATTTCCTATATTACAATCAGAGTACTCTTTCTAAACTATGAATCTGATCACATAGATGATGGTCATGTACAATAGATGATGTTTAATAAATATATGTTAAACGAGGAAACAAGTAACATTCCCCTCAGGCTTAAAGTCTCTCTGTGGCTTCCTAGTGCTTTTAGGCTAAAACTCAACAGTCTTATAAGGCATTTAAGGCTTTGAAGACCTTATGATATCTGACTCCTGCTGACCCCACCAGCTTCATGCCACACAGTGGCTCCTCTTGTTCTCTGCTTGAGCCATACAGACTACTTTTTAGCTCCTGGATTTAGCTGTGCTCTTCCTGGCCCCAAAGCTTTCCCACCTGCAACCCCTGTTCTAGAAATTTTTCTTCTCCTTTCCCACTTCACTCATCCTTCCAGTCCCTGCTTGAATGCCATTTGCTCAAAGAAACTTTACCTGACTGCTCTTCTACCCACCAGACCAGACCGAGTTGAGTTGCCTCATTCACCTCTTTTGTGGCACATATCTCAATTATAATTAATTATTTGTTTAAATAGTCACTTGATATCTGGTTGCTACCTTTGCCCACTGCTACCCTGGTCCTGGCCATCAGCATCACTTGCCTGAATGGCTGAAAGAAGCTCCTAGCTTGTTTCTAAACTTCTACTCTTGCCTCCACTCAATGTTCATTCTCCACATGGTTACCAGAATGATCCATAAATGGGTCATGTCACTTCCACACACTGAAAATAAAATCCTAGATTTGCACCCTGGCCTGCTGTGCCTCCCTCTCTGTCTTCATGTCCAAGCGCTCTCTGCCTCACTCATTCTGGCCTCCCTTCTCTTCCTCCAACCCTTTTCTGCCACTCACCATAACACCTAGCATTTTCTCCTTCTTTCTCATTTTAAGTTTTCTTTCTGGAATTTCTAATGTGATGGAATAGTTTATGATGAGTTCGTGGGCTACCATGTGGACAGCTATTGGTTTTGTTTCCCAACACCCTATCTCCTCCCTTCCTTTGCTGAACCTCTCCCACCCCAGTCCTAATTCTGTCCCTCCACTCCCCCAGCTGTGTGGGACCCTAGTCTGATCAGTCCAGTCTCCCATTTCCTGGTGATTTATTATGTAAATTGTTAGAGACTCTCACCTGGAGAGAAAGTAGACCAAATCTGGGGACTTCCCTGGTGGTCCAGTGGTTAAGAATCCACCTTCCAATGCAGGGGGCATGGGTCCAATCCCTGGTCAGGGAACTAAGATCCCACATGCCGTGGGGCAACTAAGCCTGCATGCTGTAGAGCCCATGCACCAAAACTAGAAAACCCATGTGCCGCAACTACTGAGCCCACGCACTCTGGAGCCGTTGCACCACAACTACTGAGCCCGTGTGCTCTGGAACCTGTGCGCCACAACTGGAGAGAAGCCCCTGCACTGCAACGAAGAGCCTGCATGCTGCAACTAAGACCTGACGCAACCAAATAAATAAATAAATATTTTTTAAAAAGTAAGTAGACCAAATCTTAAATTAAGCAAAACACAAGTAGGAATTTCTCAAATGCTTCAAATCCATTTATCAACAAACATTCATTGAGCACTTTCTATGCTACTTACCTATTGTGCTAGGAACTGGGGAAATATATAACAATGAACAAAGCAGACATAAATCCCTGCCCTGGATAATGCTGTAACTCGGACAACATAGGCCATGTAATTGCTAAAATTCCAAGTGCTAAAAAGGGATGTAGGGCATTTACTGGATCCAGCAAAGACCTTTATGATCAAATAAGTTTTACCATAGATTTTGTGGATTCTAAAACTAAACTACTCTACAAAGCATATTAAAAATGCAAGATATCAGTAGAAAGAGACATTAAAATTCTGTTCTTTCGGGCTTCCCTGGTGGCGCAGTGGTTGTGAGTGCACCTGCCGATGCAGGGGACACGGGTTCGTGCCCCGGTCTGGGAAGATCCCACATGCCGCGGAGCGGCTGTGCCCGTGAGCCATGGCTGCTGAGCCTGTGCGTCGGGAGCCTGTGCTCCGCAATGGGAGAGGCCACAATAGTGAGAGGCCCGCGTACCGCAAAAAAAAAAAAAAAAAAAAAAAATCTATTCTTTCAAAGAACTGAATCACTCTGCTGGTTAGAGCTAATATGTAACCAGTTCTGAATCTAAAATGTTTCTGGGAAGTAGAGACTCAACACAAGGTCACACTCACATCTTCCCTCTCCACATATTTTCAGAACATCACCACAGTATTAAAAAGAAAATGGTTTTGTTTTTTTTTTCTGCGTTGGCGGCCCTCTCACTGTTGTGGCCTCTCCCGTTGTGGAGCACAGGCTCCGGACACGCAGGCTCAGCGGCCATGACTCACGGGCCCAGCCGCTCCGCGGCATGTGGGATCTTCCTGGACTGGGGCACAAACCCGCATCCCCTGCATCGGCAGGCGGACTCTCAACCACTGCGCCACCAGGGAAGCCCAAGAAAACGGTTTTTAAAAAGAGGTAAATCCGGGACTTCCCTGGTGGCGCAGTGGTTAAGAATTCCCCTGCCAGTGCAGGTGACATGGGTTTGAGCTCTGGTCCTGGAAAATCCCACATGCCTTGGAGCAACTAAGCCTGAGCGCTGCAACTCCTGAGCCTGTGCTCTAGAGCCTGCAAGCCACAACTACTGAGCCCATGTGCCACAACTACTAAAGCCCGTGTGCCTAGAGCCCGTGCTCTGCAACAAGAGAAGCCACTGCAATGAGAAGCCCTCACACTGCAACGAAAGCCCAACGCAGCCATAAATAAATAAACAAACAAATAAATAAATAAATTTATATTGAAAAAAAAAAGATAAATCCTAGGCCTAAGAAGTGAAAGTGCAAGAATATGAGTTTGGCATTGCAGAAAAAAACGGCCAAGCTACTTCATCACTTTATTTCAGTAAAAACCTTCATAGCAGTAGTTCAATTCTTCAATTTTTATGATTAATTCTGTTTTTATATCATGTTTTATTTAGTGAGGGTGAGTTGAAAAATAAATAAGAGAATAAAGAGGAAAACAATCAGCCATATTCCTACCATTCAAAATCAACTCCTCTTAATATTTTGGCATATTTGCTTCCAGTCTTTTATCATGTTTATAGTTTTGTTTTTTGTTTTTTTTTTTTCGGTACGTGGGCCTCTCACTGTTGTGGCCTCTCCCGTTGCGGAGCACAGACTCCGGATGCGCAGGCCCAGCGGCCATGGCTCACGGGCCCAGCCACTCCGCGGCATGTGGGATCTTCCCAGACCGGGGCACGAACACGTGTCCCCTGAATCGGCAGGCAGACTCTCAACCACTGTGCCACCAGGGAAGCCCATGTTTATAGTATTTTTTTTTTTTTTGAGGTACTCAGGCCTCTCAATGTTGTGGCCTCTCCTGTTGCAGAGCACAGGCTCCGGACGCGCAGGCTCAGCGGCCATGGCTCACGGACCCAGCCGCTCCGCGGCATGTGGGATCTTCCTGGACCAGGGCACGAACCCACGTCTTCTGCATCGGCAGGCGGACTCTCAACCACTGTGCCACCAGGGATGCCCTGTTTATAGTATTTTTAAAAAATGTTTCTTTCTATCTCTCTGTCCCTGTCTCTGTGTGTCTGTCTTTGTCTCTCTGTCTCTCTATCTCTCTCTTTCTGTCTCTCTCTCTATTCAAAATATCTTAAAATATTAGAGCATTAAACTAATGCTAAAGTCCCTTTTGAATGTTATCCCTCTTGGTTCCCAGAGGTAACCACTATTTTGAATTTGATGAATATGTATCTATCTATCTGTCTATCTATCTTTCGATAAAATGGATCCTCAGGCCACTTATCCAATGCCAATCTAGGATCCTGGTGAGTTGGTTGTAGAATGCACATGCCTAGATCAATGTATGAATTATAGTTTAGGCCCAGCTGAAAGTCTCACCAAAATTATATGCATACAGCCATTTTTCTGTAAGAAAATTGTTTCTATTCCATAAGATGAAATTAAATACATTATTTTCCCAGCATTATATCATGATTTCCCAGTATTTCACCTTGAATAAATGTGAAGATCACTGCTCTATGAAAGGGTTGTCACGGTGCAAAAATTATTCATTAAATGTTTATCATGTGACAGGTGCTGCTCCAGGTGCAGGGGTTCAGCAGTAAACAAAATCCTTGCCCTCATGGAGCCTAAATTCTATTGAGAGGCACACAGTAAACAAAGAGACCAACAGACATCAGGTAATGATAAATGTGATTAGAAAAGTAGAATCAGGTAGGAGAATAGAAATGAAAATATCTGGGTGGGTGGGTCAGGGAGGTCTCTCTGAAGAGGTGACCTTGATGTGAACACAATGAGGTAAGGAGCCAGAAAATATCAAGGATTCAGAGCAAATCAGTGTGATATGATATTTGATATGATTTGTCACTTTAGGACCCTGTGGTTTATGTTACAACCTAATCCTCAAGGGAAGAAATGCTAGTGGACAGAACTGGGTACATTTCCTTCCCCAGTTGCCTAAATAGCAGAAGATAAGAGGTCTCTGAGGAATCCAGCTCATTATTACTGGGTTTGTTAGATTATCAGAAGCATAAGCCAGAGATGACTTGAGGGCTATGTAGGGTTGTTAGGACTTCTAGGGCCTTGAAAAAATTTGCAAGTAATAGGAATTTGTTGTTACACTTTTTTTTTTTTTAATGACAGTCAAGTCATTCTTGCTTTTTCTCCCCCAAATATTTATTTATTTATTTGGTTGCGCCGGGTCTTAGTTGTGGCAGGCGGGCTCCTTAGTTGCAGCTGGTGGGCTCCTTAGTTGTGGTTCACTGGCTCCTTAGTTGTGGCACATGGTCTTCTTAGTTGTGGCATGTGAACTCTTAGTTGCAGCATGCTTGTGGGATCTAGTTCCCTGAGCAGGGATTGAACCCAGTCCCCTGCATTGGGAGCGTGGAGTCTTAACCACTATGCCACCAGGGAAGTCCCTGTTGTTACACTTAAACCTCTTTCTGAACCTTCTGCCCAAGGTCTTGCCAAGCTAGTGGACACCTAGCATGCGTGTTGGTCCACATGCTTTCCTTCCTCAGAATGGCACCCCTTTTCTTCTGGGGTATATTATTCCTATTACTATCATGTGATTCAAAAGGAACTGCCAAGTTGTTACAAATCCTGCCCTTTGTTCACAGTTGATGGGTCTGTGGGTGCAAACATGACCCAAACTGAGCCAACCAGAGTATTTCATAACCTGGTCAAAGCTAGGTCAAATCACAAGCCAAGTTAGTTAGCATCCATCCTCGGGATTTTTTTGGCTTGGAGCTCAGGGGAAAAAAGTCAGTCATCTAGAGTCAAAGCTGTGAGAGCCCAGGATAGGGACCTAACAGTCCTCTCCCAGCTGTGGAGGAAGCTATACTGAGAGAATGAAGCCCCATGCTGAGAGAAGCAAAGAAATGAGAAAGATAGTGGTGTTGGATCCCCTGGTTCCAGACTTCTTTGAATTCTGGCAACGTCTTGTCTGCAGTCATGATAGGCTGCTAATAAATTCCCCCGTTTGCCTGACCAGTTGTGGTCAATTTCTGTTATGATAAGAAGTGTTCTAATATAAATGTCTTCCCCCAAATTGCCCTACATTCTACAGTTATGCTCATCCCAGCTTCTGCTTCCTAAATAAAATTCCTCTCCAAGGTGCTAGGAGAAAGTAATCTGATTGGGTATTGGAAGAAATTCACACTGAGACATGGACAATTTAAAAGCTTTCCCATGTTGATAATGGGGGG
Organism: Mesoplodon mirus; assembly: GCF_964341445.2. NCBI lineage: Eukaryota > Metazoa > Chordata > Mammalia > Artiodactyla > Ziphiidae > Mesoplodon > Mesoplodon mirus. The sequence goes on from NC_138978.1 coordinate 88,491,220, forward strand.
AAGCTATGCCTATGTGGGAGCAGGGAATATATGAGAAACCTCTACCTTCTGAATTTTACTGTGAACCTAAGACTGCTCTAAAAAAATAAAGTCATTTTTTAAAAAGCTTCCCTGGAGGCTTGGCCTTAAGATTGAATCTTTTTTTAAAAAAATTTTTAATTTTTTATTTTTTGTCTTCATCGCTGCGTGCGGGCTCTCCCTAGCTGCGGCAAGCGGGGGCCACTCCTTGCTGCGGTGCACAGGCTTCTCATCGTGGCAGCCTCTCTCCCTGCAGAGCAGGGCTCTAGGGGCGTGGGTTTCAGTAGTTGTGGCACATGGGCTCAGTAGTTGTGGCTCACGGGCTTAGTTGCTCCGTGGCATGTGGGATCTTCCTGGACCAGGGTTCGAACCTGTGTCCCCTGCATTGGCAGGCGGACTCCCAACCACTGCGCCACCAAGGAAGCCCTGAATCTTTTTTTTTTAATTGAAGTATAATTGAAATACAGTATTAGTTTCGGGTGTACAACATAGTGATTCGATATTTCTATAGATTATACTCTATTTAAAGTTATAAAATATTGGCTACATTCCCTGTGCTGTACATTACATCCTTGTATATTATTTATTTTAACCTAGTAGTTTGTACCTCTTAATCCCCTTCCCTTATCTTGTCGCTCACCCAACCCTCTCCCCACTGGTGACCGTTAGTTTGTTCTCTGTTTGTTTCTGTTTTGTTATATTCATTTGTTTGTCTTATTTTTTAGATTCCACATATGAGTAAAAAAAAAAAAAGCATTTGTCTCTTTCTGTCTGACTTATTTCACTAAGCATAATATCCTCAAAGTCCATCCCTGTTGTGGCAAATGTCAAAATTTCATTCTTTTTTATGGCTGAATAATATTCCTCTGTGTGTGTGTGTGTGTGTGTGTGTGTGTGTGTATTCTTAAACAACTATTTGAAGGCATTGGAAAGAAACCAAGACAAAAGAGAAACTTAATTTGAAGTTTTCACTTTGCCTGGAATAACCCACACCTCCTCCCATTCTCATAGCTCAAATGCCACTTCTCAATATACATCTCTTACCCACTCAACTTAGGGCTCTTTGGTCTCATTCATTCTGAATCTCCATCATTTAACAGACTGCCTGGCATATAGCAAAAGTGCAGTAAATATTTTTTCAACAAAATAACTAATGACCGAACCTATTTCTTCCAACAAAATTGATTATTCCATTCCCAATGGACCCATAACATTTTATGTCTCTTCTATGGCATTATGGTAAGCAGATAAGGTAGGAGTCCCTGGAGTAAGAGAACCAGGGATGGCTTTCTTGACATAAGAGAAGCCATTTTTGGCCTAAGCCATTTTGTGGTCTAAGCCTAAGCCTGGCTGCAGTGCTTGCCCTTGAACAGTTCTCAGTAATTGATGATCTTAAGGGAACAAAAGAATGCAGAAACAAGTGACTGTTAACAGGCCAGAGAAGTAATAAGAGCAAAGATAATACATCCGTTGTGAAGACTCCCGTTCTGTTCCAATGGTAAAGATTTGCCTAGAGCACTCAACCACCAGATCAACTGGAACCTAAGGGCTGATGATGTTGACCTTTTCTGACCCTCATGACTTCAATCCACTAAAGCTTGCACTCTGTTGACCACCCAAGCCCCTTCATGACTATGCATGTACCCCTAGCTTAAAATTTCCCCAGTTTTGCAGTTGAGGAGACACTGCTTTGGGAAAGATCCCTGGTGCTCTCCTTACTTGCTGCGAGTGATAATAAGTCCTTCTGTCCCCAACTCTTTGCCTTGGTTGCGTCTTTTTGGCTCAACAGTCGCCAAGAGGCAAACCCAGTTTTCAGGTGACATTATGACTTTCTCCCTTGTATTACAATTTATTTGTGTGAATGTCTGCTTTCCCGCAGGAACCACATAACACCAAGAATAGTGCTTTTTTAAAAAATAAATTTATTTATTTTATTTTTGGCTGCGTTGGGTCTTTGTTGCTGCGTGTGGGCTTTCTCTAGTTGCAGAGAGCAGGGCCTACTCTTCGTTGCGGTGTGCAGGCTTCTCACTGCGGTGGCTTCTCTTGTTGCAGAGCACGGGCTCTAGGCGCACGGGCTTCAGTAGTTGTGGCTCACAGGCTCAGTAGTTGTGGCTTGTGGGCTCTAGAGCACAGGCTCAGTAGTTGTGGTGCACGGGCTTAGTTGCTCCACGGCATGTGGGATCTTCCTGGACCAGGGCTCGAACCCGTGTCCCCTGCTTTGGCAGGCGGATTCTTAACCACTGCACCACCAGGGAAGTCCAAACATAGTGCTTTGTGTATAAGTATTCAATTAATATTGAAGGCAGCTGGGCAATAATTTTTTGAGAAACAAAAGTAATTATTTCCATTCTAATTAATATGTGAAACAAATGTATGTTGCAGGAATATAATAAGAATATAAATAGGACTTCATTTCCACAGTACTGTCATCCTAGAACCAAGGGGGATATTCTGCGGTTTAAGTGAGTTGATATATGCACACAGTGCTTAACAGCCAGAGCAGCTCAATCAACTTGCTCTTCCTCTCTCTTTCCCTCAGGGCTCCCCTCCAGCTAATGATAATTTTGACTTTCACACTGTAAGGAAAACTGGCACCTGGAGGTCAGAGGGTTACTTCAGTTCAAACAGCAAGTCAACTGCAGCATTAAGGACAGGTCTGTCCTCTCAGCTGCTCTGGCATAGATCTTCTGCACAAGCTCTGGCCCTGGGAATGTGTGGACAATTCCCACATTTAGGAAGCTGATGACACACATCAAAGGAGAAGCTGCTTGTCAAGTTAATTCCTCTCCCTACATTCAGAGAACAGAAGGGGGCTTCTCTACCTGAGATCTTAGGGCCCCAATATATGCCTGTTTTATATCCCATACTCTCCTTAAGGGCTTGTGAGCATGTCACAGCCTCAGCCTTACACTTAAGCACAATTATCTTTGTGCTGAGGGAGGAACTCTGAGGTATAAGCTATTTAATATTCTGGAAGCAATTTGCAGGTACTCAGCTTAGTCACGAAATCTGCTTAACGATGCTGAACACGAAAGTCTGGATTGTCTATTTCCAAGATGCTATCCCGGCTGGCTAAATGATCCATTTTAACACTGGCTTGAATTCCAAGAGCAGCTGGAGTTCGGGGTCCAATCTGTACAGCTATCATCAGCTAAACCTAGGTTTCTTCACCTCAGCACTATTGACATTTTGGGCCAGATAATTCTTTGTTATGGGGGCTGCCCTGTGCATAGTAGGATGTTCAGCAACACCCCTGGCCTCTATGCACTAGATGCCCACAGCATCACTCCTCCCCCAATCAGTTGTGACAACCAAAAAAGCCTCCAGGTATTGCCAATGTACCCTCAGGAGCAAAACTACCCCCAGACGAGAACCTCTGACACAGACCTTGAGCTACTTGCTTCCTATCCTCCGGGCCAGAGACAGATGATCGCAAACTCCTCTTATCTCCATGTCTTTCACTGAGCCTTACCTTTGACTGTTTCTTCCTTATTTGCCTGATAATTGCTGGTCTCCTGAATGCTTAAGCTCCTTGATCTGATTTCCCTCTGATCTTAGGATGACCTCACTGTTTTCCTGTTTCAGCCAATGAACTTCTGGACCAACAAAAATAATGTACACCCCCAAATTTGCAACATTTATTCAATAAACTTTCATTACTATATATTTTGCACTGGTAACATTAACATATGCTAGAGATTTTAAGGTTTAACAGTTAGAATTATGCTCTGTTGCTAGTGACAGTAGCTTGAATAAGATAGAAGAGTTTATCCCACATAAAAGTCCAGATGGAGGCAGGCCAGAGTGGTGTGTGGTTTTGTTCCATGAAGTTGCTCTGCCAGGCCTGGCCTCTCTTCTAAGATCATTTCATGGTCAAAGCTGCTCACCTCTTGGATAGTTGCTCACCTCTAGCCATTAGATCCACAATCCAGCCAGCAGGAAGAAGAAAAAATGGAAAAGAAAGCTAAATTAAGGAAGGCTCTTGTAGACTGTTGACACTTACGCTTACATATCATTTGTCTGAACTTAGTTACCAGTCCACACCTACTGTTAAGTCAGCCTGAGGAAATGTGGTCTTTATTCTGAGTGACCATGTAACCCACTTAAAAAACTGGGGGCTGTAGTACCATGAATACTGAAGGACAACTGAAGCCTTTGCTGTGTGAAGGGTACAAGGACATTTGAAACACACACATACCCTAAGGATGTTTCAGTCTAGTAGCAGAATTGGTTGTTTACACAATTACCTCTAGTCTAACTTGACTAAAATAACTTTTTGCCTAAAGGGAAAGGTATGATTACAATACTGATAACATTTTAAGAACTGTAAGCTAAATACTAATTAGCCAAATGTGGATAAGAACACATGTTTGTATTTATGCAACTGTGACTTTCTATAATTCCTTAGATCCTGAAATTTTATTCTATAACAAATTTGAGTTTAATTTTTGGAAAAGCTTGCATCTTAGGAAGTAAATACAGGAAACTTAATTACCAGTATTTTAAATGTTGGAAATAATAATTATGAGCCACTTGGTAGGTTCCACTTCTGTCATCTTGTAGTGGGTGTCAAATTAACTGCTGCTTTATATTTAGCTATGTGATGTGTCACTCAGTACACATTCCCTGGAGGACCTCATTGGTTGAAATATGAAAATGATTTGTAGTATCAATAGGGGTGCCAAGTCTTTGTTAAAGACTATCACAAACTGGTAATTTGTCTCTTGGTACAAATTGGCCTGTTATCTTCCAGTGCCAAAAGTCAAGATTATCAGTGTTGGAGCTATTTAATATTCTGGGAATATTACTTACTCTCTCAGTTTCCACATGTTTATAGCTCTTTCCCCTAGAGAACTCTATTCCAGGACAGTGCTGTTCTAATGGCCTCCATGGGGTGCTGGGCCAATATCAAGGCCTTGTCACATATTACAGAGTCAACACGAGGGAGAAGAGTTCAGTTCTAGCTCTGGAGTAGGAAGCAGGCAGCCTAAATATAGATCAACAAATTTGCTTTGACTTTCTTTAGGAAACTTACATGGGGCAGAGTCAAGAGAAGGTTGACCTCATTTTGCTATTTTCATAAAAGAAAAGCTTGGTGTCTTCTAATTCTGATCCAAGTACTTATCATCTCTCATTTCTGGAATTGTTTAGGTAAATATAGAATCTCAGAGGTAGAAGAAAATGAGGTGATCTCGAGACCTGATCCCTGGATAAGACAGAGGAGGTGGCCAATCCCATGGAATGCAGCAACCGGTAATGCAGTGATTATTTTAAAGCTTTGGGGCCTAGAGACGAGGAGCTGGGGTAAGGAAGGCCTGAAAGTGGCAGCTGCAGCTAAACAGCAAAGGGCAGGCTTTCTACACATGTATCAGACAATGTCTCTTCAGTTACTCCACACACTTGAATAGCACTCACCTTCAGTAGTATCAACTTCCAACAGGAAGCATGATGGAGTTTTTCCCATATCTTTGCATATGTGTGTGTTACACACACACAAGGACAGTCCTGTGAGGGAAAAATATGCATACAATGCCCAGCACTGTGCCTGGCACGAGGTAGTAGGTGCTCGACAAGTGAGAGTCATTGTTATTGCTATTATCCAAGTGACACCAGAAGGGGAAATGCAGAGCCCCTTCCTCCCAACCTTAGAAAAATGCACTTGTTATCTGGGACCTGAGGCAGTCTCTCTCACCTTCTTGCAATACTTGTTGGCAGGCTCATTTTCATCAGTCATCTTACGGCTCTCTTCTCACCCTCAAATGCCTAGTTTTTCTTCAAGGCCCAAGGTAAATGTCAGCTTTTCTCTGTATTATGCTTCATCACATTCTTACGTAGATGTCCACTTTCTCCTATGGGTGCCCACAGCGCCTTGCTTATACATGTAATATAGCTCTTATCATGCTGTAGTTTATTTATGTGCCACCAACTCCAGTGGTAGGGAATTTCTCCAGGGTAAGGATGACTTTTTCACCTCTGCATTTTCAATTATTAAATCATTGCCTGACTGGATAAATTGTACATCCATTCAATGGGATATTATTCATAGATAAAAAGAAACAAGCTATCAAGCCACAAAAAGACATGGAGGAATTGCAAATGCATATTGCTCAGTGAACTAAGACAGCCTGAAACGATTACATACTGTATGACTCCAATTATATGACATTCTAGAGAAGGCAAAACTATAGAGACAATAAAAACAGTGGTTGCCAGAGTTTCAGGGTGGAGGGATGGGGAGCTGAACCACAGGTGACATTTGGGGAGGTGAAATTATTCTGTATAATACTTTAATCATGGATACATGACATTCTACAATTATCAAAAGCTATAGAACTGTAAAACACAAAGAGTGAACTTTAATGTATGAAAATTAAAATAAAATCATTTAGGAGGTCAGAAAATTCCAGGAAGGAAAGCAGATCATGATAAGAGAATCTAACTGTATTAAAAATATATGAGGGCTTCCCTGGTGGCGCAGTGGTTAAGAATTTGCCTGCCAATGCGGGAGACACAGGTTTGTGCCCTGGTCCGGGAAGATCCCACATGCCGTGGAGCAACTAAGCCCATGCACCACAACTACTGAGCCTGCGCTCTAGAACCTGCAAACAACAACTACTGAAGCCTACGCCTAGAGCCCGTGCTCCACAAGAGAAGCCACCACAATGAGAAGCCCGTGCACCGCAATGAAGAGTGGCCCCCGGTCGCCGCAACTAGAGAAAGCCCACACGCAGCAACAAAGACCCAACACAGCCAAAAATAAATAAATAAATAATTAAAAAAATATATATATATATATACACATATGTATATATATGAAATAATGCCACTGAAGGACAGGGTGGGGAAAGGTGCTGACCTTAAGTAAAATTGGAAATGAATGGAATCTGGAAGACTGAAGGCAAAAGAAATTGCATAGAATTCTACTTTCGTTGATAAAGTTGTTTCACTTGTGGGTATGTGTTAACAATTCTGATACTGCTACATGTGTATACTGGAACTGAACAACTGAGTGAATGGGCGGCAGGTGTAGCTCATTGCTGGAGTAAGAATTTACAGACAAGCAAAGGGAGGAGGCTAGAACCAACCATCTGTGTAGCGATGGATTAGAGTTGGAGATATCAGGAAGAACTCATGTTTAGCTTACTATAGACGCATATCGTTACAAATAGAAATATTAATAGATATGTATGTATACACTGATTAGTATACATGCATATATTTCTTTGATCTGTTAACTGAGAGGGATCATAAAAGAAATGACATCCCCTAGCACAAATACACATAGCACTCAGATCTTGGTTTCTAACATTATTCTCTGGTAAAAGGAACTAGGGCTTTTCGGAGAAATGGTTGATTCTAGGACTAGGGCAGGAAATATACAAGATAAGCTAGGAGCATGTTGAAGTGACAGAAAGTAAGGAATGAGATTTCATTCTTTTTTTTTTTTAGGAGGTGATTTCTTTAAAAACCATATTGATAGGGATATGACAAAGGGACAGAGAAGACAACTGAAAGAGTTCCCAATAGCCAAAGGTGGAAAAATTTGGAAAAAATAAATAAAAGTAAAATTGGATAGCAACCTAAATTTGGCATAAAATAATTATCTGAGTCAATACTGGTGTAAATAAATCATTGAATAAAAATAAATGGAGGAGAAGAGACAAATAGCCTATGCAGAAGAATTTCAAATAATTTATATGGATACTCTGTCCTCAAGGAGAGGGAGCATAAATCCCTACTCCCTAAGTGTGGGCTGCATGTAGTGACTTTCTTCTGAAGACTATGGAAAGGGAGGAAATAGGGTAACTGTACTCTGGAGAGACCTACAAAAACTTATTGTGGACAAAAACTACATCAGCCAAGTGATCAAGGTCAACATCAACAGTCATAAATCATGATGATACGGGAACTCTGCATACTATCTTCTCAATTTTTCTGTAAATATAAAACTTTTCTAAAAAATAAAGTCATACCTGAACAAAGAAGATATACAGATGGCAAATAAACATATGAAAAGATGCTTCACATTATATGTCATCAGAGATGACATCACATTATATGTCATCAGAGAAATTCAAATTAAAACAATAGATACCACTACACACCTATTAGAATGGCCAAAATTCAGACCACTGACAACAACAAATGCTGGCAAGGATGCGGAACAACAGGAACTCTCCTTCATTGCTGGTGGGAATGCAAAAGGGAAGACAGTTTGGTGGCTTCTTGCGAAACTGAACATACTCTTATATGATCCAGCAATCACAGTCCTTGGTATTTACCTAGAGGAGTTAAAAACATATGTCCACACAAAAGCATGCACGTGGATGTTTATAGCTGCTTTATTCATAATTCATGTGGAAGCAATCAAGATGTCTTTCAGTAGGTGAATAAATAAATAAACTGTGGTACACCCAGACAATGGATATTATTCGGTGCTAAAAAATGAGCTTTCAAGCCATGAAAATACATGCAACAAACTTAAATGCATATTACTAAGCGAAAGAAGCCAATCTAAAGAGGCTACGTACTGTGTAACTCCAAATATGACATTCTGGACAAGGCAAACTAGGGAGGCAAGGAAAAGGTCAGGGGTTGCCAGGGGTTTGGGGGGAGGGAGAGATGAATAGGTGGACCACAGAGGATTTTTAGGGCAGTGAAAATACTCTGTATGATACCATAATGATGGATATGTGTCATTACCAGTCGTCCAAACTCACAGAATATACAACACCAAGAGTGAACCGTATTGAAAACTATGGACTTTGGGTGATAATGGTGTATCAATCGTTTCAGCAGTTTTAACAAATGTTCTATCTGGTGGAGGATGTTGATAATGGAAGAAGCTATGAATGTGTAGCAGCAGCAGGTATATGGGAAAGCTCTGTACCTTCCTCAATTTTTCTGTGAACCTAGAACTCCTCTAAAAGAGAATTCTTAATAAAATAAATAAATGAAAGTCTATTTTAAAAAATTTCCTCACACATGATTATTTATTATTAAAGAAGCTTAAGCACAGAGAAGTTAATTTTCCCAAGTTTAGAAAAATTATAAATTATTGTCAGTATAATGTAAATAGAAGAATGAGCTTTACTGTGATTTGCTCTAATTTATTTAGCATATATTTATATTATGCTTACTATGTGATAGGCACGGTTCTAAGTTCTTTAAAAATATTAACTCAGTTAATTCTTGTAAAAACATCATGAAGAGGGTAGTACTGTTATTCCCATTTTACAGAGAGGGAACTGAGACATGGAATGATTAAGCAACATTTGCCCAGGCTCAAACAGCTAGTCAGTGGCAAAGTTGGTGTTTGGACTGAGGCAGGCTAGCTCTGTAGATTATGTGTTAACCACTACACTACGCAGCCTCTATTAGTCAAAGAAAACTTTGAAAAGTATTGATAGTTTTAAATCAAAGTCTTCCCCATGGTTTTTGGTTTCAAAACAGAAGCCAGGGCTTCCCTGGTGGCGCAGTGGTTGAGAGTCCGCCTGCCGATGCAGGGGACGCCGGTTCGAGCCCTGGTCCGGGAAGATCCCACATGCCGCGGAGCAACTAAGCCCGTGCGCCACAACTACTGAGCCCACGTTGCCACCACTACTGAAGCCTGAGAGCCTAGAGCCTGTGCTCTGCAACAGGAGAAGCCACTGCAATGAGAAGCCCGTGCACCGCAACGAAGACCCAATGCAGCCCAAAATAAATTAAATAAATAAATAAAAATTAAAAAAAAAAAACAGAAGCCAAAAGAGAAAACCATAATTCAAAAAGACAAATGCACCCCCGTGTTCATTGCAGCATTATTTACAATAGCCAGGTCATGGAAGCAACCTAGATGCCCATCGACAGACGAATAGATAAAGAAGATGTGGTACATATATACAATGGAATATTAGCCATAGAAAGGAACAAAATTGGGTCATTTGTAGAGACATGGATGGACCCAGAGTTGTCATACGGAGTGAAGTAAGTCAGAAAAAGAAAAAAAATTGTATATTAACACACATATTTGGAATCTAGAAAAATGGTACAGATGAACCAGTTTGCAAGGCAGAAATAGAGACACAGATGTAGAGAACAAACATATGGACACCAAGGGGGGGGAAAGTGGGCGGGGCAGTGGTGGTGTGATGAATTGGGAGATAGGGATTGACATATATACACAAATATATATATAATAGATAACTAATAAGAACCTGCTGTATAAAAAATGAATAAATAAAATTAAATTTAAAAAACAACAAAAAAACAAGTTACCTCAGAACTATAAGTGCAGGCAGACAATGCTATTATAACTGGCCACTAGGGGGCGTCAAAACTCTTACAAACCTGCCAAATTATTTTGAGAGCAGTAGAGGACATGGTCTCTTGTTTGCATTGCTTTTAACCTGTTTTAATTTGCTAGTCCATGAAAAAACAGAAAATCACACAAATAAAATTAGTACAGAGATGTTTAAGTCTCAAAGTTTTTCACTTGTCTTTTCTTCTTTATCATCCATATCCTACAAATTTTCCTTGCTGTACCATTTAATGCTTCATTATATACTGTTTTGTTTTCAAGTTGTTCAATTTGTTTGTCTTGTGCCCACAATTAAGATGCAAGCTCCTTGTCAATAGGGAACATGGCTTATATTATACTTATTATTTTAAAAAATTGCATAGCACCTGACTCAGTGTTAGGTACAGTTGGCACTCCATATCCTCGGGTTCCACATCCAGGGAATCAACCAACCACCAACCAAATCGAAAATATTTGGAAAAAAATTCCAGAAAGTCCCAAAAAGCAAAACTTGAATTCGTGCAAAGGCAAATATTTACATATCATTTACATTGTATGTACAACTATTTACATAGCTTTTACTTTGTATTAGGTATTATAAGCAATCTAAAGATGATTTAAAGTATACAGGAGGATGTGCATAGGTTATATGCAAATACTACGTCATTTTATATAAGGGACTTGATTTTGGTATTCTCAGTGGATACTAAGGGATGACTGTACTTTATAAACACTTGTTAATTGGTTTGAATGCATAAATACCTTAATTTACATAATAGATGTGTTCTTGAGGCTAGCATAAGCCAACTTTAAAATTCAGTAGGGGAGCTAAATGTTTACAAAAATCCAATAGTGAATCCCTGTAAATTAAGTCAAGAAGCACTCTGTGATGCCTAGTGTACATCTCTATTTTCATACGTGGTTTGGCTTAAAACAGAGAGCACCTCGGTATCATTGTTGAAGAAAATCCATTTCTGTATCTTGTGCAAGGTTTAATAAAGGTTTACTCCCTTTCCCCTTGCTGCAGTTGACCGCAACAAACTGGGGGGCAAGATAGGCTGGGTGGTCAAGTGGTCAAAACGTTGCCCGAAGAGACAAGAACCTGAAATTCTGGTCCTGTTCTCCATCACTCATTTCGCTGGGCAAACCACTTGAATTTTCTGGGGCTCTGTGTCCTCATCCATAAAATGATGATGTTGAATGAGATGAGCTCTTTCAAAGTCAGCATTCAATTTCCTAGCTAATGGGATGGGTAGACAGAAAAGCCTTCAAACTCTCCCATCAGGCTATGATACTTACAGCACCTTATCTTTACCTTAGTTGGATGCCATCGACATGGAACAGTTTGTAATTCTATAGTCATTCTCCACAATGTTTTTAATATTTCTCTGATCCTCCCTGATCATCCTTGATACTACACACATGAAAAGGCAGGTATCATCCTTGTGCTCCAGTTTCAAAGAGCAAGATTGTTAAGGAACTAGTAGGAGACCTGGCAGTCATTGAACCTAACCTCTTCTCTCCAAAACTAATTTAGAGAAAATGCTCAGATGTTATTTTTTTCTAACAAATAATTATAAACATTTAAAGAGTATAGGATTATTCAGATATTTCATTTTTTTCTACCAAGGGACACTATGGTTCATTTAACTTTGAACCTATCATAGGCAAAGAGATTTGGGGGCCACTGGGAGGGGTTTATGAGCTGTAAATTGAGTGCACTGAGAGCAATTAAGCATTTAAATTAGAGCAATGTGTAAAATTAACAGCTGGTAAGTGTTGTCAATTGTAAGCGACAGACCTCCTGCTTGGCATAATCTGCATACAAACTGAAGAAACTAAATTGAACAGTGGAGAGTAGAATCTGGATTTGGTAATTTGGAGAATAAATTCAGATTACATATATTGCTGGAGTAACTTTAAAATTAATCTGGAAGTACAGCATCTCCTCTAGGAATGCTTGCCTGGGCAAAGATCTGTTAGGCTCTTTAAAATGTGCTTAAATTACAGTTTAATTATTCTCATAGTTAATAGCTTGGAATCGTTTCAAGAGAATCTGACCTTGAAGACTGATGTCTATTTGTCTTATAACCATTTTTTGGTGTTAAAAAGAATGGTTCTAATGAAGACCTAGATATTTCTATTTACACACATGGTATTTATAAACTTTATTGAAACAATGGTTCTCACCATGATCCCAGGATCCTTCCTTAGGACTTGCCAAAGGGAAGGAAAGGGAGTTCCTGAGACATTGGTCTTCTAGCTTTCTATCCTTGACCAACTTCTCAATTAAGTATGTTTTAAATCCTCTGTAATAAAGTATTGATAATTGTTGAAGGGAAAAAGGTCATGGGATTTGAATTTATACTTGGTCTGACCTGCACTTATTACTCCTCTTTTTCACATCAAAATCAACTCATCCTAGATCTGTGGATCTCTGAGTTTTTTTAAGGTGGCAGGTTTGGTAATTTCTAATAAATCAGGAGACATAAATCACAGAAGGAAGCCATACTTGTTTTATAAATTGGAAAAGGGAAACTTCTGAAAAGCTTGAAGGGTCTTTTAGTGTTGCTGTAGTTTTTTTGGTTCCTTCTTACTTTTGTCTTAGAACGGATGAGATCCTGAAACACATGCTCAGTACTTCATGCATTCATGAGCTTATTCAACAAATGCATATTGAATGGTCTCTAAATGCCAGGCACAGTGTCAGAAGTTAATGATACAAAAGTGAATAAGGCTGTTCCTGGCCCTCAAGGAACTCCCCTGGTGAAGTAGTAGAGATAGAAACATAGATATAACCACAACAGAATAATAATACCTCAATACTTTGAGCACTCAATGTCAGACACTTTAGTAGATGATTTACATATGATATGTCGTTTAATCCTACCACCAACCCTAAGAGATAGGGGTACATCTCCCTATTTGCAGATGAGGAGACTGAGGCTTATAGAGAGTTACCTTGGCCATTCTCTCAGTCTCCTCTGTACATTTAATTCCTCTGCCTGAAACTTTCTACCCACCTTATTTATTTATTATTTTTATTTATTTATTTTTTATTATTAATTATTATTAATATTATTTTTTTTGTCCTCACCACGTGGCTTGTGGGAACTTAGTTCCCCGGCCAGGAATCTAACCCGGGCCCCAGCAGTGCAAGCGCTGAGCCCTAACCACTGGACCGCCAGGGAATTCCCACTACCCACCTTCATTTAATTCCTGTTTGTCCTTCAAGAAAGCCTTCCTTGACCCTGGAAAGTGTCAATGCCTTGCCTAATGCTCCCTGTATGTATCTCTAGCAGTGCACTTGTCTCTCTAAATTTTAATTTACTTTTTGAATCCGCAACCAGACTGCATTAGGACTAGTTTCTTTCAGTGTGAGCACAGGTTTGTCATCTTTGTATTCCTGGAACATGGCTCAGCGTGTTTCATGTAATTCATACTGTAAAAAGCTATTTGACTGAATGAAACATGGCAGAGTCAGGATTTGACCCTATGTCTGCTTAGCTCCAAAGCCCTGGCCCCTCTTCACTCTGTTAATCTGCTTCCTGATCTCATAAAATAAGTGCAATTGTAGAGATATATACAAAATATGGGAGCACAGAGGAGAGAAACTCAGTAGGGTTCACAGAGAAGGTAATATTTGAGCTGGGTTTTGAAGAATGTGTAATAATTTGTCAAGTTGAGAAAGTAGCAAAAGCACCCTAGTAGAGAAACAGTTCACACAATGCCATGAGAGAGCAACATATATTTGATTTATAAAGAGCGGTGGGTAATTCCATATTGATAAAGTATAGGCTGAAAGGGGTTGAGTGATAGTAGGTGGAAAAGGAAAGCTGGGGCACATCAGCATGAGAGGGACCTTGTATGCCATTCTAAGTAAAGAATTTGGCCACTGATGGTTTTTAAATAGAGAAGGTCCCTCTTGATAGAGAGGCGCTGAAGTCAGAATACTTGGATTCGGGACCTAATTTTGTCCCTCACTACTGGACCTTAGGGATTCCCATGTCTTCAGTTTCCTAACTGAAAATTATAACACCTTACCAACCCTTAATGAGAGTCAATTAAGATATGTAACTGAAAGCGCTTTGTAAACTGAAAAGCTAGCCACTATAAATGTTAACCTATTATTAACTTCGCATATGTTTTAGCTTGCTAGGTCTGCCATAACAAATATCACAGACTGGGTGGCTTAAAGAACGAAATTTACGGGACTTCCCTGGTGGTCTAGTGGATAAGGCTCCCAGTGCATGAGGCCTGGTTTCGATCCCTGGTCGGGGAACTAGATCCCACATACATGCTGCAACTAAGAGCCTGCATGCCGCAAGGAAGATCCTGCATGCCGCAACTAAGATCCGGCGCAGCCAAAATAAGTTAAAATAAACAAACAGAAATGTATTTTCTCACAGTTTTGGAGGCTAGAAGTCCCAGATCAAGGAGCTGGCAGGGTTGATTTCACTCTGAGACCTCTCTCCTTGGCTTGTAGATGGCCATCTTCCTCCTGTGCCTTCACGTGGTCTTTTCTCTGTGCATGTCTGTGTCCTAATCTCTTTTCATGAGGACACCAGTCACACTGGGTTAAGGCCACCCTAATAACCTCATTTTACCTTATCTTACATTTTACCTTTTTTTTAAATTGGCATTTTACCTTAATTACCTCTTTTTTTTTTTTTTTTTTGGCTGCATTGGGTCTTCATTGCTGCGTGCAGGCTTTCTCTAGTTGCAGCGAGGGGAGCTACTCTTTGTTGTGGTGCACGGGCTTCTCACTGCAGTGGCTTCTCTTGTAGTGGAGCACGGGCTCTAGGCACGCGGGCTTCAGTAGTTGTGGCACGTGGGCTCAGTAGTTGTGGCACAGTGGCTTAGTTGCTCCACGGCATGTGGGATCTTCCTGGACCAGGGCTCGAACCCGTGTCCTCTGCATTGGCAGGCGGATTCTTAATGACTGTGCCAGCAGGGAAGTCCCTTAATTACCTCTTTAAAGGCCCTATCTCCAAATGCAATCACATTCTGAGTTACTGGGGGTTAGGACTTCAACATATGAATTTTGCAGGTGACACAATTTAGCCCATAACAGCACATAATAAAAACAAAATGTAAAAACTCTACAATATCAACTCAGGTAATGCCAAATGAAAAATGAAAATTTTAAGTTATTTTCTGACCACACCATTCAAACAAGACATGGAGTTGTGGACCCATTCCCACATCTTCCCTATGAAATGGATCCTATGGTCAGAGATTACATTAAGTGGGATTTCGTGCCTGTGGATCAAGCATCCCATAAATCCCAGAAAATGGTGCTGGCTGTGGATCTGTGAGCAGGAAAGGAAAACACATACCTGGAATAATAAGTATTTAGCTCTGTGAGGATGAACCACTGGCTCTTCCAGGATGGAAGGGACATTTAAGTCAGTCTCTCTGAGGAATAGTTCCATAGGAGGACCCCAGTGTTCGTCCATGTTGCTGACAGTTTGGGCATTCAGAGGCAGCAATAAATAGACTGGCCCTGGGAAGTAGAAGTTCATGTTTTGTGGCCAATACATAGCCTCCCTCTCTTTCATTATAGTCAGTCTGTTCATGTGCCCATCATGCCTGATCCAGACTTGACAATGGCAATGACCGGCTGACATCAACTAGCTGAGAAATTTTGTCTGCTTTGTTCAGCACTTCTGTGGTGGATGCTTCTGGCAGGCATTAATACTTGATACAAAAATCTTCATACTTGGTGCCTACTCTCTGTGTCCTTCAACAAGCCTGTGCTCCTTATCTCCAATCTTCCAGTCCTTTTCTTTCCACCCCCTGACCAGATGGTCATGCCATTGGCCACTGTCAGGAGTCTCTACATATTCGTTCCTCAGACCATTTCTCCTTTCACACCATCCCATGGCAGGCAGTGTTAATTACCTGATTGGTGAATTTTTTTTTTTTTTTTTTTTTGCGGTATGCGGGCCTCTCACTGTTGTGGCCTCTCCCGTTGAGGAGCACAGGCTCTGGACGCGCAGGCTCAGCGGCCATGGCTCACGGGCCTAGTCGCTCCGCGGCATGTGGGATCTTCCCAGACCGGGGCATGAACCCGTGTCCCCCACATCGGCAGGCAGACTCTCAACCACTGTGCCACCAGAGAAGCCCCCTGATTGGTGAATTTTGAAGATGAACATGCTCCTTCCTGTTTCTCTTTGGAATCTACCTTCCTAAAAAAAACACACACATCCTGGGTTGCTCCTCTATGCTGTGAATTTTACAGAGATAGGCTTAGCATTGCCCAGTGCTGCCTGTGAGTGTGTGGGTCAATTTGTCCAATTCTGCTGCTAAGCTGCCTCCTCCAAACTAACCTTTATCAGCAATTAAGGTGATACTTTGATCTCCAGCTGCCTGACTCCTGCATCTTTCTCTGGATTAGTTCCTAGCTCTGGAAATATTACTGATTATGCAGCTGAAACTCCAGTAGAAAGGACAGTGCTTCCATACTCTAAAACTTCTCCAGAGAGGCAGGCACTTCTCTGGGCCTAGGGAATTATAGGAACTTTTGAAGTCATGGTGGACCCAGGAGCTGAAGCAGCTTGAAAGAACATTATCCCTTGACAGAAAGTTATAGGTGACAATGGGGTCTGAAGGACACAGAGGTAGGTGCAGTCTTGTTGCTTCATCTCCTTGGCTCTCTGCAGGGCTCCTTTCTAGGAAGCTGTTGTGTTGAGAGGCAAGACCAGGCTCCTGCAGCAACCCAAATTCTTTGAACTCATAGTTCATTTAGACCACATCACGGAGAGAACTTTGGAAGGATCAGAGTGAAAATACTTTTTCTTATTCTCTTTGAAAGACTAAATATTTTTCTTTATATGCATTTTTGTTGTTCATTACAGAGTCTTCCTATACATTCAACTCTATATAAATATTAATTTCCTACCGCACTTGAGGTGTTTACTATTTTATATATTCATATATATATATATATATATATATATATGATGTGAGAGAAAAAAATAAGCAGTTGAGATTCTCACATTTCTTACAAGTATTTCTTTAGTGACTACATGCCCATATGGAATAAGCAACTTTTTCTTTTCAAAGCAATGTTAAAATACTTTTGCTCAAGCTAGTGAATTATCAGGAAGGAAGAAGTTCACATATAAGTGTGGGAACTAGAGCACTTAATTTCACCTCAGAATATAAGTGTCTTGGGTATTTGTGTAAAAGAAACAGAATGCATTTGATGTTTACTCTCTTAATTTTCATAGTACCAACAGTTGCCCCCCATCTGGCATTCTGGTGGCCACACCTGGGTCATCACAAAACTGAAAACAGATGTGTGGGCTCCTAGAAAGCAGAAGTACGTGTCAGATTGAATCAGAGAAGCAATGGGAACATTATAGGTGAAGGCTGTGTTTAACCACAAGATGCCAAATTTGATTGGGGTTGCCACTGACAAAGAGAAGCCACAGATGAGCAGCTGGGAAAGGAAGAGAGGCAGAAGGAGAAAAGAGCTGGAGGTAAGACATGGGAAAGCAGATGTAGCTCAATCCAGTGTACTTTGGTGTGTTTTGGGGTTTGGATTACTTTGAGTGAGCTCAGTGCTACAATCATTCCTCTCACCTCCCTGCACTGCCCAGCATTTGACACCTGTAACATGTACACTTTCATAGAAGACCAAATATCATGGCAATTAAGAGCCTGGGCTTTGAAGTCAGGAAATCTGGTGTCAAGGCCCAGCTCCATTATTTACCACTGTGTAATCAGTAATTAACTCAACAATTAACAGCTCTGACTTTTAGTTTCTTTATCTGTAAAATGGAGCCAATAAGGGATTCTTCCTCATAGAAAGGTGTGGTGATGATTATATGAGATAACAGATTATAGAGTTCTTAACACAATGTCTGGCACATAATGAGTCCTAATAAAAGTTAGCTAGTTTTATTAACCTGGGTCAATAGTGCTCTGAGCTCTAGAAAGACCGAGAGGTGTGTGGACATGTCTTTGTTTACTCCCCACCTTCACCAAAGCCATTCCTCTTTTACCTATTTTATATGTCTTCTGTGAAGATTTACTTGAGTGAAGTTTTGCTTTTAGAATACCCTTAGAAACCATGATCTAAATCACCGATATAAATCTTGAATTGGGCAAGTCCTACAACTTACCCAGGACACTTTACTAGAAAATTCTCTCCAGACTACTAGGGATTACCCTTTGGTATACAATACCCCATGAATACAATGTCCCTTCAACTATGAAGACACCTGTAATGCCATCATCCTGCCTACACTTTAATATCTTAAAGGAGACACAGAAATTTTTGCTAACTGCCCTGCTCTAATCTGGAAACATTGCAGGCACAACATTACCTCAATCTATCAGTCTGGTTGATAGAAAAAGCCTGTTTCTCTTTGGTTTCATTGTTTCCAGTGCAGCTTCACATGCTGGCAATAATCATTTACAGGTTCTTC
The DNA here is from genome assembly GCF_964341445.2 of Mesoplodon mirus. NCBI lineage: Eukaryota > Metazoa > Chordata > Mammalia > Artiodactyla > Ziphiidae > Mesoplodon > Mesoplodon mirus. The sequence goes on from NC_138978.1 coordinate 88,509,955, forward strand.
AATAAATCTGTTCCCTCCATACAGAGCTCAATACCATGGGAATTCATATAAGTTAAATAAAGAGAATGGGAGAGTAGACATAGGAAAAGCTTTGATTTCTATAATTTCATGCCAAGGAAGTTCGATTGAGAGAGAAGTTTTAAAAATCCCTTTCTGGCATTAGTTATATAGTTAAATAGTTTTCTTTAAAAAATAACAAAGCTAGATGCATCATCATTTTAAAAGGTTAAGTTGATGCATCTTTTCATGCACTAAGTATTCTTAATGTAGAAGAAGATCCCAGGTGGTCTCTCTGATTGTTCTATACTTGAACAAGCCTTCGAAAATTAGTCTGGGATTGTATTTACCATGCCTCCACCTCCATTTACCAAAAGGTAGCATATCAACCATCTGCACAGGGATAAAATTTACATCATGCAGTTTTTAAAAGAATATGTTGTTTTCATAGCAGGGCTATGACACAAGAAGGCAACAAAAGTGAATTTTACAACCTTAAAGGGCAAGGGTCTGGAAAAATAAATTCATTACATTTATTTGACAATAATGAAAATACATTTTTTAAAAAAGCAGAAAGATGTTTTTGTTGATATAGAGAGAGGATTGTAAATCTTACTCTAAAAACTAAGTAAATAAAATCTTTAAGTAAAGTAGAGTATATTTGGTCAGAGGATAGGATATATTGATAATCAAACACCACATGCACACTATAAACGTAATGTTCTGGGAATTAAATCTTCAAAGACCTGAAATACGATGTTATTAAAATAAAATTGAATGTAATGCCATCATTTAAAATTTTTGAATTACTACATGAGTTCCAGGGTCATACGTGAAACCCCATAATCATTATGTAGTACTGGGTTAACAAGGGAAGCGTCAGCTAACAGGCATTTCTCACTAATAGAATAAAAGATAATAGAATTTCTGCATTCGATAGCATCTAGTGGCCCATCACCGCAGCTTAAACATTTTTTCTTCAAAACTATATTCTTTCATCTAAATCTACAATCTGTAAGCATTTTTGAGCTCCTAATGTTGTCATAATTATAAAATAATTTAGAAGGGTTCTGTGCTTTGGCTACATGAACCCTGATTGAATATTTCTCTTAAGCAATCTGTTTAGATGACCTTTAATTATTAAGGCCATAAATTAGCTACAGATAAAAAGCTACTAAAAGTTATTATTGAGCATCTACAATTTTAATTTACAAACTACCTTTCTACTCATTTGCTCTGGAGAGGGTTGGGAGGCTGATGAGCTTTTTCTCATACCTCTCCTGGTTTATCTGATGCACATCCAGACCAGATGCATGCCCCAACTAACCACAGCCATGCTCCCCTCATCATCCAACTGCTCATCCCCTCCCTGTTCCCTCAGTCAACCACAGACCCTCCTGGGGATTAAAACCTTTTATGCAGGGCAATCTGTTCCCCACTTAGACTCATGCCTAGATATCCAGGTGATCACAGCATATATTTTCACTCAACTTTTCTTTCAACTGAATCTAGAAGAGTTAAGAAAAATGACTCAGTAATTCACTCTTCTAGCTTTTTTAGGTTAGGACAGTATAAGGGAGAGATGAAATCAACCAATTAAATTTTAAGAGCCTTCAGAGTAAAACATCATTTGCTCAAAGTCACTCAGTTAGAAAAAAAATTAAACTAAGGAAACGTTATGCCCTCAGATGCATTGCTTATCCAAAGCTGTATCTAAAATCATTTAGAAATCAAATACTTCCATTGAGCTGGTTTCATGGCCGTGCAACCTGTGCAGTTCACACAGGATCTACACTCAAAAGTGCCCCACACTTGACTTAATGCTCTACTGTCTTCATCTTGAAATTCTTAATAATTTAAACTTTGAACTTACATATTATAAGTGAAGTCTGATGGGACAATGTGGCCTGTGCATGAACAGAAGAGATAAAAGAGTTCTCCATTCTTTGCTGCTGAATTTGCATGTAACTTTCTAGATTTGCCCCATGAATGCAGAATTCTGGAGGAGATCCACAATGCCTGAGTGTTCAGAAGATTCAAAACAAGTACAAGGTAAGCATGTTATGTCCAAAATTAAGTGGGGCCTTGACAGCCCCAAGAGGCTTGTACTTTCTGTTCAAAGCAGAACTTGCTTTCTGGTTTCCTAAGAAACACAGATGACTGAAAAACACTATCATACCCTTTCTTACTTGTGTTGCTCCCCTATATTAGCCAACCATTTACGCTGAAAATGACATAGAAGGAAAGGGAAAGATAGCGACCTATAGTTCTTTTACTTTCAGTTCTTCTTTACTCATCAGTAAACTGAAGATAGTACTTGTAGGATGTGTGCATATCAAGAAGTGAAATAAAAACAGTTGAGTTATTTTTGTGCTGTGTTTCCACTGTTCTGGTAAGGATGAAATATATGTGCATATATGAGCTACAATATATGAAATCTGTAATTTTGGTAATTCTGCATGAATTACATGCTCTTATATTTGCATTTAAAACTGGCATTGCACGATACAAAGATGAACATTAAAATTCATGTTAATAATTAAAAATTTTACTTTTTCTTTATTTAGAATGACAAAAATATCAAATAAAAAACACCATTGCAGGGCCTCCCTGGTGGCGCAGTGGTTGAGAGTCCGCCTGCCGATGCAGGGGATACGGGTTCGTGTCCCGGTCTGGGAGGATCCCATATGCCGCGGAGCGGCTGGGCCCGTGAGCCATGGCCGCTGGGCCTGCGCGTCCGGAGCCTGTGCTCCGCAATGGGAGAGGCCACAACAGTGAGAGGCCCGCATACCGCAAAAAGAAAAAAAAACACCATTGCAAATCAGAAAAAGACCTCAAAAGAAAGAAAAAAAACTTTATATTTTAGTACCTTTTTTTTTAAAAAAACAGCTTTATTAAGATACAGTTCACAAAAATGGAAATCTTGCCATTTGTGACAACATGGATGGATCTGAAGGGTATTATGCTAAGTGAAATAAGTAAGACAGAGAAAGATAAATACTGTATGATTTCACTTACATGTGGAATCTAAAAAACAGAACAAGGAGATACAAACCTCTAGTTATAGAATAAATAAGCCACGGGGATGTAATACACAGCACAAGGAATATGGTCAATAATATCACAATAACTTTGTATGGGGACAGATGGTTACTACATTTATCAAGGTGATCATTTCATAATGTATGAAAATGTCAAATCACTACATAGTATACTTGAAACTAACATAATATCGTATGTCAACTATTTCAATAAAAAAAGATGAACACACAAAAATGATATAGTTCACATACTCTACAATTTACATTACAATTTAGAAGTATAGAATTCAATATTCACAGACAGGTGCAACCATCACCACAGTCAATTTTAGAACATTTTCATCACCTCAAAAAGAAAACCCCTCTCCTTACCCTTGCAGGTCCCTCTCCCTCACCTATCCCTAGGCAACGAATAACTTACTTTCCATCCCTACAGGATTTTCTGTTCTGGATATTTCATTATGTGTGGAATCATACAATATGTGGTCTTTTTGTGATTGGCTCCTTTTACTTAGCATATTGCTTTCAAAGTTTATTCATGTTGTAGCATGTATAATATATCACTCCTTTTTATAACCAAATACTATTGCATAGTATGGATATACCACTTTTGTTTATCCATTTATCAGTTGATGATCTTTTGGGTTGTTTCCATTTTTTGGCAAAATGAATAATGCTGTTATAAACATTATATTTTAGTACTTTTTATGTCACTTTTTTCCTCCTTTTTGAGCAAGGGGACCTGTATTTTATTTTTTTTTCCTCTGGGCTCGGCAAATTATGTAGCCGTCCCTGGTTCCGACTCATTTAATTTAAGAAGTATTTGTTAGGTGTCTACTCCGTCCAAGGTATTAGAGTTGACAGTGCTGCCTTTCAGTGGTCTACAGTGTGGTAAGCAAGTATAAATCAAATCCATGTCATACTTGGATCATTACTTTCAAATAAATTATAATACTTAAAAATGTACTTAGCACTAAAACACTTCAATACACAGAGTACAGTTAGACCTGGACAGGTACTTCTCTATGGAAGTGTGCTCCAACTTCTGGGATCAGCATTGGTCAATTTCATGAAAATACTGACTCTCTGAGGGCTGATAAACAGAGAGCCTTTTCCCTAAATAAAGCAGGCAAAAGCAGACATGCTGATAAGGACGAGGGAAACCCAGCCTCTGAAGCTGCCAGGTGTCTCTGCCATTGAAGACAGGAGAGAAAAAATTTAATATTTGATAAAAAGCCAGTATAGTAACTTTATTTGACTTCATCTTTCTGTTGTGACTAATGTTTGCCATTAAAATATATCTCAGTTGACTGGTGAATAGTTCAAATGAAAAGAAGGCTAGGACATCAGTCTGAATCAAAAAGTACCTCCATGACTTAAGAGTAAGGACAAGACTGAAGGTGCCTTTAATACTTCAGAATTGATTAAAGTGGGTGGGGACTAAGGAAGGATGGTCTCCAGGACACCCTGAATAAGATTCCTGGGTTTCCTGTCATTACAGAAGTGGGAAAGGAAAAAAAAAATCTTATGAGAAAGAGACACATAGTGCAAACATGTAAAACAATCCACAATGGGTTTTTTTTTTTTTAACTCTTTCATGGGTATACATAGACTAACTCTAATGAAAAAGCATAGGCAAAAAAAAAAATGCTGTTAAAAAAGGAAGAGAAAAAAAAGGAATGCTATTCACTTAATTGTTAATTCATCACCTATTTATATTGTGATCCTGCTCTATGGTAGAATATATAGGGAAAATACATGATTCTTTCTTTTCAAGGAGCCCAGACTAAAAAAAAAGAAACTAGTCAATATCTAAATAAATTATACTGTGAACAACTGAAACATAGAAATATGAAAAGAGGAGAACACAGAAGGAGCTTTCAATTCTGGCAGTAATGGGACTAATATCTAGAACATCTGAACCGGTCTTTGAAGGACGACGAGGCGCTCACTATGTAAAAAAAGTTCACTCCAGCATGGCAGAAGACCCAGCGCTATGAGAAAGCATATTCTGTCTGGGGAATGCGACTGTACTAGTGGGCTGGAGAGTGGGGTGTGTATCAGGGAGATGCAGATGCAGATTCTGACCTCAGGCTAAGGGCTAGGGAATGTTGCCTTTGTCCTATGGAATCAGGGGTACTTTAAGAACAGGAATGATATGCTAAGATACATATTTTAGGCTGACAAATCTGGGCTGCAAGAGAGGAAAAATCTTCGAAGGGAGAAGAAAATGGAGGCTCAGAGACTGGTTAGGAGACAAAGGGAAGAAATGATGCGAGTGTCGTAGGGCACTAGCAATGAGAAGGAAAAGAAAGAAAGATCTGAGGGGCATTTCAAGGAAGAATCAAAAAGATTTAGGCATCAGCTGAATGTAAGTCAAACTCAAGCTGAAAGCTCTATTGTAGAGCCTGACCATAAGTCCTCACCCATAAGAAGTTTACAATCAAGTTGAGAAGGCAAGACAATTACATGGACACTAGTGCACACACACGTATCCACAACCCAGCAAACAAACAATAGCTTAAGTGGCAAACGACAAGAGTCATTTGGAATGAATGAGCGAGTAGTATAGTTGACAAATGCTATGACAGGCAGAGAAGCACAGTAGTAGACCATTAGGCACAATATTTATGAGTACAGGCTTTGGAATCAGGCCTTTTATCAAATTTCCATACAACCACTTAGCAGCAGGGAGAACTTGGGCAAGTTATTTAATCTTTCTGAGCCTCATTTCCGCATTTGTAAAGTAGGCATAATAATCACACCCTCAAAGCGTTGATGTGAAGATAAAAAATGTATTGCCTGTATAGAGCCTAGTACATCGTATATGATCAATAAATAATAAATATTATATTTGTGATGTCTTGGAGATGGTCCAGGAAGACTTCTCCAAGGAGGTGAAACTTTGTAGACCCTAAACTGAATTCTATAGAAAGGGTGGATTTTATATAAGCAATGAGAGAGCAAGGCATTTGCTACAGTCATGAGGAATGATATGAGCATTATAAAGAATAAAACAAGGCAAAATTATAAACGAGTTCCTCTGTGCTTCTTCTCCATATTCCCATTCTGTACACATGGGGTTTTTAGGGTCTGATTCCCTCATTCCTTGAAAGCAAGAAATGTATCATTTATGACTGTCACTGTATTCTCAGTACCTAACGTAATGCCTGGTGCACAGTAGGCACTCAGACATGATGTTCAACGAGTGGAGAAATAAACAGATCTTCATGGAGCTGCAAGATTAATCAGGGATAGATTTTGTGGGACAATGTCACCGATATGCAGCTTATCAGCAGGGTATGTTTTTTTCTCCCATGCCATAGCTATTTTTATTCAAATCACAACTGGAGGATGGTTTTACATCCTTGGCAACATAAAGGCAGCAGCTTGCTTCTTTTCTGGCTTAGGACTTTAAAGAATGAAGTATCTTTAAAAGGAAGTTAAGGGACTTACCTGGGGGTGCAGTTGTTAAGAATCCGCAGCCAGTGCAGGGGACACAGGTTCGAACCCTGGTCAGGGAAGATACCACATGCCGCGGAGAAACTAAGCCCGTGTGCCACAACTCCTGAGCCCGTGTGCCGCAACTACTGAAGCCCATGCGCCTAGAGCCCATGCTCCGCAACAAGAGAAGCCACTGCAAGGAGAAGCCCGTGCACCACAACAGAGAGTAGCCCCAGCTTGCCTGCATGCCGCAGCTAGAGAAAGCCTGCGCGCAGCAACGAAGACCCAACGCAGCCAAAATAAATAAACAAATAAATACATTTTTAAAAAAAGAAGTTAAAATCCATCGGAAAGATATAACTTGATAGCTTCCATCACTAGTTATTAATAGATTCTAGAACAGATCTTGAAGCAATTCCTTATAGTAGCACAATATCCTAAGTTAAAAGCAAGTGCAATCAACCTTCTAACACTTTCTTTTAAAATCTTTTTAAAAACACTTTCTAGGGACTTCCCTGGTAGCACAGTGGTTAAGAATCCATCTGCCAATGCAGGGGACACGGGTTCGAGCCCGGGAAGATCCCACATGCCGCGGAGCATCTAAGCCCGTGTGCCACAACTACTGAGCTTGCGCTCTAGAACCTGCAAGCCACAACTACTGAGCCCATGTGCCACAGCTACTGAAGCCTGCATGCCTAGAGCCCATGCTCTGTAACAAGAGAAGCCACTGCAATGAGAAGCTTGTGCACCGCAATGAAGAGTAGCCCCTGCTCGTGGCAATAAGAGAAAGCCCATGCACAGCAATGAAGACCCAACGCAGCCAAAAATACATAAATACATAAATAAATAAATAAATAAATTTATTTAAAAAATAAACACTTTCTATAAATAACTTTATATGAGAAATATTGTTATAACTTATAAAATGATCTTTTTCTCTCTCTGTATCTTCACTGACTTGAACATAGTCTTGATTAAAATCATAGCCTTACTTTTCATGGAAATAAAATTTAAGTTATCTAAAATATACTTTAAAAAAGTATTATAGATAATGGAGATACATGCTCCCCTCTGTCTCTCCTCAGCACCCTGTAGTAATCAGAACAGCAACCTCCTTTCTTCTCTTGTTTCCATTTTTTTATTATCCAATCAATTTTCTCTATCAGTACATTGAGCTCTTCTCATTATTTATTTATTTATTTATTTATTTATTTATTGTGGTACGCGGGCCTCTCACTGCTGTGGCCTCTCCCGCTGTGGAGCACGGGCTCTGGACGCGCAGGCCCAGCAGCCATGGCCCACAGGCCCAGCCGCTCCACGGCACGTGGGATCCCCCCGGGCTGGGGCACGAACCCGTGTCCCCTGCATCAGCAGGTGGACTCCCAACCACTGCGCCACCAGGGAAGTCCTCTCCTCATTATTTTTACAGCTGCATAGTATTCCATTTATGGATGTACCGTTGTTTATTTAACCAGTTCTCTATAGATCAGTGGTCTTCATCAGGGGACTGGGAAAGATCTTGTCCCCCAGCCTTACCCCAGGAGACATGTGGGAATGTCTGCAGTCATTTCGGTTTGGAGGGAAGAATGCTACTGTCATCTAGTGAGTAGAGGCCAGGGATGCTGCTAACCATCCTACAGTGCAGAGGACAACCCCACAACAAAGAATTTATCTGGTACAAAATATCAATTAGTACTGAGATTGAGAAACCATGCTATAGATGGGCACTTTGGCTCTTTCCAGTCTTGGCTAGTACAAACAATTATTCAACACATAACTTTGTAAATTTGTTGTTTTATATAAATGCAAATATATTTTTAGGATAAATTGCCAGAAGTGAGATTGCTGGGTCAAAGAATAAATGCAATTGAAATGCCTTCCAAATGTCCTCCAAGGGACTGTGGATTTTATACTCCCAACAGCATTTTATTTATTTCCATAGTCTTGTCAGCAGAGTGTGTAGTCACACTTTTGCTTTTTAACAATCTGAAAGATTCAAGATGTTATTTCAGCTAGTTTTATTTTGCAATTATCTTATGATAACATATTTTTATATGTTTAAGGGCCATTTGTGTGTTTGTTTGTTTTGGCTGCACCATGCAGCTTACGGGATCTTAGTTCCCCGACCAGGGATTGAGCCTGGGTCCTAGCAGTGAAAGCATTGAGTCCTAACCACTGGACCTCCAGGGAATTCCCAGGGCCATTTGAATTTTGTTTTCTGTTGCCTGAGTGTGAGATTCAGACAGCTGTCTATTGGATCGAGTTTTCAGAGGAAGGGACTTGGACAATAGCCCCCTCTACAGTGTCATGCAAGAAACCACCACGGATGGAGGGTAGAGACAGAATTTTCTCTCTTATCTGGGCAAGAGTCAAACTTCCATTTTACTTGAACTATAAAGACGGGATAATCACCAAAGATTAATGATTTAGGACTCTTCCAGTTTCTGGGTTATTGCAGCTAAGGACCTACACTCCTTGACAATAGAATTTCTAGACAGTGAGTTCCATGAGAATGCAAAAATCCACAAAGACAGTGTCTCTGGTGTTTTTGTTCATTAATGTATCTCCAGAATCTAGAATAGTGCTTGGTGCATAGTTGGCTCAATAATAGCTGTTGGAATGAATGGATAATCTGCAAACTGTGCTATAAGGATATGGGAATGGGAATGGAAAGAAAATGACAAGAAAGAGGCCTAGAAAAAAAGAATTTGTTGATTGGGACTGGAGTGTCAAGGGTAAGGAAGGAGTTAAGAGGATTTAGAGGATTAACCAGCTGGTGACTTTGGGAATTGTAGCCCCATTGACATAAGCAGGACAGTCAGAAGGGTGTCCAGTTACAGGTGTTAGTTTGTGTTCATGCTGAGTCAAAGGAAATGACAGGATATTTGAGTGGAAATACTCAAAAGGCAGAGAAGGAACAGAGTTGAAGGTATTGACTTGGAAGACATTTGTTAAAAGCGTTGATATTTCAATATTGCCTGAGATCTTTGAAGGACAGAATATTGAAACAAATGTTTGCTAGGAAAAAACTTATTTTTAAAACTTTTTTGAGAAATAGGTGAGCTCAGCTAATCAATAAAATAAGGCCTTGCTCCGTCAGCTATCCTCACTTCCTAGTATTTTCAAGTTCTCTCTCTCAAATGGCAACTTTCTCTAATCAATAACTGTGCTCAAATATCGCTAGTACTAATAATGTTCTCTCTCACTTCTCTGGTGACCTGCCTATCTCCTCTTCAAGCCCACAGGGTTTCACCTTTCCAAAGTGATCAAAGGTTTTTCCAAACAGAGAGGAGTTTTGATGCCAGGTGGTGACAATTTTTAACCTTTTATTATGAAAAATTTAAAATAGTTACAAAAGTAGAACAGAATAAATAATTCCTGTCACCAGATTAAATAATTACCAACTCATGGGCAATTTTGTTCAACCTGTTAGCCCCCTATTGCCCTCATCATTTCTTATGAGCAAATCCCAGACTTCAAATGGCTTCATAAAGAAATATTTCAGTGTATATTTCCAAAAGATATGGACTCTTTAAAAAACATAATCACAAAACTATTGTCACATCTAAAAATGAACAGTTTCTTAATATCATCTAATATTCAGCGTTCAAATATCCTTGATTGTCTCACAAAGTTTGTTTTTTACAGTATTTATTTCAATCAGGGCCCAAATAATGTCCATACATTGCAACTGGTTGCTATGTCTTTTACCTTTTTTAATCTATAGATTCCCCTGCACTCTGCCCCCCTTAACTTGACATTTATTTGTTGAAAAAACCATGTTTTTTGTCCTATAATGGTTCCATAGTCCAGATTTGCTGAGTTATCCCCAATGATATTGTTTAGTATATTCCTCTGTCCCTTGTATTTCCTGTAAATTGATAGTTTAGATCTAAGCTAGGTTTGCCTAGATTTTGGATTTTTTTTTTTTTTTGGGCAGGACTACTTCATATGTGGTATCAGACACTTACAAAAGGCACACAGTGTCTGGTTATTTCTCTTCTTTAATGTTAGCAGATGTAATTAATACATCTATTAAGTCATTAGAAGTTGTAAAATGGTGATATTCTAGTTCTATAAGTCCTTCTGCATTTTTAAGTAGAATACTTCTATGAATGAGAAATTTTCCCTCATGAACTATTCGGTGGAGTTCATATAGGAAAGGTAGAATAAGGATTTGATTCTTTCCCTTTTTTTTTTTTTTACTGGTTTTCAAAATACAGTGTTGGTTCCCTAGAACCTTCTAAATGTGACCAATTAGTTTCTTCTAATCATTATGAACTCATGGATTTAAAGTTTATGTTTTTCAATACACTGCAATTATTTTCTTTTTTAATAACTTAATACTTAAATTATCCCATCTTTGGTCAGTTGGCTTCTGAGTTCTTTGATTTGCCAGTGGTCTTTGATTTGCCTTCTTGCTTTGTGGTATTACAAAATATTCCAAGCTTTTCTTTTATATTTTCTGCCCTAGACAGAATCAGCCATTTCTCCTAGGATCCTTGATTTCTTTTAGTGCAAAATGCTACATACAGCCTTCAAACTGGGCACTGGGGTTGCTCATTACTTCTGGTTTGTCATTGTTTCTAGACCATTTTGGTGGGCAGAGATAGGAAATGTATATATCTATATATTTAAAGATAAAAGACATTATGAGATCATACTGATATTTTCAATTCAAATTCAGGGTTTTTTTCCTCTTCTCTTTTACATTTATATCTCATTTGTCCCATGGCAAAAATCCCAGTTCTCAGTGATGCCAGTATAATTGCTAATTTGCTTTATGCCACAGAACACAATTATCCCATGATAATACCAACACCTCCATCAACTATATGAATACTGAAATTGAAAACAGTTTAAGGGTTTTGTTTGTTTGTTTTCTTTTGTTTTTGCAATTTTCTTTTTCTTTTTCTTTTTCCTTAAGGTATATCCCAATAGGAACCTACAGTCAAATACTGTGTTTTAAAGTCATTTGGAATAGTTCCTCTCTGTGTGGTTATGCCACCAGCTGGATATGTGGTTAAGTTGAATTGTTTTTTTGCCTTAAATTTTTCAAGATTTTTTAAAATTTCATTTTGTTTTATAACTATATTAAATATTTACATTGTTCCAGAGTCTAAACTAAAAGCAAGGTATAATTAAACACATCTATCTTCTATCCCTGTTGCCACAGCCCTATCCTTCTTTCTCCCACAGGTAACTATTTTAAAAATTGTGTGATTTATCATTCCACTTAAAAAGATATATAGGCAAATGTATGTGTACATCCATTTTTCTCTACTCATGCATGGATAAATGGTAGCATATCAAAACACTTTTGTCCACCTTGCTTTTTGCACTTAATACATCCTGATGATCATGTCATTTTAATATATAAAGATGTTTCTCATTTCTTTTTACAGTTTTATAATTCTACAGTGTGTAAATGTATCACAACTTTTTCAACTTTTCCCATATTAATGGACTATTGGGTTGTTTCCAGTCTTTCCATAATACAAAGAATGTAGTTATGAACAGCCCCATGCAAAATTTGTTCTCATTTGTGCCAGTAAATGTTCAAGATAGATTCCTGGAAGTAGGATTTATGGGTCAAATACACATGTAATTTTTGCCAGATACTGCCAAATTCCCTGCCATTCACGGTTGTAGTGTTTTGCATTCCCATAAGCCATATAGGAAAGTGCCCATGCCCCAAAGAGCCTCACTGAAAGAGTGTTGTCAAACTTTGGGATTTTTGCCAATCTTATAGGTGAGAAATGATATCTCACTGTAGTATTGATTTGCATTGTTTTTCTTATGAATGAGATTGAACATCTTTTCATATGGTTGGGAGTCATTAGCATTTCTTTTTTGTGACATCTCTAATCCACTTTTTCTATGGGATTTTTGGTCTTTTATATTTTAGAAGCTTTTTATATGATAGAGATATTAATCCCTTTTCTATGATAAATATTGCAAAATTTTTCCCAATTTAGGATTTTTCTATTTTGCTCATTGTGATTTTTATCACATAATTTTAAATTATTTTATGAAATAAAATGTATTAATCTTTTCCTTATTGTTTCTTTCTTTTTTTTTTTTTTTTTTTTTTGCGGTACGTGGGCCTCTCACTGCTGTGGCCTCTCCCGTTGCGGAGCACAGGCTCCGGACGCACAGGCTCAGCAGCCATGGCTCACGGGCCCAGCCGCTCTGCGGCATGTGGGATTTTCCCGGACTGGGGCACGAACCCGTGTCCCCTGCATCGGCAGGCGAACTCTCAACCACTGTACCACCAGGGAAGCCCTCCTTATTGTTTCTTGATAGGAAAGTTTTCTCCACTCCCACAGAGAAATTCATTATTTTCCTCTTTTTACAGTAAAACTCTAATCCCCTTAGAATTTAGCTGGTATACCTTGTATATGGTATGAGAATTGAGTCCAATTATGTCTTTTACCATGTGATTATCTTCTTCTAGTCTAAATTAATAAATACAATTGGCTGACAATCATTGCAGCATATTCAGTCTTATTTGTGTGTATGTAAGTGACCAGAAACTCAGAGTATGATGAAAGTCCTGCTCTTGGAAACAACAAAAACAGAAAATACACCCATGCTATGATATCCCTCTTTCATGCTTTTTGTGAATATTTGATGTTTCATGTAAGACTATAGCTTTCATGTCAAGTAAAATACACATATTGAGTTATACAGACATCCTTCAGTTGAAAAGTTCTAGAGAAATATTAATGAAATTATAGTTACCAACTTTACTTTTTCTGGATTATTTGAGACTCAATTTCTTTTGTTGGTATTTTAAAAATTATATTACCAGTCTTTCTTCAAGGCTAGTAATATAAAAGTCTTCAATAGGCTTTTATAATTATTCTATAAATTATGCTGATTATATTTTATTTTATTTATCTTTTAAAATTAATTTTATTCATTTATTTTTTGGTTGCATTAGGTCTTTGTTGCTGTGCACGGGCTTTCTCTAGCTGCAGTGAGCGGGGTCTACTCTTTGTTGCGGTGCACAGGCTTCTCATTGAAGTGGCTTCTCTTGTTGCAGTGCACGGGCTCTAGGCAGGCGGGCTTCAGTAGTTGCAGCACACAGGCTCAGTAGTTGTGGCTCATGGACTTAGTTGCTCCGCAGCATGTGCGATCTTCCCGGACCGGGGATCAAACCCGTGTCCCCTGCACTGACAGGCAGATTCCCAAACACTGTGCCACCAGGGAATTCCCCTGATTATATTTTAAATTGAACGTTTGTTGATGACTTAGCAAGAAATATATGACTCTCAACACTAAACGCCTACTAACACTAAACTGTAGAATTTAATATTTCAGGAATGTCTCTTGCAGACAACCAACCCCATCAAAATTTCCACTTGGTTCACAAGTTATCTTATGGGGCTTCCCTGGAGGCGCAGTGGTTGAGAGTCCGCCTGCCGATGATGGGGACATGGGTTCCTGCCCCGGTCTGGGAAGATCCCACATGCCGCGGAGCGGCTGGGCCCATGAGCCATGGCCACTGAGCCTGCATGCCTGGAGCCTGTGCTCCACAACAGGAGAGGCCACAACAGTGAGAGGCCCGTGTACTGCAAAAAAAAAAAAAAGTTATCTTATGAAAGTAGAATAGTACGTTAGAGTTTTGTTCAAAGCCTGATTATCATGAATTGAAGTATTTATTATCTTCTATGCTTATAGTACCATATTTGGGTAATGCAAAGTTGAGTAATACATATTTTCTACCTCCCAGGACGTCAAAGATTAGTGAAGGAAATAAGCAAAACATACAACTAATGACAATATAAACCAGACTGTGTGGTGTTTTTCCCCATTTTTAAAGCCCCAACTGTGGTTATAAGCAATTGCTAAATGAATACAAGGGTTGAGTCAGGAGTAGCTTCACAAAACTAGTAACATTAAAGGACAATTAAGATATGGAAAGATGAGATGCAGGGCAAGAGCATTCCAGGCAGAGGGCACAGCATGAAAAAAGGCAGAGAAGTAAGGGAAAACGTAGCACAGGGGGAAGTGGGATAGAAAATGGTAGATGTATAGCCAAGATAGGAGCACAGGGATAGTGGGTGTTTTTAGTGGAAGAAGGGAGGAAATAAATGATAGGTGATAAGTAACAGTTGAAGGTATGGAAATGGATGAACTAATTTACGAAAAGTAGACTATAGAATAAAAAGGAAAAGGACTGAGGAAGGGGTGTCGTAGTTATTATTTAAGGGCTAAGCAGAGGAAGAAGAATTAGCAAACATGCAGGTAGAAAATCCATCAGAAAAGTATTGAGGTTTGAAGATTCATATTATTTTCCTTTACTTATTTTTTTAATATTAAAAAATTACTGGACTTTATTTTTTAGAGCAATTTTAGGTTTACAGAAAAGTTGAGAAGAAAGTACAAAGTTTCCATATACTCCCTTCCCTAATCCTTCAGTTTCTCCTGTTACTAGCATCTTGCATTGGTGCAGTACATTGGTTAAAACTGATGAACCAATATTGACACATTAATATTTACTAAAGTCCATAGTTTATATTAGGGTTCAGTCTTTGTGTTGTACTAGTCTATGTTTTTTTTATTGTACTTCTCAATGTTCTTTTTCACTTTAAAGATACATCTTGATAATGAGTTTATTCATCTCTTATTCTTCCTTATGGTATTTTATAATTAGTCATGTTTTAAAGTTTTTTTCAAAATTAATAGATCTTTTCTTGAGAATGGGAATTACAGATCTCCTCTGTCTTTACTTCTGGTTTCATGGAGCTATTTATCCATAGTCCAAAGTAGGTGTCAGAAAAGGAAATATTCATAAATATTTGTAATCACACTTCTAGTATTTTCTACTTCCAGTTTAAATGAACCATAAGTGTCACAATTCTTTTCTTCCTTTTCAAAGAAATATTTTATATGGGACTATGGAGAACAAATGTTAATAATGTTTATTTCCATATAGATTATGAGTAATTTTTATTTTATGCTTTAAACTTTTTCTATATTTTTCCAGAAATAACATCAATACTTTAAAATTGGAAAAATATGTGTTAGAGACAACTATTGGTTTGTACAAAAAATTTTTTGTTTGTTTTTTATTTTATTGTGGTAACAACACTTAACATGAGACCTACCCTCTTAAGAAATTTTTAAGTATATAATGTATTATAGTTGACATAGGTACAATGTTGTACAGTAGATCTCTAGAGCTTATTCATATCGTTTAATTGAAACTTTATGCTTGTTATTCTTTGATTCCATGAATTTGAGTATTTTAGATACCTCACATATGTGTAATCATGCAATATTTTTCTTTCTGTGACTGACTTATTTCACTTAGCATAATGCCCTCAAGGTTCATTCATGTTGTTGCATGTGAGGTAGTTTGTTCCAGAGAAGTTTGTGGCAATCGGTTTGCAGGATATCTGACACAGATAAAAAACTTTTTTTTTTTTGCCTTTGTGAAAATACAGAGGAAAAATCTAACGTTATTTTACAATGAAAATATGTTATATGTTAACAAAAGAACCCTTTTTTACAGAAACCCCTAGAAATAAAAGGAAAATTAAGGCCAAAAATTCATGTCATGACTTAAGAGCACTTTACTCCCAAAGATACAAAATCTATTAATTTAAACAGTGGGACTTCTGTCCATAAGAGTACCAACTATTCTGGATGGATAGAAGACTCGAGCTGTAAGCTGATGGACTTTTGTGGTCTAAAAGCAGTTGAGAGTTTCTACCCTTAAGAAAAGATTTCTCATGTTACAGCAATTGAGGTTGTGAAAAGTGTATAGAACAGATTGTGTTTCACGCTTTTTATGAGTGAAACAGCTTACATGGCTTATTGAAGGTGGGTTAAAACTGTGGGAATCCTTATTCCATTCACAACTCTGAATACGTACTTATGGTATTTATACATCTAGAGTTTAAGTGATCACTCATTACCATCTGTACATGGATAATTTTTACCCTATGAACTATTGGTTCCAAAGTATTGTTTTGACATTATACACTATAGTTGATCTAAACAGAAGTAAATACCACAACAGCTGGTACTCCAAAACAAAATTCAGCCCAATAATTTCCACATTATTGTGAAATCTAATATACTCATCACCCACACTTAGTTCACTACATAGTCAAAGTTTGGGAAAGTAAGAATGAGATCTATATAGACATTATCATCACCTACTTGACAAAAATCCTAAATGAAATCAATTGAGACCCCAGAGTTCAATTTAAGAAAGTTACATAGACCTAGAATTCCCAAAATTTATCAAGTATGGCTGTTGGCTGATATTTATGACCTCCCTTTCCATTTGTATTCTACTGTTTCTTTTTAATCATGGTACAGTATAACTTGTCTAAAAGTTTTTCAAGCACTGAAGATTCAGACACAAAACTAAACAATTTGAAAGCAAAACTTCTTGGGATTATAGATGCAATCTAAAAAATAGAAGCATAGGATATGGGAAATCTTTATAGTTTATAGCCTTTTAGACATTTTAATAGTGGCCAAGGCATAATAGGTACCAAACAATCAAATTCCAGCTACAAAGGATTGTTTTAAGACTCATTTTAAAAGTTTTATAAACAGCTTCTCATAACCATAACACTTTCCACCAATTCAAAAAAGGAGGGTGGGAAAGCACATGGATTAGACAAGAAGATTATTGTTAGACATAATTGATGTTATTTATTTACAAGTATGTATTTCTAAAGATCAGAATAATTGAAGTTTTATGTTGAGTCATTTAATCAAAATTTGTCTAAAGTTGGAGAGAGAAAATATCCTGAGAGATTGCTGTATTGATTAATTCCTAACCTGAGTTGTAATGCATACTGACCTAATATAATCTGAAACTATTAGGTCAATATTACTGTAATTATCTAATTCTGAAAGTTCATACACATATGCTTGGCTCTAATAACCTTTGAATATGTTTGTAATTCATTGAGGAATTTTGACCTGTTCTAACAACCACAGCAAAAAAGGAATCAATGGGAGTGTTCAATTGTCAAGGAACACAATAAGAGAGGGAAGAGAAATTTACATTCCTAGAATGTCACTATATATCAGACACCATGCTAGGCACTTTACATGGGTTACTTACTTAATATTTCCAACAATCCTATGAGTGATATATTGTAGTATTATCCTACTTCACAGATGAAGAAAAATAAGACTCAAAGGGAGAAAATGATATGTAGGTGACACTTAGTTCTTCTTTGTGATGAAAACCCAAACGCATGAGGATAAATTAGAGGAAGCTGTTGTAAGACAGTGAGGCTGGGCAAAAAAACATGTCAGATAGGTTTCAGCATGAACAAATGCAAGGTGACATTTCTTTAAAATATATTCAGAGAATAAGGGTAAGTCATTATTAACTACTCCTGTAGTTAATAAGATACAAATCCAAGCTGTTATAGGCAACACACCAATAAAGGATTGAGCATCACCAAACACTAAATGTAAAACTAAATTGAAAACACTGCTCTACCCTTCTGCTACAATATATCCGGATCCATTCTATTCTATTCTGCCTACTTCATCTCTAGAAATAAATAATAGAATAAAAAAAGGCCTGGATGAAATTGACTGACTTATTTAAGAGAAAATGAAACGAAGTTTTTTAGGTTAAAAATATAGATTCTTCCATCCTCAGAGCACTTTATGTGAAATGTTGGTCTAGACTCTGGAGTATGATGGTAAGAAGGATGAACATGCTCACTCATCTCTTTTCCAGTAACTCATGTGACAAACATCAGATACTGTGCAGATGCTAGAAATCAAAATGACAATGGTATCTTTTTTTTTTTTTGTGGAACACGGGCCTCTCATTGTTGTGGCCTCTCCCGTTGCGGAGCACAGGCTCCGGACGCGCAGGCTCAGCAGCCATGGCTCACGGGCCCAGCCTCTCCGCGGCATGTGGGATCTTCCCAGACCGGGGCAGGAACCCGTGTCCCCTGCATCGGCAGGCGGACTCTCAACCACTGCGCCACCAGGGAAGCCCGACAATGGTATCTTTTAGTCACCTTCTGTCTAGACATCCCTGCCATTTTACTGTCACCTGGGATATAAACACAGATCTGTGCCAGGCTCTACCTATCCCCTTGGGCCTGAAAAGCAATTCCATACTGTTGCATTGGTTTTCCTCAACCCCTGACCTACCCCAACCCTGGTCCTATATCATCCTCCCATCCTTTAGGGGAAGGCTAGTTAAAAAAGTTTAGGGACTTCCCTGGTGGGGCAGTGGTTAAGACTCTGTGCTCCCAATGCAGTGGGCCCAGGCTCACTCCCTGACCAAGGAAATAGATCCCACATGCATGCTGCAAATAAGAGTTTGCATGTCGCAACTAAGGAGCCAGCCCACCACAACTAACCTGGTGCAACCAAATAAATAAATAAATATTTAAAAACAATTTGTTGTCCTAATTTCTCCCTTCAGCTGGCCTGGACTTCATTGGGGAAGATATGTGTTGAACCCTAGGATCAAAGTCCCTGTGTCAACTTCAAAACCTTGCAGAAATGAAAGTGACAAAACCTATCATTGTTCCTAGCCCTTGTTATTTATGTAGAGTAAAATATTTTAATCAGGTCTTAGTACAAACAAGACAGCACATGAAGACAATAAATCTACAGTACAATTTCTAAAATATTTATTTGATAAAGTATGGTCAGTTTAATGAATATAAACTCCATTAATATTAACAAGTTCATAATGGGAAATACAGGGACCTTTGAAATAAGACATAAATATAGTAACTACAATTGAAGTGGAGATTAGAGCTAGCCTAGTGGTAGCAGAAAATCCCAAAGGGTTGGGCCCCTCCCTCCCCAAGGTCAGCCCTGCACTGGGCACAGGAGAAGAGTGAAAGCCCAAGCACCATGCATTTTCTGACTGGCTTAGATTACAAATCCACTGAGCCAAAGTCCTTGGTTTGGCCATCATTTTATCCATATAGTTATCATAATCTATTTTTTCTGGCCCGGAATACCTCTCATACATCTGCCCCTACTAGGTACATAAGCTTTTGTTAAAAGCAGTTTGTTACAGGTTGAGTTCTCTGGGAAGCAGACCCTGAGATGGAAAGTAGCACATGGGAAGTTTATTTAGGAATCTCTTAAAATCAACACTTATAGGGGAAGGGAAGAAAGAAAGAGTGGGCAGAGGGAGAATTTGGCTGCAATGTAGCCACAACAAGGTCTTAGCTGACTCCATGGGAAGGTCTGAAGTTAAGATGATCCTTGAGCTGTCTCCTGCTGAAGTAAAGGAGCCTGATGGCCAATAATGTTGAACATCTTTTGCTGTGCTCTTTGGCCATTTGCGGATTATCTTTGGAGAAATTTCTCTCTTTTTTAAATCAGTAATGTTGTTTAATCTATTTGTTGTACAGAAGAGGAAATAAAGGAACGTAGAGTTATTTTCACAAGATTGCCCAAATAAAATCTGAGCAGGGCATACAGCATTTCATTCCCACCTTCTTTCTTTCTTTCTTTTTAAAAAAATATTTATTTCGGCTGCACAGGTTCTTAGTTGTGGCATGTGGGCTTCTTAGTTGTGGCGTGCAGGATCTAGTTCCCCAACCAGGGATCGAACCCAGGCCCTCCCACCTTGGGACCGCACTGGACCACCTACCCACTGGACCACCAGGGAAGTCCTTCCACCTTCTTTCTTGAATGACCCTGGACCATTAACGCAACCAAGCATCACAAGGCCTTGGCATAATCCATTCCAGAGTCTAAAGAATTAGACTTAAAAGTCAAGCAGGGACTTAAAAGTCTGATTCTATTAAAAATGAACTCATATATATATATTTTCAAGCAAACTATTCTCAGGGGATTCTTAAGAGTCCTTTCTCAAAATGACTAGGTTTCACAATTAATTTTTTTTAATAAATTTATTTTTGGGTGCATTGGGTCTTTGTTGCGGGCTTTCTCTAGTTGTGGCGAGTGGGGGCTACTCTCCGTTGCAGTGTGCGGGCTTCTCATTGTGGTGGCTTCACTTGTTGTGGCTCACGGGCTCCAGGCACGCGGGCTCAGTAGTTGAGGCACACCGGCTTAGTTGTTTCGCGGCATGTGGGATCTTCCCAGACCAGGGCTCTAACCGGTGTCCCCTGCGTTGGCAGGCAGGTTCTTAACCACCGTGCCACCAGGGAAGTCCCCAACCTTTGTGAATTTTAAGCAAAAGAACAAAATTAAGCTGTTAAAGGATCAAATGAGATAATGTATGACAAACGAAATACAAGGGATTATCATGATTAAATATGTTTCTTGGTTTACCACAATATTTGCCTTATGCTAGAAAGTAAATAAGTAATTTTAAAAGAACTAAATTGTAGTTTTTTTAGGCTCTTTAAAAAATTAATTTCTTCCTTCCAGTTTTATTGAGCTATAATGACATATAGCACTGTATAAGTTTAAGGTAAACAGCATAATGATTTGACTTACATACATCATGAAATGATGACCACAATAAGTTTAGTGAACATCCATCATCTCATATAGATACAAAATAAAAGAAAAAACAGTTTTTTCTCCTGTGATGAGAACTCTTAGGGTTTACTCTCTTAACAACTTCCACATATAAGATAGAGCAGTGTTACTTATATTAACCATGTTGTACATTGTGTCCCTAGTACTTATTTATCTTATAACTGGAAGTTTGTAGCCTTTGACCACCCTCATCCAATTCCTCCTCCCACCACTGTCTGCCTCTGATGACCACAAATCTTATCTCTTTTCTATAAGTTTGTTTGTTTGTTTTTGAAGTATAATTGACGTGTAACACTATGTTAGTTCCTGGCACACAACACAGTGATTTGATATTTCTATACATTTTAAATGATCATCACAATAAGTCTAGTTACCATCTGATACTATACAAAAATATGACTATATTCTGCACACTGTACATTTCATTCCCGTGACATTTTGTAACTGGAAGTTTGTACCTCTTAATCTCTTTCATCTATTTTTTTATCCCCTTACCCACTTCCCCTCTGGCAACTACCTGTTTGTTCTTTGTATCTATGACTTGGTTTCTGTTTCATTTTGTTTATTCACTTGTTTGGTTTTTTAGATTTTACATATACGTAAAATCATACAGTATTTGTCTTCTCTGTCTGATTTATTTCACTTAACATAATATCTTCTAGAACCAAAAGTTGCAAATGGCAAGATTTTATTCTTTTTTATGGCTCAGTAATATTCCATTGTGTATATATACCACATCTTCATCCATTCATCTATTGATGTCCACTTAGGTTGCCTTCATATCTCGGCTATTGCAAATAATGCTGCAATGAACATAGGGATGCATGTATCATTTTGAAATAGTGTTTTCGTTTTCTTCAGAAATATACCCAGGTGTGGAATTGTTGGACTGTATGGTAGTTCTATTTTTAATTTTTTGAGGATCCTCCATACTATTTTCCATAGTGGCTGCACCAGTTTACATTCCCAAGAGTGCACAAGGGATCCCTTTTCTCCACATCCTTACCAACACTTGTTTTCCTTTTGATAATAGCCATTCTGACAGATGATATCTTATTGTGGTTTTGATTGTTTGCATTTCCCTGATGATTAGTGTTGTTGAACATCTTTTCATGTGCCTGTTGGCCACCTGTATGTCTTCTTTGGAAAAATGTTTATTCAGGTCTTCTGCCCATTTTTTAATTGAGTTGGCTGTTTTTTTTATATTGAGTTGTATGAGTTCTTTGTATATTTTGGATATTAACCCCTTATCGGATATATCATTTGCAAATATCTTCTCCCATTCAGTAAGCAGCCTTTTCATTTTGTTGATAGTTTCTTTCACTGTGCAAAAGCTTTTTAGTTTGATCTAGTCTCATTTGTTTATTTTTGCCTTTTTTTCCCTTGCCTGAGGAGACATATTCAAAAAAAATATTGCCAAGGCCAATGTCAAAGTGCATACTGCCTGTGTTTCTGGAGAAATTTCTATTCATATCCTTTGCCCATTTTCAATTAAATTGTTGGTCTTTTCATAAGAGATTTGAGTTCTTTATATATTCTGATTAAGTGTCCTTATCAGATATATGATTTCCAAATATTTTTTCACATTTACTTTCTTTTTTTAAAGATAAATTTATTTATTTATTTATTTTAATAAATTTATTTATTTATTTTTGGCTGTGTTGGGTCTTTGTTGCTGCGTGCAGGCTTTCTCTGGTTACAGTGAGCGGGGTCTACTCTTTGTTGTGTTGCGCGGGCTTCTCATTGCGGTGGCTTCTCTTGTGGAGTGTGGGCTCTAGGCGTGTGGGCTCAGTAGCTGTGGCTCATGGGCTCTAGAAGGCAGGCTCAGTAGTAGTGGCACATGGACTTAGTTGCTCTGAGGCATGTGGGATCTTCCTGGACCAGGAATTGAACCTGTGTCCCCTGCATTGGCAGGCAGATTCTTAATCACTGTGCCACCAGGGAAGTCCCCCCATTTACTTTCTTGTTAGTGTCCTTTGAAATACATTTTTTTTTCATTTTGATGTCCAATTTATCTATTTTTTCTTTGCTTGTGCTATTGGTATCATATCTAAGAAACCATTATCTAATCCAAGGTCACAGGTATGTTTTCTTCTAAGAGTTTTATAGTTTTAGCTTTTAAAGTCTTTAATTTTTAGCTAATTTTTGTACCTGAAGTGCAAGTAACAATTCAACATGGACAACAGCCTATACACTATAACACTTGACCAAAACACAAAGCAATCCAGTGAGATCCTCTGAAGGCTTAAAGTAAACAGAGAGATTCTCTATTAGAAGCCCTGGCTGTGTGTACTCAAAAGAAAGAGCAGGGCTTCCCTGGTGGCGCAGTGGTTGAGAGTCCGCCTGCTGATGCAGGGGACACGGGTTCATGCCCCGGTCCAGGAAGATCCCACATGCCGTGGAGCAGCTGGGCCCGTGAGCCATGGCTGCTGAGCCTGCGCGTCCGGAGCCTGTGATCCGCAACGGGACAGGCCACAACAATGAGAGGCCCGCGCACAAGAGCAGCACACAAACACTGAAGCTCTCAGCAAAGTTGCCACATTCCATTCAATATCCTGAATACAGTCTGCAGAGACCTGTGGTGATCCTGCATGTATAACACCTTCCAATACATAAGGACTTACAGCAACTGCCTATGTCAAATACAAGTCTTTTAGGCTCAAGGGATGATGATGCCCATTCCCCAATGTTGGTATAGGCAGGTGACTGACAAGCCTGTCCCTAGGGCTGTAGACATATAAATCAGTGCAGGTAAACCAGGTGCGGGGGAGAGCAATGCAAAAACTTTTAAAGAAATTAGATTAGATTTCAGGTTATGCTGATCAAATCTATTAGAGGTAACCTCTGGAAAGTTTTGAAAGCAGCAGCATTTTTAAGAGCTATTGGGTTGGCCAAAAAGTTCCTTCGGTTTTTAAGTAAAAATAGAAGACACATTTTTCATTTTCACCAAGAACTTTATTGAACAACGTATTCACCCTTTTGTTCCATCACCTTCTGTCATTTTTCAGGCAACTTCATAATTCCATCTTCCCCAAACTTTTTATCTTTTTGAGCAAAGAACTGTTACAGGTGTCTTTTATAGTCTTCCAGGGAATTGAATTTTTTTCCACTAAGAGAATTTTGTGAAGACTGAAATAAATGGAAATCTGAAGGTGCAATGTCTGGTGAACACGGCGGGTGAATCAGACCTTACCAGCCAAGCTGTAACAGTTTTTGCCTGGTCATCAAAGCAACATGTGATCTTGCATTATCCTGATGGAAGATTATGCGTTTTCTGTTGACTCATTCTGGATGCTTTTCATCGAGTACTGCTTTCAGCTGGTCTAATTGGGAGCAGTACTTGTTGGAATTAATCATTTTGTTTTCTGGAAGGAGCTCATAATAGAGGACTCCCTTCTAATCCCACTGTATACACAGCATCACCTTTGGGTGAACACTGACCTTTGGTGTGGTTGGTGGTGGTTTGTTTCACTTCCCCCATGATCTCTTCTGTTCCACATTATTGTACAGTATCCACTTTTCATCGCCCATCACAATTTGTTTTAAAAACGGAACGTTTTTGTTACATTTCAGCAGGGAATTGCATGAGAAAATACAGTCAGGAAGGTTTTCTTCACTTAACTTATGTGGAACCCAAACATCAAAGTGCTTAACATAACCAAGCTGGTGCAAATGATTTTCAGTGCTTGATTTGGATATTTTGAGTATGTCGGCTATCTCCTGCATGGTATAATGTTGATTGTTCTCAGTTAATGTCTGGATTTGATCTCTATCAACTTCAACTGGTCTACCTGACCGTGGAGCATTGTCCAGCAAGAAATCTCCAGCATGAACTTCGCAAACCACTTTTGATACATTTGATCAGTCACAGCACCTTCTCCATACACTGCACAAAACTTTTTTTGCATTTCAGTTGTGTTTTTACCTTTCTTGAAATAATAAAGCATAATATGCTGAAAATGTTGCTTTTTTCTTCCATTTTCAATATTAAAATGGCTACACAAAAATTCACCAGTTTTGATAAGCTTTTTTTAAATGCACGCTGATATGACAGCTGTCACAATACAATCTAACAAAATTGTTTTGAATGAAGTTAAAGACAACTAAGCGCTCCTAGAGCTATCTTATGAAAAAAAACGAACAAACCTTTTGGCCAACCCAATAAAGTGATGTGTGCTCAGGAAGAAGTGTTCTTGATAAATGTCCTGGCCAAATCTCAGCTGAAGAAAAACCACTGCTCCCATGGTTGGTTGAGTGGTTGTGTTTAAGAGAGCTTTAGGCTGAAAGAAAAGGTGAAGTTCAAAGCTAACTGCATACATTTGGGACACAGGTGTGACTAAGCCAAGGAATAAAAGCTGAAGAATTAGCTTGTAAAGCTTAATGAATTAAACTGGTTGAATTTAAGCTGGTCTGCAACTGTAGTCTGCCTGCTTTCACATTGTTTGCACCCCAAGATTTCCCTATAGGAGAGAAAAGCAGCTTTACTATCTAATCAACCAATCAAACATGCTGTGTTGAGAAGGAATAACTGATAAGTTTTAAGCTTTAGGTAAAATACAGGAAATTTTCCATTATTTCCCTAGTGAAAAATGGACATGTATGAGCAACAACATTCATTCATTTACTCATTCAACAAATGGTTACTGACCAGATATGTGACAGGTCACTAGGGATATCACAATGAACAAAACAAAGTCTTAACTCTCATGGAGTTTATATTCTAGTGTTGAAGACAGATAATAAAAATATATTTTTCAAGTGGTGATAAGTGCTATGAAGCAAAGAAGGGAGCAGAGTGACTGAGAGTTTCTGTTCAATGTAGGGCATCCAGAGATGCTCTGTTAACGTTAACAATACTAATCAATATTGTGCAATAAAATTGTCAACTATTAAGCATTTTTTTGGTGACTACAAGAATAAAAATAGCAATATTTGAGTACTTCTCGTGTCAGGCATTATTTAACTTACCCTTACAACAAATCTGAGGTAGGTATTATTATTATTTCTAACTTACAGTAGGCAAAACTGAGCCTTAGAGAGGCTGTTTCAGTTATCTGTTGCTATGTAACAAAGCATCTCAAAGTTACCAACCTAAAACAACAACTATTTGCTCGTAATTCTGAAATATGGTCAGGTCTTGATGGGGCCAGCACATCGGCTCACATGGATGGCTTGACTGGAGCTGAAGGATGCACTTCCAAGGTGGCCTCATAAATATGGTTGGCAAGTTGGTGCTGTAAACTGGAAGCTTAGCTAGGACCACTGGCAAGGGGCTTCACTTATCTTCCACATGGCCTCTCCAAATAGCAAGGTTGGGCCTCTCATAGCGTGGTGACCTCACTGTACTTAGATTTCTTAAATGGCCACTAGCTTCTTAAATGGCCACTCTAGGGCACAAATGTGGGAGCTGCCAGGCCTTAATAGCTGGGCTCAGAAGTCTCAGAATGTTTTTCTTGCCATATTCCATTAGTTAAAGGTCACAAAGCCAGCCTAGATTCAAGAGGCGGGATTACACAGGGGCATGAATGCCAGGAGGCATGGTTCACTGAGGGCTACCAATGTAACTGACTACTACAGTTTGCCTTTTGGCCTCTAATGATTTATGTTCTTCCTACATGTACAATTATATTCACATACCCCAATACTTCCAAAAGTCTTGTTCCACTTTTACATTGGCTCAAAATCTAGGATCTACCTGGAATCTTAGCTCATGGTACTAAGCACCTGCCTGTATGCTTGGGCCAGAATCACTCATTCTCCTTAATTCCTCTCACTTGCTCCTTCCATTTCAACCAAGCAACCTATATCATTGACTTTACTTCCTAAATGTCTCCCTAATCCCTAATCCTAACCCTAATCAGTTCACTTCCTTCCTTTTCCACCTCCTCAATTCTAAGCTACGATAATTGCTACCTGGGCTACGGTGAAATCACCAATGGTCTCTATCGTTCTCTCTTGCTATTCCTTAATTCAGTGATTCTCAATGAGGGATGATTTTGCCCCTTGGGGACATCTGGCAATGTCTGGAGACTTTGGTTGTCTCAACTCCATGTGTGGATACATTTAGCATGGAGATGCCAACGATGATGCTAAACATCCTATAATGTATAGGACAGGGCCCCACAACAAAGAATTACCCATCTCAAAGTGTCAATAGTGCTGAGCTTGAGAAACCCTGAAATCTTTTCTTCACCAAGTAGCCAGAGGTCTTTTTCAAATGCAGTCATGTCAACACTCAGCTGAAAAATCTTTGAAGGTCTTCCTACTGATTTTAGGTTAAGAATGTGAACCCCTTTTGTTCTGGCACATAGGGTCCTCTGTAGGGTAGCCTTCACCAGGCTCTTTAGCCTCAGCTTGTGCACTCACCTCTGCTTTCTGTGCTCTAGCCACTTGGGCCTTCCTTCAGTCCTATACATATTGCATCTCACTATGGGACCTTACCCACCCTCTGTCAGGATGCTCTCCCTTCTAACATCCCCCATCCTGACCCTAATTCTAACTCTAACAGAAGAATGAGTGCAGGTGTTGGGGGGAGCTGGCAGCTGGGAGAGACCCAGAGGCTCCATATTGATGATTCTGGAGTGCTGAGTGAGGCCACTAAATATACCTGTCTGCTCTCCCCTCATTATACAGAGTCTTTTTTTTTTTTTTTTTTTGCGGTACGCGGGCCTCTCACTGTTGTGGCCTCTCCCTTTGCGGAGCACAGGCTCCGGATGCACAGGCTCAGAAGCCATGTTTCACGGGCCCAACCGCTCCGTGGCATGTGGGATCTTCCCGGACCGGGGCACGAACTCGTGTCCCCTGCATCAGCAGGCGAACTCTCAACCACTGCACCACCAGGGAAGCCCCTATACAGAATCTTTTTTAAAAGGCATGATGGGACCGAGTGGGGAGGGGTGCAGCTGAATGGAACAGTGAGGCGGGAGCCTGGCATTGCTGCCCTGAGAGGTGCACTGAGCAGTTCAGGTGCTGGTGGCTCCCGGGCTTCTGGTGCTCCCTACGTGGGAATACAGTGATCCCGTCAGAAGCAGAGACTCCCAGGATCTTTGTTAACATTACCTGGCCTTCCAACCGTAAGCCTGGCTGCCTAAAAAGGAAGAATATAACCCTTAACTTGGTTGTTGAGGACTTTATCTCAGGAGAGGAGAGAAGCCAGGCTGGTGGAGCTGGTGGCTGTCTGCATCCTCCTGGCTATAGTGAGCCTGGGTGGCACCTGCTGTATGATGCAGCTGGTGGGGATGTTCATGTTCTGAGTCCTGTTTGGTGATGGGGTCCTTTAATATGATTGTCAAAACAGCTTGCAGCAAGGGGAGAGGTCTGTATTGTCACACTTGGCTGTGCCTTGTGGCTCCTTTTTGGGAGACATTTTCAGTAAAAAAATAAAAGGGGTTACAGGGCCAGGGAGGGCCAGCCAGCCTGCCTAGTGCCTCCCCAGGCACGTCGGTAAAGAAGCCAGACACAAACATGAAAAATAATGCAGCAAGTGAAGGGGTGTTGGCCAGCTTCTTCAATAGTGTGTTGAGTAAAAAAACAGGCTCTCCTAGAAGTCCTGGTGCTGGTGGGGTGCAGAGCACAGCCAAGAAGTCAGGACAAAAAACTGTGTTGACAAATGTTCAGGAAGAACTGGATAGAATGACTCAAAAACCAGACTCCATGGTAACAAACTCTTCAACAGAAAATGAAGCCTGATCCTCCTTAAAAAGTGCATATGTAAAAAGACCAAATAACTATGTATATTGATCTGCTCTAAGACCAGGATTTTCCTGAAAAAAATTTAAAAAAATAAATAAAAGGGGTGAATCCCCATACAAACAAATAAGCAAACAAAAAACAAACAAAATCACACATCTAATTAACTCTTATTCATCCTTGAGATCATAGTTCTAACATCTCTTCCTTAGGGAAGACTTCCCTAGACCTCCACACTAGGTATAAGGACTCATAGTCCCGTGAAACTTTCATTCACAGCAGCATGTAATTATGCACTTGTGACAATATTTCATTAGTATCTGTCCCCCCCTACAACCCACATGCTACATTGAAATGCCAAGAGGGCCAATAATCCCAGTTTTTAGTGCAATGGCTGACATACAGTAAACATTAGATAATATTTTTATTAATAGATTTTAATTTTTAGAAGTTTTAGGTTTACAGAAAAACTGAGCAGATAGTACAGAGTGACCATATAATGTTCCCTCCCCCACCCCGGTTTCCATATTATGTCTTTTGCGTGGTATTTTTGTTAGAATTAAAGAGACAATATTGAAACATTAACTGAAGTCCATAGTTTACATTAAGGTTCATTCTTTGTGTTGTATAGTTCTATGGGTTTTGACAACTGCATAATGTCATGATCCACCATTATAGTATAGTACATAATAGTTTCATGACACTAAAAATCCCCTGTATTCTTCCTATTTATTCCTCCCTCTCTCTCCTCCCTAACCTCTGGCAACTATTGATCTTTTTACTGTCTCTATACTTTTGCCTTTTCCAGAATATCATAGTGTTGAACTCATACAGTGTGTAGCCTTTTCAGACTGGCATCTTTCACTTAGCAATATGCATTTGTTTCCTCCATGTCCTTTCATTGCTTCATAGCTCATTTCTTTTTATCATTGAATGATATCCCACTGTAAGGATGTACCATAGTTTGTTTATCCATTCAACTGTTGAAGGACATGTTGGTTGCTTCTAGTTTTGCTACAAACATATGTAAACATTCATGTGCAAGTTTTTGTGTGGACATATTTATATTTATTTGAGTAAACACCTAAGATTGTGATTCCCAGATCATATGGTAAGACTGTACCTAGTTGTGTAAGAAACTGCCCAACTGTCTTCCAAAGTGTCTGTACCATTCTCCAGCAATGGTAAGAGTTCCTATGGCTCTACATCTTCACCAGCATTTGGTTTTATCAGCATTTTGGATTTTAGCCATTCTATAGGTGTGTAATAGTATCTCGTTGTTTTAATTTGCGGTTCCTTAATGACATATGATGTTGAGCATCTTTTCATATGCTTTATTTGACATCTGTATGTCTTCTCTGGTAAGTTGTCTGTTCAGGTTTTTTGCCCATTTTTAATTGGGTTCTTTGTTTTCTTATTGTTGAGCTTTAAAAGTTCTTTGTATTTTTTGAATATGTTCTTTCCTGGATGTGTTTTGCAAATATTTTCTCCCAATCCTTGATTTCCTTTCCTTAATGGTGTCTTTTGCAGAGTGAAGTTAATTTTCATAAAGTTCAACTTATTAATTTTTTAATTCATGGAGCATGGTTTTGGTGGTGCATCTAAAAACAAATGGCCAAACCCAAATCACAAAGACTTTCTCCTATATTATCTTCTGGAAGTTTTATAGTTTTGCATTTTACGTTTATCTGTATACTCAGTAGTATTTGTTAGATAAATTAAGGAAGGTTAATGTCAACAGAAATGGAACAGATGGGTTTGGGTGGGAAGAAAGTTACTGGTTCTACCGATTTGGAAGGCATCAGCATAAAATTAACAGTTAAAGCCTCTTGGGAACTCATCCAGAGAACTAAGTTGCCAGTTAAGACATGGTTGAGACAGCCGGTTGATCAGAGGGCAGGATTCAGGGTAGACCAAGGACAGATAAGTCAGAAGAGACATAAAGATCTGGTTCACCAGTCAGAATTTCAAGAGAGTCAGTCCAGTACCCTGGAGAGCTCCCCACGATTTGACAGCCTGGGAGCTTTCAAACGCTCCTAGCTGACATCATTTACATTTTCTCACAGGTTACATGACCAGAAACCTATATCCCTGTACTGCATGAGTTTTAAATATCCTTTTAAATATTACAAGAGTGGAAAAATTAGGAAATAGAGAGGAACATAAAGAAGAAAAAAAAATCTTACCACAGAGATAATGATTAATGACAGCGGTGAAACAAGATCCACAAATTGACCCTATTTATTCATTCATGTTTTCTTTTGTCAGCAATCCTTCAAATACTCCAGTTTAATTTGTACATTTTGTGAAATTAAATTTGAATACCCAAGATTATGTAATTAGATATATTCTGATTCATTTATAATTACTATTTTTGCCAAACCCTTGTTCCTGGCATAGGAGAGACAGGGAAGAACACTAGTGAAGCAAACTGGACTGGAGTACCAAGGCTTGATTAGGTGTGTAGCTTTCCATCTAATACCAGCCCTCTCCTTTATTGAGCTCCAGATGAACTTCCTGCTGCATACTTGACATCTTATTTTAATATCCCATGGGCACCTTAAACTCAAATTGTTCAGAACTTAATTAGCTTTTCCCTCAAATTGTTCCATACCTTTTATTATCTATCTTGGTTAATTTTAATAACAACCACCTTATCCAGTCTTTGCAAAAATGAAGAAGGGAAGAAAGAAAGGAAAGAGGGAAGAAGAAACGAAGAAATACAGTCATCGTCTCTCATCTCACTCAAGCCACAGACCTCAAAGATTATCCTCAAATCAATTCATTCTGTCATCTATCTCTTCCAGTGACTGCCAAGTTTTGTTGGCATCTCCTTCTGTCTCTGATGTCTCTTCTTTCCTCGCTGTTCAGACCTTCAGCCATTACTCACCTAGACAGTTGCAGCAGCCTCTTTATTTGCAGTATTTCCCATCTTGAATCCAATTTCCACACTACTACCAGGGAGATATTTCTAAAGGATGGATTTATTTAAAAATCCTCTGATGATTCTCCTATTTCTCTATAGGATAGTGATTAAAAAATCATCTCCAAAGTCAAACAAAACTGGATTCAGGGAATTCCCTGATGGTCCAATGGTTAGGACGTGGCGCTTTCACTGGGGTGGCCCAGGTTCAATCCCTGGTCGGACAACTAAGATCCTGCAAGCTGCGTAGTGCTGCCAAAAAAAAAAAAAAAAAAAAAAAGGATTCAGATCTGCACTTACTGTTCTGTGACCCTGGACAATTTGCTTATCTTCTCTGCACCTCAGATGCTTTACCTATAAAACAGGAATTGATAATATCTTCTTCACAGGGTGGTTGGGAATATTAAATAAAATAGCATATGTAAAGTACTTTTTCACACATCTTAGCAGAGGGTAAACATTCAATAAATATTATTATTATTACTATTATTATAATAATGGAAGCTCAAACTTCACTGCATGTTAGTAGATTTAAAATATTTTGATAGCCCAGAAAAGCAAATCCTTCTTTGGGAAAACATCTTATCTCCCAGTCCAGGCCAGTACTCTGCCTCTTGCGGTGACAGCTAATAAGACTCCACATTTTTGGCTACAGGGATGGGCATTGGTTCAATTTTTGTTGACTATCTCATCTTCTTGCCTATAACATCTGGTTCAGGATGGGCATGTGACCCGAGCCTTGCCCAACAGAATACTTCACTGGGATTTTTTTTTTTTTTGGCTGGTACACTAAAGGTGGGGGGTAGGGATGGGGGAAGGAGGTAGAGGTAGAAAATTCTCTTTTCTTAATTGGTTCCTCTAGAAAATATAACCTTCCTAAAAGCCCTGTTTCCCACTAAACAGAGAACGCCACCTGCAGAGGAAGAGATGAAACACCATTCAGAGAGGAGAAGAAATGAGAGAGAGAGAGAGAGAGAGAGAGAGAGAGAGAGAGGGAGAGAGACGGAGGATCCTCATATCTTTTTAGTTTCTGTTTCTAGGCAACACCAAGGCAAGGGTTTTCACCTTTCCAAAGCTTGTTCTGGTTACAGTCATGACCCTAGCAATCAAAAAGGTCTTGACTGATACCACTTGTCATACGAGGTCTCTCACGATAAGACCCAACCATCTTTCAATACTGTTTCTATCTTTCACACTAGGTTTCACTAAATTTTTTCTTATTTCTAGCATACATCACACCCTTCACACCTCTGTACATTTATATTGTATCTCAATTACTTATTAATGGCACTATCTCCACAATCTAAGCCCTCCAGCCCACTTTGTGGATACATATTATCAGTGCTTGTACCCTGTCCTGAACACTGTGTAGCACAGTTTTTCTGTTATTTATTGTTAAATAAATATTCATTTAAAATTTTATTTATATAAAGGCAGATCTGTGGTCCAGATGTGTTTCCAGGAATAGGGATATAAAGAATAGTAATGGCTTCCTACTCTCAAGAAGCTCACAGTTGAATCAGGGGAGTTGGACATGTAATAATTGCTGTAAGAGAAAAACATACTTTTACACATATTATTTCGTTTAATCCAAATGATAAAGCTTTAATGTTGATATTCTTATTCTCTGCATTGAATTCAGCAAAGAAGCTCAGGCTGTGAGAGTTTAGGAAAATTGCCCAAGATCACTCAGCTAATGAAGTGAGAGAGGCTGGCCAGCAACTCAGGTCCTTTGTCTTCCAGCGTTCCTGCTTCTGTTATTCTGTCTCTCACATCATGCTTTCTGTCTTATCTTGTCTACATCTTTGAACACTCAGTGGACAAAATAGCAGAGCAAAGCAGATAAGATGCTTTATTTTTCTTACCACTAGATAATTCTCTCTCTCTCTCTCTCTCATCCCCTTCCTCCTAGCTTTTGCTGATTTAATCTTCAAAAGCTTCTGTCATAGGCAGGATATGTCACAAGCATGAATTGGAACCTAGTTCTTATGACTCTTTTTTTTTTGGGCCATGCTGTACGACATGCAGGACTTTACTCAACCAGGGATCGAACCTGTGCCCCCTGCAATGGAGGTGTGGAGTCTTAACCACTGGACCACCAGGGAACTCCCTTATGACTCTTAACTGAGTGATTTGTTTTGACTGCACACACAGTTTTCACTTGTCTTAAATTTTTGACTCCCAAGACAGCACAAATATCATTCGATAGAAGCACATGTAAATTCTTCTGGGATTAGGGTAGGGGAAAGATGATTTGACAAGCCTGAGGAATGTGCATGTGCTACAGGGTCCCAGCTCTGGGGAAGCTTTGCACACTGTGGGAGGCTGCTGAGAGTACACTTTGGAACCAGGAAGGAAAACCACTTTATTCTTATTTTTTTTAATATCTTTATTGGAGCATAATTGCTTTACAATGTTGTGTTTCTGCTGTATCACAAAATGAACCAGCTATACATATACATATATCCCTATATCTCTTCCCTCTTGTGTCTCCCTCCCACCCTCCCTATCCCACCCCTCTAGGTGGTCACAAAGCATGGAGCTAATCTCCCTGTGCTGATCTCCCTGTGCTATGCAGCTGCTTCCCACTAGCTATCTATTTTACATTTGGTAGTGTATATATGTCCATGCCACTCTCTCACTTTGTCCCAGCTTACCCTTCCCCCTCCCCGTGTCCTCAAGTCCATTCTCTATGTCTGCATCTTTATTCCTGTCCTGCCCCTAGGTTCATCAGAACCACTTTTTGTTTTTAGATTCCATATATATGTGTTAGCATACAGTATTTGTTTTTCTCTTTCTGACCTACTTCACTCTGTATGACAGACTCTAGGTCCATCCACCTCACTACAAATAACTCAATTTCATTTTTTATGGCTGAGTAATATTCCATTGTATATATGTGTCACATCTACTTTATCCATTCATCTGTCAATAGACACTTAGGTTGCTTGCATGTCCTGGCTATTGTAAATAGTGTTGCAATGAACATTGTGGTACATGTGTCTTTTTGAATTATGGTTTTCTCAGGGTATATGCCCAGTAGTGGGATTGCTTGGTCATATGGTAGTTCTATTTTCAGTTTTTTAAGGAACTTCCATACTGTTCTCCATAATGGTTGTATCAATTTACATTCCCACCAACAGTGCAAGGGGGTACCGTTTTCTCCACACCCTCTCCACCATTTATTGTTTGTAGATTTTTTGATGATGGCTATTCTGACCTGTGTGATGGGATACTTTACTGTGGTAGGAAGACCACTTTACATGGCATGGTCTCTCCAGCACTCTCCTCTGACAAAGCTTAACATTCTGCCAGCTGGTGAGGGAAAAATATTTAAAGGGTCCACATCCATTTTCACAAAACAAGTAATGAAGGGTGAATTTGGAAATGGTAGGTAATAAATTGATAATGGGCATGCTATATTTTAAGATCTATTATATGAGGGGTCTAAATTTGCTATATATATTTTTACAACAAATAACTGGGTTTACAAGCAATGTTCATGTTATATACGGACGTTTCACTTTTGGATAAAAAGGAAAGGAATTTTAACAAATCCTTTTGATTTGATTATTATGAAAACATTATTATTATTATTTTTATTTCAGATCCATTTCCCTTTTCAGACCAATGAAAGCAAACTCTATAAGGACACAGAATGTGTTTCCTTTTTTTTTTTTAACATCTTTATTGGAGTATAATTGCTTTACAATGGTGTGTTAGTTTCTGCCGTATAACAAAGTGAGTCAGCTATACATATACATACATACCCATACCTCCTCCCTCTTGCTTCTCCCTCCCACTATCCCTATCCCACCCCTCTAGGTGCTCACAAAGCAACGAGCTGATCTCCCTGTGCTATCCGGCTGCTTCCCACTAGCTATCTATTTTACATTTGATAGTGTATATATGTCCATGCCACTCTCTCACTTCGTCCCAGCTTACCCTTCCCCCTCCCCATGTCCTCAAGTCCACTCTCTATGTCTGCGTCTTTATGCCTGTCCTGCCCCTAGGTTCATCAGAACCATTGGTTTTTTTTTTTTTTTTTTTTTATAGAATGTGTTTCTTTGACGTCTCTGACTTGTCTAGTTATTCGTATTTCTATCTCTGCACAATGAATAATGTAAAAGATCTTTTAGTCTTTCTCCACAGAGAATAATAGCTAATAATTGAGAGCTTGTAGGTTTATAAACACAGTATTTTATAACATTCTCTGTGATTTTTCAATTATATAAATTTTTATAAATTTTGAGAATTACCTAATATTTTGAATATTCTGCTCAAATTTTTGTGTTTTTCATTTTTGGCTTTGAATATGGTAGAGAGCTCAATGCTATTATTGAGTTCTGTTACGTATTAACATATCTGGATTGTTTCAGTCAGAGTAAATTAAAATGTGCTGGGTGGCAGACAACTCCAAATTGCAGTGGCTTAACACAGCAAGAGTTTGTTTCTCTAATTAAAAATCTACATGCAAAAAGATGAATACAGGCCCATACCTCAAAGTATACATAAAAATTAACTCAAATGGATCATAGACTTAAATGTAAGAGCTAAACCTATAAAACTTCCATAAGAAAACATAATAGAAAATCTTTGTGATCTTGGGTCAGGCAAAGAGTTCTTAGCTATAACATCAAAAGCATATGGCATTGAAAAAAGATCCATTGGATCAAAATTAAGAAACTTTTATCAAATTTTATCAAAATTAAGAAACTTTTGTGTTTCAAAAGACACCATTAGAATATTACTCAGCCATGAAAAGAAACGAAATCGAGTTATTTGTAGTGAGGTGGATGTCCCTAGAGTCTGTCATACAGAGTGAAATATGTCAGAAAGAGAAAAGCAAATACTGTATGCTAACACATATATATGGAATCTAAAAAAATTTTTTTAAATGGTTCTGAAGAACCTAGGGGCAGGACAGAGATAAAGACGCAGACATAGAGAATGGACTTGAGGACACAGGGAGGGGGAAGGGTAAGCTGGGATGAAGTGAGAGAGTGGCATGGACATATATACACTACCAAATGTAAAATAGCTAGTGGGAAGCAGCCGGATAGCACAGGGAGATCAGCTCGGTGCTTTTGACCACCTGGAGGGGTGGGATAGGGAGGGTGGGAGGGAGAAGCAAGAGGAAGGAGATATGGGGATATATGTATACATATAGCTGATTCACTCTGTTATAAAGCAGAAACTAACACACCATTGTAAAGCAATTATACTCCAATAAAGGTGTTAAAAAAAAGTGGTTAAAAGATTTGAATATATGCTTCACCAAACAAGATATAAGAATGGCTAATAAGCACATGAAAAGATGCTCAACATCATTAGTCATTAGGGAAATACAGATTGAAACCATGAAGAGAAACCACTCACTCCCACTGGAGTCAGTAAAATAAAAAAGATAGACAATAACAAGTATTGGTGAGGATGTGGAGAAATCAGAACCCTCTCTCATTGCTTACACTTTGGAAAACACTTTGGCAGTATCTTAAAAGATTAAACATAAACTTACCATACAGTGCAGCAATTCCACTTCTAGGAATCTATCCAAGAAAAGTAAAGACAAGTATCTACACAAGACTTGTACACAAATGTTCATAGCATCATTATTCATAATAGCCCCACACTGGAAACAATCCAAATGTGCATCAACTGGTGAATGGATAAACAAAATATGGCACATTCATACAATGGAGTACTATTCAGCAATAAAAAGGAAAGAACTTTTTATTTTATTTTAAAGGAAAGAACACATGGCAACATTGATGAACCTCAAAAACATTGTGCTGAGTGAAAGAAGTCAGACCAAAAGACTACATACTGTGTGAGTCCATTTATATGAAATGGCCAGAAAAGGCAATTCTATAGAGACAGATAACAGATTGCCTGAATTTGGAAGTCAGAACAAGGATTGATTGCAAACGGGCATAATGAATTCTTTTAGGGTGATGGAAACATCCTAAAACTGGATTGTGGTGATGGTTGCACAACTTTAGTCTCTGCTTGTTGTCATTTAGGGACCCAAAGTGACAGATGTTCTATCTCAACACACGCTTCCATGATCATCACAGCAAGGGGGAGGGGAATGTGCCGCTGCCTCTTAAAGATTTTTCCAGAAAGTGATTCATTTCCTCTTCCATTCTATTGGTAAAAGTGAGTTACATGGCCATGTCTAACTTCAAGGGTGCAAAAGAGTGCAGTTTTACTCTGTGTTTGGAACAAAGGAGAACCAGAATTTTTGTGAATAACCCTTATGACTATCACAGAAATACATAACAATAAAGGGTACAGTTTACTCTGACTGGAGTTATTTTGCTTTGTACTTCTGAGGGGTTTGACATTTGTTTTTTCTTAAGGTTCTAATGCATTGCCTGTTGCTTAGTTAACAGAAATTTCTTTTTTTAAAATATAATCATCATAATATATAGTTTTTCTCTTTTTAAAAAAATTTTATTTATTTTTTTATACAGCAGGTTCTTTTTAGTTATCTAGTTTATACATATTAGTGTATATATGTCAATCCCCATCTCCCAATTAATCCTCCCACCCCCAATTTCCCTCCTTGGTGTCCATACGTTTGGCCTCTACATCTGTGTCTCTATTTCTGCCTTGCAAACCGGTTCATCTGCACTATTTTTCTAGGTTCCACATATGTGCGTTAGTATACGGTATTTGTTTTTCTCTTTCTGACTCACTTCACTCTGTAAAAAAATATATAATAAAAATTTTTTAAATTTATTTTTGGGTGCTTTGGGTCTTCATTGCTGAGTGTGGGCTTTCTCTAGTTGTGGTGAGCGGGGCTACTCTTCGTTGCGGAGCACGGGCTCCTCACTGCCGTGGCTTCTCCTGTTGCGGAGCTCGGGCTCTAGGCAAAGAGCTTCAGTACTTGTGGCTCGCGGGCTCTAGAACGCAGATTCAGTCGTTGTGGCGCAGTGGATTAGTTGCTCCACGGCATGTGGGATCTTCCCTGACCAGGGCTCGAACCCGTGTCCCCTGCACTGGCAGGCAGATTCTTAACTGCCTGCCAGATTCTTAACCACTGTGTCACCAGGGAAGTCCCCAGAAATTCCTAAGACCACAGTTACAAGAATTTTTTTTTACTGTGCCTCCCTCAGTGCCCTTGATTCCCTGAGCACCTGGCTTCCTCAAATGAAATGATTGTCCTCTTGTACTTATATGTTTACATAGGGAAATAGCAAGTTTTTTTTTTTAATTTCAAAAAGACAGGCATCATTGACTTCTCTAATGTATAAGAAATTAGAACACTTTCGTGTGGCTAAAGAAGCCAAGTTATACCAGTAAGTGGAAATTATAGGAAGGCAGATTGTACATCTATACAATGAATAACTTTCTAGTTATTAGTGTTTGTGAAATTGAAATGACTGCCTCTGAGGTATTGAACCACTGAAGATGTTGAAGCTGAGGGTTGCTGACCACTTGAGAGAAATGTTGAGGAGAATTTAGACCAAATGTTCTCTAAAACTGATATTCTGTGACTAGGCTTAGATGCACAGCAAATACACCTGTTTGTGTATTATCTTTATCCATTTTTGGACTGCATCTACTTTTTTTTAAAGTTAAACTCTACTCAACCAAAAAGTGTGAAGGGCATTGAAGATATATTTTTGAGAAACTATGTTATCACGGAGTTCAAAATGAAACTTGAAAGGTAGCAGATAGACTGATGCTGTCTTCTTAAACAGATTGAAAAACATGGTACTAATTATCCCTGTGATGTAATATGACACAAAATATAAAATGATTTTTAAAATATTTTGACAAAGTTATAAACAAAGGTCCCTCATGTGGCTACTAAGAGGAGTTGGGTTTTATCTAAGTAGAAGTCACAGAGACAAGCATGCACTCTCTGTCACTTGGAACCTCTGTCGGCAGCAGAATACTGGCAGGCTAAGGGTCTGCCCTAGTACGAAAAAGTTCTGTATTCCTAAAATAAACCACTTTGCACGAAATTATTCTCAGATTTCATCACAATTAGTAAGGATTTGCAAAGCAAATAAACAGAGAAACCTTTCATCGTCAGGGAAAAAAAGTCCGAAAATCTTCTATATAAGCAGCTTCTGATAGGAAGGAATTTGGGGCTGGACAATAATCGCCGAACAAAATATAATTCTGACATCCAGGGTCTCTTCCCCGCTGAATGAAATTCGAACAGCAGGTCTCAGGGTGAAGATAAGAGATTTTCTCCACAGAAAGGATACTGGCAAGGCAAGACGTAGCGAGCACAGTCTTATTTCTCAGGAACAGAACATGCAGTGTGAAAGTTGGACACAATCCTCCCTCTGCAATACAAACAGCAGCAAGACAGCCTACGCTCCCAAGCTCAGCGTTCACTATTGTGTTAGCGCCGGCGGCGGAAGGACTTATCCCCGCCGCAAAGTTAAAGAGTCCTTCTTTGTTCAGCCTCGGCTGCGGACGCAGGGCGCGGTGTTCTTCCGCGCTCACCACTCAATCTCCGCCCCCTCGCGGCTCTGGAGAGCTGCCATTCGGCCCCGGAGTCTCTCTGCGCTCCCAGAATGCACCGGCAGTCCGCGGGAAACCAAAATGGCGAAGGGTTGTAGCGAAGTGGGCTGTGTTTGAGGCCGGTGTAAGAACGCTCACTCTCCCCCACCCCCAACCTTCGTCCCCAGGATCTCGGTTTGTGCGTGTGTATGTGCGGGGTGCCCGGTGGGGCGGGTGCCCGGTAAGTGCTCGGACTCGCAGGGGAAGCGCCCACGGGGTCGTGATTGGTTGTTTTTTCCTGTATGAAGCGGTTGGCACCACTGAAGTGACCGAATGAGGTGAGAGACCTTGGCCTGGGAACCAGGCTTTTCCGGAGGAGGTGGAGGGGGTGGGGAGGAGGAAGAAAGGAAGCAAGTATAAAAGGGAAAGATGGAGGCTCGACGTGGGGGTGGGGGCTCCAGTGTACGTATGGGGGTGCCTTGCATATGTGTATATGTTGAAAAGAATGGATGGAAAGGAATAGTCAGTTGGGTGTTGGAGAAAATAGGGACTAAAGGAGCGAGCAGGGCGTTGGGGAAGTCGGTTGGAGGAACAAGATGAAACGTTGAGACGGGGAAGCTGTGTTTGGAGGGGCAGGAAGGAACCTGGGGGCGGGAGACGGTTGGAGGGGCAGGATGAACCTGGTGATGAGGGGGTGGGGAATCGAGGGGAGGAGCCGTGAGGAAATGGGGACTGAGGGAGATGGGGGGGACCAGAGTTCAGGGGTTGCCTGGGACCTTAGGGGTCGCAAAGGGAGGTAGCAGCTTGAAACGGGAGGGTGGTGGAATTGTATGGAATTGGAGTATGGGGGTAGAGTAGAAGGGCAGGATGGAGTAGGAGGATAAGGGGAACACTAAGTAGAACGTGAGAGCAAACCCTGAAAGCTTAAGGGGAAGAAGTGGAAGGGAAAGTGTGAGATGGGGGAGAGGTACCTTATATTCGGAGCCCACTAAAAATTTGAGACAGTTTTCTG
This sequence comes from Mesoplodon mirus, assembly GCF_964341445.2. Taxonomy (NCBI): domain Eukaryota; kingdom Metazoa; phylum Chordata; class Mammalia; order Artiodactyla; family Ziphiidae; genus Mesoplodon; species Mesoplodon mirus. Next base: position 88,551,008 of record NC_138978.1, read on the forward strand.
TTTAATTAAATCTAACTCGTATGCCTGCTTGGATGTATTATTGTACTCATTTTTACAACTGAGGTACTTACGTTTGAAGGGATTTTAACTAATTTGCCAAGATTTCTTAACATGTTTTAGTAGTGCCAGAACTCTTAACTATGTGTTTTGCAGTCTGGCGTCCTTGGTTGCTAGAATTTTTCTTTGGAAGCAGCTAGAGGGAACAGATGGATTTATCGGGGTGATTTGACGAACTGTGAGGGTTCCTGAACAATGGGTAAAGGGATATGGAATGCTATTCTATTCTTTAAAACATTTAACTTTGGTTAAAGATAGAACCCATTTACTAATTCAAATATATAAACCTAGGTAGACCTGTGTATAACGTAAGAAAGCACCATGCGAGGTCAGTATAGAACTAGAAATATGTAAATAGTGCCTGATTTAATTTGACTCCAGATGCTCCGGTAGTAGTAACTTTCTCCTTCAGATTGATTCCAGGTGACCCTTCTGTACACTTTGCCTATAGGCTGGTTTCAATTTCCATGTTTTCATTCTCCCTTGAGAATTTCTTTTTTGAGCAGTGGATTGCAAAGACGGTGAATTTAAAAGTATTTAATGTGGGTAAAATAAAATGTACTTAAATTATTGAGTGACCTTTTCAGAGGTTTGAAATGCTTTAAATGGAGCCATTTTGACAAACAGCTTTAAGTGCCCAGTAGTTCTGGCAAGGAAAGAGCTGATTTTAAATGTCTTTTCTATTCTTGATATTTGGAATGTTATTCACACTCCAAGCATTTGTAGTTATAGCTTGCAAAGGGAATACAAGGTGAAACTTTTTGTTTTTTTAGGTTCCTAACATAAAAATCTATTTGAATTCATATTTTAAATTTGGTCGCCTTCATTTTTTTTAAGTGCTAAAAATATTCTAAAGTATTTGAATTAAGAGTGCACCTGTTTCCTGATAACTGCATATTCATGTCATTGGTCATTAACGGAAATCTATACCTATCATGAAATGCACACACAATTTTAGAACTAGAAGTATAGAAATCATCTGGTTAAACTTTTTTTCTAGATGAAACAAAATATATTTAATTATGCTTTTAATTATGCCTGTTGCCTCAAAGCTCAGTTAGGAAAGGAATTTTATCCTGTGTATTTTGCTGTGGGTCCTAAGTTCTTTGATGTCATGGATTATAAATATACCTTTTCATTAGATCTTTGACTGAAAGGATAATTTGCTTTATTTATATCTCAGCGTAATCTTTACATCAGACTTTAGGAAACTGGCAGTATAGTGATAATCTATTTTAACAGATGGGGAAATGTGCCTCTGAGCAGTTGCCATGGCCAACATCTGTAGCTTGGTGGTTCTGAAAGTAAAATTTAACTGCAGCTTTAGTTAGTCGAAACTTCAGTGAATGATACTCCTTGGTTGATATTTTTATGCATTGTTTCCCCTGTTCTTCCAGATTTGTTTCTTGGAGCAAAATACAGTATAACAATCCTAAATTGGAATATGGTAGTTTCTCTTTGGCTGTTTTTTATGTATTCGAGTAGTGTTGTCCAATAGAACTTTCTGCAATGATGGCAGATATCTATATCTGCTGTATCCAGTATGATAGCCATAGGCCAATGTGATGTTGAACACTAGAAATGTAACTGGTGAGGCTGATAATTGAATTTATAATTTAATTTATTTCATTAAAACTAAAATTTAAATGGCCATATGTGGCTGCTGTATTGGACAGCACAGTACTGCATCCATTTATTAGGCATTGTCACACCCATCAACCATGGAAACCACAGGAACTAAGGAACTGTCTTTGAACTAAGGAGATTCAGAACTATCTTTGAACTAGGGAGAGTCAGATTCTCTTTGTACATTTTTAAGATGAAGTAATCTTCATTTTTTCCACACATCATGTCTTCTGTCATTTCTCTGTTTTCATATAACGTTGCAAAAGAATAATGAAGGTATCAATGTCTCTAGTCTTTTTAAGATGTAAGATTTTTTTTCCTTTGTCAAAAACAACAAAAATGGATTTTAGGAAAATTAGTTTACCTTGTTATTTAAAAAAATTTATTTTGTTATTTTTACACATAAAATTTCAAACACATACAAAGTGAACAGAAGTATAATGAACTGTTTTGTATCCATGCTTGTTTCATCTGTACTTCTACTCCCTCCCCACTCCTTTGTTTTTATTATTTTTAAAAGTTTTTTGAGGGAAAATTTATACATCTTGAAGATCTTAACTCTACACTTTTTTTTTTTTTTGGTACGCGGGCCTCTCACTGTTGTGGCCTCTCCCGTTGCGGAGCACAGGCTCCGGACGCGCAGGCTCAGCGGCCATGGCTCACGGGCCCAGCCGCTCCGCGGCATGTGGGATCCTCCCGGACTGGGGCACGAACCCGCGTCCCCTGCATCAGCAGGCGGACTGTCAACCACTGCGCCACCAGGGAAGCCCAACTCTACACTTTTAATAATAGTTTAATTGAGATATAATGCATGTATTATATTTATATATACATAACTCACATGTATATACCCTTTTAAGTTATAATTCAGTGATTTTTAGTATATTCAGAATTGCGCAACCATCACCATTGTCTAATTTCAGAGCATTTTTTTACTCCAGAATGAAAGTCTGTATCCATTAGTAGTCACTCTCCATTCCTCCCTACCTGGGCCAACCACTAATCTACTTTTTGTGTTTTTATTTTGTCTGTCTTGGACATTTCGTATGAATGGACTCATACATTTTTATGGCCTTTTGTGTTTGGCTTCTTTCACCTAGCATAATGTTTTCAGAGTACATCCATGTTGTAGCATGTATCAGTACTTCCTTTTTATGGCTAAAATATATTTCATTGTATGTACATACTACATTTTGTTTATTCATTCATCAGTTGATTGACATTGTTTTTTCCCCACTTTTTGGCTATTATGAATAATGCTACTATAAACATAACATGTACACGGTTTGTATGGACACGTGCTTCCATTTCTCTTGGGTATGTAGCTAGGAGTGGAATTGCTGGGTCAGGTGATACCTCTGTGTTTAACGTTTTGAGGAAATGCCAAGCCATTTTCCAAAGACCCTGCACCCTTTTACAGCCTCACCAGCAACTATGAGGGTTCCAGTTTCTCTGCATCCTTGCTTGTACTTGTCTGTCTTTTTGATCATAATCATCCTAGTGGGTATCCAGTGGTATCCCATCATGGTTTTGATTTGCATTACCCCGATGGGTAATGTTGTTGAGCATGTTTTAAACCCTGTAGTTATTGGCCTGTTGTATACCTTCTTTGAAGAACTACCTATTCAGGTCCTTTGCCTATTTAAAAAAAAATTAGACTATTTCTCTTTTTACTGAGAGTTGTAAGCATTCTTCATATATTTTGGATACAAGTCCCTTATCAGATGTATGATGTGCAAGTATTTTCTCCTGTGAGTTGTCTTTTCACTTGATGGTGTCCTTTTTTTTTTTTTTGCGGTACGCGGGCCTCTCACTGTTGTGGCCCCTCCTGTTGCGGAGCATAGGCTCCGGACGCACAGGCCCAGCGGCCATGGCTCACGGGCCCAGCCGATCCGCGGCACGTGGGATCCTCCCGGACCGGGGCACGAACCAGTGTCCCCTTCATCGACAGGCGGACTCTCAACCACTGGGCCACCAGGGAAGCCCTCCAGTACAGTTTTGACAAATGGATATAACTGTGTTTCTCATAAGCCTATTATGGTGTAGAATACTTCTCTCTAGGAAGCTCACATGTAGCCTTTCTCAGTCTTCCCTCTCCCTAATTACTGTTCACTTTAATTTTGAATAGAACTTTATATAATGGAATTATTCAGTATGCATATCTGTTAAAATTTTTGTTTCATGAAACTAGAACTGCAGTCTTAGCTGGAAAAATCCCATTATGCAAAGGATATTGTAGTAGTGGCTTAAGAATCTTACATTATGTGGTGACAATCCTAACCAGTACTTTGTGTAACATGAAGGTTTTTTTTAATGGCTTATGAAGACAGTTCTCTTATTTTGAATGGATAAAACTGAGTAGGGACGTAATGAGTATTTACTTCCAAGTGTTGCCTAAGATGAGGATTTAAAAATTAAGGGCACAGGACAATGTGAGGGATCCTTGTGATGATGGAAATATTGGTATCAAATATTTTTGATTGTGATATTATTATGTAGTATAAAATGCTACATCAAAGATGCTTCCACTTGGTAAGAGTTACATGGAATTTATTATTTCTTACAACTGCATATATATCTACAATTATCTCAAACCAAAATGTTTGATTAAAAAATAAAAATTGGGGGGACAAAAGTGGACCAAAGTAGGCATAGCAAGAACAGGTCAGATTGGTTTGGTTTTGATCAGTCAGGTTATAAAAACAAACTAAAGATGCGCGTTTGTTTTTCTCTACCCCTACTAGTGAAGTTTACATTGCAGAAAAAGCTCCCACAATTTTTTTAAGTTGTAGTGGGGGGTGGAGTGGAAAGACACAGGTGTCTACTGGAAAGTACTGAATGTATACTCAGAAGATTGGGGTCTTTGTTTAATCTGCTAGGTCCACAGCAGTTTTAGTTTCTTTATCTGTAAAATGGGGACGTTACCCACATGTGTTATTCACAGGATTGTTGGGAGGGTCAAGAAGGAAAATAAAGGAGAAAGCACTTTATAAACTCTAGGAGCAGTGTAATTGGTTAGTATTATTTTCCAGAATCTTTTCCCAGAAGAGTTGTTGTATCGAACAAGAGAATCAGGTATACCTGTAATGAAACCTATGCACTAAAAACATCCTCTACAACTTTCCTCTCCAGATGAAGAGTATGTCTAATACTGAATGAATAAATTATTTTGCCCTGTTCATAATTATGACTAGAGACATGTTAACTAAACTGCAATGTACACTGTTGAGTATAATATATTTAGAAGTGTTACTGAACCAGATGTTGAATTTTTTAAAACCATATTTTGTTAGAATTTGAAAATACTGGCCCTTGGTGTTTTGGGATGACCAGTGCTGATAGAGCTAATTGATGTAAGATAAGCACCCATAGAGCTATCAATAAAAAACCGAAAAACCAAACCAAAACAAACAAGACCAATTTCTTAGAACTCATACCCTAGAGATTCTGATTTGAGAGATTTGGTGCAGGCTTTTATATATGTTTGTGTTTAAAATTTTTTCCCACTTGATTTTGTTTTGCAGCCAGGGTTAAGAAGTACTACATTTTGTTCTAGGGTCAAGTTTAGAAACTTACCACTTATTAAAACATTACTAAGAGCTATACAAAGGAAAGACTAATAATAGGCATGTTTTTCATACTTGAAATGAAAAAGAAAAATATTTTAGTAGTGTTTCCATCACACTCATTTAAAATCTTTTAAATAAGTGGTTAATAAAGTAGTTAATGGAACTTTGTAGTCTGGGAACCTTGTGAACCTGTTAAATGTTTTATAAAATTGCATTTAGGTGTTGTGAGATAGAGAATTCTCCTTTCAGGGAAGCATTTAAACAGAGACTAGATGATCATCTTATTTAGGGATATTATAAGGAGGGATTTTTTTTTTCATTAGCTAGGAAGTAAATGACCTAGGAACTTTCTAAACCTAAAATAAGTTTCTAGATTATAATGAAAACAATGGGCACTCTTTTTGCTTTAGGTTGATGAGAATTGTCGAGGGGGATAGAATTCTTCTCCAAGTCAAGTTTCTCCTGAATGTCCTCTTTTCTATTTTTTCAGTCTTTTCCACTTTATGTCTGAATTCATCTCTTAGATTTTCTTTTTCAAAAACAGGCTGCAGAATATGATGTTTTTCAGTGTTTTTGTTTCAAGAGTTTTATTGCTGTTCATTAGAGAGGAACAAACAAAATGTGGTTATTTGCAAAGATTAAAAATTTAGAATATCCTTACAGAATTCACTAGTGCAGTGATTCTCAAATTTTTTGGTCTTAGGACCCCTTTACAGTCTTAATTCTTGAGGACCCCAAGAACTTTTACATGGGTTATCTATTAATATTTACTGATTATAAATTAAAACTAAGAAAATTAAAAAATGAGAATGCGTATGTGTACACCCCATTAATCTTAAGAGTGAAATCATCACATATCATTTAGTCCCTGGAAAATTCTACTCTACAGTTCTGGGGGAATGAGTGAAAAAGGCACATAATGTCTTAATATTATTTTGAAACTAGCTAGGACTTTGTAGGGCTCATAGATCCCCAGGTACCATACCTTGAGACCTGCTTCTTCAGTCTACTCTTTCTTTAGGGAGTTAGGGTGGTTCTATGCATTGCAGGGTGTTTAGCATTCCTGGCTTCTCTCCTTAAGCAGATTCTTGTCTCTTTTTGGAAAAAATTTGAGGCTCTCAAACATGAACTGTTTCAGGACAGGAATAAAGACGCAGATGTAGAGAATGGACTTGAGGACACGGGGAGGGGGAAGGGTAAGCTGGGACAAAGTGAGAGAGTAGCATTGACATATATACACTACCAAGTGTAAAATAGATAGCTAGTGGAAGCAGCTGCATAGCACAGTGAGATCAGCTCCATGCTTTGTGACCACCTAGAGGGGTGAGATAGTGAGGGTGGGAGGGAGACGCAAGAGGGAGGGGATATGGGGATGTATGTATACCTACAGCTGATGCACTTTGTTATGCAGCAGAAACTAACACAACATTGTAAAGCAATTATACTCCAATAAAGATGTTAAAAAAACAACAAAAAAACCCATCATGAACTGCTTCAACTTCCTATCTTCACATCTACCAACTTAACTATAAATGTACCCAAACTGACATCAAAAGAAATGTACCTTCTTTGATTCAAGACTAGTCTTTCCCTTAAAGATTCAATTTCTCTGACTTGTGTTTTCAGTTATCTTTTGATATCCTCCTTTCATATTAGAAACATGGTCAAGACTTTTCGTACTTAAAAACAGAAAAAGCCATTCACCTTAACCTTGTATCCTTATCCAGATGTTTGTAGCCCTCTCTCCTTTATGTAGCCAAGCTCTGAAAAAATAGTTTCAACTTCAGCTCTCGTTTAAACTTTTATTAATAAAGATATATATATGATACACTCATTGTAGAAAATTTAAATATTAAAAAACTTTAAAAAGTAATCTATATCACTCAGCTACCAAAAATGCCTTTTTTAGTCTCATTGCCTTCTTTTTTTTTTTTTTTTTGCTGTATGCGGGCCTCTCACTGTTGTGGCCTCTCCCCTTGCAGAGCACAGGCTCCGGACGCACAGGCTCAGCGGCCATGGCTCACGGGCCCAGCCGCTCCGCGGCATATGGGATCCTCCCAGACCGGGGCACGAACCCGTATCCCCTGCATCGGCAGGCGGACTCTCAACCACTGCGCCACCAGGGAGGCCCATCATTGCCTTCTTTTTAAGCATATTTTTCACTTATGCTAAACACTTAAAAATTTCCTTTAGTGAGGTAATGCATGTAGTTGACTAAAAATATCAGAGTATAGAAACAGAAGGATTTAAATGAACAGCTACAGTCTTCAGGCCTCCTGAGTCCTGCTTTGAGAGGGAATTATTTTATTTTTAAGTGTTATATTCCTTTGTTCTGCTCATTGTCTCCATAATCCTAAGTGATACTTTTATACTACTATTTGATTTACTCACTTTAGACATTTTGCTGTATAAAGACATAAAGATTATGCTGTGATAAAGATTCAGTTCACTAATGCCCTACATTTCTTTTCTTTTCCCCCTTCCAATTTTTGGGTTTTCTCCTGGTTAGTTCCTTAACTTTAAACTTAAACCTTTTTTCATATCCCATCAGTTTTGGACTTTATTCCTCCACCTCGTAAGGCAAGTATTATTAAACTCCCTTCCTTTGCCTTGGTTTCTCTTCCTCCTTACACTGCTCAATTTTTGTCATTTTCACATTGCTTTTCTGTTTTAAATTTCGATAACATTTAATATTCTCTTCTTAGCCATAATTATCTCTCTTGTTTATAGTTGATTCTAAAGGTTGAAGATCAATAAGCAGCTTTTATATGATCTTGACCAAGTAAATATTATCGTCTGCTGTGCTGGATAGAACCATGATTACAGTTCCTTTCTTGTAACACTTTTTTCCCTTAAAATTTCTAACACTTTTTCATGTTTTCTCTGCCTTTGCCTTATCTGTAAATTTTTCTGGTGTCTTAAACTGTCTAGTTTGTTTATCCTCCTTTTTCCTCAAACACCACTCTTTGGAACCTTTTTTTTTTTTTTCTTTCTTTTTCTTTTTCTGGTCCAGACTGGTTGTGCTCTAGATTTTTTTCATGGCTGCCATTGTGGGGATTCTCTCTGTTGCTCTCTTGGGTTGGGTGCACTGTTTCCTGCATCCCATGTTTTTTCTTTCTTGGGGGATATTTCCTCACTTTACTAGAGCCAAATCCTCAAATCTTGGTTTAAGATCTTAACATTTATTTTATATGCCTTCATTTTTTTCAAATTTAGTTTGGTTGATTGGGATTCTAGTTTGAACTTTATTTTTCTTCACAATTTTGAGGCAGTCCATTATCTTCTAGAATCTTAACTCTAATTCTGATTCTCGTTCTTTTGTAGATAACTTGATTTTTCTCTTCGGAAGCTATTGAGTCTTCTGTTTTCAGTGTTATGCAATCTCATGCAAATTTAGGGTTTTTGAAAATCAGTACTTTGAAAGTCCTATCATTTTGAAGATTTTTGTCTCCTTTCAACCTTGGGAAATTTTCTTTTATTATTATTTAAAAATAATATTCCCTCACACCTGTTAGATTGGCTGTTACCAAAAAGACAAGAAATAACAAGTGTTAGTGAGGATGTAGAGAAAAGGAGTCCTTGGGCACTGTTGGTAGGAATGTAAATTGGTGCAGCCACTATGAAAAACGGTATGGTGGTTCCTCAAAAAATTAAAAATAGGACTACCATATGATCCAGCAGTTCCATTTCTGGGTATTTATTTCAAGAAAACGGAAACACTAACTTGAAAAGATACCCAGTTGACCTAGAATGACACAGGTTTGAAGTGTGCGGATTCACCTTTATGTGGATTTTTTTCCACAAATATAGTACCTGTATTTTCATTTTACAGGTCTTTAAATTAACTAAGTGTGGGGGGAAAGTTTGTGTTTGATTAGAGATCACAATATGTGGAATCAGAAGAACTAGGATTTGATTATGATTCTATCCAAGACTATTTCAGTTTCCTGACCTTGGGTGAGTCATTTATCAGTCCCTTTGTTTTTGAGGCAGAGATAGCAGCACTCAGATTTTGACTGTGCATTGGGGTAGGGGTGGGGGGTTGGTTGGTGCCCCTAACCTCCTACTTGTTCAAGGGTCAACTGTATATACCTCCCATGTTCATTGCAGCATTATTTATAATAGCAAAGACCTGGAAGCAACCTCAGTGTCTATCGGTGGATGAATGGATAAAGAAAATGAGGTAGGGATGTGTATGTGTGTGTCTCATGGAATATTATTCAGCCATAAAAAAGAATGAGATCTTGCAGTTTGTGACAACATGGTGACTGGACCTTAAGGGCATTATGCTAAGTAAAATAAGTCAGACAGAGACAGACAAATATTGTATGATCTCACTTATATGTGGAATCTAAAACAAGGACAACAACCAAAACACCCAAGCTCAGATACAGAGAACAGATTGGTGGTTGCCAGAGTTGTGGGCTGTGGGTGTGGGTTGGACAAAATGGGTGAAGGGGGTCAACAGGTACAAATTTCCAGTTATAAAATAAAGTTATGGGGATGTAGAGCATAGTGACTGTAGTTAGTAATACTCTGTTGCGTATTTGAAAGTTGGGTAGATCTTAAGAGTCTCATACAGGAGAAAAAATTGTAACTGGTAACTGGTGTTAACTAGACTTATTGCTAACTGATGTTAACTAGACTTTTGTTGTCATTTCACAATATATATAAAATATCAAATCATATTGTATACAGGAAACTAATATAGTGTATGTCAATTGTATCTCAATGTAAAATAAATATTAACTAGTAAAAATAAATAAAAAGGTGCTGTGGAAATATATTTCTAGATATGGAAAGATGTTTCAAATATACTGTGAAATTGTAAAAAAAAAAAAAAGGGCATGTTATGAGCAGTATGCAAAGTAGACCTAATTTTTAGAGATGAAAATATACATGTGGATCAAAAAATTTTTTTTGGTTCCGTGCATTATCTCTTTATTGAAGGCCTCTTTTTTTTTTTTTTTTTTTTTTTTTTTTTTTGTGGTACGCGGGCCTCTCACTGTTGTGGCCTCTCCCACTGCGGAGCACAGGCTCTGGATGCGCAGGCTCAGCGGCCATGGCTCACAGGCCTAGCTGCTCTGCGGCATGTGGGATCTTCCCGGACCAGGGCACGAACCCGTGTCCCCTGCATCGGCAGGCGGACTCTCAACCACTGCGCCACCAGGGAAGCCCTCTTTTATTTTCTCCATTTCCTTGATCATTTACCCTCTCCCCCCGCCCCCCAGTAATCTGGGGATATTTTCATTGACTTATTTTTCCAGTTCAATTAAAGATTTTTTTAAATCATATTTTTAATTTCAGGAGCTCATTCTTGGATTCTGATTGTTCCTTTTTTTACATCATCATGTTTTCAATGTTTGGATGCAACATATCCTTAATTTTTTTCTATGTATATTAATTAGACTTTATTTGTTTATTTTGGCTGCAGCTTATAGTATCTTAGTTCCCTGACCAGGGATGGAACCCAGGGCCCTGGCAGTGAAAGTGCTGAGTCCTAACTACTGGACTGCCAGGGAATTCCCATAGACTTTATTTTTTAAGTTCTCTGTTCCTGGATTGTTTCCTTTGTAATCTGTTTTCTTGGGCTTTGTCTTTTATATTGTAGTTTTTCAATATTATTAAATCAGGAGGCAATACATGCTTGGGTACCTGGCACGGTAGGGTTTAATTCATGATGAAATGTGGGTAGCTAGCTCCCTTCTGCTTCCCATGTTCCAGAATGTGAAAGGCATTGGGACACCAGCACTCATTCACCCTTCTTAGTTCTTTTCAGGCACTCTCCTTGTGAGTTGAACCCTCACTTTTTTTTTTTCTTTTCCTTCCTTTGCTCCCAAAGCCAGCAGCTGGTCATACCAATGATGGTTAGATGTAGAGGAGGCAGCCAATTCTTGAGATGCTGCTCAAGAATGGTGACATCTCAGGAACATGGGGAGGTATATTTAAAAATAGTCCCTTCCTCCCCTCAGTGAAAGGGGGAAGGGGAGTAGAAATGAAAGAGAACTAACTAATGCTGTAGTGCAGCAGTCTTGAACCTTTTTGGCACCAGGGACCGGTTTCGTGGAAGACAATTTTTCATGGACCAGGGTGGGTGGGTGGGTGGGGGGTTGGTTTGGGGATGATTCAAGCGCATTATATTTAACGTGCACTGTATTTCTATTATTACTACATTGTAGTATATAATGAAATAATTATACAACTCACCATAATGCAGAGTGGGAGCCCTGAGCTTGTTTTCCTGCAACTAGATGGTCCCTTGTGGGGGTGATGGGAGACAGTGATACCCGAAGTGTGTTGCTTCTGTCGATTCTACTCTGTGATCTTGTTTTGGTTGCTGTCACTGCAGAAAACCCCGCTTCACAAAGATAGGATATTGGAAATGGAAGCAGGCTTTTCAGTGTTTTTGTGGCAGTCTCAGGATATTCTGCCTTGAACATATGGAGATTTGAAGTTGTCTCAAACATACTTTTAAGGCCACTGTCATTTGCGATCTCAAGCAGTCGATCCTCTTAGCACGGACAAAGTTGATTCACCCGGCTTATTCACAAATGGGTCGCGGATCCATTCCTTCCCAGTTTGGGGGTCTTTTGTGGTTGGGAAGTAATGCTCAGACTCTTTTGAAAGCTGAGATAGGTGATCGTGCACCAGCTGGGAGAAAGAAGGCTCTGGTTCAGTCTCTTTCAAAATCTCTGCTAATGCTTGAAACGTCAAAAATCCCAGTGTTCACTTGTTGGGCTTTGAATGCAGCCACTTTATTTGCCAACCTGAACACAGTTGTCTTTTTCCCTTGAAATGACAGATTGAGTTCGTTGAGCAGGTTGAATATGTCACACAAGTAAGCAATTTTGTGGCCCATTGTGTGTCACTGAAATGTGCTGCCAGTGGTGACTGTTTTTCTAAAAGAAATCTCTGGAGCGGCTGTCGTAACTCAGAAACTCTGGCCAGTGATCTATGTTTAGAAAGCCATCTCACTTCTGTGTATAAGAGAAGATGTGTGTGCTCTGCGTCCATCTCCTCACAGAGCTGCATGAACAGACATGAATTAAGGGCATGTGCTTTAATGTGGTTGATAATTTTAATCAGATCCTGTAAAACATTAAATTCAGGTGACATTTTTCGGCTAGCCAGCACTTCTCTGGATGACACAGTGTGTAGACTCACATTCAGAAGTGACCTCTTCGCCCCAAGTAGTGAAACTAGAAAGCCGTCCAGTCATGGCAGCTGCTCTGTCCGTGCATATACCGACACAAAATGACCAATTCAGTTTTCCTGATATGTAATCGTTCAAAGACTTGAATAGTTCTGCAACTGTGGTGTTGGTTGGCAACAAAAGTGTACTTAACGTATCCTCATGCACATCCTCCTGAAAAATATATCAAACAAAACCACGCTTTATTGCCTTGTTGTCAACATCGGTAGACTCATCAACCTGGATTGTGTACCATGGTGACTCGTTAATCCTCTAACAATTGTGCCTCAGTGTTCTCTGCTGTTTTGTCAATTCATCTAGTTATGGTGCTAGCTGAAAGAGGAGCACGTGCCACCTTTTGAACTGCAGCCTCTCCTAAAAGTTCACAACAAATGTCCTTAGCAGCAGGCAGGATCAACTCTTCACCATTAGCTTTAGCAATGCGGTTAGCCACTAAGAATGATGTTCACAGTGCAGACACATTTGATGAAGTGGTGGCCTTCAATAATTGCTTCTGTTCTTCGTGTTCATGTTTTTTTCTTTTGAAAAACTCCAGAGGCTTGTCTTTTAATGCAGGGTGCTTGGTCTGCATGTGGCAAAGCAGTTTTGAAGGTTTCATGGCTTCGTTGGATAGCTGGTTGCTACATATTATACAAAGCGGGCTTGGAGAATGTGAATCACCTGTTACAATGAACCCATAATTTTAGTAGCATTCTTGGTATTTTCTTTTAAATGCAGCTTTCTTTTTGTTGGCAGTCTTAGAGTCTTTTGCTGTCTCATCATCGGGTCTTACCCCTTTTCAAAGAAACTCTCCAGCAACGTTTGTTTTTTACTAATTTTGGCTAAGGTTAGCCTGTGGGCTTACCAAAACTGTGACTGAGACAAGTGCGCAGTGCAGGAAAGAGGCGCGGACGGAAGTGGTAAATAAAACAATGGGCGGGCCATGTGCGGACTAAAATAAGTGTCGGATTCTGACTTAAAGCCTGCCACCAGGTGCAGCTGTACAATTGAAGTACATCAACTCACTATAAAGCCTGCCACCAGATGCAGCTTAATTGTCACTTGCCACTCACTGATAGGGTTTTGATGAGTCTGCAAGCAATTGATTTATTATGGTCTCTGTGCAGTCAAACCTCTCTGCTAATGACAAAATCTGTATTTGCAGCCGCTCCCCAGCGCTAGCATCACCACCTCAGCTCCACCTCAGATCATCAGGCATTAGATTCTCATAGGGAGCGCGCAACCTAGATCCCTCGCATGTGCATTTCACAGTAGGGTTCGTACTCCTATAGCTGATCTGACTAGGGGCGGAGCTCAGGTGGTAATGTGAGCCATGGGGACTGGCTGTAAATACAGATGAAGCTTCGCTTGCTCACCTGCCTCTCACCTCCTGTTGTGCGGCCTGGTTCCTCACAGGCCACAGACTGGTACCAGTCCGTGGCCCCGGGGGGTTGGGGACCCCTGCTGTAGTGAGTTGCTGTTATTAATGGGATTTTCAGGAACATTGGGCCAAGGTGGGAAAAAAAAGATTGAGAAATACAGTCAGCCCTCATATCTGTGGGGTTCTGCATTCGTGGATTCAACCAACCTTAGATGGAAAATATACAGGAAAAAGAGTCCAGAAATTTCCCAAAAGCAAAAATTGAATTTGTCTTGCATTGGCAACTCTTTACACAGCATTTACATTGTATTAGGTATTATAAGTAACCAAGAGATGATTTAAAGTATATGGGAAGATAGGTTATATGCAAATACTATACCATTTTATATGAAGGACTAGAGCATCCTTGGATTTTGGTGTCTGAGGGGTCAGGGGAGAAGGGGTGGGGGTGGGGGTCCTGGAACCAATATCGTGTGAACACTGAGTGAGCCTGTAATGTTTATAAGGTCCAAATGTAACAGATAAAGCCCTTTATGGTATGTTGGTTGACAACGTAGTCCCACAGGAATAATGAGAAATAATGAATTATTGTTGTGATTGGAATATTGGGGAGTGGGAATGAGGATTGTATGAGAGGTTAACTTACGAAAGCATTTTATATTTTGTAGGGATTTAAACTTTATTCTTTTGACCAATGTGATTCTTAAACTTAATTTTGTTGCCAAAATGATTTCTTGCCATATCTGAGTATCTCTATTATTATTTAATAAATGGTTTTCTTTATATTAACTTTAACTCATTTAGCTTTATTCTAAGCAATAACCATCAGTTTAGGAATGAATATATATACGCACTAAAATAATTACACAAAATGAAAAATGTTTTTTCCTGCCAAGATACTCATTACAACTCTGTAAAATGCTGTATATCATCAACTATGAGATGCCAACAATTGCAGGATGTGCTATTATTCGGTGTATCATTAAGAAAGAAAAGGCCCTATTAATTAAGCTGGAACACAGAGCTTATCATGTAGAATTTTTATTCTATGCCCATTGAAAGACAGCTTTTTATTATCTATCATTCTTTTTTTAAAAATTTGTTTATTATTTATTTATTTATTTTTGGCAGCATTGGTTTTTCGTTGTTGTGTGTGGGCTTTCTCTAGTTGTGGTGAGCGGGGTCTACTCTTCATTGTGGTGCGTGGGCTTCTCATTGCGGAGGCTTCTCGTTGCAGAGCACGGGCTTTAGGTGCACGGGCTTCAGTAGTTGTAGCACGTGGGCTCAGTAGTTGTGGCTTGTGGGCTCTAGAGCACAGGCTCAGTAGTTGTGGTGCACGAGATGAGTTGCTCTGCGGCATGTGGGATCTTCCCGGACCGGAGCTTGAACCCATGTCCCCTGCACTGGCAGGCAGATTCTTAACCACTGTGCCACCAGGGAAGCCCCTATCATTCTTGTATAAACATAAAAAGGAAAGTATAAAGGACATTGGGTTAAGGTATTTCTATGACTTTCTGTTAAAAACTTGCTTGTTTTGAATTACTTAAAAAAAAAACAGGGGCTTCCCTAGTGGCGCAGTGGTTTGAGAGTCCGCCTGCCGATGCAGGGGACACGGGTTCGTGCCCCGGTCTGGGAGGATCCCACATGCCGCGGAGCGGCTGGGCCCGTGAGCCATGGCCGCTGGGCCTGCACGTCCGGGGCCTGTGCTCCGCAATGGGAGAGGCCACAGCAGTGCGAGGCCCGCGTACCACAAAAAAAAAAAAAAAAAAAAAAAAAAAACAGTTAAAAAAATAACATTTTTATTGAGATACTTCATATGTCATTATAATTCATCCTTTTAAAGTATACAATTCAGTGTCTTTTAAAAAAAATTCATAGAGTGTAGAATCATCACCATTATCTAATTTTAGAACATTTATTACCCCAAAAAGAAACCCCATACCAATTATCATTCATTCTTCATTTCCGCTGCCTCCCCCTACCTAGCCCCTGAAAACCACGAATCTACTTTGTGGGTTTATATTTTGCCTATCCTGGACATTTCATATAAGTAAAGTCATACATTTTGTGGCCTTTTGTGTTTGGCTTCTTTCACCTAGCATAATGTTTTCAGAGTACATCCATGTTGTAGCATGTATCAGTATTTCCTTTTTATGGCTAAAATATATTTCATTATATGGACATATATTTTGTTTATTCATCAGTTGATGGACATTGGGGCTTTTTTTCCCCACTTTTTAGCTGTTATGAGTAATGCTACTATAAACATACATGTACAGGGTTTGTATGGACACATGCTTCCATTTCTCCTGGATACGTAGCTAGGAGTGGAATTGCTGGGTCAGACGATACCTCTGTGTGTAACGTTTTGAGGAACTGCCAAACCATTTTCCAAAGACCCTGCACCCTTTTACAGCCTCACCAGCAACTAAGGGTTGCAGTTTCTCCATATCCTTGCTTGTACTTGTCTGTCTTTTTTATTATAATCATCCTAGTGGTTGTGCAGTGGTATCTCATTGTGGTTTTGATTGCATTACCCTGATGGCTAATATTGTTGAGCATGTTTTAAACCCTGTAGTTATTGGCCTGTTGTATACCTTCTTTGAAGAACTGTCTATTCAGGTCCTTTGCCTATTTAAAAAAAAATTGGATTATTTCTCTTTTTACTGAGAGTTGTAAGCATTCTTTGTATATTTTGGATACAAGTCCCTTATCAGATGTATGATGTGCAATTATTTTCTCCTGTGAGTTGTCTTTTCACTTGATGGTGTCCTTTGAAGCACAGAAGTTTATAATTTTGATGAAGTTTAATTTATCCCTTTTTCTTTTTTTGCTTGTGCTTTTTGATGTCATATCTGAGAAACTATTGCCTAACACAAGGTCACAAAGATTTACTCCTATGCGTTTTTTCTAAGAATTATATAGTTTTAGCTCTTACATTTAGTCTGTGATCTATTTTGTGTTAATTTTTGTGTATGATGTGAGGTAGGTGTCCAGCTTTATTCTTTTTACATGTGAATACCAGTTCCCTAGAATCATTTGTTACAAAACTCTTCTTTCCCCATGGAATTGTTTCGGCAATATTTTCAAAGATCAATTGACCATAAACATAAGGGTTTGTTTCTGGATTCTTAATTTCATTCCCTCCACCTATGTGTACTTATGCCTGTATCATAACATCTTGATTACTTTTGCTTTCAGTTCTGAAATTGGGGTGTGCTTAAACTAGTTTTGTCATTCTTTTTCAAGGTTATTTAGGTATTCTGTGTTCCTTTATGTGAATTTTAAGATCTGTCTGTCAGTTTCTGCAAAAAAGGCACCTGGATATTGACAGATATTGCATTGAATGTTTACATCAATTTGGGAAATATTGCCATCTTAACAATGTTAACATCTATGAACATGGGATGACTTTCCATTCATGTAGGTCTTATTTATTAATTCCTCTCTCTATTGTGTAGTTTTCATTGTACAAGCCTTCCACTTTTTTGTTAAATTTATTCCTAAGTATTTTGTTCTTTTTGGTACTATTGCAAATGGAATTTTTTCTTAATTTCATTTTCTGATTGTTCATTGCTAGTATATAGAAACACTATTGATTTTTGTATGTTAATCTTGTATTCTGCAGCCTTGCTGAACTGATTTATTAGTTCTGATAGTTTGTGTGTGTGTGTGTGTGTGTGTGTGTATTCTGAATCACTACTTGAGTTTTATAGCATAGCTTTCCCTCACAGTGTCAATTTTGGTGCCATCATGAATATTGGTGATAGTATTTCTTAAACTAATCTATGTAAGAATTAAAATAATTATATAAAGATTGGTGCTGGTCTCTACTGCAGGTTTATAGTGAAGTAGAGCAGGTCTTTTCTTGATTCTCACTCTAGGAGACCAGCTGAACATGTCTGATTTACTATGTGTACCCTGACTTCACCCATAATCATTTGCTTCCTGGAGGGATAAAAGGTGCCTCAGTATTTTCTCTAATATTTTCTCCCCAGTGGCTTCTGATACCCATTCTCTGTGTTTTGATTCTGGTGTTCTTATTGTACGCATATGCACTGGCAGTGAGGAGTACTTTGCTGCTGCTGCTTGGCTAGTTAGTGATTAGGAGTTACCAGCAGTTGTAAGACAGATTTGCATTTCATAGAGTTAAAATGTGAAAATTATATGTCCTTTAGTTAATGACTTCTGTAGGCATAGGGCCCATTGGAGCTCTTTAAGCCAAGGAGTGAGTGGCTAAAACAGGTTTTCCTTACAGCAAATTGAAAGTGCATTAAATAAGTGGTGGGGTTGGTGGCAGAAAATTCAGTTAGGAGTTGATGGTGATAGTGCAGGTGAGAGCTGATAATGATCTGAAATAAGGCTGTGGTTATAGGCAATATTTGGGAGGTGGTCTTTAAGGGAGAATCAGCAGGATTTGGTGAATATTTGGAGGATTAGGAAAGAGGATTAGGGAGGAATCAAGGATAACAAATTTCTAGATAGAGATGGTCAGATAGTAATGGTATTAGCTGAGATAGGGAATACTGGAGAAAGGGGAGGAATTTGAAGAGAATGTTAGTTTTGTTAAGTTAAAGGTGCTGGAAGAATCCAGGTTGAGGTGTCTAGTGGGCAGTGTCAAATGAGAGTCAGAAGCTTTTGAGATAGGATGGGGCTGGAGATGAAAGATTTAGAAATTGTCAACAGACAAAAATTAGGTGAAGCGTTAGGAGAACATGACTACTTAGGACAAGCAGAACATGCAGCACAAGAGGAGGGAACCCTAGGCAACTCCACCATTTAAAGGGTTGGCAAAGGAGGAAGAATCAGTAACAGGAAATGTCAGATAGATGGGAGAAGAGTTGTGCACTAGGGGTGAGGAGTATTTTAGAAACTAATAGAAGTGAATTTCAAGCAGTATGTCATGATCATCAGTTATTATGTAAAGATTTGGGTACAGTGAGAACTGAAATTAGAACATTGACTGGTATTGGGTTATTTGGAGGTCTTTGATGCAACTGTTAATTAGGACTGTCAATTTGCTATGGATTAAGTGGAGTGTGCTTTTTAAAGTTTATTGGTGAAAAGAATGAGAAAAATGGAGATGTAGTTTGTAAAGACTTTTGTTGTTTTTGTTTGTTTTTAATTTGATTTTGGTTACGGCAGATTTACACCAAGGAGAGTTGGAGATTTAAAATAAAGGAAAGGCAATAATTGATAAAGTGAGATTCTCAATGTGAGATCTCGCTCTCATACTGGAAAGAAGAGGCTTGTCTTTCTTAGAGGAGCTTATTAGATACTTGCTTTTGTGGATAGGTTTAGGGGGAAAAGGGTGGGAGAAAGTTGAGGTATTTAATATTAGTAGCTTCTGTTTTCTCTGATTAGACTCTACCTTGTGAGTGAAGGAATTGAGTGCCCCAGCAGACCTTCCACCAAGTTCTTCTTTCTGAAAGTGTGTACATAGGAGAAAAATGGTAAACACATATTTTTCAAAAAGCTTAGGTGCTATAACTAGACATATGCTAAGTTATTAATACACACCAAAAAAGAACTCAGCTCTTTGAAGACTATCTGACACAAATACTGCTTTACTATTCCTAGGTGAGTTTTTTGTGTTTTTTTTAAGAATTATAGTTTCATAATATTAAGATGTTTTAAAACATATAGAAACAAAATAAACCAGTTTTCAATGAGAAGAGAGATCATCATTTCCTCCTCACAGTTTAAAGTTTCTTTATGGAAACTTGAACCCCTCTATTGACAATTGAGGACTTTTTAATAGCAGTTCATGAATTCTCTATTAGACAGAAGAGTAGTTTATGCAGCTCTGGTTAAGAACACTTACCTAGTACTAAAAATACATTTATACTGAATTTCAAAATATTCTCCTCATAACGTAGTTTTGGATCCTAATGACATTACCTTTTTTTTTTTAAACAGGAATTTGTGAGTTTTTTAATTTAATTTTTATTTTTATTGAAGTATAGTTGATTTACAATGTTGTATTAGTTTCAGGTATACAGTAAAGTGATTGTTATATATATATATATTTCTTCTTTTTCAGATTCTTATACCTTATGGTTATTACAAAATATTGAGTATAGTTCCATGTGTTATACAGTAGGTCCTTGCTAGTTATCTATTTTAGGTCCTTGCTAGTTATCTATAGACATAGCAGTGTGTATATGTTAATCCCAAACTCCTAATTTAGCCCCCCCCTTTCCCCCTTGGTAACCACAAGTTTGTTTTCTTCTTCATTTATATCATTTTTTTTGTTTAAAGATTCCACATACAAGTGATATCATACAATATTTGTTTTTCTCTGTCTTGCTTCACTTAGCGTGATAATCTCTAGGTCCATCCATGTTGCTGCAAATGTCATTATTTCTTTTTTATGGCTGAGTAATATTCCATCACACACACACACACACACACACACACACACACACACCATATCTTCTTTTTTTAAAAAATTAATTAATTTATTTGTTTTATTTTTGGCTGTGTTGCGTCTTCGTTGCGGTGCGCAGGCTTCTCATTGTGGTGGCTTCTCTTGTTGTGGAGCACGGGCTCTAGGCGTGCGGGCTTCAGTAGTTGTGGCACGTGGGCTCTAGAGTGCAGGCTCAGTAGTTGTAGCACACGGGCTTAGTTGCTCCGTGGCATGTGGGATCTTCCCGGGCCAGGGATCAAACCTGTGTCCCCAGCATTGGCAGGCGGATTCTTAACCACTGCACCACCAGGGAAGCCCCCACATACCTTCTTTATCCATCTGTCATTGGACATTTAGGTTGCTTCCATGTCTTGTCTATTGTAAATAGTGCTGCTGTGAACATTGGGGGTGCATGTATCTTTTACATTACCTTTTAATCATGAACTAACATGAACAGATATCTGTTGGGTGCTCATCTTGAAGAAAGTACTATAATTTAGTGCTATATGCTATGGAGAATTTATTTTCTTATTTGTTCAACAAATATTATTGAGGACCTTATAATGTGGGATATAGTTTTACGTGCTAGAGATATACTGTGGAACAGCATAGACATTTTCACTGCTTTTGTGGAGTATGCAGTATTTTGGAGGAGGGAGTGGGGAGGGAGACACACACAGACACGTACACACAGGAAGCAAGTAAACACACAGTATTACCTATGTAGTGTTTTTGCTAAAACTGTTTAACTTTAATCATGAGGAAAGGATAAGGCAAATCCAGAACATGTAGCATGCTACCAAGATAGCTGAAATGAAAAAATGTTGAGTGTTAAAGATACAAAACAACAAAACAAGGACAGGGATAAAGTTGAGATTAAAGGAGGCAAAAGAGACATGACAAATGCAATGTTTGAACCTTGACTAAGATCCTAGATTTTGAAAAAAGCTTTGAAGAACATTTTTTTTGTGTGTCAAATGGGAGAATTTGGACTGTACATTAGGTGATGATATTAATGTTAAATTTGCTGCAAATGATAATGGTCTTGTGGCTACATAGGAGAAAGATCATTGTTTTAAGGGGGTACATGCTAATATTTGCTGGTGAAGTGTCATGGTGTCTGCAGCTTTCAAATGGATCCACAGAAAAGCGTGTGTGTGTGTGTGTGTGTGTGTGTTGGAGAGAGAGGGAGAGAAATGTGAAATATTAATTGGTGAATCTAGGTGAAGAGTATACTGATGATTATTATGTTTTGACTATATTTGACAACTTTCAAAATAAAGAATTGAGAAAAAAGAAATGTAAATATGTTATAAGTGCTTTAAAGAATAAGACTTCTCTGATAGTATTGTAGAGTGCAACTATTTTGATATGATTACTTAGAAGAATCAGCTATTCAAAGACTGGAGGAGTTGGGGTGGGCAGTGGGCAGTTTTGGGAGTAGGTACAATATGTATGAATGTCTTCGGTGGGAAAGATCTTGGTTTTGAAGAACTGAAAGGTGGAATGTATGGCTAGATATTGAGATGCAAGGATGTAATACAACTATGAGAGGAGAAAAGTAACATGTGACACTTTATTTATAGCATTTTTAGCCTAATAAATATCTTTTAAAAATTTATTAAAGTATAGTTGATTTACAATGTTGTGCTAATTTCTGCTGTATAGCAGAGTGACTCAGTTATACACATATATATATTCTTTTTTAAAATATTCTTTTCCATTATGGTTTATCCCAGGAGATTGGATATAGTTCCCTAGCCTAATAAATATCTTTTTAAAAAAAATATTTATTTATTTATTTGGCTGCATTGGGTCTTATTTGCAGCATGCGGGGTCTTTTGTTGCGGTGCGCGAGCTTCTTTCTAGTTGTGGCACGCGGGCTCTAGAGTGCGCGGGCTCAGTAGTTGCGGTGCTCAGGCTCTCTGGTTGTGGCACATGGGCTCTAGAGTGTGTGGGCTTAGTTGCCCCGCGGCATGTGGTTCCCCATACCCTGCATTGGAAGGCAGATTCTTAACCACTGGGTCACCAGGGAAGTCTCTAAATATCTTAATGTCCCCATTTTGTTAGTGTTGGAACTATTTATAAAAGTCCTTTTGTATTTATCTATATGAGGCTCTTACATGCAGAAGTTTGAAAAAGTAAAATAGAGACAGTTGGTTGTCTTTGAACTTTCTATTGTGTCAGAATCAGGGACAGCCAGCTGTTCTTACCCAGGAAACTTAACATCCAAGTTGAACCATCTCCAGAAGGACATTTCATCATTGGTAAATTAGGCTTGTGGAAGCCTTGTGGTTAAATATACTATGGACAGAAGGCTCGTTAGTGGTAATGAATGACCTGATTTCACCACTTGTTAAGTCTGAAAATGTTCTTGGCCTTCCCACTATATTTTGTGCCTTCATTTCATATTTGGGATCCAAAATGACAAATATCTAGAATAACTTCATCTGTTTCAGAGACGATGTGACTTTCTTTTGATCTTCAAGGAAGTGATTGTTTTTAAAAATTTTTATTGGAGTATAGTTGACTTAAAATATTGTGTTAGTCAAGGAAGTGATTTTTATTTCTGAGTTACAGGTTTCTTGTTTGTTGAAGGGAAGAGTGGTCTCCCCTTCCTATCTTGTGGCATTGTTATTAGGAAAAAATGAGATGTGAATGATCCTGAGAAAGTTAAACAGTATAATAAGGTGAAGATGTTTTCAAGCCCTTTAAAATCTGTCTGTTCTGTTGTACTGTCCAAGATCCAGTTCATATTTTTCTTTTAGGAATTGGAACTTTTAAACTCTAGGGCATTGTTGGCTTGCAGCAAGGATACCACAGTTCTCTTTGGTCTTAGAACCAAATTCTGCATGAGGACCAAATTCTGCAGGATTACAATGAAAATTCTCAACTTTCCATTCAGTTCATTTTTGGCTGAATTTTTAGTGGAGTTTCATTTATTTATTGCAATCAACCTTACCAGTTTTGGACTTGAACATGAATATATATTTAACTCACAGTTATCTATGGTTTTTATGTATATTATTAGTATTGTTGGTTTTGGTGTTTTAAATCTGTAGTTACCTACTATCTATTGTATGCAGTATAACTAACTTCTATGCAAGATAACTAATCATCTCACTCAACAGAGATCTGCAAACTAATATTACTAGCTAATAATAAAATGTCATTGTGGAGACATTCTGTTTTCTATTTGCACAAATAGTTTAGATGACTATGGATGTTGTGATGAAAAGACTTAACCAACTGTCATTTTAAAAAATACAGTATATTCTTGAAATCTTATACTCTCTCTAAATGTTTGGTATTTCTTTGCCATTCTGAAAACACTTGATATGTTAATGTAAGTGTCATTTACAATTCTTAAAAAAGTTAACCATCTCTTTTAATAGTTTATAAAAATCTTTTTATGATCACAAAATATTATATACTTGTTGCAAAAGCTTGAGCATACAGAAGTGTTCTATAAAACTGATATTTTATCCTAAATTTTAAGGTTTTTAAGTATATTTTCTATAATTTCATGAAGAGAGCCAAAGCCACACTCACTGAAATTGTAAACACTTCTGTCATTGCCTGACCTGTTAGCTGGCTAAGCTGTTTTTAACTCTACAGGGCACAGGCCGAACCTGAGGTTGGGGTGGAGAATTTGCCTCTGCTTTTAGTTTGTCTTCAAGTGAGGTGAAATTAAGGGCAATTTTAAGAGTTTTTGGCCTTTTGTGTAGTATATGTGTATTCATAGGATAGTGATATTTGCCTGATAGGTGGATTTTTTTTTTTTAACTAGTATGTGTACTGGCAAGTATAGGCTTTCATTAATTTATTCAAGAGATAATTATTAAGTACCTGCTTGGTGCCAGACACTGTGTAAAGTTTTAGAAAGCGAAATATTTTCTTTCACTTGTAATTTGAAATGCAAATTCCATTTGTTTGAAGTTATTAGGTCATAAATTTCTAGAAAATTGTTTGAGTCTGCTTTTAATATATGTTTTACATAGAAGATTCAGACTTAATCATCAGTGTGTGAAAGTAAGAGAATAGGTTTGTTAGAATATGAATATTTATGGTTAAAAAGTAATCTAGTTTCAACAGCCTCTTCATTCTTGCAACCAGTAGCTTGTATTAATGCTCAGATTTTTCCCACCCCAAAACGTCTTTTTACCTCCTTGAGGAGCTAAGCTTTTAGAAAGAGTAAGCTAAACTTAACCTGTTAGTCTTTGCTTCTAAACCCCACGTTGTCTGGCATTTAAGCTCAATGATCATATGTGACTGGAATTGTTAACTTCGATAAACAGTTTTTATTTTTATTTATTTATTTATTTATTTATTTTTGCGGTACGCGGGCCTCTCTGCCGCGGCCTCTCCCGTTGCGGAGCACAGGCTCCGGACGCACAGGTTCAGTGTCCATGGCTCAGCGGCCGTGGCTCACCGGCCCAGCCACTCCGCGGCATGTGGGATCCTCCCGGGCTGGGGCACGAACCGTGTCCCCTGCATCGGCAGGCAGACTCTCAACCACTGCGCCACCAGGGAAGCCCAAGCAGTTTTTATTACTTATTTTACCTAACCTATTAGGTACATCTGATACGCTACTTTTTCCTTTTTCTTAGTTGTCTTTTTTTTTTTTTAATGCTATCTCTCTCTGTATTATCTTTCTATTTCTGTGGTGATTCCTTGCCTCAGAGGATTCTTTTGTTCATCATTTGAATAAAACAGTTTTCTGAAGATTCCCAGATTTGACTTGCACAAACCTTTAGCTTTTCTTGGTGGCATGAAGGTAGTGTACTGACGTAGGGTTTCCAGCTTTTTATTTTGGGAAGTAAAAATGTTTTAAAATACCACTATTATTTTGTAAAAGAAGAGGTATTTCAGCTCTAAGAATGTAAGAAGGATATGCTCTCAAAATACAGAATGGTCGGTAAGGTGATTAATTTTAACTCAATTAAAGCTCAATATATTGTCCTTGCTTTTCTTTGTTATAGATTGACACTGATCTATAGACCTAATTACATTTGAGAACTGCTGACTTAAAACAGTAGTTTTTTGAGCTGGTTCAAGGGGAGGGGATTGTGGGGAGTTCTGTGGTCTAATGTTAAGGAAAAACTGTAAAAGTGTGTCATAACATATTAAAGGCTTCAAAGGAATCCTTTGTGAAAAAGCCCCCCACTTTACATGGTATTGTTTTTTTCATGTAGCAACTGCATGAAAAAAGTAGAACTACATTTAGTTCTACTTTTTTCATGTAGAACTGTTATTCCAGAGGATACCCTTTGGGAAACACTGCTGTGGATGTTGATGTTACCAAGAGTTTTTCTTCACTTTTATCATTTTCTATATTTTTAAAGTTAATTTCTAATATTCATCAAAGTATTACTTACTAAGAGTATAAAAATCAAATAATTGTAAAATTTAAAAACTTTTAACCAAAAAGATGCAGTTGCTTTATCTGTTCCCTCTACCCTTCTTAGAGGCAACTATTTTTTTTTTTTTTTTGCAGTACGGGGACCTCTCACTGTTGTGGCCTTTCCCGTTGCGGAGCACAGACTCTGGACGCGCAGGCTCAGCGGCCATGGCTCACGGGCCTAGCCGCTCCGCGGCATGTGGGATCTCCCCGGACTGGGGCACGAACCCATGTCCCCTGCATCAGCAGGCGGACTGTCAACCACTGCGCCACCAGGGAAGCCCTAGGCAACTGTTTTAAACTTTTAGCTATTTCTTCTTTATATTTCTAAATAAAACATTGCTATGTCTTTTAAAAAATATATATTTATTTATGTATTTGGCTGCGCCAGGTCTTAGTTGCGGCATGCGGGATCTTCGTTGTGGCATGCGGAATCTTTTAGTTGAGGCATGTGAGATCTGGTTCCCTGCCGAGGAATTGAACTCAGGCCCCCTGCATTGGGAGCAGGGCGTCTTAGCTACTGGACCACCAGGGAAGTCCCATTGCTGTGTCTTAATTAATTAATTAATTAGTTTTGGCTGTGTTGGGTCTTCCTTGCTGTGTGCAAGCTTTCTCTAGTTGCGGCGTGCGGGGGCTACTCTTTGTTGCAGTGCACAGGCTTCTCATTGCATTGGCTTCTCTTTGCGGAGCGCAGGCTCTAGGTATGCGGGCTTCAGTAGTTGCAGCCCGTGGGCTCAGTAGTTGCGACATACGGGCTCTAGGGCATGTGGGCTTCAGTAGTTGTGGCTCACGGGATCTAGAGCGCAGGCTCAGTGGTTGTGGTGCATGGGCTTAGTTGCTCCATGGCATGTGGGATCTTCCTGGACCAGGGATCAATACCCATGTCCCCTGCGTTGGCAGGCGGATTCTTAACCAGTGCACCACCAGGAAGTCCCCATTGCTTTGTCTTGATTCACCAATTTTAGGCATTTTCTTCCTGTGATGTTGGATGAGGAATTTCTCTCATAGCCTCTTCCTCCATTCTTTCAATATGGTTATATAAAAAATTTCAAAGCCTGTTTACCTTTGTATGATTATATGAAAATAGTTCACATATGAACCACATAGAATATGATACGGCAAAGTAATGGTGAGGCTTTAGTGAGTTAATATATGCAAAGATCTTAGAACAATGTCAGGCATTTATTAGCTGTTTTTAGCTCTTATCTCTAGGATTCTATTTCTTTCTCATACAGCTAGGTTTAAAAATTGTCTCATGAAAATTTGCTTAGTTTTCTTTGAACATTGAAACCTTCACAGATCTTTCCACTGTTTGTAAGATGTCTTGCAGTTCTTTTCCACAGTCAATCTGTTATTTATCAGTTGCGTTTATTTTTCTTAGAGATATTCTCCTGGAGCTCTTCTGGAGTTCTGCTCTAATCTGGACTCGTAGCTCTCTAAAAGATGTTGTCTTGGGGCTTGCATTCACAGTCATCCCTTTGCTTGTCCGCTATGTTGACTCCCTTGCATCTTATTTCTGTGTTTTATTTGGTTTAGTTCCTCTCTTTGGTATCTTCTATCAGGGCCAAAGAACGTGTGTTTGGGGACAAGTCTTACAGACTTTATAGCCCTGAAAATACTCTTATTTTACCTTCATTCTTTTTTTTGGGGGGGGGTCATGAGGCATGTGGGATCTTAGTTCCCCAACCAGGGGTCTAACCCGCGCCCACTGCAGTGGAAGGGGGGAGTCTTAACCACTGGACTGCCAGGGAAGTCCCTGCCTTCACTCTTGATCGATAATTTGGCTGGTTATAAAGTTGATTTTCACCCAATTTATTTTTCGCTCAGAATTTTAAATGAGTAGTTTCATTGTCTTTTAGCTTCTAATGTTGCTGTAATGATAATGTCATTCCTATTCTCAGTCCTTTGTAAGTTGCCTTTCTAAGCATAGTATCTTTGTCCTTGATTTTCTTGGCCTGAATCTTTTTCATTCGATTTACCTTTTCAATCTGGTGACTCTTATCCTTCAGTTCTAGAATGTTTTCTACTTTTCCTTTGATAATTTTCTATTTCTTTTACTGTTTATTGTACTTCTACTAGTCACATGTTAGATTTCTTAGATTGATACTCTGATTTTCTTAGCTATTTTCAGTTAGTTTTGGTTTTTATTCTATTGAGTTTTTTATTTTGGCTGTAATTTCATTTCTTAGAGCTTGTTATTATTCTCCCTTTCACAGTATCTTACTTCATGGATGCAGTATTTTCTCAGATTTCTGAGGATATTATAGGTTTTTTTTTTTAAACAAAACCCTTTTCAGAGGTATAAGACAAAGCACATATGTAGACTGCATAAAATAAATTTATAGGTTAATAAATTGTTATAACATGAAGGTCTTTGTAATCAACCCCGGGTCAAGAAATAGAATGTTGCCAGCCAACCAGAAGCCCAAATTTCAAGTCTTCTGTTCCCTCAAAGGTAATCACATCCTGACTTTTGTGGTGATTACTTATTTTTCTTTCTAGTCTTATTATGCAGACGTGCCTCTTAAAGATTATAGTTTAGTTTTGCCAAATTAAAAATAAATGTTTTAAATCTTTTTCACTTACAGGTTCCAGCTTGCATCTCAGCCTTTCCTTCCTTGCTTTCTTCCTTTCTCCCTCTTTTCTTCCCTCCCTCCCTCCCCTTCCTGTTATTTGATAAAGAAACCAGGTCATTTAACATGCAGATTTCCCAGCCTGGATCTTGCTGATTATATCCCTGTTGGGTAGCTGACCATTTATTTCTCTGCATTTCCTATAAATTGGTGGCTAGATCTAGAAGCTTACCAGATTGAGGTTTGTTTTTTGGGGTGGGGGCAAGACTACTTCATAGGTGTGATGTCTTCTCCTGTCAAGAAGCATATAATGTCTGGATGTTCGTTGTGCACGATTAGAAGCTACTGATACTCAGTGCAAGGATCCATTCATTCATTAGGTAATGCAAAATGGTGATTTAAAAAACTCATTCATTCCTTTTTAAATTTATTGGCTTGATATGTTTATAAAGAAAACTTACCCCTATTTTCAGTAGACACTTCACCTATTTCCCTCCCTTGTGTCTTGTGTTTCCCTGATTCAGTTCCTTGAAAGAATAAACTTTCCATCTTCTGATGCGAAATGCAGGATTGGAGATGTGACTTGGGAATCCAACTGTCCTTTTATACAGACTTCTGCATATTATTCCATTCTTTGGGCCCCACCTGACCTCTGCCTTTTCCGTCTGGTGCCACCAATTCTTCAGGCTTCTGGGGTTCTGTGGGACAAATGGGTTTGCTTCTCATTGTTCTTTCTGCTGGGCACTTAAGTTTAATCTTCCTCATTTTAGCAGTGTTTATTATTCTTTCATCTGCTTTCCATTTTCCTGTATTGTGGTTTGGAGTTTCACAAGTACTCTCATATGAATGAAGATGGACTCTGTTTTAATTTTTTCTTTTCTCCTTGTTTTAGGGAGAGAAGGGACAGAAAAATCTTTACTCTGCCATCTTAATACAGTAAAATCCTCCTCATCCTATTTCTCTTCTCATTTCTATCCAGGGCTCCAAACAGCCATCAGTATTTTCAAGACTTCCAGATCTGTAGTTCCAAACCTGATTTTTGTTCTGAGCCTCTGATTTCATGTATCTTTATATCCAGCTGCTTCGTAGATTTCCTAATTAATCTGCAGATGTTTGCCAGTTTTATCAGTCTTTTCAAAGGACTGATTTTTGGTGCCATTGGTTCTGTTTTACGGGGTTTTTTTCCTTTCATTAATTTTGGTTTTTTTTTTTTCATTTGGTTTCCTTGCTTTTGTTGTTATTTCCCCCCGACTTCAACATGAGATGGATACTTACTAACTTTCTGTCTTCTATCGTTGCTTTTTTGTTTTCTGGGATCTGCTCCACTTTTTATTAGTTGAAAACTTACTCCAACTGGCAAAGTAAAAACAACAACTAGAACTTTTCTCATTTCAATCCCTGGTGTGACCCTGCATCCACTACTGGGATTTTGTTTCTTTGTTTTTTGATGTATGATTGACATATTATATTTCAGGCATACAACATAATGATTTGATATTTGTATATATTGCAAAATGATTACCACAATAATCTAGTTAACATCTGTCATCGTACATGGTTATAAAACTTTTCTTACAATGAGAACTTTTAGGCTTTTCTCTTTTAGCAATTTTCAAGTATGAAATATAGTATTATTAATTTTAGTCACTATGCTGTACATTGCATGCCTATGACTTGTTTTATAACTGGAAGTTTGTACCTTTTGACCCTCTTCACCCATTTGGCTCACCCTTCCTATTCCTACTCCCCACAGCTGGCAGCCACCAATCTGTTTTCTGTATCTATGAGCTCAATTTGTTGTTATTGTTGATGTTGTTTTAGATTCCATATGTAATTGAGATCATATGGTATTTGTCTTTGATTTATTTCATTTAGACTAATGTCCTTCAGGTCCACCCATGTTGTTGCAAATGGCAAGATTTCATTCTTTTCTGTGGTGAACAGTATTCTATTTTACACATACACACACCCTACGTTTTCTTTTCCTTCTTTCTTTCTTCCTTCCTTCCTTTCTTTCTTTCTAATTAAATTTTATTTATTTGTTTATTTATTTATTTGGCTGAGTTGGGTCTTTGTTGCTGGGTGCCATCTTTCTCTGGTTGCCGCGAGCAGGGAGCTACTCTTGTTGCGGTGCGTGAACTTCTCATTGTGGTGGCTTCTCTTGTTGCAGAGCACGGGCTCTAGGCACATGGGTTTCAGTAGTTGTGGCACATGGGCTCTAGAGCTCAGGCTAAGTAGTTGTGGCGCACAGGCTTAGTTGCTCCGCGTTATGTGGGATCTTCCTGGACCAGGGATTGAACCCGTGTCCCCTGCATTGGCAGGTGGATTCTCAACCACTGTGCCACCAGGGAAGTCCTCTTCCTTCCTCCCTCCCTTCCTTCCTTCCGTTTTTTTTTTTTTTTTTTTTTTTGCGGTACGTGGGCCTCTCACTGTTGTGGCCTCTCCCGTTGTGGAGTGCAGGCTCCGGACGCACAGGCTCAGTGGCCATGGCTCATGGACCCAGCCGCTCCACGGCATGTGGGATCTTCCCGGACCGGGGCACGAACCCGTGTCCCCTGCATCGGCAGGCGGACTCTCAACCACTGCGCCACCAGGGAAGCCCCTTCCTTCCTTCTGACTGGTCACACTGTGTAGCATGTGGGATCTTAGTTCCCTGACCAGGGATCGAACCCATGCCCCCTGCATTGGGAGTGGGGAGTCTTAACTACTGGACCGCCAGGGAAGTCCCCCACCCTGTGTTTTCTTTATCCATTCATACATAAATGGAAACTCAGGTTCCATGTCTTGTGTATTGTAAATAATGCTGCAGTGAACATGGGGGTGCATATATATTTTTGAGTCAGTGTTTTTGTTTTCTTCAGATGAATGCCCAGAAGTGGAATTGTTGGATCATGTGGTAGTCCTATTTTTAACTTTTTGTGGCCTCTCCATACCGTTCTCCATAGCAGCTGCCCCAATTTACATTTTCCACCAATAGTGCACAAGCATTCCCTTTTCTCCACATCCTCACCGACACTTATTTGTTGTCCTTTTGATAATAGCCATTCTGTTATCAAATAACAAGTGTTAACTTATTGTGGTTTTAATTTACATTCTCTGCTGATTAGTGATGTTGAGTTCCTTTTCATGTGCCTGTTGGTCATCTGTATGTCTTCTTTGGAAAAAGTGTCTATACAGATTTTCTGGCCATTTCATAATCAGATTGTTTGTCATTTTGCTATTGAGTTGTATGAGTTGCTTATATATGTTGCATATTAACCCATTACACAATATATAATTTGAAAATATTTTCTCCCATTCTGTAGGTTGCCTTTTCATTTTGATGATGGTTTCCTTTGCTCTGCAGAAGCTTTTCAGTTTGATGTAGTTTGACTTGTTTATTTTTACTTCTGTTGCCTTTGCTTTTAGTGTGAAATTCAAAAAATCATTGCCAAGACTGTTGTAAAGGAGCTTACATCCTGTGTTTTCTTCTAGTTTTATGGTTTCAGGTCTTATATTCAAGTCTTTATTCCGTTTTAAGTTAATTTTTGTGTATGGTGCAAGATAGTGATCCAGTTTCATTCTTTTGCATGTGGCTGTCCAGTTTTCCCCAAACTGTTTATTGAAGAGACTGTCCTTTCCCCATTGTATGTTCTTGGCTTCTTTGTTGTAAACTGTTTGACCATATATACATTGGTTTATTTCTGGGCTGTCTGTTTTGGTCTATTGATCTGTTTGTTTTTATGCCTTTACCATACTGTTTTGTTTACTATAGCTTTATGAGATAATTGTAGTATAGTTTGAAATCAGGAAGTGTGATCCCTCCAGCTTTGTTTGTCTTTCTCAAGATTGCTTTGGCTGTTCGGACTCTTTTGTGGTTCCATACAAATTGTAAAATTTTTTGTTCTATTTCAGTGAAAAATGCCATTGGAAATTTGATAGGGATTGCATTGACTCTCTAGGTGGCTTTGGGTAGTATGGACATTTTCACAGTACTCATTCTTCCAATCCATGAGCATGGTATATTTTTCCATTTATTTGTGTCTTCAGTTTCTTTCTTCACTGTCTTATAGTTTTCCGAGTACAGGTCTTTCCCTTCTGTAGTTAAATTTATTCCTAAGTATTTTATTCTCTTTGAATCAATTGTAAGTGGGATTGTTTTCTTAATTTCTCTTCCTGATAATTTGTTATTAGTATATAGAAACTCAGGTTTTTTTTGTTGGTTTTATATCCTGTAATA
The DNA here is from genome assembly GCF_964341445.2 of Mesoplodon mirus. Taxonomy (NCBI): domain Eukaryota; kingdom Metazoa; phylum Chordata; class Mammalia; order Artiodactyla; family Ziphiidae; genus Mesoplodon; species Mesoplodon mirus. Next base: position 88,583,435 of record NC_138978.1, read on the forward strand.
ACTTTACTGAATTTGTTTACTAGTTCTAGCAGTTTTTTGGTAGAGTTTTTAATATATAATGTCATGTCATATTCAAATAGAAACAGTTTTACTTCTTTTCCAATTTGGACTTCTTTTTTGCAATCAATTTTATTTTATTTTTAAATTAATTTTTATTGGAGTATAGTTGCTGTACAATGTTGTGTTTGTGCTGTACAGCAAAGTTAATCAGTTATACGTATACATATATCCCCTCTTTTTTAGATTTCCTTCCCATTTAGGTCACCACAGAGCATTGAGTAGAGTTCCCTGTGCTATACAGTAGGTTCTCATTAGTTATCTGTTTTATACATAGTAGTGTATATATGTCAACCCCAGTTTCCCAATTTATCCCACCCCTCCATTCCCTCCTTGGTATCCATAACTTCTCTACATCTGTGTCTATTTCTGCTTTGCAAATAAGTTTATCTGTACCATTTTTCTTGATTCCACATATAATCAATAGTATATGATATTTGTTTTTCTCTTTCTGACTTACTTCACTCTGTATGACAGTCTCTAGGTCTGTCCACATCTTTGCAAATGGCACTATTTTGTTCCTTTTTTATGGCTGAGTAATAATCCGTTGTATATATGTACCACATCATCTTTATCCATTCCTCTGTTGATGGACATTTAGGTTGCTTCCGTGTCTTGGCTGTTGTATTGGGTTGGCCAAAAAGTTCCTTCAGTATTTAAGTAAAAATAAAAGATTTTTCATTTTCACCAAGTTTATTGAACAATGCATTCAACGTTTTGTTCCACTACCTTCTGCCATTTTTCAGGCAACTTCATAATTCCGTCTTCCCAGAACTCTATCTTTTTGAGCAAAGAACTGTTCTAGGTGCCTTTTACAGTCTTCCAGGGAATTGAAATTTTTTCCATTAAGAGAATTTTGTAAAGACCGAAATAAATGGAAATCCAAAGGTGCAGTGTCTGGTGAATATGGCAGATGAATAAGAACTTCCCAGTCAAGCTGTAACTATTTTTGCCTGGTCATCAAAGAAACATACGGTTTTGCATTATCCTGTTGGAAGATTATGTGTTTTCTGTTGACTAATTCCGGATGCTTTTCGTCGAGTGCTGCTTTCAGTTGGTCTAATCGAGAGTAGTGCTTGTTGGAATTAATCATTTGGTTTTCTGGAAGGAGCTCATAATGGAGGACTCCCTTCCAATCTCATCATATATACAACATCACCTTCTCTGGATGAAGACCGGCCTTTGGTGTGGTTGGTGATGGTTCATTTCACTTGCCCCACGATCTCTTCCATTACATATTATTGTACAGTATCCAGTTTTCATCCCCCGTCACAATTTGTTTTAAAAACAGAACATTTTCATTATGTTTAAGTAGAGAATTGCATGTGGAAATATGGTCAAGAAGGTTGTTTTCACCGAACTTAGGTGGAACCCAGACATCAAAGTGATTCACATAACCAAGCTGGTGCAAATGATTTTCAGTGTTCGATTTGGGTATTTTGAGTATGTCGGCTATCTCCTGCATGGTGTAACGTTGATTGTTCTCAGTTAATTTCTCGATTTGATCTCTGTCGTCTTCAGCTGGTCTACCTGACCGTGGAGTGTGCAGTGAGAAGTCTCCAGCATGAAACTCTGCAAACTACTTTTGACACATGCGATCAGTCACAGCACCTTCTCCATACACTGCACAAATCTTTTTTTTGAGTGTCAGTTGCATTTTTACCTTTCTTGAAATAATAAAGCATAATATGCTGAAAATGTTGCTTTCTTTCTTCCATCTTCAATATATTAAAATGGCTTCACAAAAATTCACCAATTTTGATAGGTTTTTTTTTTAAATGCACGCTGATATGGCAGCTGTCACAATACAGTATAACAAAATTGTTTCAAATGAAGTTAAAGACAGCTAAGTGGTACTATAGCCATCCTATAGAAAATACTGAATGAACTTTTTGGCCAACCCAATAAATAGTGCTGCAGTGAACATTGGGGTGCATGTATCTTTTCGGATTATGGTTTTCTGCAGGTATATGCCCAGGAGTGGGATTGCTGGGTCATATGGTAACTCTATTTTTAGTTTTTTTGAGGAACCTCTGTGCTGTTCTCCATAGTGGCTGTACTAATTTACATTCCCACCAATGATGTAGGAGGGTTCCCTTTTCTCCACACCCCTCTGCCATTTATTGTTTGTAGATTTTTTGATGATGGCCCTTCTCATCAGTGTGAGGTGATACCTCATTGTAGTTTTGATTTGCATTTCTCTAATAATTAGTGATGTTGAGCATCTTTTCATGTGTTTTGACCATGTATGCCTTCTTTCTATTTCTTTTTCTTGACTAATTGCTCAGGCTAGGACTTCTAATAGTGTGTTGAATAAAAGTTGCAAGAGCGAGCATCCTTGTCTTGTTCTTTATCTTAGAGCAACAGCACTGATTGTGATGTTAGCTGTGTGCTTGTCATATATGGCCTTTAATATGTTGAGGTACATTCCCTCTACATCCACTTTGTTGAGAGTTTTTATCATAAATGGATTTTGAATTTTGTCATGCTTTTTCTGCATCTATTGAGGTGATCATATGGTTTTTATTCTTCATTTTGTTAATGTTGTGTATCAAATTGATTTGTGGATGTTACACCATCCTTGCATCTCTGGATGATCCCACCTGATCATTTTAATATATTGTTGTGTGTGATCTTTTATATATATTGTTGAATTCAGCTTGCTAATACTCTGTTGAGGATTTTTTGCATCTGTGTTAATCAGCGATATTGGTCTGTAATTTTCTTGTGACATCTTTGACTGGTTTTGGTATCAGGGTAATGCTTGTCTCATAAAATGAATTTGGAAGTGTTCCGTCGTCTTCTATTTTTTGAAAGAGTTTGAGGTGGATTGGTATTAATTCTTTGAATGTTCAGTAGAATTTACCAATGAAGCCATCTGGTCCTGGACTTTTTGTTTGTTAGGAGTTTATTTTAAAATTACTGATTCAATCTTCTTACTGGTAATCGGTCTGTTCAGATTTTCTGTTTCTTCATGATTCAGTCTTGGTAGATTGTGTGTTTCTAGGAATTCACTCATTTCTTCTAGGTTGTCCATCTTGTTGATGTACAGTGTTCATAGTAGTGTCTTATGATTCTTTGTATTTCTGTGGTATCAGTTGTAACATCTTTTCACTTCTTATTTTACTGATTTGAGTTCTCTCTTTTTCTTGGTGACTCTAGCTAAAGGTTTGTCCATTTTGCTTATCTTTTCAAAGAATGAGCTCTTAGTTTCATTGATCTTATTTATTGTCTTTTTAGTCTATATTTCATTTATTTCTGCTCTGATCTTTGTTATTTTCTTCTTTCTGCTAACTCTGGCCTTTGTTCTTCTTTTTCTAGTTCCTTGAGTTGTAAAGTTAGGTTGTTTATTAGAGATTTTTCTGGTTTCCTGACATAGGACTATATTACTGTGAACTTCCCTCTTAGAACTGCTTTTGCTGCATCTCATAAGTTTTGGTATGTTGTATTTTCACTTTCATTTGTCTCAAGATATTTTTTGTTATCTTTTGATTTTTCTTTGAATTATTATTGGTTGTTCAGTAGTATGTTGTTTAATCTCCACATATTTGTGAATTTTCCAGTTTTTTTTCTTGTAATTCATTTCTAGTTTCATACCATCACAGTGGGAAAAGACTGTAATAAAGAGACGCAGAAGGGCATTACATAATGGTAAAAAGGGGTCAATAAAACAGGAGGTTTTAGTATTTGTAAATATTTATGCTCCCAGATAGGAGCACCTGAATATTTCAAGCAAATGTTAACAAACCTAAAGGGAGAAATACACAGCAGTACCATAATAATAGGGACTTTAATACTCCATTTTCATCAGTGGATAGATCGTCCAGACAGAAAATCAAAAAGGAAACATTGGCCTTACATGATCCAAGTGGACTTTCACAGATATATACAGAACATTCCATCCAAAAGGAACAGAATATACCTCCTTCTATTCCATCATGTGTTTCAAGTGTACATGGAACATTCTTCAAGATACATTATATGTTAAGCCACAAAAGAAGACTTAATTTATTCTTTTCTAAGACAGATATTTTAAGACTTACTTACTTAAGTACTGCATTAGCTGCATCCTAAAAGTTGTAATATATGGTGTTACTATAATTGTTCAATTAAAAATGCTTGGTAATTTCCATTATTATTGCTTCTTTGGCCCATGGGTTATTTTAGAAGTATACGTCTAGATATTTAAACTCTTAATTTATATTTCTTATTGCTTTTTAGCTTTATACCGTTGCAGTCAGAGAACATAGGCCATGTGATTTTTCTTTTTTTTAAAGATTTAATTTTTTTGTTTTTATTTTTAGCTGCATTGGGTCTTTGTTGCTGTGTGCGGGCTTTCTCTAGTTGCGGCGAGCAGGGGCTACTCTTCCTTGTGGTGCATGGGTTTCTCATTGCGGTGGCTTCTCTTGTTGCGGAGCACAGACTCTAGGCGTGCAGGCTTCAGTAGTTGTGGCACATGGGCTCTAGAGCGCAGGCTCAATAGTTGTGGCACACAGGCTTAGTTGCTCCGCAACATGTGGGATCTTCCTGGACTAGGGCTCGAATCCATGTCCCCTGTATTGATGGGTGGATTCTTAACCAGGTTGCCACCAGGGAAGTCCCCATACAATTTTATAGCTTGAAATTTATTGAGGCTTGTTTTGTGTCAGTATATGGTCAGTGTTTATAAATATTTTGTCTAATAGACATCCCTTCTTTGATGAAATGTAGATAATTTAATGTTGCTATTGTTTTCCTCCTAATTTCCCTCATACTGTCCTCCCAGTTCCCCAAGTTGAAAACCTGGGAGTTATTCTAAATTTCTCCTTTGCTTTTAATACCACAACAAGATAATTCTTAGTACCTGTCCAGTCCACTTTTTAAATTATTTCTTAATATGAGTCATGCTATGATTATTAAAATAAGAACCTTGGAAAGCCTAAAGTATATAAACTAAGTTACTCAAAGCCCTACTACACAGCGCTTTTTTTTTCCTCACTCCAATTTCTTCATGGTCCTAATTCATGTTATTCTTTTCTTGTTCATAGATTATCACAGATTTATTATGGTTCCCATGTTTTCTCTCCTTTAATAGCATTCATTTATTTGTATGTTCATTCATTCAGCCAGTATTGAGAACCTATTTATGTGCTAGGTACAGGGGATATATAGCAGTGAAGTAGAGAGGCAAGATATTTAATTTAGCTTGGGTCTTTTTTAAAGACCCAAGCTTGGGTCTTTTTCATTTGGCCAATGTTATTTTTGCCACTTTCTCTCTGTTATAATTTTAGCTGTAACTATTCTGAAGTTTTGTTCCTAGAAAAGTGTGTGTTTTCTTGGGATGTGCCGTTGCATATGCTCCCTAGGCTTACAAAGCCCTCTATAAAGTTCATCTGGGAAACTACTACGCATCTTTCAGGTTAATTAGTTGAGTGCTGATGAAGCCTTGACTGACCTTTTTTCTTGCTTCTGGATAGATTAGAAATTCTTTTTGAGTGTATTCATTATAGGAATTATGTTACATAGTTTTTGTGTGCCCTTTTGTTTCCCCACTTAGGCTGTGGTTCCTTGGTTTTATGTCACATATTCTTTCATATTTGTTTCTCTTACCACCTAGCATAGTACTTGGCACATAGCAGGTATTCAGTAAATATTTGTTGAACGTCCACAGCTGTACAGTTTAAATAAAACCATTATGTTTTCCTTAACTTTCATTTGGCCTTTTCCTCAAAATGGTTTTTGGGGAATGGCCTGTTTTGGTTGCTTAAATGATCTGGTTAATTAAAAAATATATTTGTTCTGAGATACCAATTTTCAGTTATTAGCAGCTTAGGAGATGAAAGTGTATGAGTTAGTTGTTTATAATAAGGCTGTATTCTGGGACTTCCCTGGTGGTCCAGTGGTTGAGACTCCGTGCTTGCAATGCAGTGGGTGTGGGTAGTATATATATGTCAGTGCCAGTCTCTCACTTTGTCTCAGCTTCCCGTTCCCCCTCCCCATGTCCTCAAGTCCATTCTCTATATCTACATCTTTATTTCTGTCCTGCCCCTAGGTTCTTCAGAACCATTGTTGTTTTTTTTAGATTCCATATATATGTGTTAGCATACAGTATTCGTCTTTCTCTTTCTGATTACTTCACTCTGTATGACAGACTCTAGGTCCATCCACCTCACTACAAATAACTCAATTTCATTTATTTTTATGGCTGAGTAATATTCCATTGTATATATGTGCCACATCTTCTTTCTCCATTCATCTGTCCATGGACACTTAGGTTGCTTCCATGTCCTGGCTGTTGTAAATAGTGCTGCAGTGAACATTGTGGCACGTGACTCTTTTTGAATTATGATTTTCTCAGGGCATATGCCCAGTAGTGGGATTGCTGGGTCATATGGTAGTTGTATTTTTAGTTTTTTTAAGGAACCTTCATACTGTTCTCCATATTGGCTGTATCCATTTACATTCCCACCAACAGTGCAAGAGGGTTCCCTTTTCTCCACACCCTATCCAGCATTTACTGTTTGTAGATTTTTTGATGATGGCCATTCTGACTGGTGTGGAGTGATACCTCATTGTAGTTTTGATTTGCATTTCTCTAATAATTAGTGATGTTGAGCATCCTTTCATGTGTTTGTTGGCACTCTGTATATCTTCTTTGGAGAAATGTCTCTTTAGGCCTTCTGCCCATTTTTGGATTGGGTTGTTTGTTTTTTGGATATTGAGCTGCATGAGCTGCTTGTATATTTTGGAGATTAATCCTTTGATGTTTGCTTCATTTGCAAATATTTTCTCCCTTTTTATGAGGGTTGTCTTTTCGTCTTGTTTATGGTCTCCTTTGCTGTGCAAAAGCTTTTACGTTTCATTAGGTCCCATTTGTTTATTTTTGTTTTTATTTCCATTTCTCTAGGAGGTGGGTCAAAAAGGATCTTGTTGTGATTTATGTCAGAGTGTTCTGCCTATGTTCTCCTCTAAGAGTTTAATAGTGTCTGGCCTTACATTTAGGTCTTTAATCCATTTTGATTTTATTTTTGTGTATGGTGTTAGGGAGTGTTCTAATTTCATCCTTTTACATGTAGCTGTCAAGTTTTCCCAGCACCACTTATTGAAAAGGCTGTCTTTGCTCCATTGTATATTCTTGCCTCCTTTATCAAAGATAAGGTGACCATATGTGCATGGGTTTATCTCTGGATTTTCTATCCTGTTCCATTGATCTATATTTCTGCTTTTGTGCCAGTACCATAGTGTCTTGATTACTGTAACTTTGTAGTGTAGTCTGAAGTCCGGGAGCCTGATTCCTCCAGCTCCATTTTTCTCCCTCAAGATTGCTCTGGTTGTTCAGGGTATTTGTGTTTCCATACAAATTGTGAATTTTTTTGTTCTAGTTCTGTGAAAAATGTCATTGTTAGTTTGATAGGGATTGCATTGAATCTATAGATTGCTTTGGGTAGTATAGTCATTTTCACAATGTTGGTTCTTCCAATCCAAGAACATGGTATATCTCTCCATCTGTTTGTATCATCTTTAATTTCTTTTATCAGTGTCTTATAGTTTTCTGCATACAGGTCTTTTGTCTCCTTAGGTAGGTTTATTCCTAGGTGTTTTATTCTTTTTGTTGCAATGGTAAATGGGAGTGTTTCCTTAATTTCTCTTTCAGATTTTTCATCATTAGTGTATAGGAATGCAAGAGATTTCTGTACATTAATTTTGTATCCTGCTACTTTACCAAATTCAATGATTAGCTCTAGTTTTCTGGTAGTGTCTTTAGGATTCTTTGTGTACAGTATCATGTCATCTGCAAACAGTGACAGCTTTACTTCTTGTTTTACGATTTGGATTCTTTTTATTTCTTTTTCTTTGATTGCTGTGGCTAAAACTTCCAAAACTATGTTGAATAATAGTGGTGAAAGTGGGCAACCTTGACTTGTTCCTGATCTTAGTGGAAATGGTTTCAGTTTTTCACCATTGAGAATGATGTTGGATATGGGTTTGTCATATATGACCTTTATTATGCTGAGGTAAGTTCCATCTATGCCTACTTTCTGGAGGGTTTTTATCATAAATGGGTGTTGAATTTTGTCGAAAGCTTTTTCTGCATCTATTGAGATGATCACATGGTTTTTCTCCTTCAATTTGTTAATATGGTGTACCACGTTGATTGATTTGCATATACTGGAGAATGCTTGCATTCCTGGAATAAACCCCACTTGATCATGGTGTATGATCCTTTTAATGTGCTGCTGGATTCTGTTTGCTAGTATTTTGTTAAGGATTTTTGCATCTGTGTTCATCAGTGATATTGGCCTGTAGTTTTCTTTCTTTGTGACATCTTTGTCTGGTTTTGGAATCAGGGTGATGGCGACCTCATGGAATGAGTTTGGGAGTGTTCCTCCCTCTGCTATATTTTGGAAGAGTTTGAGAAGGATAGGTGGTAGCTTTTCTCTAAATGTTTGGTAGAATTCGCCTGTGAAGCCATCTGGTCCTGGGCTTTTGTTTGATGGAAGATTTTTAATCACAGTCTCAATTTCAGTGCTTGTGATTGGTCTGTTTATATTTTCTGTTTCTTCTGGTTCAGTCTCAGAAGGTTGTGCTTTTCTAAGAATTTGTCCACTTCTTTCAGGTTGTCCATTTTTTTGGCATGTAGTTGCTTGTAGTAATCTCTCATGATCCTTTGCATTTCTGCAGTGTCAGTTGTTACTTCTTCTTTTTCATTTCTAATCTTATTGATTTGAGTCTTCTCTCTTTTTTTCTTTATAGTCTGGTTAATGCTTTATCAGTTTTATCTTCTCAAAGAACCAGTTTCTAGTTTTATTGATCTTTGCTATTGTTTCCTTCATTTCTTTTTCATTTACTTCTGATCTGATCTTTATGATTTGTTTCTTTCTGTTAACTTTGGGGGTTTTTTATTCTTCTTTCTCTAATTGCTTTAGGCGTCAGGTTAGATTGTTTATTTGAGATGTTTCTTGTTTCTTGAGGTAGGAATGTATTGCTATGAACTTCCCTCTTAGAACTGCTTTTGCTACATCCCATAGGTTTTGAGTCGTGTTTTCATTGTCATTTGTTTCTAAGTATTTTTTGATTTTCTCTTCGATTTCTTCAGTGATCTCTTGGTTATTAAGTACTGTAGTGTTTAGCCTCCATGTATTTGTATTTTTTACAGATTTTTTCCTGTAATTGATATCTAGTCTCATAGTACTGTGGTTGGAAAAGATACTTGATACGATTTCAGCTTTATTAAATTTACCAGGGCTTGATTTGTGACCCAAGATATGATCTATCCTGGAGAATGTTCCATGAGCACTTGAGAAGAAAGTGTATTCTGTTGTTTTGGATGGAATGTCCTAAAAATATCAGTTAAGTCCATCTTGTTTAATGTATCATTTAAAGCTTGTGTTTCCTTATTTATTTTCATTTTGGATGATCTGTCCATTGGTGAAAGTGGGGTGTTAAAGTCCCCTACTATGATTGTGTTACTGTCGATTTCCCCTTTTATGGCTGTTAACATTTGCCTTATGTATTGAGGTGCTCCTGTGTTGGGTGCATAAATATTTACAATTGTTATATCTTCTTCTTGGATCGATCCCTTGATCATTAGGTAGTGTCCTTCTTTGTCTCTTCTAGTAGTCTTTATTTTAAAGTCTATTTTGTCTGATATGAGAATTGCTACTCCAGCTTTTTTTTCTTTTCTTTTTTTTTTTTGTGGTACGCGGGCCTCTCACTGTTGTGGCCTCTCCCGTTGTGGAGCACAGGCTCTGGACGCGCAGGCTCAGCGGCCATGGCTCACGAGCCCAGCCGCCCTGCAGGATGTGGGATCTTCCCGGACCGGGGCACAAACCTATGTCCCCTGCATTGGCAGGTGGACTCCCAACCACCGTGCCACCAGGGAAGCCCTCCAGCTTTCTTTTGATTCCCATTTGCATGGAATATCTTTTTCCATCCCCTCACTTTCAGTCTATGTGTCCCTAGGTCTGAAGTGGGTCTCTTGTAGACAGCATATATACAGGGCTTGTTTTTGTATCCATTCAGCCAGTCTGTGTCTTTTAGTTGGAACATTTAATCCATTTACATTTAAGGTAATTATCTAGATGTATGTTCCTATGACCATTTTCTTAATTGTTTTGGGTTTGTTATTGTTGGTCTTTTCCTTCTCTTGTGTTTCCTGCCTAGAGAAGTTCCTTTAGCGTTTGTTGTAAAAATGGTTTGGTGGTGCTGAATTCTCCTAGCTTTTGCTTGTCTGTAAAGTTTTTAATTTCTCCGGTGAATCTGAGTGAGATCCTTGCTGGGTAGAGTAATCTTGGTTGTAGGTTTTTCCGTGTCATCACTTTAAATATGTCCTGCCACTCCCTTCTGGCTTGCAGAGTTTCTGCTGAAAGATCAGCTGTTAACCTTATGGGGATTACCTTGTATGTTATTTGTTGCTTTTCCCTTTCTGCTTTTAATATTTTTTTCTTTGTATTTAATTTTTGATAGTTTGATTAATATGTGTCTTGATGTGTTTCTCCTTGAATTTATTCCTTTCCCATATTAGGGAAGTTTGCAACTGTAATCTCTTTAAATATTTTCTCAGTCTCTTTGTTTTTCTCTTCTTCTTCTGGGACCCCTATAATTCGAATGTTGGTGCATTTAATGTTGTCCCAGAGGTCTCTGAGACTGTCCTCAATTTTTTTCATTCTTTCTTCTTTATTCTGCTCTGCAGTAGTTATTTTCACTATTTTATCTTCCAGGTCACTTATCCGTTCTTCTGCCTCAGTTATTCTGCTGTTGATTCCTTCTAGAGAATTTTTAATTTCATTTATTGTGTTGTTCATCTTTGTTTGTTTGCTCTTTAATTCTTTAATGTTCTTGTTAAATGTTTCTTGTATTTTCCCTATTCTATTTGCAAGATTTTGGATCATCTTTACTATCATTACTCTGAATTCTTTTTCAGGTAGACTGCCTATTTCCTCTTCATTTGTTTGGTCTGGAGGGTTTTTACCTTGCTCCTTCATCTGCTGCGTATTTCTCTGTCTTCCTATTTTGCTTAACTTAGTGTGTTTGGGGTCTCCTTTTCTCTGGCTACAGGTTTGTAGTTCCCATTGTTTTTGGTGTCTGCCCCCAGTGGGTAAGGTTGGTTCAGTGGCTTGTGTAGGCTTCCTGGTGGAGGGGACTGGTGCCTGTGTTCTGGTGAATGAGGCTGGATGTTGTCTTTCTGGTGGGCAGGACCGCTTCCGGTGGTGTGTTTTGGGGTGTCTGTGAACTTAGTATGATTTTAGGCAGCCTCTCTGATAGTGAATGGGGTTATGTTCCTGTCTTGCTAGTTGTTTGGCACGGGGTGTGCAGCACTGGTGCTTGTTGATCATTGAGTGGAGCTGGGTCTTAGCATTGAGACGGAGATCTCTGGGAGAGCTGTCGCCGATTGATATTACGTGGGGCCAGGAGATCTCTGGTGGTTCAGTGTCCTGAACTCGGCTCTCCCACCTCAGAGGCTCAGGCCTGACACCCAGCTGGAGCACCAAGACCCGTAGAGAACTGTGGGAAAAATCTGACTGGTGTCTTGGATGTTTCTTTGCTGGGCAGTTTATCCTGCTGGGTGCTCACGGCTGGAAGGATGCGCTGGTGGCACCCAGTGTCTCCTGGATCACTCTTGCTTGGCGCCCCTAGGACCCCCTTGGACAAGAGATGCAGCACCCGGGAACAAGGCAGTCTCTGCTCCCTCAGCACCTGGGCTGTCTGGCCCCCTCATGTATTTCAATATTAGTCTTGTAGTAGTCTCCACAGATTATCTCAGACAGGTGAAATAAACTGTCTGTGGTCTCACAAGCAACAATCAGAACGTTTTCTAGTTAGCTGGGGGAATAAGTTGTGGAATGCCTGGGGGAGAAAAAAAGCCACACTATTTGAATTATACATCCAGTTCTCAAGTTCTTGAGTCAGGGTCTTATTTACTGTATGAGTAGTAAAACAAGAAGGAAGGAGTGGCTTGAACCCTTGGTCTCCACTTGATTTCAAGGGAAGAAACTTTTTTGTCCAGGAAGTCTCCTTCAAGATGGATATCAGTAGTAGTGATGAAAAAAAAATGCTACTCTAATAATAATAATAGCATTATAGATAGAAATAGTCTTTGTGTGTCATCAAATTTCAAAAGCAAATAGTAGTAGTAGTAGTGAGTATTGTTGACATATGATTCGACTCCTGCTGCTCAGTTACCTGTATCATATGAGTGTGCTACGTCATCCCAAGTCTGTGGTCAGGATTTGTCCAGTTTCTCCAATCCTCAGTCACATCCCTGCTCTCATTTACCAATTGTCTTAACATACCCACGTGAATATATTTAATATGCATCCTGTATATGTATGTGTCCTTATAAAATGTTTGGTGGTGTTATGTATGCATTTTTTCAGTTTGCTTAAATGATAATTGTGCTATATATTTTGTTCTGTTTCTGTTTTTATCAACACTTTTGCAGAATCTTTCCATGTTTTTGAATGTATGCTCCACTTCCAAGATCAAAACAATATTCTACATTTTCCAGTTAGATTTCAAGTTTTACATTTTACCTTTATGTCTTTGGTCCATTTGGAGTTCACCTTTTTGTGTATTGTGAACTAGGGATACAACTGTTTCTCCCTTTAAGTGAGCCATTTTCTGCAACACTGTTTAGTAAATAGTACATCCTGTCTGTACAGACTTGTACTATCATTTTTATCATTAACAATTTCCCATAAATAGATCTGTTTTGGAAATACCTGTTTTGTTCAACTGGTGTTATAGATTGTTTCTTACCAGTACAGAACAGTTTTCTCTGGAATGTGTCACAGTATCTGGTAGGGCAAGACTTCACCGCTTTTTTCTTCCTTTTAAAAGTTGACTTAGTTATTCTAGGACTTTTACTTTTTCATATTAATTTTCTGAAGTGTTTGACTTCAAAAAATTCTGCTGGGGTTTTCGTTGGAATTTCATTGAATTTATATGCTAAAGATTATCTGCCCAATACTGTGAAATTTAGCTTGCATCAACTCCATTTGGGAGAAGCAGGAGTATTCTAGACACTCTTAACATCCTGTAAAAAGAAAAGGTACGGACTGGAGGTTTAATGGGTGTTGAGAAGAGCATTCATAACCCAACAGCAAAGGTAGGGAGTACAGAGCTTAAGGAAAGGGCAGGTGGTTCATTCAACTCCTTTATTTGTTTTGGTTTTCTGTGTAAATTTCTCAGGTTTGACTTAAACACGAGAGGCAGCGTAGCCTTGATGCAAGATGAGAGATACAGCTTTGTAGCCATAGACCAGAGTCAACTGAGCACCCAGAAGCACTATTCTCCCAATCAAAAAGTCTATTTATGAAGGAACTTTTACAGTATGTGAACTGGGAAAAATATTTCCAACTTGTATAATAATGAAGTTCAAAGTATATAAGATGCACTTGAAAATCATTATGGAAAGGATTAACATTTCAGTTTTAAAAACAGGCAAAGAACATCAACTGAAGTTCCCAGAAGACATACAAATTGTTAACAAATTTATGAGGAAAAAAAGCTTCTCAATAATAGAAATGTAGATGGAAATTTGTGCTTGTGTGTGTTGTCAAATAGCGAAAGGATAATGCTCACTCCATTTTGGTGGGGGTGTGGGCCATCAAGTACTACTCTGATAGTGTCAGAGTGTTGGTTTTTAAAAATTAATTAATTAATTAGTTAGTCTATATTTTATCTTTGGCTGTGTTGGGTCTTTGTTGCTGCGCCCGGGCTTTTTCCAGTTGCGGCGAGTAGGGCTACTCTCGTTGCGGTGAGCAGACTTCTTGTTGTGGTGGCCTGTCTTGTTGCGGAAAACGGGCTCTAGGTGTGTGGGTTTCAGTAGCTGTGGCATGTGGGCTCTAGAGCTCAGGGTCAGTAGTTGTGGCGCCTGGGCTTAGTTGCTCCACAGCATGTGGGATATTCCCTGACCAGGGCTCAAATCTGTGTCCCTTGCATTGGCAGGCGGATTCTTAACCACTGCACCACCAGGGAAGTCCAGTGACAGAGTGTTATTGGTACCATTTTTGAGATTCATTTGACAATATGTATCACATTAAATATATACATAATATGGGTTTGGAGGAAATGGGATGTTTAAATGAAACAGTACTCGTCATGAGATGATAATTGAAACTGGATGGTGAATGATGGTTCATTATACTTGTCTACTTTTGTATATATTTATAATTTTCTACAATAAAAGGGAAAATGCATATTCTTTGATATAGTAATTATTCTTTATGAATTTATCTTATACAGTATTTGGAATACTTTAAAAATAAAATGTAAATGGATGAACTTTGTATTATTGCCTGTAATAGTAAAACACTAGAAAATCCTCAATGTCCCTCAGTTGGGTAATAGTTGGAAAGTAGCTTAACAGCTGATGGAAAGATTATCTTACATACTCTTATTATACAGATGGACATTACATAAGCTAAGATACATTGTTATGTGAGAAAGCTTGTAGAGCAGTACATGTAATAATCCATTTCTTTTAAAACATATGTAAATTATATCTACATATGGATTATATATGTAAGAAAAATCAGGAGATGAACAGTTTTCTTTTCATCATTACTTCTTTTCAGGAAGTAGCATGGGAATTTTCAGTTTTGATTTCTATATTATTTATTTAAACAGCTGCATGTTTACCTTTGTAATCAGAAAGGAAATAATAAATTCTGAAATTCTAAAAATGAGTTTAATTTCTAGTAAAGGATACATTCTAGAGAGGAGGGAAGTAATCAGTGACAGTAAGGGGGGGATAGCATAGGGAGATCAGCTCAGTGCTTTGTGACCACCTAGAGGGGTGGGATGGGGGTATGGGAGGGAGATGCAAAAGGGAGGAGATACGAGGATATATGTATATGTATAGCTGATTCACTTTGTTATACAGCAGAAACTAACACACCATTGTAAAGCAGTTATACTCCAAGAAATATGTTAAAAAATGGGGGGAAGTTCCTTAGGGGGAAGATGTACATTGTTTATCCTAGTTATGTTTGAGTTGTGGTATTATGGGTCATTGGGTCATTTACCCTTTCTTACTTTGTTTTCTCTAAAATTTCTTTGGGCAGAGGAATTTTCTTTTTTTCTTTTATTTTTTTACAATCCACACAAGGAATAGCTTTATTATTACCATAATGTCAAATTTAGGGGCAGAGGAATTTTAAAAGAGGGTAATAATTTTACAGAATATCTGTTTATTAAAGCAGTTTTATATAATACATGATTTATGTTCTCCATGTTTATATGGACAAAAGATTGGTGTGCATTTGCCTTAGAATGTGAATTAGACTCTCTTGTTTACTCAGAGCAAACTGAGATTATTTGTGCATAGATTCATTTTTAGAAAAAAATGTTACTTTAAATATAGATGTTTTTGAATTGAATTTGAACTTTATAAATTCCATATAACCTTTCTGACTTTTATGTACGCTGCCCTATATAGAGCATTGAGGATACAACTGTGAATAAGAGTAACACATACATTCCCTGGTTTTGGTGGAATGTTTGGGTGGGAGAGTGGTGGTGTGTGTTGCAGTGGGTTTCAGACTAAATGGGAATGACTGTAAGAGCAGAGACAGTTAAATATGTATAATTTTCTCCTAAAGGTTTGGCTGTGAATGCGAGGGAAGAAATAATAGGAAGTGGCTGGAGGGGCAGAAGGAATCAAGGGAATTTTAGTTCTCCTCTTTTCCTGCCTCGATCCTTGCAAGTTTTTAAGAATAGTTGAATGCTACTGGGAAGGTGCCAGTAGAAAGATTTATTGAATGCTGGCTCTGGTCTGTAATTCTATAACCTTGGTCAAGTTATTTAATCTGTCTTCTTAGAGTTACAGTTTTTTCATATGTAAAAAGGGATCTGTGAAATCGTTATCTGTAAAAACGTCTCCATAACATTGTTCTGAGTATTATCTCTGTTCCGCTGGCACAGTAAATGGCTCATAATGGGGGCTTAACAAATGATCTGTGAAAGAATAAATATGTAGAAAGCTTAATGTGTGGTTGAGCACATAGTAATCACTCAAGTAACTTTTCCCCAGAAGTTTGGCTGTGAATGGAAGAGAAAAAATAAGGAGGTGGTAGTGGGAGGGGGGCATAAGGAATCAAGGGCAACTGTTATTAGATTAGGTACCGTTGATACACGATACACCAGAAATATTAGCAGAAGCAAGGTGGAAACACTAGGAGATGGAAAAAATTTTTTTAATGGTTCATTTCTTAAGATCTAAGGACATACATGTCCTTGTGTAGTGGGAGTAATGTAATGGAGAGTAAGATGGGGACAGACCTTGCCATCAAAGGTGAAAAAGGGAGGGAATTTGTTGAAGCAATAGCAGAGCATATGAAACTATCTGGGAATGTTTGCAGTTTTGAGTTTTGTAAATCTTCCACTCTAGAATTGGAAGGCTCTAGGTCATTGTAGTCACCCTGGCGTTCTGTTGAGGTCATTTCTCACCCATAATTAATTAGGTTGCTCAGGCTTTAAGTTAGTTTTTTTAACTTAAGGGAAACAAAGTCCTGCTGAGACCACTGGATTTGTAGCTTTCTAGAAAGTTGCTTGCTCATAGGGTCATTTTCATACTGTGATTTGAAGGTATTGTTTCGCTGTCTGGAGAAAGTTCTCAGCCTGGCATTGAGCATTCCTACTGATAAAATTTATTGTAGTGACTCATTCTCCATTTTTACTTATCTAGGACTCATCTTGTCAGGCTTTTAAGTCTTTTAACCCTTCTAATTTTAGTATTGAAGTGCCTTTTCCTTACAGCTGACTCTGACAGTAATGTATGACAATATATATTCCTTTATTTAGATCATGACTCTTAAAATGTGATCCATGGGTCCTTTCATGTAGTCTGCAAGGTCTAAACTATTTTCATGATAATACTAAGATGTTGTTTGCTTTCCCACTGTGTTGACATTTGTACAATGGCGTAAACACAGTGTTTGCTCAGACTGCTGTGTGCCTTAGCATGAAACAAGGCATCAAACTGCTAGCATTCTTTATTTTTGAGCACTCACAGTAAAACAAACAAAACACACATGTGCACACACACACAGAAAACCCTATTTTGTTCAAGAACATTCTTGATGAAACAGTAGAAATTATTTTCACTAAATCTTAATCTTGAGTTTAGGTTTTTAATGTTAGGTATGACAGAATAGGAAGTATATATATATAAAGTATTAATGCCATTGTTTGAGTTGCTGGCTGAGCTAGTAGCTTTTCCATGGAACACCATTATTTACTTGAAACAGTGACTTGCTTTGGTATATGGTGGATACTTTCTTGACACACTTGTTTCACTTATATTTACTTTACTTACCATTTTTGGTTTTCTAGATTTGTTCCTATGAGTTGGAGCTGACATCTGGTGTCATTACTTAAATACAATTTTGTTCCCACCAACACCTTTGTGCTCTTATTGTCAAATATATTACATTCTTGTATGTTATAGGCCTAACAATACAGTTATGTACATATTTTTCCATATGTTTCCTTTAGAGGAAATATGCATTTATACTGTCTTTTATTATTACCTTATTACTTTTCCTAGTGTTTTTTTAGTGTGTGTGTGTGTGTGTGTGTGTGTGTGTGTGTGTGTATTTGAATTTCTACCTTGGTTTACTTAATTTCAACCTTAAGAACCTCCTTTATTTCTTGTAAGGTAGCCCTGCTAGCAACAAATTCTCTCAGATTTTGTTTATCTGGGAGTATCTTTATTTCACCTTCATTTTTGAAAGACAGTTTTGCTGGCTATAAGATTCTTGATTGACAGTTTTTTTTCTTTCAGTGCTTTGAATATGTCATTTCACTGCCTTCTGGCCTTCATTGTTTCTGATGACAAGTTAACCTTACTAGGGTTTCCTTGCATGTGATGAATTATTTTTCTTGCTGCTTTCAAGATTTTCTCTTTCAGCATTTTTACTGTGGTTTGTCTGGATGTGTATCTCTTTGTATTTATCCTACTTGGAGTTTGTTTAACTTCTTAGTTATATAGATGAATGTTTTTTAGCAGATGTGGGATGCTATCAGTCATTATTCCTTTGGATATTTTTATTTTTTTTAATTTTAAGTTTTTAAATAAATTTATTTATTTTATTTATTTATTTTTGGCTGCATTGGGTCTTTGTCGCTGTGCCTGGGCTCTCTCTAGTTGTGGAGAGCAGGGGCCACTCTTTGTTGCAGTGTGCGGGCTTCTCATTGTGGTGGCTTCTCTTGTTGCGGAGCATGGGCTCTAGGCACGTGGGCTTTAGTAGTTGTGGTTCGCGGGCTCCAGAGCGCAGGCTCAGCAGCTGTGGTGCACGAGCTTAGCTGCTTCGTGGCATTTGGGATTTTCCCAGACCAGGGCTCTAACCCATGTCCTGGGCATTGGAAGGTGGATTCTCAATTACTGCGCCACCAGGGAAGCCCATATTCCTTTGTATATTTTTAAAATGTAGTGTATCTTTCAAACTGAAACTCTACACACTTTAGAAGTGTGTAGAGTTTCTCCTCCCTCCTCCAAGCCACTGGTAATCCCCATTCTACTCTCTGTCTCTATCAATTTGACTGCTCTTATAACCTTAATGTAAGTGGAATTGTACAGTATTTGTCCATTTTGTCTGGCTGATTTTGCTTTAGCGTAATGTCTTTGTTTGTTCATGTTGTAGTTTATGACAGAATTTCCCAGAATTTGTTTATCCTTATAGGTACTGAAAATAGGTATTCCCAATTGGAAACATTTTTTTTCCCTACTTGTTTTGTTTTTACTTAACTTTTATACTGTTTTTGAATTATCGTCTATCTAGTTTTACGTACTGTTGTATGTTTAGTTAGTAAAAAAAAATCTAAATTGGGAAAGTGAAACCAAACAAATACGGCTTTGTTTTCTTTAAGAAAGCTGTTGGTGGTATGCTATGTATGCTGTTTATACAATAACTGATATATAAGTTACAATGTAATTTTGGAGTATGTAATTTTGGGGTCTTATGCTTAAAAAATGTAAGTGATCTTATAATTGGCTTTTCATTTGAGTATGATTTGTGAAATTGGTGGCTCCTGGTTTTTTTTTTTTAAACTTCCAGTCTGCATATTTGAGGGACTGTGACACATTCCCGTCAATAAACAAGGCTTAATTCAGTAGTGATTCCCTGTAGGTAGGTCATGACTACCCTTCCAATGGGTTGAATATACCCAACTACTCAGAGTCACTGGTTAGTGTGTTTTAACTACGTGTGGCATAATCTTATTTTAAGTTGAAGTACAGTTGATTTGCAGTGTTTCATGTGTACAGCAGAGCAATTCAGTTATACATATACATATATATGTGTATGTGTATGTATTCTTTTTTTTTTTTTTTGCGGTAGGCGGGCCTCTCACCACTGTGGCCTCTCCTGTTGCAGAGCACAGGCTCCGGACACGCAGGCTTAGTGGCCATGGCTCACGGGCCCAGCCGCTCCGCGGCGTGTGGGATCCTCCTGGACCGGGGCCCGAACTCGTGTCCCCTGCATCGGCAGGCGTACTCTCAACCACTGCGCCACCAGGGAAGCCCTGTATTCTTTTTTTTGTTCACATGGCATGCGGGGTCTTAGTTCCCTGACCAGGGATTGACCAGTGACCCCTGCTTTGGGAGTGTGGAGTCTTAACCGTGGACTGCCAGGGAAGTCCCTATATATGTATTCTTTTTCTGATTTCTTTCCCATTATAGGTTATTACAAGATATTGAATATTGTTTCCTGTGCTATACAGTAGGTCCTTGTTGTTTATCTGTTTTACATATAGTAGTGTGTATCTGTTGGCCTAATCATTTTTATTCTTTATCAAGTGCTTATGAAATTATACCATGCAGCTTCTTTTAGTTTATCTAAACCTAGATATGAGATTCACGGCATCCTTTGCTCATGACCATGGCCTACCCACTTCAACTTACAGCTGTCATTTTGATGAGAGCTGCCCTGAATATGTTACCTTGGAGTGGTTGCTGAATCCTGGCCTCATTGAATGAAAATTGACAACTGCTATCATTTTATTTTAAACTTCTTTGTTTCTGGAGTTTTTATGATTTGAGGTACTTGTTAATATTTTCCCTAAATGTAAGGTTTTCACTAAGTAAAAAAATTTGACTAATACATGAAATATATGCTTGTTTAAAATAAGCTCTATAAGTAAATCAGTCCTGTTTTGTTTTGTTTTATTAATTTTTATTGGAGTATGGTTGCTTTACAATGTTGTGTTCGCCTCCACAGCACAACAGAGTGAATCAGCCATACACATACAGATATCCCCTCCCTTTCAGTCAGTCTTATATATGGTTATTTATTTCCTAAACAGAGACTCTACAGGGGCAGGTAATTCACTGGTCCACAAGCGGTCTCCTTTACGTCGAAACCAAAAGACCCCAACAAGCTTGACCAAGCTGTCTTTACAGGATGGACATAAAGTCAAAAAGCCAGCATGTAAATTTGAAGAGGGTCAGGATGTCCTAGCTAGATGGTCAGATGGCTTGTTTTATCTTGGAACTATCAAAAAGGCAAGTTACCTTAATATCTTTTGCTGTTTCTGCAGTAAACTTGTAATAATACTGAATTGAAATTTAACTTCATGGTTTTGATTTTAAAAGAAATCACCATAAGTTTTCCTCTGTATTTCAGATAAACATATTGAAACAGAGCTGCTTCATCATATTTGAAGACAGTTCTAAATCCTGGGTTCTCTGGAAGGACATTCAAACAGGCAGGTGCTACTATTTCCCTTGGACACGATTTACACTAAAATTTTATTTTCTTCAGCTTGTCATTTTCTAGTGTTTTCTGTTTAGTACAGTGTATTAAGATAACTAAAAAAATCAGTGTATTCTTCAGTCTTCAAGGAGTTATAATCTATTTTATAGACCATAAGAAGAACAAGAATTGCTCTGTTAGGGTAGAGATAGATTAGATGACAGATGCATCACTGATGCACATATATAAATTATTGTTAGGACCCTTCTAAGAACTTGGAAGAAAAATTTTAGTTACTAATATGAGTAACACGGCTTCACCTTTGCTGTTATTTGCCTGTATTAGTACAAAGTAATATAGAGAGCTAATATTTATTGAGAACGTACTGTTTGCCAGATGTTTGGGGGAATTAGGACTATTAAATAGCTTTAGAATGATAGAAGTATTCATTGGTAAGAATAGTTTAAAATTACTGCTTAGTTACGGTTTTTTATGTTTAGATGGGAAGATGAGGCTGTATTTGGGTACAAGTAAAAATGAATACGGGTATGCTTTGGTTTGGTTATAGGTATGTTTCTTGTTATGCTTTTTATTTTTGCAAGCTATAATTGCTGTATGTTGTTTGAATCTGCTAAATAAAGGTATTTTTTCAGGTACCTCTTTCATGGAAAGTGCTTTATTTATGAAAAATTATGAATAGTAAAAATCTGAGCACTTCAGCTGCACACTAAAGCCCCACTTTTGGTATCCTTTTAATGGGTTAATGGGCCTGCACTAAGGTGTTTTTATATCTCCCCCTGTAGAAAGGAGACAAATTCTGTAAAGTATTTATCAATTGGGTTTTTAATTTGAATCCCAAATGCGACTTTATGGTAGGTTACTGCTGTGTTCAATTTCTTGATTTCACTCTTAGTTTTTTTTTAAAGAATAAAAAAAGTTTTGGTAAAGGAATTGGAATGTTGTAGTTGCCATATTTATACATGGTACTTAGGGATTAGGTGGAGAACTCAATAGCTGTTACTCTAGTAAAATGTCTTTCTAGTGAAATAAACTTTTTACAGTTTTTAGGACTGATCAGTTTAAAGGTCTAAAGTTACGTTTTGAATCTCAAATTGAGGGGTCAGTGAGGAAAGGAATAGGAGGTCTCCAGCAGTAGTGATATTGAACAGATCTTATTACCCTGCATACAGAATTATCCCTTTTGCTTAGTTTGTAAATATGGTTCTCTCTGGTGGAACTGAAACATGTTATACTGCTTCTGTTCCCATTGTATTAATTATGTGTCCCTTTCAACTTTTCTACCTTTTTGAGGTTCCTGTGGGTTAAATATGGGTTTGTCTTTTCTGTCTTCTTCCCTCCCTCCCATCCTTCCTCCCTTCCAGAAAGGAAGAAGAAAACCAGTTGTACATAGATAGAAAGTTGTTGTGAAAGTGAGGGGGTCTTGTCCTACGTGTGGCATATCCAGTATATCAGTTCAGTGGTCTGTGGTTGTTTTTTCCTCGCTGGCTCGTTTTACTATCCTTATAATGAGATAGGATAGCTCCTTGGCCATTTAACTCTTTGTAACACACAGAAAGTAGCACACATGTATGTAACTTGCAGTTGATACAGAATGAGTAAGTGAACCTGAAAATTGCAATATGGCAGATGTCAGTGTGGAGTGTAGCTTTAGTGGTTTTCTTCCTGTAAGGATCCTGCTTATAGTAGTTATATATCAAAAATAACTTAATAAGTTATAGTAATTTCACTCATAAGATTCTTTAAAAAAATTTTCATAAATAGGAACAATGTATAGTCATATTAGTAGTCAAAGAAGTGTACATTACAACAGGGAGGTAGCATATTAAAACCATTAAATAATTTTAAAAGGATTTTTTTTTGTGTGTGTGTGGTACGCGGGCCTCTCCTGTTGTGGCCTCTCCCATTGCGGAGCACAGGCTCCGGACGCGCAGGCTCAGTGGCCATGGCTCACGGGCCCAGCCGCTCCGCGGCATGTGGGATCTTCCCGGACCGGGGCACGAACCCGTGTCCCCTGCATCGGCAGGCGGACTCTCAACCACTGCGCCACCAGGGAAGCCCCTTAAAAGGATTTTTAATCTTAATACCTAATACTGTTATGGTTTCTGTGAAAATGATACACTGCTGGTGGCAATGTAAATTTCTATTTTGGATATTTAATAGTTGCATTAAATACATAAAGATGTTTTATATGCTTTCATCTATACAGCAGACTCATTTGTAGCAGTTTATTCAAAAGAAATAATTCATAAGTAAAAAATCTAGATGAAAAATATTTGCTGTAGCCTTATTTTAACAACAACAAAAAATTTGGTATATCTAAGATGAAATGGCTTTATAGTCATTTGGGTTTAGAGTGAGGGAGGCTATAGAAGGCCACTAAGCTACACAGAAAGTTTTTGTAAACTTGATGTTAAAAAAGACATGTTGGATTTCACAAGTAAGGGCAATTCTCTGCTTCCTCAGGATTGTTTCCTGAGGGTGAACACATATTGTTTGCCGGCTCAGCATCCTCTTTTACGAGGAACTGCCTTCTCCTACACCAGTCCACATGGTTATAGTGGGAGTCAGATCAGGCACCTACCACAATCTGGGGCTATTGGCCCTTTTCCAGGAAGTTGCAGATTTGGACTGAGAGGTTCTAGGCTCAGTCTGGTCGCTCTCCTGACTGGAGCCATAAACTGAGAAACTGTGGGAAGCCACATCCAGCCAAGCGAACAAAGCCTGGGAGAGGAAAGGAAAGAGGACAAGAGCCAAAACAAAAAAGGAAAAATGCAAAAAATGAACAAGCAAAAAATTTGGTAGCCTGCATATCTAAGAATAGAGTCATAATAGAGTAAACTTGGTTCTTTCCACTGGATAGAATATTATACAACTTTTAGAAGTTATATGTTTGAAAACTACAGTGTGAGAAATGCTTTTGATGGAAGAAACATTACATAGTATTAATGAAAAAAGAAGCATCTCACAGTGGAGAGAATATGGACTCTGGTGTATCTGGGTTTGAATCCTAGCCTTGATACTCTGTGACTGAGGGTACTTGGATTAGTTACTTTATCTTTCTGAGCTTCAATTCTTCTCTATAAATAGGATATGTATTTAATAAATTGTGGAATTAAAATAATACGTATCAAGAGCCTAACACAGTGCTGGCTCATAGCACAAAATTGTACATTCTTATTATTGTTGGTATGTGAATAAAGTGTATGTATTAGTACTTTAACTATGTATATTGAAATTCATGAGAAGAGATTATTGGAAATAATTGTGCTAAAGTGATAAAATTATATTCTAAATTTTGCAGAATAAAATTGTTTTTAGAATAAAAATGTTTAAGGAAGAAATAACTTACCTATTCAGGTAAAAAATGTAATTAATAACTGGAGCCCCTCAGTTTTGTTTCACTGAGATATTGTTTAGGTACGTTGTTTGACACCATAGTTCCAGATTTCAGAAGCTGGAGATCAAATAATTAGTGTTCAGCCTTTTTTATAAATTAGTAAGTAAAAAGAAGTGTTCTGAATCTTGAGAGTAGGGAGTCATTGGCGGATCTTCCTTGCCCCTTTTCTTTAGTCTCATGATGTTAGGCAGTGTAGGGTGAGTGAGTAATGTACATGGGTAGGTGTGTGTTCTGGAGAGTAGTTCTAGTGTTCACAAAACATCCCCTTCTCTTGCCTCCCAAGAGGGTGGGAATATTGGAAGTAAATGGTAAGGGACCCTGCCTGAGAGCAGTTTAAATTATACAGATTAAATTATGAATGTAGACAGTGAGGCATCTTAAGTTAAAGGTAGGAAGAACACAGATAAGGAGCAGAGAGAGAGCATTTTGTGTATAGTACTTTGCCTTGAGAAAATACCATTATGATCTAGGAAACAGACATTGCCAATATGGGCTACTCACTGAGTAAAAAAAGTGGTTTTGTTATATGGAACAATTCTTTATGTATATTTTAAATATTTCAGGAGCCACTGGAAGTGGGGAAATGGTCTGTACAATATGTCAAGAAGAGTATTCAGAAGCTCCCAATGAAATGGTTATATGTGATAAGTGTGGCCAAGGTAAACATTGATTTTTTTTTTTAATCTTGTGGAAAAGTTTTATTACATACTTAATGCCCCTGTTGAAGATTAATGATTAAAAATTCTTTACATTGGTAATTTGAAGCTGTTACCATAAGTTTAGTCATCAGCTGTAAATATATTAATGTAGGAAAAGAGAGTACTAAAATGCCTTCTTTAAATTGTGTTGCAGTATTTATTAATAAAATAGAATTTGCTTTATGCTTTTTTTGATATTAAGGATATCATCAGTTGTGTCACACACCTCATATTGATTCCAGTGTGATTGATTCAGATGAAAAATGGCTCTGTCGACAGTGTGTTTTTGCAACAACAACAAAGGTATCTTTTAAGTGTTTTGGGCTAACGCCCTAAATGGAATTTGTAAGACACTATCAACGTAATGATTGTGTACGTTGAAAGTTTATTTGAATGAAATGAGCAATCAATCTTGGGTAGAAAGAGGTACTGCTTATTGTTTGACTAATGATGCTTAAGTGACTTGCAACTATTCTTGCACTTATTTTCTGATGGTAGTCTTGGAATTGGGGCAGTACTTTGAAAGAAAAGACAACAAAATAAATAAAGATTATTATTGGTCAAACAGTTTGTGATATGGTAAGAAATTTAGAATGGAAATTTCTTCATAAGTTTCAAAAGCATTTTAAAATTATAGAATTGTATTTAAAATTTTATCCTTCACTCTTTTAAATAACTTTTTCCCTCTAATATAGAGGGGTGGTGCGCTTAAGAAAGGACCAAATGCCAAAGCATTGCAAGTCATGAAGCAAACATTACCCTATAGTGTGGCAGACCTTGAATGGGATGCAGGTCATAAAACCAATGTCCAGCAATGTTACTGCTATTGTGGAGGCCCTGGAGAGTAAGTAAATATGGTTATTTAATGCCTTTAATTTTTAATTGCTTATATTGTCCACTTTATTTTTGTTATTGATTGTGGTATGGGAGTGATAGTGAATTGTAAATGCATGAAAGTATCAATAAAGAAAATTGGGGGGATTAGAGGCTGTAGTTTTATTCATCTTTATCATTAAATGTTTGCTAAATAAGTGAGTCAGAGTTCTAACTAAGAATGTTTAGAAATTTACCTTTTTTTTTTTTTTTTTTTTAGAAATTTACCTTTAACTTCTGATCACTGGTTCTAGTTCTGCTCTTTGTAACTAAACACATGCATCTTATCTTAGGAGGTAGCTCTTAAAATACTTAAATCCATTAATCGTATTTCCCACTCCCATGACTCACATACCAAGTGTTCTCTTTTCTGGGCTAAAATCTCCATTCCCATCAAACATTCTTTATGATGTGTTTTCCAAACTCTGTCTTTGTTGCTCTTCAGTTTTTGAAAGTTTACTCTTGAAATAATGGTGCCGTGATTACAAAATGCAGTGTTTATCCAGGACTAGTCTGACAGAAGATAACGAAGCTATTAGAGTTCTAGATATTATGCTTCTGTTGTTGCAAGGAAAGATTGTATTACCCCTCTTTAGTCGTCCCATCATATTCTTTTGGCTCATTATGGGTTTGTAGATGGTCAACTAAAACTAAAGCTTTTAGTTCTTTTTTTCATACAAGCTGATATTAAACCAAATTGTGCATCGTGTATTTGTACTACATTTTAAAAAATGTTAGTGGATAACTTTACATTTAACTATTAAATTATAATTATTGGTTTCTTAAATCTTATCAGACTCCATGTTTCTCTTAAGACAGGGCTGCTCTCTAGAAGGATGCTGGGACATATAAGATGTTCAGTGATGAAAACATGAATAAATGAATATGTAAATGAATGAAATTTTAGTTCTTCATTCTACCTTGTCTCTGATCTTATGGAATTTTTATTTGTGGTTTAACATTTTTATAACATTTCTCAGTTTTTGGTTGCCTGCAGATTTAAGAAGCATTCTCTCTGGTTTCTTTAAATTATTTATAAGAGCTACAGTGAACCTAGAGATTGATCTTTCTCCTTTACTCATTTATACCTAGCATCTTAGTTTATAGACATTATTTTATGAAGCAGATTGTTCATTGTTCTTTAAGTTTTATGAAGCAGATTGTTCATTGTTCTTTAAGTACCATGACTACATGAACTATGTTTGATATTGCTAACACTTTAACACCTAACAGAGTACCTAGAACAAACATAGTATTCATTAGTCTTTTGATGAATGAATGACCTTACTAGTAGCATCTTGCCTTTGCCTCTGTATGGCTTAAAATTAACGTGGGGCTAACTTACTGAGCAAAAGAACTATCTGAAGAAAAGGCGTTATTTGGGTGGCAAGTAAGGATGTTAAAACCATGTACTAACTAAAAAGAGAGGATATCTTTAGCTGAAGATTCAGTTTTAGCATCTTCAGCCATCTGAAAGAGAACAAAATCTGTCACAAAGCCTTTATACCTGGGGGAGTCTTAGATTAGATCTGTGGTTATGTTAACCAAATTTATTAAATTGCTATACTCCTTTTCATTATAAGGAACAAGAATAATAGAAACACATAAAGGCATAAAGTTGCCTATGGTTATTTGGTATATGAGTCAAATAGCTCTACATATCAGTGACCTCTGAGACTGTTGATGTGGAAAAATCCCAGGCTTGACAAAGATCCTTTACTAATTTAGGACCCAGGCACTTATTGACTAGAAATAGTAGATGTAGCTTTCAAGAGCTTGTAAATTCTCATCAATAAAAGAGAGGAGGAATGAAACGGTCAATATTAATATCCTTTTTGGGAAGAAAAAGTTTAACACTAAATATACCAGAAATATGATACTGTGATCAGAACTATATTCTGTATGTCACTTTTGTCATTTTTTTTAAACTTTACCTCATGAAAGGTAGTAATTTTAATCTTAAATTTTTTCTTATAGCTGGTATTTAAAGATGCTACAGTGCTGCAAATGTAAACAGTGGTTTCATGAAGCTTGTGTGCAATGCCTTCAAAAGCCAATGCTATTTGGAGACAGGTGAGAGAAGGGCATTTGATCTTTTTTTAGCTTTTTAAAATTGTACTTATGTTTTTTTCACTTTCACATTTCTAAAAGTAGTTTTAATGGTGATTTGTAAAAGGTTCACCTTAGGGGGAATATATTGTTTAATATACTTAAATTATATATAATTTAAAAAAACATAATTTTTTTGCTTTTGGATATTGCAGAAAGCTTTTAAGTATTTGACCAGTGAATATATTTGCACCTATTGCCCCACAGTACTCTAAACTATTCTCATTGGTACCTTCTTTTAAAGAACCTCAAGGGGATCCAGAGAACCTCAAAGACAGACCTAATGTCTTTTTGGATTAAGAGAGCATGAAATAGCAGAGAGAGCTCTAGAAGAAAAATTAGAGCACGAAATGTAACATCAAAAACTCTGGGTTTGGGCTTCCCTGGTGGCACAGTGGTTGGGAGTCTGCCTGCTGATGCAGGGGGTGCGAGTTCGTGCCCCGGTCCGGGAGGATCCCGTGTGCCGCGGAGCGGCTGGGCCTGCGCGTCCGGAGCCGGTGCTCTGCGACGGAAGAGGCCGCAGCGGTGAGAGGCCTGTGTACCGCAAAACAAACAAACAAACAAACAAAAAACAAAAAAAAACTCTGGGTTTAAATCTTAGCTTATGTGATTTATTGTCTTTCTGACCTTAGGAAGGTCAGCTTGTCTCCTGGGTTTTTTCTACCATGTTGTTTTGCGCATTGAAAAGTGACAATGTGTATGGGAGTAGCCATCACAATTCCCCTTACACACAAGCCATTAGTAAACTATGCCTGTATATCAATCTGTATGTGAACTCTGAAGGTCTCTAATGGTTAAAAAAAAATTGCCCCTTTCCCCCATATACAAACTATTTTATTATTTGTCATTACTGGAAAAGAAACTCTTTAAAGCACAGTGTCATGATTCAAATTATATTTTGCTTTGTGTATCAGTCCTTATGTCAATCGTAGGATTTGCACTTGCTGAATATTAATTTTAATTGTTAAATAATTTATATGTACTCTTGATTACTCAGTATATAACTTTTCTTTTTTCCTTAGGTTTTATACATTTATTTGCTCTGTCTGCAGTTCTGGACCAGAATACCTCAAACGTCTACCATTACAATGGTAAGTATGGACATTTCTGTTAAGGAACAAAAAAGAGCCATATTTTTAAATCTACAGGATGAAACTTTCTATATACCTTTACTTAGCTTACATAAAAATTTGTTCTTCTTTATGCCTGGCTTTATTTCTTTTCCTGTATTTATCCTCAAGCCTGATGTCATCTTCCCCAAAGATTATCTAGTTTTATTGCTGAAGTAATAAGGCCATTCAGTTTCTAATGGCATAAAAAGTAACTTTCAAATGTCTTTTGGATCTTCAAAATTCTTATTCATGTTTCTAGTTCTTCTGGGCCTTCAGAATAGCATCAGTAGAACAGAGAAACGTCTTATAACAAATATGCCAATTTCTGCCTCAGTTAAGTAATCCTCGGGCATGGGAAGTATGATGAATTTTGGAGATTTACTGAAAATGTTTATAGTAAGTGCTTAGAAATTTTTGTCAAATATTTTACATATTTTAGGAAAAGATGAGATTTAATTCATGAATCAGATAAAGTCTGTTAAAGTGTGATCCATTTTGTAGCTTATGTAGTAGTGAAAACATGAAATTTTAGATCATAAGTTATTTTTTCTTAGCATCAGGTCCTCTTTGAATGTATTTCAAGAAATCAAATATCTTTTAATTTTTACTATTCAGGATAAATTAAATGTTTAGTTAATGTTTTTCATTTATTTTCATATGTAATGACTTATTGTGAATATGACTTGTGATATTAACCCTCTGTTCACCTAAATACTTGACTTCGGATTTTTTAATTGCTAGTTTTATAAAAATATTGTGTGAGTTTTAAACAATAACCAAAAACATTGTTTTCATATATTTTGATTATTTTTGGATTCCAGGGTAGATATAGCACACCTATGCCTTTACAACCTAAGTGTTATTCACAAGAAGAAATACTTTGATTCT
Organism: Mesoplodon mirus; assembly: GCF_964341445.2. Taxonomy (NCBI): domain Eukaryota; kingdom Metazoa; phylum Chordata; class Mammalia; order Artiodactyla; family Ziphiidae; genus Mesoplodon; species Mesoplodon mirus. Next base: position 88,613,265 of record NC_138978.1, read on the forward strand.
GAACTTGAGCTTATGACATACATTAATGAAAACTGGGATAGATTGCACCCTGGAGAGGTAGGTGGTCTTAGAGCTAACTTCATTAGCTACTTAACGTCTTTTTTGTTTTGTTAAAAGCAACTATCACACGTGTATAAGCCATACATCTAAAGTAGCATTTTATGTTTAGTTAGGGAGAAATATCTTTGGTGAGGCTATAGCCCTCATTCTTCATTCTCATGTTTGTTGCCTCTTGACTTGAGGAAAAATGTAGGAGGAAGTAAATTACTTGATTCTTCCATTTTCTGAAGTGAAAATCACTGTAGTTAAAGATAGAAGGGAGGGAGAAATCCTTATTATTGGGTATCTTACTTATGATTCCTCCTCCTTTTCTTCTAAGTTTACTCTAAACTTAGAGATGGGGACTTCCCTGGTGGCGCAGTGGTTAAGAATCCGCCTGCCAATGCAGGGAACATGGGTTCAATCCCTCGTCTGGGAAGATCCCACATGCCGTGGAGCAACTACTGAGCCTGCGCTCTAGAGCCCATGAGTCACAACTACTGAGCCCGCGTGCCGCGACTGCTGAAGCCCATGCACCTAGAGCTCATGCTCTGCAACAAGAGAAGCCACCACAATGAGAAGCCCACGCACTGCAACAAAGAGTAGCCCCAGCTAGCCACAACTAGAGAAAAGCTCATGCACAACAACCAAGACCCAATGCAGCCAAAAAAATAAATAAATAAATAAAACAAACTTAGAGATATAACCAACACTCTTCTTTCCTCTCTTGTTGGTACTCCCTTATATATCTTTAACTTCCAGGAATAGTGAGACCCGGTAATAGTGTTAGCTAAGTTAGAGAGTGAAGCTACCTGAGTTGGAGATTATCCCCCTCATTCTGACATCTTATTTGCTTTTTGTTTGCAAAGTGTAACCACTCATGCTGGTTTACAAAGAGTCTTTTTTTGAAAAAGCAATATAAAAATTAATGCATATTCATTGAAGATTTTGAAACTACAGAATAGCACAAAGAAGAAAATAACTAGAGTAACTTTAATATTTACCTTGTTTTTAGCATTTATTTAGAATTATTAAAATACATATATTAAATATTAAAATACGGACATTAAATTTTTTGTTTTATAATATGTGGAATTAGTCATGCATTACTTTTTGAGGTAAAAACTAAACTGATTTGAAATTTAGGAAGAGTTTCTGCATTTGTAGCTTTTAGACGTGAGGCAGTTTATAAGGTTCACATCAAGTAAGATATCAAGTTTTTGTTGTTCTGGGGGTTTTATGGGGCATCAAGGAGTGCATAATACACATTTATTTAAAAGTTAGTGGTAGATCAGTTGCATAAAATAAATACCTGTGGAATACTTAGATTTTAAAATCAAAGATATTAAAATCAATTGAGCTAAGATGTTTTGAGTGTTAGAAATTGGAATATAATACTCTCATTAAGTTTTCTGTTAAAAGCTTTTTTCAGATGACTTTTGAGAGAAAGTGAGTGACTTGTAAATTTGATAAATTTTAATAAACTGATTAGTAATGGGAGAAAAAAGTGTGTAAGGCATTGTTAAGTATAGTGTTCTTTATAGTCATCTTAATATTTAATGTTCTAATACATTAATTTGAAATGCTTTCTTTCTAGCTATGGTTCTTTCAGCACTTCATATGCAGATACATCTATATTCCTTTTAGTACACTTTATGTTTTACATGATTAAATTCTGCATTGGTTACTTCACGTAGATAGCGGGCATGCATATAAAAACTCAAGTTTTGGGACTTTCCTGGTGGTCCAGTGGTTAAGACTTTGCTTTCCAATGCAGGGAATGTGGGTTCGATCCCTGCTGGGGGAGCTAAGATCCCATATGCCTTGCGGCCAAAAAACCAAAACATAAAAAAACAGAAGCAATGTTCTAACATTTAATAAAGACTTTAAAAAAGTGGTCCACATCAAAAAAATCAAACAAACAAACTCAAGTTGTTTTATTTATTTCAAATGCTATCATTTTTTATTAAAATAAAAATGTAATTTAGATTCTATTGAAGAGGCTGAAAATAGAAAATAATAAAAACCATAATTAGATGTTTTTAAAGAAATGACTTCAGTTTATGAATTTCAGGTATCTCAGTTCCAACTGAACTTCTGATGCATGTCAGAAAAAGTTTATTTCAGCAATAGGTACATGTTTTATTTTCTGTAACCTATGAGATAATGTCTTAGCACGTAAGAAATTTCCATTTCTTATTCTTTGCCAAAATAGAAAAATATATCTCTTTTGTTTAAAAATTAAGAAAAATATGATTACAATCTAATATAACTTTACAACAGAAAAGTTTTACTTTTCTGAGGAGTGTTTTCATTTTTGGGAGCCATAAAATTTATTATCAGAACAAGTGACTTTCTAGTCACTTCTCTTTGCTCTTTCTCTGCATTAAAAAAAAGAAAATATTTCAGACGTCTGAGGTTAGTCATCCCATCCTCAGACTAGTTATTTACAGATGGAAGCTCAGGTTTTAATCCTCTATTAATATTTTCATGTTAATATTGTAATTGGTTTTTAGAGTGAGATTTTAATGATAAAGAGACCATAAAATTTGTCAGTAATATTTATTCAGTGTTTTCATTTAGTTTACTTCTAAATGTTTGTGGTAATAGAAACAAAGATAATACAAATAATGTATTATTCCAAATTATTAAAGTAGTAAATCTTTGGTTACCTGAAATTGAATTGCAAATTGAATTTTGTCACTAACTCAAAATTAGGTTAATAAAATTTTCTTTTTGTTTATATTCAAAATCTTTTTATAAAATGACATTAATTACAGTTATCCCTTGATTTCCATAGGGAATTGGTTCCAGGACCCCCTTCAGATACCAAAATCTGAGGATGCTCAAGTCCCTTATATAAAATGATGTAGTACAGTTGACCCTTAGTATCTGATTGATTTTCTGCAGTTGGAACCCAGGGCCAACTGTACTTTCAAAACATGAGAATTGCTGTATGCTAAGTATATTACAGGCATACCTCAGAGATATTGTGGTTTCAGTTCCAGGCTGCTGCGATAAAACGAATATCACAGTGAAGAGAATCACGAATTTTTTGGTTTCCCAGTGCTTATAAAAGTTGTACTACATTGTTGTGCACAATAGCATTATGTCTTTAAAAAGCAATGTACATACCTTAATTTAAAAATAATGCTGTTTCAAAAATGGAGCTGATAGACTTGCTTGAGGCAGGGTTGCCACAAACCTTCAATTTGTAAAAAACACAGTATCTGTGATGCACAATAAAGTGAGGGTAAATGAAAGGATGTATGCTTGTATTGGTTAATTGAGTACCTTAGAACACTCAAGTCATTTTGAACATCAGTTCTTACTATACATACTATAGATTATATGACAAAGACGTTTGCTCTAGAATTTTAGTATATTTTAGAGAGTACATTTTAGAGAGTATGGTTGACTCTTGAAGAACACGGGGTTAGGGGCACTGACCCTCTACGCCCTGCCCTGTCTGCAGTTCTGCACCTGCAGATTCAACCAACCTCGGTATAGTACTGTAGTATGTATTTAGTGAAAAAAAATCCATACATAAGTGGACTAATGCAGTTCAAACCCCTGTTGTTCAGGGGTCAACTTTATATCCTTACATACTGAAAGGCAAATTTAACATTTATGTATCATATATTTTGTTCTTTCTTGATTATTTTTAGGATTGTTAGAACATATTAGAATACAGTGATTGTTTTATATCATTTCCTTATGTGATCTTGTTAAATATCTTTGAGACTTGGTGCCTTAATGATTATCATATAGACTGAGTATAGCTATTTGAGAAACTGCTGTATTTTGAATTATTTTCTTTGAGATAGTAAAAATATGTAATATAACATTTGACACCCCAAATAAATGTTGCTTAAGGTTTTTATATACAATAAGGTGTTTAGAATGAGGTTGTATCAGATTGCTTTTGGGAGTTACAATGAGATGTTAATACTTTTTAGAATCTGCCTGTTATCATTTGTCTTTGCTTCCTAATGTGATTTGAAATTTCAGTTCTGTAAGGACAACCCACTTTTCTATTAACTGTGGTCTTAAATTTTAAACACCTAAAGGGTGATAGGAGAGCAGTGTGTTGAGTGCGGCCTCACTTGAAGGATGTAGGGAGAAAAGCATAGATTAAATTCAAGTGAAATACTATGGCAGAAACAATGTTTTGGCTAGAGAAAATGTAGTATAGTAGAGGTGGTGTAATACTTTTAAGTGAAAATTATAAGAAATCTAGTTAAAAGCAGTACCTGGGGCCTTGCGTTGTATATTAGCATGCAGTGTATATGTTGGTAAACAAATTACTGAAGCTGTTTGGCATACTTAAGCCTCGGTGGTGTGGAATTAAATATTGGTAATTGAGGCATGTATTTTATTGAAGGGAAGAATTTTAACTATACATAATAGCGTGTATATCTGTACAGAAATATACAACCCTGAAAGTGAAAACATAGTGTGAGATTAGTGTCTGTAGAGGGAGGAACAAAAATGATTATTCTGTTGAAGATACATATTATAAACCTCATGGTCAGATGGAAGATCTAGAACATGATGCTCTTCTAATACAGCTTATTTGATTTACATTATAATACTTGCACTCTTCGTTTTCAAAATACAGAAAGGGAACCCTTGACCGCATTATGTGAGTTGAAATAAACAGTCCTATGCAGAGCAGTCCTGGAGTGTGGAAGCAACTTACAGATAAAATTTCTGGGAACCCACAGAGAATAAGTACCAAAAGAAAAAAGAGAGTTCATTGTGATTTTCAAAAAGTAAAAAGGAGTAGATTTGAGAAATTAGAAACTGTTGTTGAGTGTCAGCAAAATTATAGAGCAGATTTTTCATACATATGGCTTGTGAAGATTTAAAAAGCAATAAGGGGGCTTCCCTGGTGGCGCAGTGGTTGAGAGTCTGCCTGCCGATGCAGGGGACACGGGTTCGTGCCCTGGTCCGGGAAGATCCCACATGCCGCGGAGCAGCTAGGCCCGTGAGCCATGGCCGCTGAGCCTGCGCGTCCGGATCCTGTGCTCCGCAACGGGAGAGGCCACAACAGTGAGAGGCCTGCGTACCGCAAAAAAAAAAAAGGCAATAAGAAAAAAATGCCATTAATTTATTAGAATAAACCATGTTAAATACCCTGGTTTCTTTTTTGATATGATTAGCAACATTGTTACGTCAAATGCTAATGCACATGGTGTAGACATAGTATAACTTAGTTTCACATAAGATATCGAAATGTGAACTAGTTAAAATAAAAATTAAAAGGATTTGTAACTAATTGAGTAATAACAAAAGCAGTCAATGGGTTGGAAATATTCTTGAGGGAGATTCTAATGGAGAGCCACAGGGTTCTGTTTTTTTCTCTGTCTTCAATTCAAGAAGGATGACAGAATCAAGAGAAAAGACCATCTCAAACACTGAGCTGAAAACAAAATCAAATTAACAACAGTTGTTAAATTTTGCTTTTAGGCTTAAATATGCAAACAACAGTATGGAAGACGCAGCGTATGATGGGGGATACTTGGCTTGATAGCAGTTTGTCTAATAAGATTTTAGAGTTGAGGTGGCAGTGGGGGACCAGGAAGAGGATGGAATTATTTAGCCAAGCTTAATATGAAATAATCATGTGATGGGGCTGCTTAAAATTTTTAATCTAATCTTATACTTAGCCATGATAGCTATTTTCAAATATTTGAAAAACTGTCTTATAAAAAAGGGAATCCAGGAAGGAAGGTTTTGTTCACCCATGGAATGGGCTCCTTCATTAGGTTTCATTAGTGGTACTGTTTAAACCAAGGTTGCATGACTCAATACTATAAAAGGGATTGAAGTATTAATGAAAACTTGAATTAGATGGACATCTTGCGTCTCTTTCCGACTGTAAAACCTGAGTCCATTATTTCTCCTTTAATAGAAATTTTCTATCACTGGACACTTCACAAATTACAATAGGAAGGTGTGGTAGGGTTAAGAGGAATGAGCACCAAACCAGCTTCCTTCCTTCCTTTCCTTTCCTTTGCCTTTTCCTCTTTTTTTTTTTTTTTTTTAAAGTACCCAATACACTGAGAATGGGCTCTCAGTGAATGTTGAATGAATGTACTTAATTGTCACTTGGGTTCATGTTCTAGCTCTCTAGCTAACCAGCAGTGTGAATTTAAGCAATTTAACCTTTACATCTGTTGACTAATCTGTAAAATAAAAGTAGATGACTTTATGAGTCTCTTCTATTTCTAATATTCTGTTTGACAGATTTGTTCTTTTTACTTGAAGAAGTTCTGAGCTTTGGGAGTTTCAACTGGTAAAGAAAATTACTAGTAGTAATTTTGAAAGTCAGTGGTGATATTTTGGAAGTTTTTTGTTTGTTTGTTGTAGTTTTTGTAGCTTTGAGGATGGTCTTTTATAACTTAATTGTTTTTCTGTTGGGCCCTAGTCTTTAAACTTTGAAGAAAAGGCAGAAATGACTCTGAAAGAAACTTTCTGGAACAAAATAGAATATTTTCTAGAATTGAATGTTTAGATTTTAAAATGGTATGTGATGATAAAAAAATTACTGAGCCATTTTGGGGTTTAGGGCTAACCAAAGTCTATAATTGTTATGAAAATAAAATCCCCAAATTTACATTATTTTTTAAAATTATAGAGATTATTGGTTTGTGTTAGAAGTATTGGGAAATAAAATGGCATGTTTCTCCTTACTTTTTATATTCTTTCCTGCTAATATTTATTAGAAGCTTTTATGGTTGATATTAAAGTAATTCTAATGTATTATTACTTTCCCAGGTTATAGAATTAAAATAAATTTAATGATAGCTAATAATAAAATCCCATTTTTATTGTATTTTACAGTTTATAGTTCTTGCAGGCATATCATTTGAGCTATACAAGTATTAGTAAAGAAACTAGTGAAGGATTTGTACTCCCTTTTTTATAGGTGAGAAAACAAGCCTTGAAAGGTTAAATGGCCTTAGGTCACATAGCTGGTCAGTGAGGACCTGGAATTAGAATTTAGATCTGACTACTAGTCAGTACACTTTTCTTCTGTATCGCATTGCCTCTATCTAGCACCTATGTATTACTAGTTGATGAAATTATAGTGCATTAAATTGTTTCTTGATACTTCACAGCTGGCAGACACACCAAAATCTGAAAGATATGAGCATGTTCTGGAGGCATTAAATGATTACAAGACCATGTAAGTTGATTTATTTTATGTATCCCTATGAGGGAGATACTTAGTAAGTATAAGGAATAATGGCATTAAGAATTGTGGGATTGATTATAGAGTTAGTACATACCATTTTAAACCTTTTAATGTCCTCTTCTCTTTCAGTCAGAGTAAAGCAGTGATTCTCAAAGGCTGGAGAAGGGAAGATCAGTCCTCTGGGAATGGTGGATGGGAGGCATTATCAGTGTCTCAGGGGAATTTGGTCAGTTCAGTTGAAAAAGCATACTCAATAATGACTTGTTTTTATAATTTAATCTACCGAAAGTAAAATAAAATCTTGTTAGCTGGTAGGAATATGCAAAAAATAGGGGGATATAGTATAGAGAATGTGGGTTTTAAAATGATTGAGGTCTTCTGTGTTTTTAAGTTTAGTTATTGCCATCATTTAGAGGATAGTAGTATTAGTTTTTGATAATTAGTAGTATTTTGATAAATAGTATTAGTTTTTGATCTGTTTTTGATAATTAAGTTACATTGTCTGATACATTCTTGTATAGATCTTACCCTTCTTTTTTTTTTAAACCAGCATATCTATGTCTCTTAAAAATATTTTCAAAATGCAATAGAAATAATTTGTTAAATGTATATGCTGGTTCCAACCAACTATTGAATTATAACATTTTTGTTTGTAGCAAGTTGCTTTTTTTGAACTTAGCAACATCTCCTCATTAAAAAATGTTACAATTACAAGTGGCTAGATCTTTAGGCCAGCTCAAAAAGCCACGAGCAGTTACAGTGCCATAAAAATACTTTATGGAATAATGAATTCTGTAATCCAACTTAATGTGCTTGAAATACATTTGTTCCTGTTATGGTAGAAATGGGAGCTCCCCTTTCTCAAACCTATATAAAAGTGGAAGAACAATGTAAGCACTTGGTAGTGGTTTTTATGGCCAGGCATGCTCTAGTAGAGCTAAGAGGCTGTTTTAGAATAAGGACCCTAAGGACTTTGGGAAAGGATTAAGGAGCATATTTTTCAGAAACTCAGGCCCACACTGAAATGTCACTTCTCTGCTCCAGGTTATTTCCAATTCCAGATCTGACATACTAGACACTCCTTTTATTTTCTGGGCCTCTAGGATTGGTCTCCTATTTTCTTTTCCAATGCTTTCACCGATTACTTTCTGGCCAGGGTTTCTCTCCTCACAGATCCACTTTGAAATAGAATTATTCTTTTCTTAAACCTTGTTTGAGATGTTTTTGACAAATGACAGTAAAAATATGGAAAAACATATTGGAACTAAAAAGACACCACTCTCTATTCTTCGTTCTAACTTTAAAAAGTTAGATGCCACATTTTAAAAAGAAAAGACATGTGTTCTTCTCCCTTCTGATATTATTCCTCTCTCCCTACTCCCCCATCATATCCTACTATGGACTGGCTCTGGGGCAGATAAGAATCTAAGAAAGCAAGGGGCAAAAAGTCAGTTTTTCTAGTATTGGGTGGACTTTCATGTGTAAAGGCTTTATATCTGAAAGTTATAACTTAGGGTCTGCCATGTATATGTGTTCAGTTTTTAAATTTTTAGTTAATTTTTTTTAAAAATTTAGGTTTATGTCTGGGAAAGAAATAAAGAAGAAGAAGCATTTGTTTGGGTTGCGAATTCGTGTTCCTCCTGTGCCACCAAATGTGGCTTTCAAAGCAGAGAAAGAACCTGAAGGAACTTCCCATGAATTTAAAATTAAAGGCAGAAAGGCATCCAAACCTATATCTGATTCAAGGTAAAAGTTGATCTGTGGCTTAGTTTTTCTCATTAGCTTATTTGTAACTAAAAGTGTGTGTTATTTAGTCTCATTAGTATATTTGAAAGTACAAGTGGCAGTGACCCTGATTTGTTTTCCTGTTTATAATTTCTTGCTTGGACAAGGTACAAAGAGTTAATGCTAGATGTTTATTTATTTACGTTTAGTTCTAAGGCTTTCCATGAATAGGCCCTATTGATTTTGTTAGCAAACAGCTTAAGTACTGGCCTGTTCATTTGTTTGTTCATTTCTCATTCGTTTGTTCATTCATTCCATTTATCAAGCACTTTACTAAGTGCTGGAGATATAATAACAAATGAGACTTTCTTTCTGCCCTGATGGGGTTTACATTATAGTGGGGAAGGAAGGTGATAAACAAGTAAAATAATTACAGATCATGCTAATACCATTTAGGAAATAGCAAACAGATTTAGACTGTACTGGGATGGATAGAGATGTAGGGGGCTACTTTAAAAAGGAGGCTTAAGGGAGGCCTATTTAAGATAGTATTTAAGCTGAAACTTAAAGAATGAGAGTGACCTAACGATGGGAAGAACAAAGGGAAGAATATTTCAGGTAGCAAAAGTAAGTGTGAAGCTGTGAGGCATGTTCTAGGAACTCACAGAAGGCTACTGAGGTGTGAATGAGGGCTAGAGAATAGTATCAGGTGCTAGAAACGTTGGGTAGGCCTTGGTCATATAGAGTTTTGTAGGTCTCATAAGGAGTTGGGGTTGTTTTCTGAGAATAATGGGAAGCTATTTAAAGATGTATGCAGATTGAATTATCCTTTAAAAATACTTCTTTGGGTGCTGTTTGGAAAACAGATATCAGTAGAGGTAAGAATAGAAACAAGAAAAAATTGACTCGTTCACTTTTCTAGGTGAGAGATAAATAACGGTTGCTTATGTAGGTGTAGGTAGTAGCAGTCAAACAGAAAATAGATTCAAGATCTCCACTGGAGGCAGAATTTGCTGGCTTTGCTAATGAATTAAATTTCTGAAAGGAAGGGAGAAATGAAGTTACACAATGCCCAGATATCTGGCTTGAGCAACTAGTGGATGGTGGTAACTTATCAAGATCTGGAAGAACAGATTTTGGCAAGGTGAATAAAACATTCTTCTGTTTCATACTCATTGAGTTTGAGATTCTTATGAGGAATATCTAAGTGGTGATGATGTTAGATATAGGCAGTTGGGGTATGTAAATCAGGAGCTCAGGAGAGGTCAGGACACATGATAATAAATTTTGAAGCTGATTTATAAAGCCATGAGAATGGATGAAATTACCTAGAGAGAGAGGGGAAGAGAAGAGAATGTGGCCCAGAATAATGTCCTGATATCATTTAGAGTTTTGGAAGAAGTGAAATAAATGAAGGAGACTAACGGAAAACAATCAGTGAAATAGGAGGAAACCAGGAAAGTTTGATGTCATGAAAACCAAGTGAAGGAGAGTATTTCAAGAAAGATATGGGTGTATTAAACAGTACTGAATGTTGTTGTGGAGAGGCAGGTTAAGATGAGAGAAGAATGTTCATTGGATTAGATAACATTCTGTTATTAGGGACCTTGACAAAAACAATTCTGCTTGAGTGGTAAAAGTAGAAGTCAGATGGGAGTGGGTCAGTGTGATCGAATCCAGCACTGCCCAATTTACGTGTCAAAACTGGGCTTTTTCTACAATAAGGGACATGGGCGGATTCAAAATGATGATGATGATGATAATAAAGGAAAAGGGGGAAAAGGAAAGAATCTTTAAAAATTCTGAAAGAGAAGGAAGAAAGTGGAAAAGGGTATGTATCATCAGCTTTCAGAAGTAGTTTTACTCTACTGTAAAGGGAATGGAAGCTGAATCAATTGATTTTTTTTAATAGATAGAAGATAATTGTAACTTGTTTTTGTGTGTCAGTGGAGAAGAGAGTGGTATAGGAGAGGGGGAGGAAACTGAAGATATTGTAAAGTCTTAGAGAAGCCAAAAGGGACAGGATTTAGAGCCTAAATGTGGGCATAGCCTTTGATAGGAGGACTTACACCCTTCTGTTGAAATGGGGTGAAAAAGGAAAAGGTGGGTACAAATGCTGGTTCTGTTTTAGATTTAGCATTTGGAAGATGACTAAAGTTATTGCTTGGTAACTTCTGTTTTCTCAATGAAATGATGAGGGAAAGATAGCTGAGAGGGAAATTTAAGGAGCAAATACAAGGTATGAGATAATCATCTTGGAGAATAAGAAAATGTAATTACAGAGGGTTGACAGTGCTTTATATCCATTTGAGTTGGTAATAAAGTAGATACTACTTTAAGGGTTTGTTTTTTCTGAAAGAAAGAATACTTACTCCTATCACTTTCAAATTTTATCATTAATCTTTTGCTAACAGTTGCTTATACTATGAATTAGAAAAAGATTTCCACAATCTTTCTCATTCCTATCATGATTTTGATAGGACACTTTCTTTGTCTGTGGTAGCTATAAGGTTTTCGTTTGATGCCACCAGGTAATGGTTCAACTTTCTCTAAAGGTATTCTCAGTTTCTTCTGGGACCTATGTATGAATTGGACTAAAGTGTATTTTCTTTAGTCCAGGGGTCCTTTATAAATGTTAATGTTGATCATTTTTCCAAAAAACAAAAACAAAAATGTATACCCCATCCATCTTATCCTTGAAACTTTTGATTATAGTTCTAGTTATGCTTCTCTACGTTCTCCTTCCTTGTATTTCCACCTTTATTTTCCTCAGCCTTAGTTTGGTGTGTGGAGGGATAGTCTTTCCTAGTTTTCTCCAGTCACCTCTTTCTAGCCTATTATATAATATTGTTCCTTTACCTTGTTTTTAAATTGAATGTTCCTGGATAATGTTCTTATAGCACTTAAACCATTTTATTCTGCTTGTATACACGTTTGTCACCTTCAAACTATATTGTGAACCCCTTAGCACAGGGAATGTCTTTGTATTCCTATTGTTAGTATCCCCTTTATATGGAGATGTTTGTTGAATAAATGAAATGGATGTTCTGTGTATTGATATTTGCCATTCTTCCCTTCTATTAATTAGAGATGTTCTTGACCTATTGCTTTTTTCCCCTTCCTATTGCTTGATATTTGCCTTTGTATCTCAAAAATGGTTTTCTTGATCTTTCTAATTTTGTTCTTGAATGACTCCCCTGCCCAGTATGAAGGATTCCTTCTTCCTTTACATTCACCCACCCCGGGTTTCATTCTCTTTCTGATTAGCATCATTTAGGAACCCACAGGATGTCCCTGTTTATACCTGCTGTATTTTAACATAGATACTTCCTGGCTCCATGAGGTTAACTACTAAATTCGTAATCACTTTTAGTATAGTAAATTCTTGAAACATCGCCCAGGTACCTACATAGTAACAACCTAAATGAAATAATTGAACTTTAAGGAGTTTTTGAATCTTCCATCTAATATAGTAGTATTTTTTTGTTTCGTTTTATGTTTTTTAAAAAAAATTTTAGGTGGTATGTATTTTTCAGAATCATATTAGAGAACTTTTTTCTTAAACCTTTTGTATGTAAATATCTCTTAAGAAATATTTAAATTAGAATGTATTATCTATGAACTTGACTAAACTTGTAGATTTAACTTTGTTGTTTTTATATTACCATTAATGTAAAAATATAAGTATAATCTAATTATTACATAAGTAGAGCTATGATAGTGTATATTGTCCATTGTCTTTTTGTTTTCTTTGTGCAGAGGTTAAATACATAAATGGTTTTGTTTCAGGGAAGTAAGCAATGGCATAGAAAAAAAAGGAAAGAAAAAGTCTGTAGGTCGTCCACCTGGCCCATATACAAGAAAAATGATTCAGAAGACTGCTGAGACACCTTTGGTAAGAGGATATATTGGCATATGTTCTCAGAGAGGAAGTCTGCTTGAAATTACTGAGAAACTAATATCTTTACTTTAGAAACCATGCTTTGAGTGTGTTTTTTTATTTTCCAGGATAAGGAATCAATTACAGAGAATCCTACTTTGGATTTACCTTGTTCTATAGGGTAAATAGAAAGTTATTTTCTCCTACCTTAGGAATTTTCTTTTGGGGGGAAATTAGTATTTCTACTGTTATGTAATATAGTCGTTATACCATTTAAATTCTTTTGTCTCAGGAGAACTGAGGGAACTGCACATTCATCCAATACCTCAGATGTGGATTTCACGGGTGCTTCCAGTGCAAAAGAAACTACCTCGTCTAGTATTTCCAGGCATTATGGGTAGATATTTTATGTTCTTATTCTTGACTAATTTTCCTCTAAACTTTTTCTTTGTAAAGTGGTGATTAAATAAATTTTTAGCAATTGAAAATGATACAAGTTTGTCTTTCAGCTTTTGAGACGCAATCTATATGTTGATTCCTTAGGTTGTTAATATTCATCTGAATATTTTTGCTTTTCAGAGCACAGACATTAAAATTTTCACATTTGTCAGGAATTTTGCTATGTACACAGAGAAGAGGTATCCTGGTGTTTATAGGTGTGCTGTTTTCTGTGAGACCTTTTTATGCTTCTAATATACAAGTGTGGATATTTTTTTTAATAAGTTGGAATCAGGAACACAGATCCTTTTATTAATAAAACAATTTTAAACTCAGGATTTTTATCAATAGTAGACTTCCCCTCTAATATTTTATTTAACCTAACTCTTCAGAAGGGCAACTTTTTCCTGAAGTTTGATGTATCAGGTAAGAAAAGTTTAGTTTACTTGGGACCAGAGCTGTGAGCTTCTAGGTTTTATACTTCCTCTTGTTTAATTTTTGTTCACAATTCAAAAACTACTCTTATAAATCATATAAAATTCTAGGTATTTAAAGGCTTAAAATGTAATTCATTTTTAAATGAATTGTGAATAATAATAATGTGAGCTTTTTTTTTTTTTTTTGCCTCTTGCCAAGCATTGTGTTAAGCTTACGTATGCCTTGTTTTTTTTTGTACATCATCTTATTTAATTCTTAAAACAATCTTTTGAGTTGTTCCCATTTTGTAGATAAGACAACTGAGACTTAGAAGTTTTTTGTAACAAGCCCAAGATGGCATGTTTATTAGCAAGTATACAGAGCTGGGATTTTAACTTTGGCAGTATGATTATAAAATCTTTGAATTTAGCTGTTGTGCTATATTTTGACTTTGTTTTATAAAATCATTATATTTCTGAACTCAAAGATTGTCTAGTTCAGCCCCTTCACTTAATCTCTTCCCTTAAGAGAGCACAGAGGACAAGAGATTTAAATTTGGCCGATATCATATTGAGCTAGACCAAAGGTACCCTGACATCTAGTTTAGGCTATTTCTTACTTAACAGTAGGCCTAGAATTAGTAACGAAGAGAATCTTTATACTAGTTCTGCCATCTGTTTAAGCACATGGAAAGGTGTCTTGTATGTAGTAGGTGCTTATTAAATGTTTCTTGCATTGAATGAATGAATGAATGAATGAACTGTCTTCTTTTTAATGATAAAAACATTGACAAGACCTGACTTACAGATCCTCTTGGTAAGAATTTGCCTCGTTGGCCTCATAAATCAAAAATTTCCTCTGATTCTTTTAAGCTTAATAGTACATAGTTAAGGAAGAAAAGCTCTTCAAAGGTCAGCCTCAAGAAGGTGATTGAATTTAATGAAGGCGAGTGATAATCCATTTTATATAGCATTTGTTGTTTTGATTTGGCTGATTTTTATGTCAGCAAGGGTAGACAATTGTGGCCTTTTTTGTTCTATAGATTATCTGACTCCAGAAAAAGAACTCGTACAGGAAGATCTTGGCCTGCTGCAATACCACATTTACGGAGGAGAAGGGGTCGTCTTCCAAGAAGAGCACTCCAGACTCAGAACTCAGAAATTGTAAAGGATGATGAAGGCAAAGAAGATTACCAATTTGATGAACTCAACACAGAGATTTTGAATAACTTAGCAGATCAGGAGTTACAACTAAATCATCTAAAAAACTCCATTACCAGTTATTTTGGTGCTGCAGGTAGAATAGCATGTGGTGAAAAATACCGAGTATTGGCTCGTCGGGTGACACTTGATGGAAAGGTGCAGTATCTTGTGGAATGGGAAGGAGCAACTGCATCCTGACTGTAGGACTGAACATTATGTTCACTGCACTCTCATTTTCTGTAGGTACAGTTCAAAGCCCTAACGGAGTCTGGCTTTTACTATCTTTCTTAAAAAAAAAAAAAAAAAAAAGGTTAAAAAAAAAATCACATAAGGAGATAATACTAGCCTTAACATGTACTTGTCAATGTTATGGATATTGTCATAAAAAGATATCTTTTAAAAATCAGAGACTTAATTTTTTAAATCTTAAGATTTGTAGAATGTTTCTAGGATAGGATATTAAAAATGATTCAAACCGATGCATGGTGTTAGATAATTTTTCTAATTATTCCATTGAGTCCGTTTTTGTGGTTAGTGGTTATCAGAGCAAACTTATCATGTAGATAGATAGCACAAGTATTTGGAGAAACATTGTCTGTTTTGTTACCAAAATGTTGGAAAAAATTTATTTCAATACCTTTTAGAATTCATAAAGTGCAGTGTATATAATGCCTACTAAAAGACTGTAAAATATTGAAATTTTCTTTCAAAGTGTAAAAAATATATTGAGCCTGTAAATTGCTCTGTGACTAGACTTCATTGTCGTCTTAATATATTCTTTGCATGTGCATATATATACACACGTGTGTATATATATGTGTGTGATTGATTATGTGACCTATGCAATACAAATTATGGGAATGGGCAGCTTTGGAGTATATATCCCATAATTCTTTTTTCAGGAATAGTTGCAGTATTTACACAGCAGCATTTCTTCTCAGGCTTTTATTGGGTGCTGTTGCTTGCTATGTATGAAGAGAAATGTGTCAGACAAGTTTAGTGTGTTCTGAAGAAGGGTGTGAACAACAGTGTTCATGGGCTTTTTCGAATGCTTTTCACTTTCAGTCCTTGTAACTCAGCTGTTCAGTACCTAAAACAAATTCAAATAGTATGAATATTATCTCCTACTAGAAGTAACGTTTTCAAGTTTTCATGGCACATTATGATTGTAAATGTCTCTCAGTTTTAACAGTAAGTCTATAGGAGTCCCGTGAAGATTCCTGAAATGTCTGTAGTAACTGTTAGTCATGTTGAATAAGTGTAGTATGAACAAAGTATTTTATTGCACAGGGTTAACAAACAGTATGTTGCCTGCAGAGGCAACTGCTGTTTTATTACAACATTACCTCTTGTTTTTATACAGCGTACCAAGATTTAAATTGATAACTTTATTTTACATGTGTTAAAAAAAAAAAAGAAAAACAGTTTCTTTTAGCACCAGTGTTAGAGCTGTCTTCTGTTTCTTTTTGTTTTGTTTGTTTGTTTTCTTTTTTAGCCAAAGAGTAAACAGAAGAATATTCTTATTTTGGTGGCTATTCATTTTACTCTTAAAAGTGATTGGTGGATTTTAGCCTAAAAATTGGAGAATTTGCCACCGAAATGAAAAATATGTAAAGTGTAGTGATTACAGAGTGGTTAAAAATGTGGGTTAGTGCTTATTTATTCCATTGATTGATTATTTGACTGTTTATAAGAAAGTTGCTTTATTTCTTTAAACATCTTCAAAAGATGACCTTTTCTTGTCACATTATAGCCAAAAGAAGCAGAGAACTTCGTAGTCCTGCATTTGGTTCCTGGTTGGCCAGGTATAAATGAGCTTTACAAAAGTGCAAATTA
The DNA here is from genome assembly GCF_964341445.2 of Mesoplodon mirus. NCBI lineage: Eukaryota > Metazoa > Chordata > Mammalia > Artiodactyla > Ziphiidae > Mesoplodon > Mesoplodon mirus. The sequence continues at coordinate 88,630,006 of NC_138978.1, forward strand.
AGAACTGTCACTTCTGTTTACCTCCACCAAAACTTGATTTTCCCCTAGCTATTAATTTAAAGTTGCCTTTCCTGCAGCTGCAATATTTTGAATAACACACAGAGTTTGTGTTGATTTTGAATGTTTGTTTATATCTAGGGGTAATGGAAAATGTAAATCCCGTGTAACCTTATTCACTCCACGTGTATCATATTATTTCATTTTTCCCAAAGTCCTTTAATTCTAACTGAACACCAGCAGTATTTTTAGTAATTCTTTCTTTAGCATACTTGGAAGATGATTTATTAAGCTGAACTGTCTTTAGACGTAATTATTGTGAATGTCTGTTTTATTTTATCATGGTGGTTCACATGGCTCTGATGTTCAGTTTGTATTTTTGGAATTGCTTTACTTAGATTAAAACAGACCAACATTAAATGTGTGTATTTTTAAAAGAGCTAATGAGTTTTGCTTCTGTATTTGCCTGAAAATACACACTGGTGCAGTAGATGACGGCTTTTATTTAGCCAGGGAGACAAGGAGTTCTAGTTCCATTGTAAATATGTTCACTTGAATTAATCTTTATAAAACTTCGCTTTCATTTTCCTCTTGTCCCCCAAATAAATATTAATAATTATTGAATGTTCACCTTAAATGATCCTGTAAAGAAGTAAACTATGTTTAGCAGCTTGTACACTTTATACTTGAAAGACAGTATATCTTCCTGTATCTACCCTGTCCCCAAACTTCAAAAAAATTCAGACTTTTCAACTTTGATTTCTTTTCTTCTTACGTATATACAAGGTGTCAGGGTTCATGTAAAAGGACTTCCTGTTTTTTTCTTTTTTCCCTGAAAAGCTTTGCCCCAGGCTACAGAAAGAAAAGATGTAGAAATAATATACCTTATTCATTTTAATTCCATTTTTATTCAAAACAAATATATTTTATAAATACACTGATAGTCATGGATGAATATGGATTCTTAGGCCTTTAGGTGATCAAACTAGATCAGGATATGAGCTATCAGAGTTATTCTATAGATTCTATATATAGTTATTCTATAGATTCTAACGTGGGAGTGTTGAAGACAGATCTTGCTGGTTATATTTTGTTACTAAATGTTTAACAGAAGTGAATGTTCACTGATATGTGAGTTGAGGATATTTTTCCATGTTTTATTTTGCAAGGTATGTTTGGTTTCTATTGTGTATGTGTTAAGATTTCTATTAGTGTTGGTGTAGAACTAATTCTATGTTTTGGGCTACTTGACTGAGTTTTTATTAGGTACTATTAAGTTTTGGTTGGAACCTGATCTGACTTGTATAGTTATAGCAGACTTTTATAATCTGGTTCTAGAGTTGTTTGAATGAGAATGTAATGGCAAAGGAAGATGTCTGTGCAACGTTGGGAAATAGTAAAAATGCTTTTTTTGCGTGGGGAAGTTTTCCTTTTTAATTATATTTGAGTACCTCTATGAATATACTCCCAAAAGTCTCCTTCAGTTTCTTTTGTGGCAGTTGATCAGTCATGTTCTTTCCTCAGGGAAATAAAAACTTGACAGTTAAATGTGAAGTGAGAACTTTATCACGGGATTCTTTTATAATTAGTAGCAGTTAAGAAACTAGATATGTCTGATATAAATTTGGAGGTGGGAGTTTGCTGTGAAAGCAAACTGGCTCACTAAATAACAAGTAGATGGGAGCAAGTAACTTTTAAGTCGTAATATCAAAATATCTTGGAGCAATAACTAGATCAAAATATTATGCTCTCTTTATATTTAAAATTAGAATCAGGCTACAAATTAACCAGCTCAATTTTTTTCTCCCCTCGCCTCACTTCTACCCAACAAAATCCCTCTTTGCTTTTTTTATTTGGTCTCGCATGTGGGATCTTAGTTCCCCAATTGGGAGCGGAGGTGGAGTATTAACCAGTGGACCACCAGGGAAGTTCCCTTTTTGCTCTTAACCCTTGCATTTTCTCTTTGTTGGAGATGATGCATAGATGCTTAGTAATAACTCCTCACTTTTGCAGTATCTTCAAGGAATGTGATTTCTTGTTCAGGAAAGTTTTCCACTGGATTTAAGCAAGCAGACAAATGAATAAAACCTTCATAGATGACAAAATGTACTTACTGCATAAAGTAAAACTATATCCTGTTTAAAATCGTAAGTTTAATTTCTGTTCCTTGTATTTACCAAAAGGTTTTGATCCTTTTTCTTCCCCCTACCCTATAACATGCTTTCCCAGTGAGGGGAATATGGGCACAAATTGGTTTATGGCATGGGGAGGGGGGGCCAAAAAAGTCTGAGATAATGGTCTGTGGTCCTCCAGAGCTCACTCAACTCTACCTGACAAAAACCTTATTCCTTAGTACTGAGTTACTTTCGTTGAGTTTTCTTGAATATCACAAGAGCAGCACTGACATTGAGTTAATGGAACATACACAAAATAATTTTAAGATCAGTGCTGTGAAACCATGGCAAATGTATAGCTATGTTCTGGAGGACTTTGATTGTTCAGTCTTGAACTCACATTGTGAGAGGTGGGTCTGCACATGTGTATTGGCTTCTACTAACTCCTTTGTGATGTCATTTATGTTTGATCCTAAGTGCTTTTGTGTGTGACCTGAGCTTGGAGAATTAAATAAAACTAGTTTTTATTTTGTTATTTAGTTTTCAAGGTTATTTAACCCATCACTAACTGTGTTAGGTACTGAAAAGAAAAAACTGTTGACAATATCTGAATGAATATCTAGGAGCTAGTTAAAAGTAATTTTTTTCTATTAAGCAGAGGTTCAAAGTTGGCTCACCAAAAACAATTGTTTTAAGAAATTAAGTTTTTCAAATGTTTTACTTTTGTTGGAGAAATACCACTTTTGAATTTTTAAATATTTACATTGCTGTTGTTATGTGTTTATAAAAATTGCACATGTAATTTTAGAATCAATTTATATAAGTAAATAAATTACATTGAAAGTTACTCAAAATGAAGTTATAATAGCAGCATCCAGTATTAATAATATTGTACATACTTAGTGAAGGATTAGAATTTCCTATACAGAATTAGTGGAATGTAAGGAAATTTTTCCTGTACAGAATTTGAGACAAAAACAAGATTTTGTGAGAATTTGGGTCCCCTTTGAAAATACGTAAAACTTGCTTAGATATCCCTGAAGTTAAACTCCTTGAGGAGACATGGAAGTTTAAGGAAATGAAGCTTTTTGGAGAGACTTTTGGGAGGGAAAGCCTATTGGTTCATTTAAGATGGAGGCACAGTTTTGGTTCCTGTTACCCCTATATTGCCAAATCTCTTCTAGAACCCAAGAGCATATCTGTAACAGTTCCATTGCTTTTTTTTCCCCCTTTGGTGTTACAGTTTTGCATAACCATACATCTTAGACTTTCTGTGCTTTTCTTACCTCTGGATATACATTTTCCAATGAAGAATTATGCCATTAGAAACCCATTCTTTTTTTTTTTTAACATCTTTATTGGAGTGTAATTGCTTTACAATGGTGTGTTAGTTTGTGTTTTATAACAGAGTGAATCGGCTGTATGTATACATATATATCCCCATATCTCCTCCCTCTTGCATCTCCCTTCCACCCTCCCTATCGCACCCTTCTAGGTGGACACAAAGCAGCGAGCTGATCTCCCTGTGCTGTGCAGCTGCTTCGCACTAGCTATCTGTTTTACATTGGGTAGTGTATATATGTCCATCCTCTCACTTCGTCCCAGCTTCTCCTTCCCCCTCCCCGTGTCAAGTCCATTCTCTACGTCTGCGTCTTTATTCATGTCCTGCCCCTAGGTTCTTCAGAACCTTTTTTTTTTTTAGATTCCATATACATATGTTAGCATACATTATTTGTTTTTCTGTCTCTGACTGACTTCACTCTGTATGACAGTCTCTAAGTCCATCCACCTCACTACAAATAACTCAGTTTCATTTCTTTTTATGGCTGATTAATATTCCATTGTATATATGTGCCACATCTTCTTTATCCATTCGTCTGTTGATGGACACTTAGGTTGCTTCCATGTCCTGGCTGTTGTGAATAGAGCTGCAATGAACATTGTGGTACATGACTCTTTTTGAATTATGGTTTTCTCAGGGTATATGCCCAGTAGTGGGATTGCTGGGCATATGGTGGTTCTATTTTTAGTTAGAAACCCATTCTTGATACCTCTTTATAAACCACAGTTTGCTCTTTAAGCAACTTTTAAACCATTAAAGACCAGAAACATTTAAAATGCAACTTTATTGAAGATTTTTCGAGTTATGAAGTACTTCACGTTTTTAAAAACACTATTCTTAGCATGCTAACCTTTTCCTAATTACTGAGAGATTGTGAACGTTCATTTATTGTATGTTGCTGTAATATGGTGCTACTCTCAGGGATCCAGATGTGGGTAAGGGAATCTAGTCCGTACTTTTTTGGGGGGGGGATTTATTTATTTATTTATTTATTTATTTATTTATTTATGTGGGTAAGGGAATCTAGTCCTTACTTTTTTGAACTTTATTTATTTATTTATTTATTTATTTATTTATTTATTTATGGCTGTGTTTGGGTCTTTGTTGCTGCACGTGGGCTTTCTCTAGTTGAGGCAAGCAGGGGCTACTCTTCGTTACAGTGCGCGGGCTTCTCATTGCAGTAGCTTCTCTTGTTGCGGAACATGGGCTCTAGGTGCGCAGGCTTCAGTAGTTGTAGCAAATGGGCACAGTAGTTGTGGCTTGTGGGCTCTAGAGCTCAGGCTCAGTAGTTGTGGTGCACGGGCTTACTTGCTCTGCAGCATGTGGGATCTTCCCGGACCAGGGCTCAAACCCGTGTCCCCTACATTGGCAGGCGGATTCCTTACCACTGTGCCACCAGGGAAGCCCTAGCCCTTACTCTTAATGATGTAGCCTAGGTGGTGCTTTTATATTTGGCTACTTTTCATATATCTTTTGTGTCAGTCCCCATGTTAATAATCCATATGTACTCACAGTGTGTTGAGCAGCTTTCTCCCTTTCCGTTCTCTGCCATGTAGCTTCTAAACGTTTTTAATTTACAGTAGACTGGGAAGAATATAAGCAAAGTTTTCTGGAACAAATAGATAACCACTTAAGTAAAAATTTAAACCTTTTCTTACCCACAGTTCTCATCTTTAGATTCTTGAGTAATGGCTCGAGTGATTTTCTTTCTTTTTTTTTTTTTCCGGTACGCGGGCCTCTCACTGTTGTGGCCTCTCCCGTGGCGGAGCACAGGCTCCGGACGCGCAGGCTCAGCGGCCATGGCTCACGGGCCTAGCCGCTCCGCAGCATGTGGGATCTTCCCGGACCGGGGCACGAATACGCGTCTCCTGCATCGGCAGGGGGACTCTCAACCACTGCGCCACCAGGGAAGCCCTCAAGAGTGATTTTCTAATGAGAACCTGCTGTATAGCACAGGGAGCTCTATTTCACTTCACTGTACAGTAGAAACTAACACAACATTGTAACACAACTATACCCCAATAAAAAATAATTAATTAATTAAAAGTGATTTCCTTTGAGAAAAAGTAAATGGCTTTTTTTATATTCATTACTCAAAACGAGGGTTTTTTTGTTTTTTTACTATTTAACATTTTATTGATTGAAACATTTATGATCATAAGTTGCATCAGGTTTTCTATTATCAAACACAATTAAGATAGTTTTTCAACTGTCATTGAATAATTGAACATAGAAAATAAAAATCTTTCATTTGCAGGTACTTAGAGTTGGAAAAATTCTTCATCATTCTGTATTCCATCTTGTGTGACATACAAGGCTTTGTTCATCTAGGAATTTAAAGCCCTGATTGAGAAGACTCTAATTGGTTGTAGAATCCATGGCAAAATAGGGTTGCAATAAAAGCCATATATTCCTATGTAGCTGAGGCAGAGCCAGCAACTACCATAATAAGGAAATTTCAAATTTTCCACTATTTTCTAGCTTTTTATTGCGGAAAGTGCATTTATTGGAGTAAGTTTGGCCATTGGTTGTAAGATTGGATCCATTTCTCTGGTGCAAAAATGTAATTGATCTGTGTATACATTACAGTATGGCATTTTGCACGTGTCTCCTGAAGATGCAAAAGCAGTTTCAGAATGAAGAGGAAATGCCAAGGCAATGATGAAAATAACTTTGATCTATGATGAGAAGAGAGGCATTTTATCAAGTCTTTTTTTTTTTTTTTTTTTTTTTTCTTTTTGCGGTATGCGGGCCTCTCACTGCTGTGGCCTCCCCTGTTGCGGAGCACAGGCTCCGGACGCGCAGGCCCAGCGGCCATGGCCCACGGGCCCAGCCGCTCCGCGGCATATGGGATCCTCCCAGACCGGGGCACGAACCCGTATCCCCTGCATCGGCAGGCGGACTCCCAACCACCGCGCCACCAGGGAGGCCCTATCAAGTCTTTTTAAGACTAAGGCAGTGTCATTGTTCTTGAGATGAAGTCTTCACCTGGCACCTTAATCCTATTCCATATCCTTGTTTTGGTCATCTGACTCTTCACAGTAGTTCCTTGGAGATAGCTGAGAGGCTGTATCCTGGACTTCAGTCCTCAGTAGGTCCACCGAATAAAACGTAATTCTCAACTTTTAGATTGTGCACTTTTTTTTCAATCAGCATCCTTGTTCTGAGTAATGAACAAGTTTTTGTTTTTCATGCTTCCTATTTTAGGAGATTTTTTGAAATCTTGACTCCTGGATAAGTGAGGTAAGACTGTAATATAGGCTAGAGTAGGTTGATTATTTTGTGGCTCTTTGTCTTAAGATAGTAAAAACTGCATACCCCCCCCAAAAAATCAATGGACTTGTTATTGATATGCTCTTGGGTTCTGGAGGAGATTCGGTGATAAAGGGCTGCAGGAATCAAAACTGTTCCTCCATAACATTAGATGAGCCAATAGGCTTTTCCTTTCCGACAAGGTGTTAAGAGTTGGCTCATGCCATCTGTGCATTATGGTAAAGAGAAAATAACGTTTTTTGTCTAGTTTGGACTTGTCATATAAGAACAGTATTATTTTAGAGAATAGCAAATTGATATGGTGTTATTACATACACATATTTAATAGTCACAAAAGTAGTCTAAAGGAATAGAGAGGAGATAGTATTTCAGTCAGAGCAATAATTCCATACTAATTCTCATGACTTTATAGGTTAAATGAACACAAGAATTGAATAGTAGTAATTTAACTTTTTACTACTTTAAATGCTGAAATTGTGTGATCGCAATTAAACTTTAAAATGTCAAGCTTCAGAGGATCGTAATTTCTAAGAAAATAGTTGTTTTACTAAATTTATGTAATTGTATGTCAGCTAAATTTGGTTTGTTTTATTTTCTTGGCTAAATAAGTCAGGAAAATGTGTAAAATTAAGTTACCTATGCTGTTTATTGCCTTTATGTGGAAGGTATAATTTAAAATGTCTCAGTAGGGTCAAACTCTTGATTTTTTTGAAATAATTTTTTTAAATTTGAAAATATTTAAAAAATAAGTTTGTACTTAAAAAGTAGTACTTAATGTAAGACTCAGTGTTTTAAAATATAATTTACATTTACTTGGGGGCCCTTTCTAGAGAAACTATGTGTGTTGTTAGCCTTGTTATAATAAAATTTTATCTGCTAATTGAAAATGCCAGTCATAGATAAGCAGATTAACAAAGTATGCAATTATATATATATATATATATATATTTTTTTTTTTTTTTTTTTTTTTTTTTTTGCGGTACGCGGGCCTCTCACTGTTGTGGCCTCTCCCGTTGCGGAGCACAGGTTCCAGACGCGCAGGCTCAGCGGCCATGGCTCACGGGCCCAGCGGCTCCGCGGCATGTGGCATCTTCCCAGACCGGGGCACAAACCCGTGTCCCCTGCATCGGCAGGCGGACTCTCAACCACTGCGCCACCAGGGAAGCCCCTGCAATTATATTTTGAATTTGATGGCTTTGTTATTGTTTTAGGATTATTGAAATCAGTTTTGTGTTACTTAAGCACACTGACTTAGAAAAGCAAAAGTTAGATAACTTAGAAACATGATATAAGGGTAGTGTTGGCTTAAATTTTTTTGTTAGAGAATAAACAAAATATTGACCCATACCTAATATTGTTACACTGAAATTTTGAACCTTCACCATTAAGAACATTAAGATTTATATTGTAATGAAAATAACCTCATAAAACAAAACTTCATCTATTCATCATGATTATTATATTGAGAATTGGCATGAATTTTTAATATAGTATATGTAGGTATAACTTTGGTTTTACATCTTTTAAAATTGTATACTTTTAGCATAAGACATTTCATATTGAGAGGTTGCTGTAAACTCAGTTTAAGGTAAGCCACTGCTTATCTACCATATCATAAGTTTAGGTAAAATACGGTTTTAGTTAAATAAAATTCAAAACCTGTTTATTTCTTAAGAACTTCATTATTGCGCTTATGTTTGAAGATAAAAAATTTATTTTTCTGGACGTTTAAAAAACTATATATATTGGTTTCCTAGAGCTGCCATAAAAAATTACCACAATCTTGGGCTTCCCTGGTGGCGCAGTGGTTGGGAGTCCGCCTGCCGGTGCAGGGGACGCGGGTTCGTGCCCCGGTCCGGGAAGATCCCACATGCCTTGGAGCTGCTGGGCCCATGAGCCATGGCCGCTGAGCCTTCGCGTCCGGAGCCTGTGCTCCACAATGGGAGAGGCCGCAACGGTGAGAGGCCCGCGTACCGCAAAAAAAAAAAAAAAATTACCACAAACTTGGCATAAAACAAAAGCAATTTATCTCTCATGGTTCTAGAGGTTAGAAGTCTGAACTCAAGGTGGTGACAAGGTTGGTTCTTTCTGGAACCTCTGATGGAGAATCTATTCTATGCCTCTCTCTTAGCTTCTGGTAGGCAGCAGTCCTTGACATTCCTTGGCTGTACACATATCATTCCAATTAATGCCTTCAATTTATACAACCTTAGTCTGTATCAAATCTCCCTCTCCTTTCTTTTATAAAGACACCAATAATTGGATTAAGGCCCCACACCAAATCCAAGATGCTCTTATCTCAAGATCCTTAACTTATATACATCTACAAAGAAAGCCCTGTTTCCAAATAAGTTCACATTCACAAGTACTTGAAGTTCAGACTTCTGTCTAATGGGGGACTCGATTCAACCTACTTCAGTAGTATTGCAGGATTTTTTTTATATGCCTCAGTTCCTGAAAATGATTTTTCAAACCATTTTGCATTATTGTTTATTTAAATGCAGCAATTATATTTTGAATACCTGTGAGTTGCTTGTAAGAGAAAAATGAAATATTAGGAGTCCTGCTCTGAATTCTTAAATTATGGAGGATGCAAACATAAAATAGAACTAAATTTGAGTTGAAATATATTAGGTAGTATGGAATATTGGTACAGAGTTCCATAGGAAGAGTAAATCTAAGAGAGGCATTAGGGAAGGACTTACTGAAGGGAATCTCATTTGAATTTGGCTCTGAAGGATGATAGGATTTTTTAAAAATTTATTTTGTTCAAGTATAGTTGGTTTACAGTGTTGTGTTAATTTCTGCTGTAAAGTGATTCAGTTATACATATATATTCTTTTTCATATTCTTTTCCATTAGGGTTTATTACAGGATACTGAATATAGTTCCCTGTGCTGTGCAGTTGGACCTTGTTGTTTATCCATTCTATCTATATATAGTAACTTGCATCTGCTAATCCCAGACTCCCAATCCATCCCTCCTCCAAGGATGATAGGATTTTGATGGGCAAAATAGGGTAGAATAAGAAACAGCATAAATAAATTCAAGGAGATGGAATTTTGGTGGTGGTGGGGTGGGAGTTCAATGAGCATACTTCAGAGAATGGTACAGTCTTGGGGAGTTTAGGATATAAACATGAGAATTCAGCAGCGTTTGGAAACAGCATATGACTACAGGTATCCAAATATGTGCTATATTGCTGGAGAAATGAGATTAATTTGGTGTAATATTTCTTAGGTTGTACCTTGAAAGATGGGTTAAATAGAGGCTAAGGGAAAGAAAAGCTAAGTTCAAAATGAGGGAACAGGGTAAGAATAGGCCTGGAGTTGAGAATGAACATCTCACTCAATATTTGAGGGCCTACTGTTTTCTAAGATACTACCAGGAGGAAAATGTGAGGTAGATACAATTATCTCTTCCTCTTTGCTGGGAAGCTTAGAATGTATATGTTTACCTATTTAAAGTGTCAAGAGTGGCAAGAGCATTTAAGGGAAGGGAGAGAGTACTTTTGCCTGGGGCCTGGCTGTGGAGGACGTTTGGGAAAAGGAATTATTAGGGAAGACTTCATAAAGGAATTTAAAATGGACCATGAATGATCAGGATTTGTAGAGAAGGGAACACACTAGGGCATTCCACAGTACAGGAATGGTAAGCAAAGGCATTAAGCCCCCACACAGAAAAAGACAGTAGAATTTGGGTAGTGTGTGACATAGTTGAGGCTGGAAATGATCTGGATTCTGATGGGACTGCTATGCTAAGGTGTGTTTTACAGTTAATTTGGCACTGGGATGTAGGATGAATTAGAGGGAAATGTGAGGTACAAAGCCAGCTAGGGCTAATCTAAATATAGGTAAATCTTTCTGTTGTTGTTTTTTTAACTGTGTCTTTAAAAAAAACAACAATGTATTTATTTGGTTATGCCGGGTCTTAGTTGCGACAGGCGGGCTCCTTAGTTTTGGCTGGCGGGTTCCTTCGTTGGGGCAGGCTGACTTCTTAGTTGTGGCATGCAGACTCTGAGCTGCAGCATGCATGTGGGGTCTAGTTCCCTGATCAGGGGTCAACCCAGGCCCCCTACATTGGGAGTGCAGAGTCTTAACCACAGTGCCCCCAAGGAAGTCCCTAAATCTACGTAAATCTGAGGTAGTAGAAGCAGTGGGGATGTTGGGAATACTTATGAGAGAGGTTAGAGAGATTAGTTGACAGTACTTGACTGAGCAGGTCATGGGTCTTTACGTTTTGAGGACCTGGGAGGCTAGTTATGTCATTAAATAGAGCAGCCCTGTTCAGAGAGCAGTAAGGAAGATAGGCTTGATTGGAAGAAAAGATTGATGCTTGGAAGTAGTGGAATAAGTAAAGAAGCGGAGTAGGATGGGATTATGGAACAAGACTATTTTTTAACAGTTGTTGCTTCTGCCAGGCATTTCCCAGAAGCTTCTGCTCTTTATTATTAAACATTTGCTCATCACCATTCTTCAAGCAAAGACCTAGAACATTCAAATTTCTTCATTATGGTACTGTGGCAGGTGTGCTGAACATTTTCAATAAAAATGTATCTTACCTGCTATCATAGAATAAAAATAATAATTAGAGCAGATTTAAGGTGTTAGTTGAACAAAGGAAGTATTTGGTATTTTGAAACAATACCTACATAATGGGAAACCATTGTGTTGTTTTATTTAAAAGCTTATTCTGAAGCAAAAGCACTTGGAAATGTTTTCAAGGGAATACTTTCTGGGGCTTTCCAGGTGGATACTCTATACTGGGGATTCAAAAGTCCATGCTTCTGAATGGTGTTGCACAAAAAACAGGTTGTAATAAAAATCAAAGAAATACTGAAAAAAAAACTAATGTTAATGTAGTTTGAGTTTTAAAAAGAATGAGGTAAAGTCTCTGTTCTGGGAAGGAAACAGAGTCAGTAATATTGATACTTAAAATATTTATAAGGTATTCAGAGTAGTGAGTAAAAATGTCAGATGGTTTTCTTGGCTAACTCTGCAAAGCAGCCTTAAAATATTTGAGGTAGTTACAGAAAGTGACCTCTTTAAGAAATTATATTTGTGTTTTGGTATTGAGAAATATAAATTTAGGTGTAGAAAATGACAAGCATTTGCTATAGTCTAGTAGTAGTAATAATTGAAAACTAGTTAAATATAACAATCAACAGGCAGTTCATTCCCTTCATAAGGAAGCTGCACTATTCTCCAATTATGGATTTTCTTGTAATAGAAATTACATCTGGGGTTTAAAGTACTCCTTTTCTTCATCTAAATCTGACTTGGAGGAAATAATGCTAATTTGTTTATCATGTATTGCTTTTCTGCTTACTTTCACGTGTATTAGCTGGCAACAAAAAGAATTAGTGAAGTGGTTCTAAGAAAATGAAGATGTGGTTTAGAAGAAAGGGGCAATGACTGGGAGGCAAGGAGGTAGTAGATGAGAAAAACAGAGGAGGAAATCTTTATCAACTCTCTTATTTTTTTCCCCAAGTGAAAAAGGTTTACTGTTTTCAACTATGTTACAAAAATATTTCAGTGAAAATTCAGATAACACAAAACTTACAGTTCTGAAACTCCTCGAAGTTCTACAATCCAGAGATAATGGTATATAAGCCTTAGCCTTCAAGACTTTTTATCTGTTTCTGTTTTTACTTAAAGAGGATTGTTCATGTTGTTTTGAAACTTCACTTTTTACTTAATAAAGAGTGTGCCTCATCTTTGCATCAGCAAATGCTGTGTTCTAGGCATTGTGCTGGGTGCAGTGGATAGAATAGACATGTTCTCTGCCTTTAGACATTAGAGTCTTGTATAGGGTTTTTATACGTTAATTCTGATACGGTGTGAAGAGTGATTTGAAAGGGAAGTGTAGAGGGTGCATATAAGAGGGATGCAACATAAATTTGAGGAATCTGGCAAAACTTGAAGCAATGAATGACAGCTGACTTGGAAAAATGAGTAGCTGATAATTCCTGAATACTAACTAGTCTTCCTCCCAAGGTAAACCATCAACTCTTTAAAGGCGTATTCTTTGCTTTTCTATTCTCCAAAATACTGGATATAGTAATGCTCAAATTTTTCATATTCTAAAGTATTAAACCTTGCCTTAGGTCTATTGTGATGAATGTAACTTGTCTTAGAGGCTATGGAGATATAAAAGTATTGCATCCTGATCTTCCCTTGGGTGCCAGAAAGTAAATATATTATCAAAGGAGAGTATGAGCCAAATGCATAATGTTTTCTAGCGTTTTCCCTGTTCCTCATTCTAAATAAAATGACCTTTTTCATTCTTTATTCCTTTTCTATTTGTCCAAGGGATAGTGAAGTAGTAACTGCCAGCACATTTGTTTTTAACTTTATGTCCCTTTGGCATTTAAGAGTTTACAGTGGTTTATATTATACTTAATAAGTTGCTTCTCAGCTGCATGTCCTGTATATGCCTCAATTCTAAGATCTTTTACAGCAAAAAGATGTTACCTTTATAGGTGAAGGAATCAATCATCCACTGTTTAAGATTTTCCTTATACCTACATGTCATGATTGTCCAGTGAAAAGTTAGCATTTGAAAAAGTCAAGGATAGCATCTCTGTTGAGATTCACATGATGATTTTGCAATATTTGAGAAGTAGGTGTAGGCTTCACATGGCAGTATTCTAATAACCACTTCATTGTAGTATAACCTCTGGATGATATTTTGGAAAATGGAATTGCTCTAAAAAGGAAAAAGGTTGACTTTTGACTCCTCTTTCGTATTTCATGTCAAAACGATCAGGCTCAATTCCTTAAGAGCCTTGAAGAATACAGTGTTTCACATTTCTACTGATAACTAAATTCTTAAGAATTGAACCAATACCTAAAATGACAATTCTTTTTTTCAATGAGAATATTTTGTTTTTATTTAACATGAAGTTAAATTATTTTACTTATTCCTGGGCTCATTTAGAAATATGTATTTTACAACACAGTAATGTCTGTTCCAGGTATAAAATTCACCTGCCCCGTTTTTGTTTTAGCTTTTTATTTTGAAATAATTATAGATTCACAAGAAATTGCAAAAAAAAAAAATGTTTAGGAAGTTCCTGTGTACTCTTCAGTTTCCCCCAATGGCGACATCTTGCATATAGTACAATATTAAATCCAGAAAATTGATGTCAGCACAAACCACAGAGTTTATTCAGATTTCACCAATTTTACAAGCACTCATTTGTATGTGTATATAGTTCTGTGAATCTTGTAACACATAGATTTGTGTAACCATCATGAGAGTGAATTGTTCCATCCCGAGGCTGCCTTTTTTAGCCACATTCCCTTTCTTTCCTCCATTCCTAACACCTGGCAACCACTAATCCGTTTTCCATCTCTATAATTTTGTTATTTCAAGAATGTTACATAAAAGAAATGGTATAGTGTGTGACCTTTTACGATTTTTTTCCCCCCACTAACCATAATTCCTTTGAGGTCTATCCAAATGGTTGCATGTATCAATTGTTTATTCTTTTTATTGCTGCTCAGTATTCCATAGTATGGATGTACCATGTTTAACCATTCACTCTTTAAAGCACATTTGGGTTATTTCCAGGTTTGGGCTATTGTAAATGAAGCTGCTTTGTATAATAATGTGTACAGGTTTTTATTTGAGCATGTTTTTATTTCTCAGGGATGTGTCCAAGAGTATAAATGCTGGGTTGCATGGTAAGTGTATGTGTAGTTTTATAAGAAACTGCCAAAATATTTTCCAGAGTGACTCTACCATTTTATATCCCACTAGCAATGTAAAAGTGTGATCCAAGTTCTCTTGCATCCTTGCCAGCATTAGGTGTTGTAACTACTTTTTTTTATTTTAGCCTTTCTGGTAGGTGTGTACTGATATCTTACGGTTTTAACTTGAATTATCCTAATGGCTAATGATGTTAAACTTATTTTCATGTGCTTATTTGCCATCCACAAATTTTCTTCAGTGAAATGTCTGTTCATGTCATTTGCTCATTTTCTAATTGAATTTTTTTAACTGTTGGGCTTTGAGAATTCTTTATATATTCTAGTCCTTTTTTGGATATGTGATTTGCATGTTTTCTCCCCATCAGTAGTTTAATTTTTCATCCCTTAATAGGGTTTTTCATGGAGCAAAAGTTTTACTTTTGAGGAGGTCCAATTTATCAGTTTTTCCTTTTATGGGTCCTGTATTTGGTGTCAAGTGTGGAACTTCTTTGTCTAGCCCTAAGCGCTGAAGATTTTCTCATATTTTTTTCAAAAAGCTTTATCATTTTAACATTTAAGTTCATGTTTTTAACCTGTGTTTGTCTCAGTTGCTCCAGCACCATTTGTTTAAAAGGCTGTCTTTTCCCTATTGAATTGCTTTTGCACCATTGTGAAAAATCAGTTGGACTTGTTTTGGTGTATTCTAGAATGTCCTGTTGATCTATGTGTCTGTCCCTCCACCAGTACCACACCATGTTGATTACTATAGCTATAAGGTAAGCCTTAATATAGGTAGACTTTATTCTTTTTCAAAATTGCCTTATTCTTTTGCCTTTCCATTCCATATAAATTTTAGAATAAGCTTGTCCTTGTCTACAAAATACCTTGCTGGATTTTGATAAGAATTAATGTTAAATTTATAGAACAATTTAGGGAAGAATTCATCTTTTTACTATGTTGAGCCTTCCAACCTTTGAACATGGTATGTTTCTCCATTTATTTAGGTCTTTCTTCTACCAGCCATTTGATAATTTTTATCATACTGATGCTGTACATGTTCTGTTAGATTTATACCTAAGTATGTCATTTTCTTTGGAGTAAACGGTATTGTGTTTTAAATTTTGTTTGCAATTTGTTTTTTAACACCAAGCAAGAATCCAACAAAATAGAACTCTACCATGTGTCTTTTGAAACCCTGGCCTTTTCTTTCAGCTTTCTCCTAATCCTTTAAGGATTAGACAGTATTACTTAGTGCTTTTAAAATTGAAATAGGAGTATAAAGTTTAGTTTTGTTAGTCTATCCTTCCATTTTACACCAGATGTAGAAGTAATCCCTTTTATGTCTGATCATTATTGCCACTTGAAAACTTCCAAGACTGGGGAGTAGTTGCTTTCTTTATATATAAGGGAGTTCATTTCACTGTTGGATAACTGATTCTCAATGTTCATTTTACTGTTGACTCATGGTCATTGAAGACCTCTAATTTTTTTCCCTGCCCTGCATTTCCTCACCTTTTCTTCTAGATGCAGGGATCTGGCATCCATGATATGCTCGTTCTCAGATGGTATCATCTTAGGTGTGGATTCTTTATTGTGTCATTCCCCTAGATACACATTAACTGTATATCCATTGTCTAATGACACAAGCCTTCCAGAAGCCCAGACACATGAAAGTGATGGGCGTGCAGAACCAGAAAGGTGCCTAAGGAATTCTACCAGCTTTGGGGGGAAGAGTGGCTTGTCTAAATGGTATGAAGGAAATCACCAATAATATACCAACCTTCACCAAGCACTAGACTCTCTTAATGCTCTTTTAACTGAGTTTTTTTTTTTCTTTTTTTCTTTTTTTTTTTTTTTTGCTGTATGCGGGCCTCTCACTGCTGCGGCCTCTCCCGTTGCGGAGCACAGGCTCCGGACGCGCAGGCCCAGCGGCCATGGCTCACGGGCCCAGCCGCTCCGCGGCACATGGGATCCTCCCAGACCGGGGCACGAACCCGTATCCCCTGCATCGGCAGGCGGACTCTCAACCACTGCGCCACCAGGGAGGCCCTTAACTGAGTTTTAAGATGTTACTTAAAATACCTATACAAATGAAGAAATAGGTTCAAAGGAGTTTTGATTTCCCAAGTTCACCCAGTTAGCAAATGGTCCAAGAATAATGTGGACACCAGAATCCCAAATTGCGTGGGTGAAAAATTAAGATTCTGGAGCCAAATTCCAGTCGTAAACAATCAATTTCTTCAGTGGGGTAGAAGACTGGAACAAGCTTATTTAGCTTATTTAGCATCCCAGACTTTCAGAACTGATGATCTTTGCCCCTGTATTTTGAGCACCTTTTAGTTACAATGCATTTTTGGGCAACAGAAGAATAAGTACATATATAAACAGAAGTCTAATGCAGGGTAGAATGATATACAATACAAAGTGCAGAGACGTATGGGTTTCAAATGGAAGGGAGAGCACACTTGGTTAAGATGAAATCAATGAAGGCTTTAAGGATTAGACAGCATTTACAATGACTGGTAGATAAATAAGACATTCTTTGATTGTAATTTTTATTATATATACTCAGCACAGTATTCAATGCTTATTTAATATGGCTGTGTCTGTTCATAATTATAAAGCAATTTGAGCAACACTGATTGTGCATTATTACACTTCAACTGAAAAACCATTACAAGCTGAATAAATATCTTTGAAAATTTCAGAGAAAGAATTTTCTTTGGGGAGGCACAGAATTATACGTACTCAATTTTTGTCAATTTTAGGACATAATAATGCTTAAGAAGGATAAACATACATAGCATAAAATTACATTTCAGTTTATCATTTATTTCAGTGCTATTTCAACCACTTATCCTCTATGTCTTGACATTCACATGAAAGAATAGCAATCAATGATCCAAATGCAAATCATAGTGAAGCTCTAGGCCTTAGTTAAATATTGTAGTATTTTAAAAGTTTATATGATTAAAAACTGAAGACAAAATAAGTTGTTAAGTGATAAATAGCTTACTCAGTTTTAGCATAATTTTAATGTCAAAACAATACTGACATTAAAAAAACCATATGAGGGGCTTCCCTGGTGGCGCAGTGGTTGAGAGTCCGCCTGCCGATGCAGGGGACACGGGTTCGTGCCCCGATCCCGGAAGATCCCACATGCCGCGGAGCGGCTGGGCCCGCGAGCCATGGCCGCGGAGCCTGTGTGTCCGGAGCCTGTGCTCCGCAACGGGAGAGGCCACAGCAGTGAGAGGCCCGCGTACAGCAAAAAAAAAAAAAAAAACCATATGAGGCAGATAAACAATATGCCTTTAGAAATATTAAAGAATTTACTACAAATGTGCTTACAGATTTTACTTTTTGGTTAATACAGGTAACATGCTTCTTAAATAATCTCTTCACTTTATCTATAAAAATAAAATTGTCCTCAATATTCTTAAATTCTTTGTTTTCCAAATAAGGCCATTATTCTATAGTAAGTTACTGAATCAATGGTTTAAAATCAGTGATACAAATCATATGTAGAAGGTGATGTAACAAATTTATTGTTAGGTAAAGAATCAGTACAGTACAGTAACCAGCTATACATAAGAGGTAGAATTCTTAATCACAGTTTAATAGAAAAGATGCAGTAGTTTATATCTGTACTGTTTTATTAGCTATAGTACTAAGTTTGCTTCTTATTATGAGTGTATCAGAAAGGGAAAAGGGAGGGCTCTTCATAGGCAAAAATCTTATTGGCCCTTGTTTTGCATGTGTTATAGAGGCTACTCCTGGACACTTAGGAGCATTTTCTTGACCAATTAAGGTAATCATACCTTATCTCATTTTTAAAAAGCTTCAGAGTTGGGAAATCTAAACTTCTTTTCTGAAGAAGAGAGGGAAATATATAAGAAGGAGGGAAATATCTCTCTTTTTGTACCACTCTTGAGTGTAAATTATAGATGAAAGCATTCTCTCTGGATATCATTGCTTATTAAGAATTCCAGCAGTATTAACCCACAGAGGTTGTTCTATACTCAAGTTTATAAGTTGATTGTTTCTAACTTGTGTATGTCATAAACAATATTACAAATGGGTATAACCTAAAAATTCTATTTAATTCATTAAATTATTAGTACTTGAGTAAGACAGGATGGCAGAGACTATAGGGTTATTCACATATTGAGTGTTTAAACTTCTGTGGGTTTCCAATCCTTAATTGAATGTCAAATAAAGTGATCAGAAAGGTCACTTTATGAAAGTTGTAATAAAAACTGTAATATTTATACCCACTAGGGCTTATGTTTTGTAAAATGTACCTGAATACTTATAAATGATTATTCAAAACAGAATAAAACAATTGTAAAAAAATAAAACCCAGTTTCTTCCAGTTAACTGGAAATTAATCTCATAATTTATATTAGGATTGAGTCATTATGAGCCAATCAGATTGTAAATACTTTATTTATAGTTTAAGTGAACTTTATTTTGATAGGATATTCTCTAAATTCTTTTATATTGAGTTTATTCTTTTCTTACTGATTTTGAGAACACAAAAGTGATATTTACTTACATTAGGTCCAGATCCTTTTAGCAATATTTCCTTCACAACTGCTGGTATTAATGTATTATCCAAGTCAGTAAACATGTTAAAACTAACATAACACTGTTGATAATATAAAAATAAAATGATTTTCCCTCACATTTAATTTTAAAATCTATATTTTGGTTAAGGATTAGACAGAATGTATTCTTATAGAGACTGGGAGCAATCTTTATTCTTCAAAGAGAAAATCTGTCCTAATTTTACTAAGTATGACTTAGCATTTTTAAGAATTATTCAAAATGTCAGCTTTTGGGAATGTGAGCTAGGTATATAAAACTATTTGCTATTAAAATGAAATATATTTGGTTATAAAAATCCCACATATCTGTTTTTCACAGCTATGCTTCTATTTACATTTAGGAGATACATATGTAAAAAGAGAAAAGTTGAGTCTTTGTCTTCTAAAGATATCCATGATTAGGTAATTCTCAGATGATTTATAACTTAATATATTGAAAAACTTCTACAGTTAATTTGTAATTGCCACATTTACAAAGAAACTTCTGGGTAACAATCTTTTAAAAACATAGTTCAGTGTTACATTTAGGCCCAAAGTTCATTTATTTAAATCACCTAGGAAACTGCCGTTATTAATATTGGCTTCATTCATTTATACCTGCAAAATACTTGTTATACACTTAAGTACAACTGGAACAATAAGATTACTTGCACAGATGAAAGTGAAGACTTTCCTTTCATGTTAAAATTAATATTTATTTCACACTTATGGTAATGCCTGAAAACATTTTGCAAACAACTATTAATGGTCTTGACTGTAACAGTTTATTGCATTTTTCTGTCCCTTTTTTTTTGAATGTTAAGTACTCTACTTTGGAGTTTTAAGTTCTACTTTTCCTCTTATCTTCAAATAGACTCTTCAGCATATATACTTGAATGGCTGACACTACCACCATTACCACTAAATTAACCATAGACCAGAAATTTACTCTATCAAAGTTGCTTTCTTGTATGTTTCGATCACGAGCTTCAAATGCTCTAAGCAGAGTTTGGATATGACCACTTTTGCTTAGTCTGGACTTGATACTGTTGATGGACTCCTGGAGGTAAAAAAAATAATTTTATTGTAAAAATGCTCAGTAATTTTAAGTTAATTTAAAAATGTGCTTCACAGTACTCTTACTAGTTTAATATCCAAACACAATTTTAATTAAGGGGTGGGTACTACTTAGATTACCTAAAGATCTTGATTATATAAAGTTTATGTAATAGTTCTCATGATGTTTTTAAATTATTGTTTATAATTATTTTAAAAATGAACAAAGCTACTGTGAATTGAAAATAAATAATGTGAAAATACATTTGAGTGCTATAGTGCCAGTAATTTTATATACATTATGTTCTTAGCCCTAACAACCATAAAAAATATAATGTTTTTAATACAAAAATGTTCCAAGATCACATTCATAAAACAAGCTTATCAAGATGCATTCTAAGTTGCACATCTTTTGAAAAAACTATTTTTATAGTAGGGTCCTGGTGAGAAGTGATTTAAAAACTATAAAAGGTTTACAGGAATATAAAGTAAAGTTGAGATTCGAAATTCAAAAAGCACTGATGGCAAAAATAAGAAAATACTAGAAACAGATTTTCCTGGATAGTCACCTTGCTTAAAATCCTCATTTAAATGCAAAAAAACATACTCAAAATTGAAGACTCCTCTGCTAAAGCTATAAAACTACAAAATATTTATCATATGGGCACATTTGTAAAGCAATGGTATATTTTCCAGAAAAATATGGGATTCAGATCCCCAGATAAAAAGACCATCCATAGTTCTTTTCAATATCATGACGATGATAGTCAAGTATAAAGTTATTTATTCAAGTTTGCTGTTGTGATAAAAATTTTGGGGGGGAGTAAATGAAAAATCTCCTGAAAGACATTTTATTATTTTTCAAAAAAGACCAAGTATTTTAAGTCATATTTAAATCTGAACTTTCTGGTCATTTTGTTTAATTGTGAATGAAGTCAATCTCTTGAGAATGCAGTGAAGTACTAACAAAATTTACAACTACTTCTGTTTTGCTCTTGTTGGCAATATAAATTTAAAATGGGAGAATATATTAATATGATTGAGATTTAAAAAATGAGTGGGAAGAAGACTGGACTAGTCGTGAAACTATGGATACATCATTTCCATTTTAAGCCAGTTCCTTATATATAAAATGGAATGAAAGGGGAAAGGGAGTTTAGAGCTGGACTAATGATAACTAAGTCTTCTTCTAGTTCTAAATTTCAACTTAGTATACATATGAAATGAGATCAAAAATTTTCATGGTAAAAATTCATGCCAATTAAGCTTAATACTTTGTTTGTATTCACAGTGACACCAATAGAGAAGGTAAGAAAACTAACATTTATTGTGTGTGCTTTAAAGCATTTATATACATGCCGTATCACATTTCACCCTCACAACAACTCGAGGTATTATCCCCGAGGATAATAGGAAACCAAGGCTCAGAGAGCTCAGTCACTAAGGAATTACACATATGATATGATCATTTAATTTTCTGACTTCTTAAGCTAACTGATCTACAGTATGTCTCTTATAATTTGATAGTTGCTTTCCTAAGAAACCTCAAAGTGATCAAAATATCATATTATAAAAAAAAAGTTCAGGTTCTAAGAGTTTTAGAGGTTATATAGTTTCAAACATGGAATAATCACATTATTTCTCCTGTAGAAAGTTCTATAACACAGGTATATATGCTATTTATAAATATCACTGAGAATTCTATCATTTTATTACATCTAGCTGTGGCCGAAGGGTAATGATCTTTCTCCCCATCACTGGCAGTACTATTATTAGCAAGTAGGTTCTTATACATGCACATTTCATTATGCATGTTTATGATAAATAGCGCATAAAGCAATTCAAGCCAAGAAGCCATAATCTAAAAGCTTTTACTCCTAAGTGTGGTGCTAGTTTCTGATAACTGCCAGGTTTGGCTAAGTAATGTTAACAGTGTTCCCAAAATTAAATAATATCAAATTTCATGTTATAAAAACTATGGTGTAGGGAAAAATGCCTGTATATCTTAAGTGTTTACAAGTTACTCAGTTTTATTATATGTGCAGATCATTATATGTGCAGATCATTATTACAGTCTTCTTTTTGTGAACATTCTAAGGGAGTTCTGCAGTTAAGAGTCTGTGTCCAAATTCTAGTTCTCTCTCTCTGGTTCCGTGACAGAGACAGTACAGAATATCCCTAATCCATAATTTTCCTCATTGGAAAGATGGAGATAATAATCCTCATAGAATTCAGTAAGGATTAGGTGAGATAATGCAGATAAAATGCCTAGCTCAGTGCTTATCACATACTAAGGTCTCTAGGTGTTAGTAATTTTTATTATTAAACCATACTGACCAGAATGTCTTCCAGTTTCATATCCAACATATCTGTGCCAGTAATATATTTCTTCCAGTCCTCTTGTTCTTGCTCCTGTTCTCCCATATTATCCAGGATTAATTCAAAGAAAATCACCTTCTCAGAAATGGTGCTGAATGTATTATCAAAGCAGAACATGTAGTCACCGCCTTCAGTCTCTATCCTGTATGAAAAAGAGGACATGTCTTCAGTTATCTGTACTTCCATCTGGGATCAAAGGAAAAACTGTAAAAGAGAAGGAATAACATGTTTTATAATAATTGGACAGGTTACTGATGGAAAGACTTCCTTAGCATTGAAAGACAATTTAAAATTTATTGGGAAACCAGCAATCTGGAAATACATATTCAAGTACTTGCAACTTAGATGTGCTTGGCATTTACTCAGTAAATTGGGCAAATGAGCTTGACCTAACTTTTGGAAGAAAACAGGATTAAAAACCTAGATACATGATACCTCACAATGAACCTTAATATTTATACATTATTAATCTATAATGAGTTCAATTCATATGGAAATATCACTACAAACCTCCCCTTTGAGATTAATCTGTAAAGTGAGTTTTTCTTTGTTTTCAAAAGCAGTGATGGACTGTCCTAAATGCTTTCTTCTAGGCCCCTTTGGATTAAGTAAATCTTTGTAATAGTTTACAAAAAATGGGAATGAGTTCAGTGTCCAAGAACCAGAGCTTTACTCGCAGTGGCATTACCTTTACTGAATAAATGCCACTCATAACAACTTATGATCTTGTCTTCACATTCAAGATAATTGACCTGGGCTGAGTTAATTTAGCAAAATAGCTTTCTAATAATATTTTTGTGGAGAGAAACTTTAACAAACAAAATATTGCACAGGCTGATGAAATTTACTACTGCTGGCCACAAAAAACAAAGTTCAACCTGTGTTTTAGTTTTTGTTTTAACTATTCACGAAGGTTGGTCTAAATGACTTTGAACTTTCCTTATCTCCAATATGCTAGATCACTTAAATTTTGGGGCAGCTTATATTATTTCCTACAACCTTCTGAACAACATGTGAGTCTCATCTTTTAAGCCAATCTCCATCCTTTTTTCCCCCTTATTTCTGACTTAACTGTTTTGTTTAAGCATAAGAGATAACTACTCAGCAATGTGATTTGATTTTAGCATATATACGATAAATAAAAATAGCCAATACTTGTATACCTCTTCATAATTTACATACTGCTTTGACACATTTTATCTCTTTTAATCCTTATCATATTTGATAGTAGGCATAATCGACCTTTTCAAGGCGAGTAAAAGGTTCACATAGATTAAGATCCTTCCCATGATCACATAGCCTGTTATAGGCATACATGAAGCTTGGATATCTGACTCTCAAGATAATTGATCTTTCTACAGTACTGCTCAGAACTTATCTGTATTCTTTGCAGTCTCCTCAACCATGACAAACGTTGTCTTTTGAGGATTCATTTAACTTTTGAAAGGAGCCTGAAGCAAACACTGGTATGGATACAGGGGGAACAATATTAAAAGCAACAAAACAAAATAAAATGTTGTGACCATTATGTAATATGACTTAGATGTGGGGCATTTCCTGAGGAAAAATTTCCAGTGTATTCTGATGAATGGCATCACTGATACAGTAAGCGTATAACCACCAAATATGACTATTCACTTAGACTATGCATTCTCGATGAGGGGATACTGCCCCCTAGGGGTGAAAACTGGTTCAAGATGGGCAAAAAAAAAAAGCTATAATAGTATCGTAGCCCTCCAAAGCTCAATCCTATGACAAAATCTTATTCCTTAGTATTTAATTTTCTCTCATGGGGTTGTCTTGGGCATATCACAAGCAGCATGAGCTCATGGAAGACACACACAATGTGTCCAGGAACACTGCTACAAAATGCTAGCAAATAGCTGTGATTGGAGGACGTTTGGTTGATTGCTTGATCTAGAAGTCATAGGGCAAAGTGGTGGCCTACACATGCCTAATGATGCCACTGGCTCCCTTGTGGATGTGTATGTTTGATCATCAATTTTTGAGGTGCCTTGCATTATTTTCTATAGCCTTGTGTGATCTTCATCTTCAAAGCCAATCATGTTTTTCTTCCCCCTATTTGTGACTGACTGTTTTTGTTTAAGCATAAGAGATAACTACTCAGCGATGTGATTGGATTTTAGCATATATACTATAAATAAAAATAGTCAACATTTGTATATTCCTTCATAATTTACGCACTGCTTTCATACACTTTATCTCTTTTAATCTTTGCATTTTGGGGGAAGATTTGAATAAAACTAGTTTATATTTTATTATTTAATTTTACAAAGGTTATTCAACCCATCATCAATTATGCCAAACACTGGGGAAAAAAGTCAATAATATCTGAATGACTATTGAGTAGCTAAAGTTATTTTCCCACATCAAGCAAAAGTTAAGGTCACTAAAAGTACTTTTTAAGTTAATGTAATTTTTTTAATCATTCTACTTTTCTTGAAAAATATTTGGAATGATTTTTAAAATTTTAATTACATTGCTATTATGTATATAAATTGCTAATTTGCATGTGTAATGGATACAATATATGATAAATTATATTAAAAGTTATTCAGAAAATATAAAGTTAATGTTAATAACTTTTTAATCTAACTTTTAATTTTGTTTAGTCTTAATTTTATTTAACCCAACTTTATTTAGTCATTCTTAACCCTGAATTGGATAAAAAGGGTAAGCTTTGTACCTATTCTTTTTATATATAAAGCACAGATATACATAGAGTTAAAAAAAAAGGGGGCATGTAGTATATCTTCAGTATTAAAATTTCATGGGGGATGATGAGGAAAAAAATGTCTAAAAAGGTTGTATGGGGACGGGTAAAAATGAAAAAAATTTGAGAAGCACTGACTCAGATGTATGAGCTTCAACATGTGTATACAAAAAAAAGATGTTTATTACTTTATAGTCATTCCTATATTAATTTCTTTCTAAATTTGTGTTGACTACCTTTAGTAAAAAGGAATATTATTACTACAAATGATATAAAATATTATCTAAATAAAAGCATATAGAGTAAATTTTCCTTTCAAGTAGAAAAAGAATTAGCATAAGTTGTCCAAAATTTGTAAGTTATGGTGTGAGTTAAGGTAATATTAATTCAGTGGTCTAGAAAAATGCTTTTATACATGACAGTACTGGACAAATAGGTATTAAGCAGTTTAAGGCTCTGGAGACATTTTTACTAACCTTGACTTCTGGAAGGATAGCATTTGTTTTAAAGATTTAATTTAAGAAAAAAACTGTTTCGGTGGTATAACTGAGATTTTAGTTGCCTTTAAAAAGTTAATATAGCTAAAGATAACTTTTTGTTTAAATCTAATTTTTAGAAAGTAGATTTGTAAATCTGGTGTAGTGATTAAGAGTGAATTGGACTGACTGGTCTTAAATCCTGGCTTTGCTGTTCATTAGCTGTGTAACCTTCAGCAACTTACTTAACTGCTCTATGCCTCAATTTCTTCATTGGTAAGATGATAATAATATCATGTACCTCATAGGACTGTGGGGAAGGAAGAATAAAAAAAAATTAATACATGTAAAGTGCGTATTTGAACCGTGACCTGGCACATCAAAAGAACTCGATAAATGTCAACTCTTATAAACTCTTTCTTTTCTCCCAATGGTTTAATGAGAGGTAATTCTATGCAAGAAAGCAATAAGATAACCTTTTTCCCCTAACAGTTAATTTTAATTTATCTCTAAATGAAAGCAGAAAATTGGAGAGAAATTAAAATTGACAGAAATTCTATACATTTCCTATATTCTGAAATTTAAAGGTGAACTACATTTTTAGTTCTTGTTCATACACCTATCAAAGAGAAAGCATAGTTAATTCTGGTATATCAATCTTAACTGACTTTTTAAATTACCACTTCTGATTTTATTTATCAATAGCTTATGCAAATTTTTTTAGAGCTCTGTATAGGTAAAACACCGTTTTCAAAAGCACTTAAAAAATTATGGTTGAGGGGCTTCCCTGATGGCGCAGTGGTTGGGAGTCCGCCTGCCGATGCAAGGGACACGGGTTCGCGCCCCGGTCCGGGAAGATCCCACATGCCACGGAGTGGCTGGGCCCGTGAGCCATGGCCGCTGAGCCTGCGCGTCCGGAGCCTGTGCTCTGCAACGGGAGAGGCCACAACAGTGAGAGGCCCGCGTACCGCAAAAAAAAAAAAAAAAAAAAATTATGGTTGAAACATTTTCCCCACCTTGTTCACTCATACATGTATTCAGTATTTACTGAGTATCAATTACGTGGCAGGTACTTTGGTTAACAAAGGCCAATGATTATAAATAGCTAGTACTTACATAGTGCTATGTGCCAGAGATGTTCTAAGCATTGTATGGTAGAAAGCAAGAATTTGGGTTCATCCTGCCTCCTCTTCTTAATAAATGTGTATCCCTGCAGACTTACTTAATTTCCCTGAGCCTCCTTGTCTATAAAATGGGAACTGGGGAATCAAAGAATCTATCTCTCACAGTGGGTTGGAATGATTAATTTAGAAGCATATAAAATGCAAAGTCTAGTTTATGGCAAATATTAGACACTCTATATTTGATCTTATTCCTATATACTCACAGTTTAAACACGATAATACTGAGTAAACAAAGTGCTGCAGTAAAATAATAGAATGAAATAAGGAAACACCAGTGAGATATGAAAAAAGAAATGAGATATAAGAGATAAAATATATGGGCTTTTATCAAACTCTAAACTCAGAGTTATAAAAAGTATTTTATTTCTATATGGTTTCTTAGTCATTCTTAATTTCTATATGGTTTCCTATGGTCAGATCTTTTACTTTCAGATCTTCTAATTATCTAAAAAGAATGAGGTTCGAGTAAAATAAAAATTTACACAAACACACACAAAGATGTATTACTGTACTGTTGTTTTAAGAAAACAATGGGCAAAAATGATATAGCCAGTAGTTCAAGAAACTTTAAGATATATACCTGGAACAGTAACTTATAGTTAAAATAGAAAAAGCCTGTGCTAGCCAGAAAGGCAGGTTTAAAATGCCACAACAGATTGAATGCAGTACCTATGGTATACTCATCTCATTAAGCAAAGCAAAAAAAAAAAAAAAAAAACCAAAAACTTAGTCAAGATCAAAAGAAAATGCCTAAACAAAAAGATAAGATTAATGGATGACATTTTAGTTTAAGATAGATCACTAACAAGGACTGTTTAAAATGTTCATATGGGGGCTTCTTCCCTGGTGGCGCAGTGGTTGAGAGTCCGTCTGCCGATGCAGGGGACGCGGGTTCGTGCCCCGGTCCGGGAAGATCCCACATGCCGCGGAGCGGCTGGGCCCGTGAGCCGTGGCCACTGGGCCTGCGTGTCCGGAGCCTGTGCTCCGCAACGGGAGAGGCCACAGCAGTGAGAGGCCCGCGTACCGCAAAAAAAAAAAAAAGATCAAAAGAAAATGCCTAAACAAAAAGATAAGATTAATGGATGACATTTTAGTTTAAGATAGATCACTAACAAGGACTGTTTAAAATGTTCATATGGGGGCTTCCCTGGTGGCGCAGTAGTTGAGAGTCCGCCTGCCGATGCAGGGGACACGGGTTCGTGCCCCGGTCCGGGAAGATCCCACATGCCGCGGAGCGGCTGGGCCCGTGAGCCGTGGCCACTGGGCCTGCGTGTCCGGAGCCTGTGCTCCGCAATGGGAGAGGCCACAGCAGTGAGAGGCCCGCGTACCGCAAAAAAAAAAAAAAAAAAGATCAAAAGAAAATGCCTAAACAAAAAGATAAGATTAATGGATGACATTTTAGTTTAAGATAGATCACTAACAAGGACTGTTTAAAATGTTCATATGGGGGCTTCCCTGGTGGCGCAGTAGTTGAGAGTCCGCCTGCTGATGCAGGGGACACGGGTTCGTGCCCCGGTCTGGGAGGATCCCACATGCCGCGGAGGGGCTGGGCCCGTGAGCCATGGCCGCTGGGCCTGTGCGTCTGGAGCCTGTGCTCCACAAAGGGAGAGGCCACAACAGTGAGAGGCCCGTGTACCACATTAAAAAAAAAAAAAAGTTCATATGGAATCATTTAATGCTAACATTTAGTATCAAATGTGCTAATTTTCCTGTGCCCACTGGTATTCAGATCATGGAACCCAACTAAGAGATTACTTACGTGTGAACTCCATCTGATTTTCTTTGTTCAAAAACTAGGGTTCTTCCCTTTGGAGAGGCAAGATGGAAATCAATATCTAATCCTGCTCCATCTAAAACCTGTAGGAAGGCAGAGAAGAGAAGAGCACATTTTATAAATTCTAAAAATAAAAAGCTATATTAAGTAGATCATATGATGAAAAGATTTCATTTCTAAACCTAGAGGGGTAAGAAAGTCAACAGACTCAAGTTAGGGCTAAAAAGGAGCAAGAAAGACCATTTGGTTCAATTCCATTCATTTTTGGAACTTGTCCCTTTCTTGCCAATTCCTGTTGCCATCACTTAAATTTAGGTCTTATGGGTATTACTGAAATAATCTTCTTAAAACAGATGACCTATAGAGTATAAACACAGAAGGTAGTTCAATTGGTAGACCCTTTTCCTTGGGCAATTTAGGGCTTGCCATGTAACTCTTCTGAGTTTGTTTCCTCCTCAATAAAATAATAACTAGCTACTTCTTAGCCTGGAACTCAAAGCCTCTATGATCTGATTCCAACTGACTTTTTCAAGCAATACCTATTATTTCCCAACATGAACTATATATTCCAAGCAGGCCATTTACTTATTGGCCAAAGAATAAGTACAGGAAACAGGAAGGTACCTGTTCCTTTACAATCTCAAAATGTCCCGATGATGATGATGATGATGATAACGATGACGGCAGCTAACAATTACAGTTTATGCCACACATTGTTTTAAGTGCTTTATGTGGATTTATTCCTCACAACAACTCTAAAAGGAAGGTTCTATTATTTTCATTTTAGCCTCAAAAAACAAAACAACCCCCCCCCAAAAAAATCCCACAAAAAACTGAGGCACAGAGAAGGTTGCCTAAGGTGATATGGTAAATAAGTGGCATGGTCAAAATTTGAACTCAGCAATCTGCCTTCAAAGGCTACTCTTTTTCTTATATAACTCTGTTTTATTTTTCTTGGTGGCTTTAATGGAATGATAGATTACCTATTCTTGTGCTGTACTTACTGATCAACAGAACTGGTTTCAAATGGCTACCTAAATATACATAATTCTTTTTTTTTTTTTTTTTTGCGGTACACGGGCCTCTCACTGTTGTGGCCTCTCCTGTTGCGGAGCAACAGGATCCGGACACGCAGGCTCAGCGGCCATGGCTCACAGGCCCAGCCGCTCCGTGGCATGTGGGATCTTCCTGGACCGGGGCACGAACCCGTGTCCCCTGCATCGGCAGGCGGACTCTCAACCACTGCACCACCAGGGGAGCCCCATAGTTCTTTTTCTTCTTTAAATCCCAATGAAATGAAGAAAACATAACGATATAAATAATCTATAACAACACTGGAAATCTAGGAAAGCTGTTAACAGATTTGAAGAGTAAGGAATTTCTGGAAGATATTCCACTGAGCAAAGAATACATCTAGCTACCAATATCTATCAATCTCAAAATTCTCAGAACAGACTAGAGAGACACCAAATATTTGTTGAAACTGATGCCCTCATTTTCATGTTATTGGTTTTTCTCAGAGGATCAAATTCTGAAAAAATAATGTAAACAGACTTAAATATATGTTTTCTCAGATAAATGTAATATACATCCTCAGAGAAATTCAAGAATGTAAAAATCTACAGAAAATGAAGATGCTGATATGAAAAAATTCTTAGAAAAACCAAAAATGTGATTGCCCAAATAAAGCCTTAGCGAATGTAATGACAGCAGAATGGGCATGGATGGAGACTAAAAATCAGAGAACTAAAAGGAGCCAAGGAATTCTCACAACAAGGTGAAAAAGTATAGATGAAAAGTATGAGGGAAATGGTAAGAACTTTATGAAGGACAGAGCTAAAGGTTTCAAATACCCACCTAATAAAGCATTTCAAAAAGAACCAAGAGAAATGGAGAGGAAGTTATCAAATAAGAGAATAAAAAGTTCTGCTCCAAAAGATAAAAATCTTTAGACTGCAAGAGTCTAATAGATGTGAAGCAGGATAAATGAAAAAAGATCCAAAAATCCTAATGACTTTTCCAAAGGATTTAAAAAGAACAACCTAGAAACTTCCAAAGAGTAGTAGTAGAGAACTACAAAATAACAAGGACTGGGATGGCATCAGCATTCTTGCATATAGACTAGATGTAAAAAAACACAAGGTAGCCATGTCTTCAATTTTTCCAAGTAAAAAAATTATATTTACTGAAGAGAAAGCAAAAGGTAAAGCCATTTTCAGATATCCAAGGACTCAAAGCGTTCTGAAAGAATTACTCAAGGTTCTCCTCTAAAAACCAAAAACCATATCATTAAATCAAAAAGTAAGTAATATAACAATACTAAGCAAAAACTTGAGGAAAAAGATATTATTGGTAGTGACTGTCAGGCTTAATGAAATCATTAAAAATGGTATTTAAAAATACAGAAGCTAATTTTAAAATATACAAAATATCTATCTAAAATATAAAATAAAACAATACCATAAATCTAAAACTAAACTTCCCAGTGACTTCAATGGATCATGATGGACGAGTCCCACTTTCACCTTTCTGTCATAGTCTTCCAGTCTCTCAAAGGTGTTCTTCAGTCTTCTTCCTCAAAGCCTTGGATTGCCACATGCTGTTCTTTTTATCCATCACCTTGCTCCACCCCCTTATCCCTAGTAAGCCTGATTCTTCTACAGATCTGAACTCCACCTCTTCTGGGATGTCTTCTCTCAATTCCCACTGTGAAATCAAGTCCTTCTGTTAAACACTCTCATAGCTTATGCACTTAGCTTCACTTCATAGCACTTATTAGAGTTCTAATATCACACTTA
This sequence comes from Mesoplodon mirus, assembly GCF_964341445.2. Lineage (NCBI taxonomy): Eukaryota > Metazoa > Chordata > Mammalia > Artiodactyla > Ziphiidae > Mesoplodon > Mesoplodon mirus. The sequence continues at coordinate 88,661,413 of NC_138978.1, forward strand.
TTTGTGTAATAATTTGATTAATGTCTATCCCCTTAACTAGACTGCATGAGTGCACGGACTATATTTTTACTTACCATTGTATCTGTAGTATCTAGCATAAAGCTTACACAAAGTAAGCACTCAATAATGATTTAAAAATTTAAATGAATGATCTATTCATAAGATATATATTGACACTTCAAAATTTCAATAACTTAATATATTGTGGGGCTGGTCAATTATCCTAAAAGTGTCCTCTTAAACCCGAAAAGTGTGAAACGGTTAAAATTTTTTGATATGTCACAGTAAGCCAAGGGCAATGTCTAGAAAGTCTGTTCCCTGACATTTTAAAAACTAAGACAAAACCCAGTAGCTTGTAGTTATTGGAAAATTAATTGCAGAGTTGGAAAATGCAGACAAAGGGTTGAAGATGATTTCTACCCTTTAAACCCTTCTAACATTGTCTAGGACTACAGACATTTAATGATTTTACTTCTTTCCTCAATCAAAACAAATTGTTTAGACAGAATGCTTTAGGGGAATAGTCCCTTTGAGTGATTAAAGATGCAAAGTATAAAGCTAAGCCATACCACCTGTATAACTCTAGAAGTGTGAATGTAAAAAAACTAACATATATTGAACATTTACTATGTGTCAGGGATGGTACATGAACACTTATTAACTAATTGTTTCAAATCAACTCTTACTATTATTATCTCTATTTTAAAAGTATGGGGTTAAGTAACTTGTTCAAGATCACACAGGTAGTAAGTGCCAGAGTCAGGATTTCAGCCCAGGCATTTTTTTCCTACAGTTGGAGCTCTCAATCATAAGAGGTCAGTAGTTTAAAATAGATTTCTTCCCTAATACCTCAGTAAATACTGATGAATTTTGAACAATAAAAATTGTTTTCTTATCTAGACTATTTCTCTAACCCCATTTGGTTTCCTTACCTCTAATTTTGCCCTCTTTAAATCCATCTTGCACACTGTAAAACATTTTTCACGGTTACCACACTGCTTAATCTTCAATGGCCCTTATACAGACAAAGGTCAAAGCTACTCAGCATGGCACACAAGCTAAGATTCATGATCCACGATCCAGCCACCTGACCTCTCCAACCTCTTTTTCTTCTACTCCCACCCTGGACTTTATAGTCTTAAAGGTCCACCGAAAACTCAGCACTTCTAGCGTCCACTACATATTGCCCACTGCTAGAACAGTAACACTATGCATTTTCAGAACTGTCTATTCATTCTGATCCTTTTCCTGAAATGCCCCTTCTTCCTGGTATTCCTGTTTCACCTAAGCATCTTTCTAGATTCCAATTTATTTTCTCCAGGAATTCTTTTCTGATACCCCGGAGAAGAAGCCCTCCTCCAACAGCATCAAACCATACTTTATTGAAATTAGTTGTTTATGAGCCAGTAACCTTTAAATATTAAGATCCTTGAAAAGGGTTCTTTCTGTTGTTTGTCCCTTCCCCCGTGTCCTCGTCTCCACTTCTCCATTACTGGCACATGGTAACTTCAGTAAATGAACTTTTGAACTGGACTGGAAATCAAGAAATGCTGAGCTCCTGCCTCAGTGTTGCTCATTAACTGTGTGACTTTAGATACTTTACTCTCTATGCTTACCTTATGCATCTATAAATAATCTAATTCTAAAGTTCCTTCAGAGGAAAATTCTAAATAACTTTATTTTGCTCTATATGTGACAGTACCTGTTATTGAAAAAGATTCTCTACATCAACTATAAAAAATTAACATCTGATTAAAAATTAGATAACTTGTAAAAAAATTGAGAGATGAACCACACTAAGGCATCTTTTTTTTTTTTTTTTTTTCAGTGCTACTTAGAAACATCAAAATTTGCTGTATTGGAGCTTACAAAACTTCTTCTAAGAAATTACCCTCTACCAGAATGACCGCATAAATTAAGGCAATTCCCTATAATATTACGCAGGTACTAAAAAGAAAACAATGATATGGGAGAAATGCTTAGAACGCTGAACGAAAGATTACAAAGTTTTAATATACAGTTAGATCTTACTTGGTTTTTAAATAACGGGTATATAACTGAGAAGGAAATGTACCATTAAACACATCAATAGCCCCTTTCAAAATATTCCGAAATAGGATTTAGTGATAATCACATGGTCACAGTTCAAAAATCCTTAACTGAAGCAATGACAGTATAGATTTACAATACCGGAATTGAGTGAGGGTGGTGGGGCTGATTAACGCCAAGTGTCATCATCTCGTCCAATGATTAAGGAGAACGTGTATTAGGCCTGTATTGTGAAATTCCCAGTATTGAAGCGTGTACTGGCTAGAAAAGACACAGGTGAATTATGAAACAAAGAGAAAAACCACCGACATCACCAGAGCTGGCCTCTTTCCGACCGGAGGAAAGGGGAGGGGTGGGGGTAGTCAATTCCAGGTCCCGCCTAACTTCTCGGTCCCCAACGCCGGGGAGAGCCTTGCCTCGCGTGCCGGCGCGGAGCTGGCCGCTTTCGGGCAGCCCTCGCCTCTTCAGCACCCCGGTCGTCCACAAGAAGTTTCTAAGCCGGTGAGAGGCGACGACGTGCAGCTAGGCTAAAGGAAGGAGGCTGGCTCAACCTCTGCACTTACTTGGTACTCGATCTCCAGCGAGGCCTTCAGGGGCATGGGCTGGTAGAAACACTCCTTCTGGCCGGCCGGAAGAGTGAACGTGAAGTCGCTGTCTAAGGAGGGCGTGAAGCCGGCCGCCCCAGGCAGCAGCAGAGAGGCCAAGAAGACCAACAGGAAGGGCAGCCAGATCTTGTCGCCCATCCCTGCCTGGGCGATCTCGGGCTGGAAAAGGCGTGGGAAGCGTGGGTTATAGGCGCCTACGCTCCACTTTTCCTCCCTGGACTCCTCGTGGTTGGCAGGGAAACCTGGAGCCTGAAGAAACTCCAGGTGAAGGCCGGGGCGGAGGGGCGTTTCTCAGAGGGGAAAACGCCGGCCTACAAACGGTAGGGACTGAGGGCGGAGCCAGCAGTCCTTTTCCACACCCTCCCGGGTCTTGGCTCCCTCAGGCCCCGCGTGAGCGCGGCCGCTCGACACCCAGACGGCCGCAGCTTCCCATGGCATCCCTCACACCAATGGGCGTCTTGGCGGTAATTGTGGGAAATGTAGTTCAGGGTGGGCAGGCTCGGGCGCGCTCGCAGACCACAATCCCCAAAAGGCCCCGCGCGTCCGGCGTCGCTTCACGTAGAGTCTTCGCGGGGGGGCGGGGCGTCCCCAACGGATCCCGCGGCGGTTCGAACTCGGAGCAGGTGGGGTTCGCTAGTTTCCCGCGTGGTGTGTCTGGGTTTCCACGCTTGAGGTCCGGGAGAGGGTCCGAAGTTTCCGAACGCAGCGGAGAGCGCGGCGTGCGCCGTCGTCGGTGGGTCTCTCTCACAACTATGACTTGGGTGGTGAGCGACTGCCCCTGGAGGGTGGAAACCCGCCTACCTGAAGGAGTTTTGTTCCTTTCCCTGTCGGTACGCTCGGATGCGTTTCGTCTGGTCCTCGCCCTCGCTGCGCACGCTGCTCTGCAGGGTTGTATTTTAGTTGACGAAAAATCGGAAAGGAAGCTGTCATGTTTTCCTCCACTTCTTCCAGATGAACGAAGGGCCAATTCTGTCAAATTGAGCGTTCTTGGTACAAGACAATACTATGTAAAGCCATGACCTCCTTCCAAAATGAGGAATACTTTTCGACTATAGCCCATCTTTTTACATACAGGGAGTATAATGAACACTTGTTTTTCGGTGTGATGGGTGTGCGTGTGTATACCTACAAAAGCATTGTTACTAGGGCCAAAAGAAGGCAGGGCCTGTCGGTAGCATGATGTGCTTTTCCACGTATGTACAGTCAATGAAACTAGACTTCATAACTACTGTCAGTTGAAGGGAGGAGGAATCTTTATTTATTTAATTTATTTATTTTTTAAAAAAATGGCCGCACCGCATGGCAGGCGGGTATCGCTGACAGGTATCCATCCTGCGCCCTCTGCAGTGGAAGCGCAGTCTTAATCGCTGGACTGCCGGGGAAGTCCCAGGAATCTTTTTTAAAGATAATAAATGGCCTACTAGGAAAATGAAAATATGTTTGCATAGCAAACGTTTTCATTGATACTTCAGAAGGGTTAGAGAATTCTTACATGAAAATATACAGAAGATGTTGGACATAAACCTGATTTAGTCGAAACGATGTCGAATGGCATTTTAGAATTTGCCTAAATTTTCCTAACCCTTTTTTCTTTCACCATCCTGTAGGGAACTAGAGATGTTGAAAAGAAAGCAGAATGGAGACCTGAACCATTGACTTGTGTTTGGGAGAGTCTTCTCATTTAAGCAGAAGCAAATTTGTGGAAACAAAAGAGGAAAGAGGATAGAAACATTTTCTCTACTAAGATTCCATAGCATCTCATTTAATTTCCTGCCAGTTTCTTCCAATAAGGTGAGAGTTTTCTTTTTAATCTTCCTCCCTACATCTGAGAAATTTTGAGTGTGGAATGAATTTGTCATATTATTTTAGCTAGATGAGGGGAAGGAAGGGCAGTTTAGTAATCATCATTTATTCACTGAAAATATTGAGTTTCACTAAGTGCTTTATAGTCCTGAATATAATACACAGAACTCCTAACCTTTTGGAGCTTGAAATGTGGTCAGAATTCTAGAAGGGTGATGAAAGAGATGCTACAATGACAAAGGTAAATAGGATCTGAAAGAGGAATGTAATTTTAAGATTATGCAAGAAGATATATAGGAGTAGTAGAGATTATAAAGCCTTCATCTTAATTGTATTATTATATTAATTCATGATAATTATGTATATTAACAGTAAAATGCGGTATTTTATCATGATTTTTTATGTGCAAAGCTACTTAGTAGAGAATTTCACAACCCTTGAGATACCCATCAGTTGAAGAAACAAAAGCTTTTCTTCATATATTTCTGTGAGTTAACCTGCTTAATGTCATTTTGATCTCTGTGGTTGTGATGTGAATGTGAGTGTGTGGTTTCAAATTTTATAACCATGGCGAATGGGAGAAGGGGATAAGCTTTCTGTGGTAATAAATTACCTTTAAGAAAATATGAGGCCTTCCCTGGTGGTGCAGTGGTTAAGAATCCACCTGCCAATGCAGGGGACACGGGTTCGAGCCCTGGTCCGGGAAGATCCCACATGCCACGGAGCAGCTAAGCCCGTGTGCCACAGCTACTGAGCCTGTGCTCCACAACTACTGAGCCCGTGAGCCACAACTACTGAGCCCATGTGCCACAACTACTAAAGCCCGCACGCCTAGAGCCCATGCTCTGCAACAAGAGAAGCCACTGCAATGAGAAGCCCGTGCACCACAATGAAGAGTAGCCCCCGCTTGCCGCAACTAGAGAAAGCCCATGCAGCAAGAAAGACCCAACGCAGGCAAAAAAAAAAAAAAAAGAAAAAAAAGAAAATATGCATGACTGTAATGATACCAGTTTTGTCAGATGTTCACAGCTGTAACATGATTATGTAAGTTTGAACACTTCATATTGAAAATCTGTAATAATTAAGAAAACTACAGTGTGACATAATTAAAAGATCTTTGGATCCCGATGACCTAGGTTCAAATATTGGTTCCACCATTTACAGTTTGTGTGACCTTGTGCAAGTTATTTGTCTCATTCTTAGTTTCTTCATCTTTAACATGGAATAAAAACACTTAGTTTACGCAACTGTTAGAAGATTAAAGATGCTTAGAAAAGGGGAACTTTAATAACTAGTCCCTGGCTATAATGAAAAATTGATTCACTGAAATTCTGTTGAACTTTCCATTATAGCTTAACATGCTGAGAAATTCATTGTTGCTAGGTGTTTTGTTTCATTTTGCTTTGTTTTAAATTAACCATGAAAGATTTCACAACATTTGAAATAGAAAAATAATGAGTTAAATTTTATTAGTGTGAGAGTAGTTTGACTGACACCACAGATTCTTTCAGGCAAGGTATAAGAAATTCATTTCTTTTTTTAGGAAATGGAGTCTCGTTCCTCAGACTACTATAATAAAGACAATGAAGAAGAAAGTTTGCTGGCAAATGTTGCTTCCTTAAGACATGAGCTGAAGATAACAGAATGGAGTTTGCATAGTTTAGGGGAAGAGTTATCTAGGTGAGTGAGTAAAATTACGTGTACAATTCTGAGTAGCACTTTAACTTATGAATGTAAAATGTGTGAATATCATTATTATATGATGTGTTTCTGATGTGTCCAGAGTAGAGAATAATGTTCTATAATTAAAAAAATAATAATTTGAGTATAACTTTCAGTTTAGGAAAAAGAACTATTAGAGAAGCATTTATGTATTAAGACCTTTAATATATTAGGACTCAGCCCCTGGTGGCACAGTGGTTAAGACTTCGCCTGCCAATGCAGGAGACACGGGTTCAGGCCCTGGTCCAGGAAGATCCCACATGCCGTGGAGTAACTAAGCCCATGTGCCACAAATGTTGAGCCTGCGCTCTAGAGCCAACGAGCCACAACTACTGAGCCTGCGTGCCACAACTACTGAAGCCCGCCCGCCTAGAGCCTGTGCTCCGCAACAAGAGAAGCCACCGCAATGAGAAGCCCGCGCACTGCAACAAAGAGTAGCCCCCGCTCACCACAACTAGAGAAAGCCCGTGCGCAGCAACGAAGACCCAACACAGCCCAAAATATAAATAAATAAATAAATAAATAAAATTTAAATAATATATTAGGACTCAGAGTATAAAATATATGTGTATGGGCTTCCCTGGTGGCGCAGTGGTTGAGAGTCCGCCTGCCGATGCAGGGGATGCGGGTTCGTGCCCCGATCCGGGAAGATCCCACATGCCGCGGAGCGGCTAGGCCCGTGAGCCATGGCCGCTGAGCCTGCGCATCCGGAACCTGTGCTCCGCCACGGGAGAGGCCACAACAGTGAGAGGCCCACGTACTGCAAAAAAATAAAAATAAAAATAAAATAAAATAAATGTGTAGGCTTAATTAATCTTTTATTATTATGACTGTTTTTTGAATCTTAAGTAATCCTAGCATAGAGGCTCCAGGAACATAGATTGCTAGTTTAAAACTAATTATGGTTTATTTAAAAATTTAGTTGAAATGCCTTAAGTTCATTTCTGGAATCTGATTTTCAGCAACATTTCAGGTGCTATTCTTTCTGTTTTCTTATTTAATGTATAGAAATTTAGAGTGAATACTTAAAGTACCTAAGAACTAAAATATATTTTTTCTTTTTTTTCTAGTGTTAGTCCACGTGAAAATTCTGATTATGCCTCTAATCTCTCAAGGTCTGAAAGGCTCGTTCTGGAAGATCTTTCTCAGCCTAGCCAGCTTGGACTTTTGAATTACTCACCTTATAAAAAAGTTTGTAAAATGCCCAATAGTGGTACTGATTTTCAAAAAAAGCCAAGAGATAAGGTTATTATTTTTAGACCTGCCTACTTAAAAGTAGTTTTAGTTTTAGAATTGTCTACTTAAAATACTTTTTCTTTGAGTTTTTTCTTCAAATACCTTATTCATGTTTTCCATAGTTTTTAGTACTTCAGACTCTTTAATTTTAAAATGGTTCTTGTTCTGTCCTAACCAGAGAGCAGTTATTTTGGTGTATTACTCTATTTTAAAACTTCTATATTTGTTACCTTTTTGCAATTAAATATCTTGTTTTCTCAAGTAAATTGTAACCCCCTTGATTTTAGTACTGTACCATGTATGTAATAGATAATCATGGCTTATTAAGTGGTTAAAGTGTACTTACTGTTTAGCCTGGATCAGGTGCTCCATTCATTATCTCTAAATTTTGTGGATGATTTTAGACATCTTTCCTGGTCTTGAACTCACTCTCTCTTCCTCTTTTTTATTTGGCCGTATTATCTATCTCCCTATGTATACTCCTCTTCCTTACTCAACCCTTTTATCTCTTTTTCCACCCTCTTCCTCCTATTTTTTATTACCCCATTGGCAGCATGCATATATACATATGGTTGCATATGTACATCATACTCTTTCTTGATAAAAATTTCCTCTTCCCACTTCAGAAAGCCAGCAGTTGAGAGATTTTCTTTTTGTAAGAAAGCTGCTTGATGAAGCTATCTGAGCCTACATTTTAGAAAATGAATTCAAATTCCATGTCTACAAAGATTATGTAATTTTGGGAAATTTGATCTCTACCCTAATTCAAATTGCTGATTGTTTTTATTATATATATGCCATCATTGAAATCATTGTGTTTTACCCTAAGCAGAATCACAAGTTACATGACAAACCAGAGGGGGAAAAATATTGGTAATGCCTATTAAAGATAAAGGACTAATCTCTTTGATATGTAAAAAGCTCCTAGAAATAAGGAAAAATTATCAACCCAATGGAAATATGGGCAAAAGACATGAATGGAAAAGGAAATTAAAACAAATAAAAAGATGTTCAATCTCAGTCATAATAAGAGAAATTCACTACCAGATTATTAAACATCCAGATATTTGACACTATTTTGTTGGTGATATTAGGGGAAAATAGGCATTCTCATACATTGCTGGTAGAAATGCAAAGCGATACAACCTCAGTGGAGAGGCATTTGGTAATATTTACCAAAACCACAAATGCGTTTACACTTAACTTGGAAATCCCATTTCTGGAAAAGTACCTGCATAAGTACAAAACAATTGTTTGTCATAACAGAAGACTAGAAGTATCTCATTTGTTTAGTTGGTTGAATAAGCATGCAATAGAAACTGCAGCTAAGGGGGTTAAAAAAAAAAAAGAATAGGAGTTTCTCACTGAATTGATTGTGGAGAGATTGCCAGGATATGTTGTTCAAGTGAAAAATGCAAGGTGCAGAAGAACATACATACTCCTCTGGTTTTGTATTAGGAGCTATTGGGGGCGGGGTGGGTAATTTGTATTGCTTGTATATGCGTATGGAAACACTAGAAGACTAGGTTTAAGATCCTAACTTAATTAATGACTCTCCTATATAAGGAGTTTCCTATTTTTTGCTGATTGATGTTATACAAAAATTTATAAACAAGAAACTTGTAAAAATGGTTACCTATCTACTAAAGATGGGAATGATACTTCTGTATGTACTTTTTAAAAATCTATAATGGGCTTCCCTGGTGGCGCAGTGGTTGAGAGTCCTCCTGCCGATGCAGGGGACGAGGGTTTTTGCCCCGGTCCGGGAGGATCCCACGTGCCGCGAAGCGGCTGGGCCCGTGAGCCATGGCCGCTGAGCCTGCGCGTCCGGAGCCTGTGCTCCGCAACGGGAGAGGCCACAACAGTGAGAGGCCCGCGTACGGAAAAAAATAAAAATAAAAAAATAAAAAAAAAATATATATATAATTCTGACTCTGAATTGCATAGATATATTATTCAAAAAAATAAAATTAAATCATGTTGTGAAAACCTCAACTCCCATGAAAATTAAAATAACTTATTGTAAAATATATATTCAAAAGAGTATAATAGAAATATACAAATGGTTAAATAATAATTTATCCATTTTGTTGTTTGTGGGCATTTCATTTCTTATCATTTTTATGTCTTTAATCTTCAGGTGCAAAAGTGTAAAAGTTTCTATCAGATTTATACCCAGGAGTAATATTGTTGAGTCTCAGCATGTTCAGCTTTACTGGATAATACCAAGAACTTTTCCAAAGTGTACCACTGTTTTCCAGGCTGAACTTATTTATGTACATGTTCACCAGCAGTGGAGGAGAGAGTGCTGATTGTCTCATATCCTCACCAACACTGACTGAGTATCTTAACCCATTTTTCTGAGCTACTTAGTCATTTTATTGATAATTGTTCATTTCCATTAATTACATGTAATGCTTAATGAAACAATTCAAAATAAATTGTTCTTTTTCATTTTTCAGATGTCTTTTTCATCTTCTACCCCTGTGGATCAGGAAATCAAAAGTCTTCGAGAGAAACTTAATAAACTTACGCAACAGAATGCTTGTTTGGTCTCACAGAATCATTCTTTAATGACTAAAATAGAATCTGTCCACTTTGAATTGACACAGTCAAGAGCAAAAGTATGTTTCTTGAAGTGGTGACTATGTCAACAGAAAATAATTGTAATCATTTTAAGATTAATAATTGGAAAAATATTCCTTGTATTGCCTTAATGTGTTATGTATAATAATTTTTATTATGATATAGTATCAACATGTTATAGAATCAAATTTATGTGAATTTAATATCTGAAAATTATTTAGGGGGACTTGTAGCCTATGCATTTAGATAATTCAGAACTTCTTAAAATCTTAAGATTATCAATTCGTGTGGTTTTACTTCATGTACAAAGGAAATATATAGCTTATCTTCCTTTTTAAAATAATACATTCTCATTGCTGAAAACTTCAAAAATAGAAAAAAGAAGAGGGAGAAAGATAACTCAGTTTCCACCATCTAGAAACTGCTTTTATTGGTTTATTACATAGTTAAATATTACATGTTTGCATAGTTTTTTTTTCCTGGAATTGTTTTATACTTCTTACATAGTTTAAGCAGTTTTGGATGCATTTACGTAGCTTTACCAACAATCATTTTTAATATGACTTCTTTTTTAAAATATTTTATTTATTTATTTATTTATTTTCCTTATTTTTTTTGGCTGCATCAGGTCTTAGTTGTGGCACACAGGACCTTTGTTGAGGCATGCAGGATCTTTTTGTTACGGTACACAGTCTGCTTGGGTTTCTGTTTAGTTGTGGCGCTCGGGCTTCTCTCTGGTTATGGCATGCAGGGCTCCAGGGTGCGTGGGCTCTGTAGTTTGTGGTACGTGGGCTCTCTTGTTGAAGCGCACGAGCTCAATAGTTGTGGCGCACGGGCTTAGTTGCCCTGCGGCATGTGGGATCTTAGTTCCCCAGCCAGGAATCGAACCCGTGTCCCCTGCATTGGAAGGCGGATTCTTTACCACTGGACCACCAGGGAAGTCCCCAACAATCATTTTTTATGGTAGTATTATGTTTCCTTATGTGAGTATACCATAATTTAATTAATAACTCCCCTGTTTAAGTGGTTTCCTATATTTTTCTGTATGATTGGTATACAAAAAATTAGAAGAAACCAAAATGTCCAATAACAGAGACATGGTAAAGTAAATTATGATATATCCATATAATGGATTGCTACCAAGCTTTTTTTTTTTTAAGGAAAATGCAAAGTTGTTTGACTTTTATAGAACTTTGTAAGGTTTAAATGATATATGTAGAGGCACTTAGAATGGTATCTGCACAGTCAACTCTCAAAAACTTACCTAAAATATTTAGTGGTAGAAAAACATTACAGAGCAAAACACATACACATACATGCACACACAATAATCTGTTTTGTTTTTTATAAAACGAGCACGTGTCTATGTGTGTGTATGTATATAGATATACATATGACATATATCAATATAAGGACAGTAGGACTGCTCCACAATATTGTTGATAACTTTGGAAACGATTGGAGGGTCATAGTGAAACTTTCACTATTTACTTTTTAGATGTATTGTTTTAAGTAGTAGAGTTATGGGAGGTCTTTATTTTGTACTTTTTGAACAAAACAAAGTACTGTTGAGCCTAAGGAGAAAAAATGCTGCAGTGAACATAAAACTTTTTTGGTGTTTGGGATTATTTCTAGGTTAGATTTCCAGAATGGTCAAATCACAGGGAAGTAATTTTTTCAGGCATTTATTGCACTCTGTCTACATTCAGTATTATTTTTTTAAACATATCTGTATTAAATATCTTTGAGGGAAAATTATTTTGTTTTTCTTGATTTCTTATGAAGTTTACCTTTTCAGTGTGTTTGTCATTTAGATTTCTTTTGATGTGTCTGTTTACCTTTTCTGTTTATTAATTGTATTTTAATTTTTTAATCAACTATAGGTTCTTTTTAAAGTCATAGAGGCTTAATTATTTAAAGTCTAAGAGATATTAAAAGAGTTTTGCTAATAATTACTGAACTATTAGCATTTTGTTCCTTTCTTTGAGCATGTAAATACACCAGTGTTTATTCTAGGCAGTAAGACAGATATTTGTGTTTTACTTCCCATCTCAGCATTTTCTAAATTGCCTGATAAAATATTTTTTAGGGAGGCTGCCTTTTCCAGGGCAGGTCTCAGCTTTGATTTTGCATATGTGCCACTGTTGGAAACCTTTTGTTGAAATTCCCCATTGTACCGATCAACATATTCATAATTTACCTTTTAGCAGTGTCTGTACAGTAGTTACACTTCTGGAGACTGGCATCTTGTTCTCTCTGAGCTTATTGCCCTTCAGACCTGCTGCCCAGCTACTCTCCTGGGACTTCTCTTTGATGTTCTTCTAGGTTGGGTCTATTGTTTCCTTGATCCCATGTCATTTTTCTTGGTTTACTCTTTCTTTAGTTGGAGCATGTTTCTAGTACCTTCCTTGTCTGTCTGAAATGTCTTAAGTTCTCCCCCACACTTGATTGAATTCTAGGTTGAAAATTATTTTACCTCAGAATGTTTAGGACATTGCTTTCTTGTCTTCTATCCTCCAGTTTGTCTCTGAAGCGTCTGATGCCATTGTGAATTACTTTTCCTAGTGGAAAATATAATATATTTTTTCATTTGTTTTTCCACTTATGTTTTTAGGAATAGACGTCTGTTATTTATTGTGGTGGGTACATGAAGACCCTTTTAGGCTGAAATCTTATGTCCTTTGGTCCCTGAATTTTTTCTTATGTAATCTTTGATAATTTTCTTCACTCTGTTTTCTTTCTTCTATCTTTCCTAACCTGGATTGGTACTCTAAATCTTTCAAGTTTTTTCCTGGTATTTTCCATCTCTTTGTCTTCCTGTGATACTTTTTCTGTGATTTCCTTAACATTGTCATCCTATTGAATCTTTTATTTTTAGCTTTCATAATTTTTCATTTTCTGGAGCTTTTTCATGTTCTCTGATTGTTTTGTATTTAATAACATCCTGATGCAGTATCTTCTCATAGCTCTCTGAAGATTTAATGATTCTGTGTGTTTGTGTGTGTGTATATGTTTGCCTGGCTACTGCCAGTTGCTTTTTTCTTTTGTTTTGACCTCTGACTTTTGTGATAGAAGCTTTCAGATATTGGTGTCTTGGCTATTTGTATTTAAGAGAAAGCACTTAAATGCTCTTTGGAAGCTCTCTGTGCAAAGGTGAAGTTTGTTGTCCATTGGGCTTCATTTGTTGGTGATGGTTGAGAAGATGGCTCTTTTGTAGGGAGATATCTCCCTTCCCCCATCCAACATCCATATGTGAGGTCTTTTTCTTTGGAGGTCTTGAGTTTCTCCAGCAAAGAATCCTTTGATTTCTTACCTGTGAGGTGGCCCCAAATGAGGTGGGGTAGGAAGCTAGAAGCTGACTGTTCCTTATTAATCTCTGTTTTTAACTCTTCCTCATCCCTGCTCATCATTCCATGTAATGTCTCAAGAGTCTCAAACCTTTCCTGTTCAATTCTCCAGATAATGATAATAACTTTCTATCTCTTCTTGGTAGGCCATCATGTGACTCTTGGTGTTCTGAGAGTAGGAAAAGGAGGGACTTATCAACAGAGTTAGAACTATATCCCAAGTTACCTATCTTCGACCTCATCCCTGCCCTGTACTATTATCTCATGCTTCCTTTTTTTGGGGGGATAATTAGTTCTCTTACTGGTATTCTTTTCCAGACACCATTTAGGTTGTGGATTTCTACAGTCCTACACTCTTCATATTCCAAGTTGTGGGATTACTACGCTTTTCTGTATTTTCTAGGTTTTCTCTAGTAAGTATGTATTCTAAAATTAGCTTTTAAATAATAACAAGGTTCAGTAAGTATTTTTATGTGATTTAAAATGATTTGGTCTTTGAAATTTCATTTTCTAATGTATGTGAAATTTATCTTTTTAGATAAATTTATCTTTAAATTAGTCTGTAGAGGTTCTCTTTTTTCCCCCAAATAACTAACCAGTTATCTTGGGATGTTAAGTTGAGGGTAATGGCAGGAGCTTACATGCTGAGACTGGCTTGTGATGATGACATGCCCATATAAATTGATAGATAAGATGAGCTTCATAAACAATGAACAATGACTGGGGAGTTCTACTGAACCTCTGTCAGATGGTAAAAGCAACTAAGGACAAAGTCGATTAATTTATTTTGTGAAGAAAGTACTCTAAAGGTTTTTTGTTTTAGGTTTCTATGCTTGAATCTGCTCAACAACAGGCAGCCATTGTACCAATCTTAGAAGAACAGATTATAAATTTGGAAGCAGAAGTTTCAGCCCAAGATAAAGTTTTGAGGTAAAACTTACAGCTTTAAAATATTTATTTTCTACTTTTACTTTTTGACGTATCTTGTTAAAATTTGTCTCCCACCCCAATAAATCCATATTGGTGTATAGACTGTCTTAGTTAGAACTTGTTGATTCTGTTTTCAGTCCATCATAACTCCTCTTGGCTGCAGGATACATGCAGTATATAGGGGCTAAAAAAGACTAAATCTAAGCTGAGATGTTTATTTATGTGTTTCCATTAATATGAACTTGTTCGCTTGTTGCCCTACATAGTAATATGTACTCAGTACTTGTACTTCGATGGGAGTTCAAGAAATAGAATACAAGGAATCAGACACTTTATAATTTATCTTCCTCTTCTGCTATGAGTAAAATGAGAAATATATGCATACTAAATAGCATATTGTTCCATTTTAGTGATTCTCAAAAGAGTAGTTCTGGGACCAGCAGTATGAGCATCATCTGGGAACTTGTAAGAAATGCAGATCTCAGTTCCTGTCTCAGACTTATGGAGTCACAAACTCTGGGAGGTGGGACCCAGCAATCTGTGTTTTAACAAGTCCTGCAGATGATTCTGATGCACACTAAAGTCATCTCTCATGACCATCAGAATTTCGTAATTTTCTTTGTAATACATACATTAGGTATTTTATATTTTTGGTTGTTGTGAATTTGTTCTTGTTCTGTTCATTGATAGTATATAGGAAGGCTACTGCTTTTTGTATAATACTATAATTATTTTGTAATTGGACTATTTGTCATACCTTTAATTAATTCTAATTTTTATTTTGATTCTCCTGGGATTTTCCAGGTAGCTAATGATATTATCAGCAAAAAAAAGAATTTTGTCTTTCTTTTCCAAAATTTATACTTACTACTTTTTCATTTTTAGCTTTTTGCAACTGTCAGAAAAATCACTGGATATAGTGGTGATAACAGTCATACTTATCTAGTCTCTGAAATATATCTAATACTTCTAGTATCTAATCATTAAATAGGATACAATCTTTTATTTCAGATATATTTATCATCTGATAGAAGTATCCTTTTATTCCTTATGAAAACTAATAGTTCACAAGTGATGAATATGCCTTTTCTCTTTCTGTTGTTAAATATTTGTTTCTCTTAACTCAGTGATTTAAACTAATAGAATTCCTGATGTTGAACTATTTCTTGCTTACCTGAAATAATCTCTTAAACAGCCTTTAAAAGTATCTTTATTTTATAGAGAGGCAGAAGATAAATTAGAGCAGAGTCAGAAAATGGTGACTGAAAAGGAACAGCGTTTGCAGAAGTCCCAAGAGGAATATATAAAGCTGAAGGTAGACTTACTTGAACAAAGTAAACAAGGAAAAAGGTATGTGTTTTTAAAGCAAATAATTGTTTTTGTAGGGGAGAAACAAAGAATATAGTACCTGTTTAAAATTCTACTTAGTGTGTGAAGTGAAAAAGTTCAGAAATTTGGCAGTAGAAAATTTAATATTCTTTTTTGTCCGTTAACTTTTTTAAATTTTTGATTAAAAATTTCACGTGTGGGGCTTCCCTCGTGGCGCAGTGGTTGAGAGTCCGCCTGCCGATGCAGGGGACACGGGTTCGTGCCCCGGTCCGGGAAGATCCCACATGACGCGGAGCGGTTGGGCCCATGAGCCATGGCCGCTGAGCCTGCGGGTCCAGAGCCTGTGCTCCGCAACGGGAGAGGCCACAACAGTGAGAGGCCTGTGTACCGCAAAAAAAAAAAAAAAAAAAAAAATTTCACGTGTGGACTTTATGGTATTGGCATTTTGAATTGGGATTAATTCCTTAAAGCCCGATAATGATTATCAATGAAATGATACTTATTTCTGAAATTAAATAAAATTCATGAGAAAGTGTGGTTGGGTCTCCCTTTAGGAATACATAAGTAATGCAAAAATATCTATTTTGTATAAACCATGTCTTAAGATAAAGTTTTCTAGTTAGCTTTGACCATATAACCGTTAACTTTGAATGTTAACTTTTAAACTAATAAAGATGAAAAAGTTTTTAGTTTAATGAGATTTTACAATATAATAATGTAATTATAGCAGCTTTTACACAGGGTAAAATCATAATTTGCATTTTTATCTTCTCTGGCAACAAAAATACATTTTAAAAATTTATTCTATGATATAAATAATGTTATGAAGAAAGTGTGTTTTGAAAAGTTGTCATACATAGATAAATATTTGTTTGTGTGTGCATTTAAACGTCTAAAAACTGCTCAAAACCCATCTATGTCATTTTTTCATTAAAATGAGTTTGGAAGAACATTTTCTCAGCAGTATTTGGTTAGTATAGTTTAGGTTACAGTATATATTTGGTAGGCAATATTACTTAGTGGAAATGTTTAGGTTTTGGAGTCAAACAGCCAGTTTTTACCTCTAAGTGACTTCGTTACCTTGGGGAAACTATTTAACCTTCTTGAACCTCAGTTTGTTCATCTATTAAGTCAAGATGATATTGTCTTGATGTGAGGAACAAATGAAAAAAGAAATGCAAGGTGCTTTGTAAATAATCAACACTAACAAATGTAGCTATTGTAAAGGTAAACTGTGTGATTAAATATTCTGAAATTCAGACTTTACTTACTCAGATGAGCTTTTTATACATGATAATTTAAAATAACAAGATAATAATACATGAAGACAAGCCTTACAATGTAGCTAAAAAAAAGTACAGAGAAAGAGTGACTAGTTCTCTCTGTAGAACTTATACAAGAGATGATTTTTAGGGTAGGGTATTGACTACGCTGTCATAAGGTGAATAAGTAGGGATGGACACGTTCTGGACAGCGTGTGCAAAGTCATAGAAGTATAAAAGAACATCATTTCTGAAGAACACTAGGAGTTTTGTATACTTATAAATGGACAGGTGTGGTAGGATTTGAGGAAAAAGACAGGCTTGGTCCAGACTAAATGGCTTTGTGTTTTATGCCAAAAGATTTGTGTTTTAACCTGGAGAGGATAAATAGGCAATTGAGATTTTTAGGTAGAGATGTGACATGAAGACTCCTGGAGCTTTTTGAAGAACTAGAATGAAGATAGGCATTCTGAAAATGAAAGATCAAAACCTTTGCAAAGACTTTTCTTTGGGTGATGATTAATCATAATGGATTAAAAAGCCAGTATAAAGGCGGAGGTTGTTGAGCTTTATGCTGTTTTTAAGAGACATACTTAAAACATAAGGAGACAGGATAAACAACAAAGTCCTAACGTGTAGGACAGGGAACTATATTCAATATTCTGTAATAAACCATAATGGTAAAGAATATGAAAAAATATATATATGTATAACTGAGTCACTTTGCTGTACAGCAGAAATTAAACACAATATTGTAAAAAAAAAAAACAAAAAAAAACACATAAGGACACAGAAAAGATGAACTCAAAGGGATGAAAAGAAATGTTTCAGGCAAATAGTCACCAAAACAAAGTAGGTATAGCTATATTAATATCACACAGAATAGTTCTAAGTGCAACAAGCATTACTAGAGTTAAAAAGAACTCATATATATAATGTTTAGGTAACACTTAAGCAGGAAGCTATAAAGATTCTAAACTTCTATTTATCTAATAATTTAGTCCCAAAATACTTAAAGAAAACAAAATTTCAATGAACAAATCTGTAATCATACAGGGAACACTTTTATACATTTACTAGAATTGTGAGATTAAGCAACAAAAAAGTAAGAAACTGAAGAGTTGAGTGATTAATAATCTTGATCTAATGGCTGTATGTATGGAAGCCTGTAGCCAACAATTTGAGAATTCACATCCTTTCAGGCACTTGTAGAACATTTATAATTTGTTACCTCACTCTGCCAGAAAGCATGAATTTTAAGAAAGATAAAAATATTTGTGTCATACATATCACCTTCTCAGACCACAGTATAATTAAGTTATATATAACAACCCCGCCCCCCCACCCCCAAATCATATATGTTTGAAAATTTAAAATCAACCTTCTTGCTACTCTTGGACCGTTGAAGAAATTATGAAAATTAGAAGACTTAGAACTGAGTGATATAAAAAATATTGCAGCTTGTGGGCTGCAGCCAAAGATATTCTCAGAAGAAAATTTTTAGTCTCCTGTGCATGTATTAAAATTAGTATGTGAGGGACTTCCCTGGTGACACAGTGGTTAAGAATCCGCCTGCCAATGCAGGGGACCTGGGTTCAAGCCCTGGTCCGGGAAAATCCCACATACCACGGAGCAGCTAAGCCTGTGTGCCACAACTACTGAGCCTGCACTCTAGAGCCCACAAGCCACAACTACCGAGCCCACGTGCCACAACTACTGAAGCCCGCACACCTAGAGCCTGTACTCTGCAGCAAGAGAAGCCACCACAATGAGAAGCCCACTTGCCGCAACTAGAGAAAACCTGCACACAGCAGCAGAGACCCAACGCAGCCAAAGATAAATAAATAAAAATAAATTTATTTTTAAAAATAATAAAATTAGTATGTGAATGAGCTAAAACATTCAATTTATGTAGTCAGGAAAAGGACATAAAAGAAAGAGCTTGATCAAAAGAAAAATAGGGGCTTCCCTGGTGGCGCAGTGGTTGAGAGTCCGCCTGCTGATGCAAGGGATGCGGATTCATGCCCCGGTCTGGGAAGATCCCTCATGCCGCAGAGCGGCTAGGCCCGTGAGCCATGGCCGCCGAGCCTGTGCATCCAGAGCCTGTGCTCCGCAACGGGAGAGGCCACAACAGTGAGAGGCCCGCGTACTGCAAAAAAAAAAAGAAAAGAAAAAAAGAAAAATAGAATTAATTAAATAATAAAGATAAGGGTGAAATAGAAGACAGAGAAACAATAGAGAATCCCCAAAACCTAAATCTGGTTCTTTTCACAGTGACCAAGGTAATGGGCATCAGACAAGATTAATCTAAGAGAAAAGGCATAAAAACCAATATTGGAATTGAAAAGGAACTCCTAAGTTACAGATTTAGCTATGATTTAAGAAATAAGACCAAGTACTATGAACCATTTTAGGATAATACATTTGAAAACTTAGACTAAATAAATGATTTCCCAACAAAGTTAAGTTTAACAAAACTAACTTAAGCATAAATTGAAAACCTTGGGGATTTCCCTGGTGGTCCAGTGGCTAAGACTCTGCGCTCCCTGGTAGTCCAGTGGCTAAGACTCTGCACTCCCAATGCAGGGGGCCCGGGTTTGATCCCTGGTCAGGGAACTAGATACCACATGCCGCAACTAAGAGTTCTCATGCCCCAACTAAAGATCCCACATGCCACAACTAAAGACCCCCGCGTGCTGCAACTAAAGATTCCACATGTGGCAATAAAGATCCCACGTGCCACAACTAAGACCCGGTGCCGCCAAATAAATAGTTAAATAAATGAATGTTTTAAATAAATAAATTGAAAACCTTAATAGTTGTTTAGCCGTTAAAGGTATTGAATCAATCATTAGAAATTTCCCCACAAAAAAATTAAATAATCAAAATGATGATGACGAAAGGAACAGTTCCATTATGGCACATGGTGGCTAAAATGAAAAAGACTCACAGTATCAAGTTTTGAATTTGTAGAGCAACTGGAATTCAAATATATTTATAGTAGGAGTATAAATTGGTAGAACCACTTTGGAAAACTATTTGTCAGTATCTACTAAATCTAAACATTAAGTCACCCTATGATCCAGCATCCACTCCAACAGAAATGAAGACCTGTATCTATCAAAAGACATGTGCAAGGATGCTCAAAGTAGCTTTATTAATAATTGCTAAGTGTTCATCAACAACAGAATTAATAAATATATTCATTCATATTCTGAAATATATGCATCAGTGAAAAAGAGCAACTATAGTTCTTTAACAACAGGGACAGATACTACAGATGTTAAGCAAAGGAAGCCAGATGCAAAAGAATACTGTGTATTTCCTTAAGAAATCAAGAATAAGCAAAATTAATATATGGTGTTAAAAGTCCAAATAGTGTTTACCTTTTTAGGTGAAGAGTATTGACTGGGAGGGTGCACAAGGGAGCCTTTTGGGTGCTAGAAATGTTCTATATTTGATCTGGATAGTAGTTATGTGGGTACATACATATGTACAAATTCATTCGCTTAAGATGTGAGCACTTCACTCAATAAAAAATCAAAATAACTATAAGTTAAATCTGAAAAAATCTACAGAAGATAGGTACAGTCTTAATGGAGGTTTAAAAATGTACTCAGGATTTGTTGTAATCAGGTATGGCAAGATAGACATGGAAGTGGCTGTCATAGATGAAGAAGTTTTTATACTCACAGATTACTAGAAATAGGAGACATGACATGTCATGTAGAGGGGAAGTATCAGCGTTGTTCAGAAGGCAGAGGGAGTTGGGAAGAAAATATGAACAAGAGGTTTTACTGTGGTTTCTGTAGGAAGAAACGGTTGAGGTAGGGTATTCAGCCTTCGGATTGGCTAGTATGAATATTCTCAGTGGACAGAAGTGTAAGACTGTCCTGAGTGGTCTAGTACCTGGTCCTGGGGTGATTAGGACAGGAGAATATTAGCCCGGTGTGTAAGAGCCAGATAGAGGAATGGGGAGTGGGCTCTGGATTGCTTAGTTTGTGTATGAAAGGTGCACTCCCATGTGCAAAGTTTATTAATCTCTGAGAATTGGCTAGCCCTGGGCGGGCCAGTCTTCCTAGGGTCAGTAATGCCCCAGATGTCAAAATATCAGACTAAAAAGACATACTTAATACAATGGAGAAAATAATAAAGCTTCTTTGAAAGCCTTAAGAGAAGATGTAACTAATGAGGTGTATACCATTTTTCTGGAAGGGAACCTAACGTAAAGGTGTCAGTTTTTCCCAAAATAGTTTATACATTCAGTACAATTCCAATCAATATCCCAACAAAATTTTTGGTAGAACTTAATGAACTGACCCTAAAAATCATGTGGAAGAACCAATGTCCAAGAACAAACAAGGTACTTTTGAAGCTGTAGACCAAGGTAGAGAACATGTCTATAGATAACAAGACTTCTAAAGTTATACTAATTAAGTCAATGTGATATTGGTATAGGAATAAACAAAAAGATCAGTGGTACAGAACTGAGACTCTTAAGCAAACATGCATACAGTGGAATCTTCATGATGTAACAGGTGGCATTACAAATCAGGGCAAAGGATGGAAGAATCAATAATTAAGGTGCTGGACAAACTGACATCATGTGTTTCATATGTGATATAGTGAGAAGGGTACAACACCATTTATGTGGTATGCCTCTTGAGAATGAATAGCCTGAAACTAATCATGAGGAAACATCAGACAAGCTCAGGTTGGTCTTCTGTAAAACAACTGTTTATTCTTCAAAAATGTCACTGTCATGAAAGACTGAGAAAAGCTGAGAAGATGTTCCAGATTAAGGAAACTAAAGAGACATGATAACTAAAAGCAGTAAGTGACCCTGGATCAGAAGAAGGAAAATTCCATAAAGAAATTATTGGAATAATCAATAAAATTTATATATGAATTGTATATTAGACAGTAATATTGTATCAATTTTAGATTTCTTAAATTTGATAGTTACTTGTGGTTATATTACTAACTTGTGGTTATATTACTAGTTACTCTAGGATATGTAGTTCAGTGCAAAAAAATCTCTCAAGTGAGAGACATAAAGCAATGGTGGCAAAATATCAAAAAGTGGTGAATCCACATTAAGGGTATACTGACTTAATTTTAAAAACAAAAACTTCAGGAGGACTTCCCTGGGGGTCCAGTGGGTAAGACTCTGCTCTCCCAGTGCAGGGGGCCCAGATTCGATCCCTGGTCGGGGAACTAGATCCTGCATGCATGCTGCAACTAAGGAGTTGCCATGCCACAACTAAGAGTGCATGCTGCAACTAAGAAGTCTGCATGCCGCAACTAAAAGGTCCCACATGCAGCAACGAAGATCCCACATGCTGCAACTAAGACCCGGCGCAGCCTAAATAAATAAATAAATATTAAAAAAAAAAAAAACTTCAAAAAGTGATTCTGGGAGAATTGATTATTGATTAAAAAATTAAATTAGATTCCTGCCTCATACTATACCTGAATTAAAAAAAAATTCCAGATGGATTAAAGACCCAATTGTGAAAAGTAAAACTTTTAGAGAAAATATATGAGAATAGTTTCTGTGTTGTCTCATGGTAGGGAAGAATGCTTTATATGAGAATAGTTTATGTGTTGTCTCATGGTAGGGAAGAATGTTTTAAAATGAGAGCAAAAAAGCATGAATATTACAGGAAAAGATTGCTAAATTTTAAGTCCATTAAAATAAAAACCTTCTGTTTATAAAACTCATCAATTAAGAAGTGAAAAAGACAAGACTAATGGTTGGGGAAATATTTGCAAGTAATATAATTCACAAAGATTAATATCCAGAATTTGTAAAGAACTCTCACAAATCAATAAGAAAAGGCAGGGTTGGGGGGAGATATCCAGTAATAAAAGACAAAGAATCTGTAGAGGTAAAGGACAGGAAACTCAAATATCCAATGAGACATGAAAGTTGCTTAACCTCACTGTCATCAAAAATGTAAATTAAAACTACAGTAAGGTTGTAAATCTACAAACATGTCACACTGTTAGATTGGCAAAAGTTTTAAATTTGATGATATTGTAGTAACTCACTGAGCATTTATTATGTGTAAACACTTTTCTAAGTGCTTTAGGTATATAACTTATCTACTCCTCACACAATCATAAGAGTTTGGTAATATCCTCATTTTATAGATGAAGAAACTGAATTAGAGAGAAGTTAAGGTCACCCATTTAGAAAGTGGTAGAGGTAGAATTTGAACCCAAACACTGTGGCTCTAGGGCCCAATGAATTGAATACCATGACAGAAGTAGTAGTGCAAAGTGGTTAGTTAGAAAGATTATGGAAACAGGTTGCATTCCCAGTAACCCATGAGATCTTGGGCAAGTTACTTAACCTCTCAGTTCCTTGTTTGTGGCACTTACTTTATCATGGGTCGTTGGGAGGCTTAGATAGGTTACTATTTTATTATTATTCTATACTACTTCTCTAAGTGTGGGTGAAGGTGTGGTATAATAAACTCATACACATTTCTGGTTGGGAGAGTAAATTGGTGCAGCTGCTGTACTACTTTTTTTTTTTTAAGGATTTAATAAATTGAAGGTGTACCATAGTACCTTCAACTTTGAAATACCTTTTGGAAAATATCTAGCAATTCA
Organism: Mesoplodon mirus; assembly: GCF_964341445.2. Classification (NCBI taxonomy): domain Eukaryota; kingdom Metazoa; phylum Chordata; class Mammalia; order Artiodactyla; family Ziphiidae; genus Mesoplodon; species Mesoplodon mirus. The sequence continues at coordinate 88,684,903 of NC_138978.1, forward strand.
GTTCCTAATTATTTATCTTAAAGAAACTCTCACACATATTGCCAAGGAACTATGCACCAAGGTGTTCATTGCAACATTGTGTTAGCTGGAAGCAACTTCAATGTCTATCAACTAAAAAAATGGATGAATAAATTATACTATTTTTATACAGTAGAACAGTATATATTAGATTTTTAAAAGTGAACTATAGTCACATGGGTGAACATAGATATGTCTTGAATGATAATGAACAAAAGTAGTCTGTAGAAGGATGTATACATTGTGGTGCCCTTCATATAAAGTATATAGAAAAAGATTACGATATTTCATTGAATGTAAGATTCCACAGATTTTAAGGTGTACCGTTATTTTAGTAATCACTAAGAAAAAATATCATGAAACTATGGTATACCATCAATCGTAAAATACATAATAATTTTAGAGATGTTAAAAATGTGAAAAACAGTGTGCCTCTTACAATAGATGAACTATGATGTATTGTTTGTGGATTTTTTGGTCAACATGTGAATGTACAAAATGTATGATGATAATAAAACAAAGTCACACTAGGGTTACCTCTGTGGAAGAAGTCAGGGGAATGGGATTTGGAGGTGAACAGGGACCTCAACTCTGTAATGTCTATAATGTTTTGTTTGCTTAAAATAAAAAGGCTACACAAAACAAAAATAGCAAAGAGTTAAGATTCACAAAAGTTGGGTTGGGAGTACATGTATATATTTATCGGTTCTTTGCTGTGTGGCTGAAAATATTATGACCTTTTTATAAATATTGGTGGTGGGACTTCCCTGGTGGCGGGGTGGTTAAGATCCGCCTGCCAATGCAGGGGACACGGGTTTGAGCCCTGGTCCGGGAAGATCCCACATGCTGTGGAGCAACTAAGCCCATGAGCCACAACTACTGAGCCTGCACTCTAGAGCCTGTAAGCCACAACTACTGAGCCCACGTGCCACAACTACTGTGCGCCTAGAGCCCGTGCTCTGCAACAAGACAAGCCACTGCAATGAGAAGCCCGTGCACCGCAACGAGGAGTAGCCCCCGCTCGCTGCATCTAGAGAAAGCCTGTGCACAGCAACAAAGACCCAACGTAGCCAAAAAATATAAATAAATAAATAAATAAAGCTATTAAATCTGGTCAAAAGTATGGACCATTTAAGTGAAAAATACAGGTATCCTTTGCTCTCTGAATTCTAGCTATGCCAACTAAGGAATGGAGTATATTCTCGTAGATTTTCAAATAAATCCCTTATTGTTTAAACTCTTTTTTATTTGAAACTTGGAACCAGACAGACATCTCTGATATCCACAGTTGCTGTCCAAATTTAAGAACCCCATATATTCAGGAAGTAAGAGATACTTTCACTTGAATTTGTAAGCCAATAGAGAAGAGACTGAAAATACAGAAGAGTCCTGAAAGGGAAGAACTAAGATCCAGAGTATAGATAAAGGAACTTACCTTGGATAAGAGAAGTGTCACTAACTTCAAAATAATGTGATGAAAATAAGTTTAAATATACAAAAAATTTTAGATGTGGATTTGAAATTGACCAAGTTCCAGCCTAGTAGTCTCAATTCACTGTGAGAGGTATGAAGAAAGGTCAGGATGAACCAAGAGGTGAGACAGAATGATTGGGATTAGACAGTGCTTGGTAGTGGTTGGATTTTTTTGTTCAGATTTTATATCTTTTTTGAAAATTTACTTGGCCTTTTCAAGGATCACAGGATTTACTGAGTTCTTTTTTTTTTTTTTTTTTTTTTTTTTGCGGTACGCGGGCCTCTCACTGTTGTGGCCCCTCCCGTTGTGGAGCACAGGCTCCGGATGCGCAGGCTCAGTGGCCATGGCTCACGGGCCTAACCGCTCCACGGCATGTGGGATCTTCCCGGACCGGGGCACGAACCCGTGTCCCCTGCATCGGCAGGCGGACTCTCAACCACTGCGCCACCAGGGAAGCCCTACTGAGTATTTTTAATATATTAGACAGTAGATTGATTCTGTAATACCTGATCTTTGAAAATTTATCATATAGCCTCAGGCAACTTCCCTAATCTGTCTTTACCAGACAGAGAAAAAATTGCCAACACATAAGAATGTCTGTATGTTTCAAAGTTTATAAGTATTTCATGTTCTCTTTTATTTTTCATATAGATATCATAGTGAGGAAATTATTGTAGTCTAGTCTTCATTTTTCATTTTGCCATTTTAAGCCTTATACTCTTTTTTTTTTTTTTTCTTTTTGCGGTATGCGGGCCTCTCACTGTTGTGGCCTCTCCCGTTGCGGAGCACAGGCTCCGGATGCGCAGGCCCAGCGGCCATGGCTCACGGGCCCAGCCGCTCCGCGGCATATGGGATCCTCCCAGACCGGGGCACGAACCCGTATCCCCTGCATCGGCAGGCGGACTCTCAACCACTGCGCCACCAGGGAGGCCCAAGCCTTATACTCTTTTTTAACACCAAAAAATCTGCTTCTCTCTAGTTATTCCTTATAATTAAATATAGGTTATTTTGGAACTTAAATACACAAGTACAGAGCATTCTTTACTTTTATTAATTATCTCGTTAAATTTTAGAGCTGAACGACAAAGGAATGAAGCACTATATCATGCTGAAGAGCTAAGTAAAGCTTTCCAACATTATAAAGAAAAGGTGGCTGAAAAACTGGAAAAGGTAAGAGGCAGTTGTGCAAACTCAGTGTGTTATATTACCCTCCACATTCTGAAAATATAGACATAAATAGAATATCTTTATTTATGGTTAAAGTGGGGAGTAATTTTATGATCTCATTCATAATAAAATCATTGAAATAAAGAATTTATCATTATTAGTTAAGTATAATATTTACCATCTTCTTATAATGAGCGGAAACTTTCTTATCTAGAGAAGGAAAAGAGTGGAGACAAGGAACAAAATGTAGAGAAAGATGGGGTGAGTGAGCAGTTTGGAGCTATAGAAGTAAAAGCAGGAAATTTGTTCCCATCACCTCAGTGAAAATGAAGGCAGAGTAGATTATGTAGCCTTTAATTGGTCTCCTTAGACATAACACCCTGAGAGAGGCTCACTTCTGCCTCTCAGAGGGAAGGTTCCTTGAATAGGTTCTACATAGTAATATAATGGCTTAATTACATTCATTGAATATCTTCAAGTAATACCACATGATAATAAACCTGTTTGGAGGGAGGCCACATGTTGGACATTAAGATAAATTCTTTATATCCTTAATTAATATTTACAAATTCTGTTTGAAGAAAGGTAGAAGGATAGAAGAAATATTAAAAATAAGAAAAATTTAAGATCCCATTAGATACTGACATCTTAAGTGTGAATTAATAAGATCACTGTTTTGAAAGCCTTGGAAAAGGTCCCTGTGGGAAAGAAATATTGTAGAAGGGATTTTTAATAAGGTAATCTGGAGTGGGAGGTAGAATACTTAGTAGGGGGAATATCCTCCTAGAGAGGGAGGACTTTATAGAGGAAAGAGAGGAATATGTAAGAGATGATTTTTTCATACTTCTTAGGATTATCAATTTCAAATTGCTCAGCAGAGCCCTATATTTAGATAGATATAACAAAGGAAGTGGGGCAGATCTGTCCAGTCCTCCATTCCCACTGCTCAGACCTGGATGCTTGACTTTTATCTGTTTTAAATTTGGGGCTGTGATTTCCTCGGGAGTATTCTGTGGCTAAAATTTCAAAAATTACTCCTCTGGAACATTTACACTAAAGTTAGTCTTTAGTAACTTGATGCAGCATCTCTACATGAGTTGCTTGCCTTGTCTACATAAGAGCAGAACAATTCTGCCTTCAGGTAATCATGCTGTTGTTCCTTTCTTGTAGGCTCTTAACCATTTCTGGACAGGTGGTAGCATTCCCCCCTCCCTGTTCTTTGTTGCTGGAAGTTCACTTTGCTCCTTTCACTACAAGGCTGGGGACTTAAACTTGTGGAGTACTTACTCCACTCTCCTGCTTATTTCCAAAATCACTACATTTTAATTTGAAATACCTAAAACTTATGACCACATTAGTGCATCCACTTAAAACAAATTATTGTTTTAGGTTCAAGCTGAAGAAGCAATATTAGAGAAAAATCTAATTAACTGTGAAAAAGAAAAAAAAAGGCTACAGGAAAAGTGTGGTCTATATAAAAGTGAACTTGAAATTCTGAAAGAGAAATTAAGGTACAGTATCCTATTGTAAAAAAAGGATTTTTGTGTGGAAATAGAGAAAAAACTGAAACATTTAAAAATAGAATATTTTGAATTCTGTAATTATGGCCTTAAATAATGTAGAAAGGTAGGGATCCATGACTGAAGTTGTTTTCTACTTGTAAATTTAGGATTTTAAATGAATAAAACATGTGTTGATGTTAATATACTTGTAAATATAGAGTAATATGATCAGCATATTTGCTTTGAATATATTTAGAAAAATTAACACAGATGTAGTGTCCTTGTAGTGTGACCACATTAGCTAGTAAAATATGTATTCTTCAAATCATGAAGCATTACCTAGTCTAACCTCATTTCAGAGATGTTAAAAATGTGAAAAAGGGAACTGATGAAATACAATAACAGTTCTAAACAGTAGATTGTTCTAATGTTTGACGTGTTTTTATAGGTATATACATATATATTTAAAAGCGCTGCATAGTAATCTGTTAATGGTTAATTAGATTTTATCTTTTAGAGTTGTGGCTAATAAATAGTTTGTGATTTTTTTCCTTATACTATCTAAAACTTTCTTGATGCTGCAAAATATTGTGTCAGGATTTTGGAGCTAACTCTCCTGTCATACACTTTTTAAAAGGGAGCAGAAATACCTCCAAGATAGTGAGATTATTCTGCTCAACTACTTACTGTGAGACACTGGGCAAGTTTCATAACCTTTCCTTGCCTTGTTTTCCTCCATCCGTAAGCAGGGAGTAACACTAGTGGTAGCCACATAAAGTTGTGAGTGCCTAGCATGCAGAAGGTAGGCACTCAGTAAATGTGAGCAAGTATTATTATTTCAGAATTAAGCTTTAAAATATTTAAAAAGTGAGATTAACTAAATATGATTATTGAAAGTAAGTGTATGTTTTATTTTCATTTTTATGCTTTTTTCTTCATAGGCAGTTAAAAGAAGAAAAAAATAATGGAAAAGAAACATTAAGGATCATGGCAGTGAAAAATTCAGAAGTCATAGCACAACTAACTGAATCTAGACAAAGTATTCTTAAGCTAGAGAGTGAGTTAGAGGATAAAGACGAAATACTTAGAGAAAAATTTTCTCTGATGAATGAAAACCGAGAATTAAAAGTTCGTATTGCAGCACAGGATGAGAGACTGGATTTGTGTCAGCAAGAAATAGAAAGTTCAAGGGTGGAACTGAGAAGTTTGGAAAAAATTATGTCCCAGTTGCCAGTAAGTATGTGTGACAAGGAAAATTTTACTCAAGTGCTTTATAAGAGATCATAATTTTGTTGTTGCTTTATTACCTTCTATTTTATTCCTCACGTCTGCTTTCAGTCATCAGTTCTTTTCTATCTAATCCTTTTTTCTGAACTTACCTTTCTACTGTTCCATCCTTTCTCAGTCTCTCAGATGCCATGTATAAGAATGGCACAGAATTTTTTAAAACAGCAGTTTTAAAGGAACATTTATATACCACAGCGTTCACCCATTTTAAGTGTACTGTTCAATGATTTTTAGTAAATTTACAAGTTCTGGAACAATCACCACAATACAGTTTTCAAACACTTCTATCCCCCAAAGGTCCCTTGTGCCCATTTATAATCAGTCCCTGTACCCGTCCCCACTCCTAGGGAATCACTAATCTACTTTCTGCCTATGGAGATTTGTCTTTTCTGGACATTTCATATAAATGAATTGTACAATATGTGGTCTTACGTTTTCTTAATGTTTTTGAGGATCTTTCATTGTGATATATATCAGTATTTCATTTATTTCTATTGCTTAATATTATTCCTTTGTGTGGATATGCCACATTTTATTTATTCATTCACCAATAGATGGACATTTGGGTTGTTTCCACTTTTTTTTTTTTTTTTTTTTGCCGTATGTGGGCCTCTCACTGTTGGGGCCTCTCACTGTTGTGGCCTCTCCCGTTGCGGAGCACAGGCTCCGGACGCACATGCTCAGCGACCATGGCGCAGGCTCAGCGGCCATGGCTCATGGGCCCAGCCGCTCCGCGTCATGTGGGATCTTCCCGGATCGGGGCACAAACCCATGTCCCCTGCATCCGCAGGCGGACTCTCAACCACTGCGCCACCAGAACGATTATAAATGATGCTGTTATGAACATTTGCTTACAAGTCTCTGTCCACACATTTCTCTTGAGTAGATACCTAGAAATAGAATTGCTGAGTCATGTGGTAAATTTATGCCAAACTTTGGCAAAGTGGCTGTACCATTTTACATTCTCACCAGCAAAATATGAGGATTTCTGTTTCTCTACATCTTAGCCAACAATTGTTATTGTCTGTCTTTTTGATTGTATCCATCTTAATGAGTATTAACTGGTATCACATTGTGGTTTTAATTTCCATTTCCCTGTTGACCGTGTTGAGCAACTTTTCATATACTATTAGAATGGTACAGAATATTAAATTGTTTTTATGGTAGCATCTGGCCACCTTTTCTCTATGAGTTATATATATGACCATATTTATAAGTGAGATTAGGAAGAAAGTAAGTATACTTGTGTCAGAAATTTGTTATTCATAGGTGCAAAGTAAAGGTGAAATCAGGAGAAAGGTATAAGATAAATGTGTCATGATTGGTTTCACATAGGGATGGATGGTAGACTTCTACCAATTTTAAACTGTCATGGAATTATGAAGCTGAAAGGGACCCTAGTAATCATCTAATTCAGTATTATCATTTTATTGAATTGGTGAAGAAGTGTACCCAAGGAAGTAAATAATTTGTCCAGCTAGCTAGTGGCACAGTTAAAACCATAACATACCATTCTTGGTTCCCATCCCCCTGCAATATCTACTTTCCTGGGATGCTGATTATTTGCTTAGATTTTTTTTTTTTTTTTTTTTTTTTTGGCCACGTGGCATGTGGGATCTTTGTTCCCAGGCCAGGGATCAAACCCGTGCCCCCTGCAGTGGAAATGTGGAGTCTTAACCACTGGACCACCAGGGAAGTCCCTGTTTGCTTAGATTTTTAATGTACTGTTTGCTTTTGAAATTTGATAGTAATCAAATGCAGGTAGCATTCATTTAAAATTGATACTTCCTTTGACTCAGTATCAAGAATTACTTGATACGTGATTCTGAAAGTGGTGTGATAATATATGCTTGATCCCATATAACATGATTTGGAAATGTGAATTTGTCTATTTCTAAAAAGTGTGATTTTGTTATAGTTTGAAGGTAGTAGTCATTAAGTGCTTACCTTGCCCCTTTTCACAACTAATTTTTAAAATTATTATTCAGAACATACAGAATACATAAAGAGACCAATATAGCACATTTGCTAAATCTGGGAAATATATTGTGATATCTACTTCAGACGTTTTTAGAATAAAAATTTATAGGGAAATAAAGCCTCATTATGTACTTCATTAGATCCCCATTCTCTCCCTCTCTCCTCAGAGGTAGCCACGATTTTGAAATTCATATGTACCTTCTTGCCCATATTTTAAATATTGCCACATACAGATGTATCCGTAAAAATATATAGTTCAGTGCATTTTTGAAAGTACGATATGTTCCTCTGTTGTTTTTCACTCAGTGTCATGTGATGTCTCCATAATGATTTATATAATGCAGATTTATTTTAACTATTGTAGTTTTCCCATTATGTTAATATTTCATAATGAATTCATGCATTCTGTTGATGGCTGTTAGATTGTTTCTATTAAATTCACACAATTTTTCAAACTTACATAAAAAATAATTGTATCGGACTTCCCTGGTGGCACAGTGGTTAAGAATCTGCCTGCCAGTGCAGGGGACACAGGTTTGATCCCTGGCCCGGGAAGATCCCACATGCCGTGGAGCAACTAAGCCTGTGCACCACAACTACTGAGCCTGGGCTCTAGAGCCTGCGAGCCACAACTGCTGAGCCCGCACACCACAACTACTGAAGCCCATGTGCCTAGAGCCCATGCTCCGCAACAAGAGAAGCCACCACAAATGAGGAGCCCGCTCACCTCAACAAAGAGTATCCCCTGCTCAATACAGCTAGAGAAAGCCCTTGCGCAGCAATGAAGACCCAGCACAGCCATAAATAAATAAATAAATAAATAAATAAATAAATTGTATCATAGATATTGTAAGTTTATATATGTTTGTTTTTAAACTTGCAGTTAAAAAGAGAAATGTTTGGTTTTAAATCATCTCTGTCTAAGCACCAGATGAGTATTTTGTCAAACAAGGAAGACAGTTACATTGGCTGCTGTGAGACAAATAAAATGGTGATTTCGGAATTGAGGTACGGTTTTCAGATGTTGAAGTTTTAGCACATACGATGTGTTTTAAAAATTGGTAATTAAGATCTTTAGTTGAGAAGCTGAGAAATATACAGAAAAGTCTAAAGAGTATTATAACAAATATCTGTATTTCCACAATTAAGAGCTGTTTCTTCTTAACATTTTTTGATATTTTTTTCAAATCTGTTTCTTTAAATAAAAAATAAAACATTACAGGGTAGATAATGCCCTTTGATCCTTAACACTAGTCCCATTCTCCTCCTAAGTATCTACCATCATGAGATGGATATCTATCCTTCAATTCATTTGTGTTTGTTTATACTCACACATATAAATATACTGTTTTTATATGTTTTGTAATTTTGCTTTTTCACTCAGCATCATTTTTAAAACTCATCGTGTCAAGGTAGGTAGGTAGAATGGTTGATCAATGGATGGATTAGTGTGGTTAGTTTAGTTTTAATAGCTGTATAAGAGTCTCTCCTACAACTACATCACAATTTATCTGTTCCTTTATCGACAGTTGCCTTATTTCTAGTTTTCCTCTATTACAAATAGTGCTGCAAAGTCCATACTTACACGTTTCCTGTACAATATGCGAGAATTTCTCTAGCAGATATTTCTAAAAGTAAAATTGCTGGGTCATAGGGTGTATACTATCAAGTTTCTAAAGTAGCTGAACCAGTTTACAATGTAATCAGTTGTATATAAGACTTTCTGTATCTTGGCCAATAGTTGACTAATATCAGAGTTTAAAACTTTTTAAATTAAAATTATTTTAATTTGAAAGGGGAAAATGGTTTGTGGTATTTTTATAGAATCTTTCTAATAATTTTTGGTTTATTTTCTTTTGTGCCAGGATTAAGCTTGCAATGAAAGAGGCAGAAATTCAAAAGCTTCAGGCAAACCTGACCGCTAATCAATTATCTCACAATCTTATTGCTTCTAATGACAACCAAGAAAGTGGCAAATTAAATAGTTTAGAAACAGAACCTGTAAAACTAGGAGGTAATCAAGTAGGTAAGTATATCATATTCAATTCTTATTATAAATATAATCAGAGTTCTTTATGATAGTTTTTTAAAGAAACAGATTATCAACTGGTTACTATTATCAAACATACTTGATAATCTGTTATTACTACTTATGTGTTCATAAGACAGTAAAAATTATTTCAAAATTCTTGAACTTTGCATCATTCTTTAAAAATATATTTTTGAAGTAAAATTTACTTAAGATGCATCCATTTAAAATAAAAGCTCAATGCTTTTTGTCAGATTTTTTTAAAAATAAATTTATTTATTTATTTTTGGCTGCCTTGGGTCTTCGTTACTGCGCACGGGCTTTCTCTAGCTGCGGTGAGTGGGGACTACTCTTCGTTGTGGTGCATGGTCTTCTCATTGTGGTGGCTTATCTTGTTGTGGAGCATGGGCTCTAGGCTCACGGGCTTCAGTAGTTGTGGCATGCAGCCTCAGTAGTTTTGGCTCACGGGCTCTAGAGTGCAGGCTCAGTAGTTGTGGCACATGGGCTTAGTTGCTCCGCGGCATGTGGGATCTTCCCGGACCAGGGCTCGAACCCGTGTCCCCTGCATTGAAAGGCGGATTCTTAACCACTGCACCACCAGGGAAGTCCAGATGTTTGGTTTTTTCATATGGTTATACCCTTGTTACCATCACCACAATCAAGACATACAGTAGTCCCTGCCTATCCTCCCAGGATACATTCCAAGACCCCTGGTGGATGCCTGAAGCTGCAGATAGTACGAAACCCTATGTACTACTATGTTTTTTCCTATACATACATGCCTGTGATGAAGTTTAATTTGTAACTTAGGCACAGTAAGAGATTAACAACAATAATAATAAAGTAGAACAATTATAACAGTATACTATAATAAAAGTTATGTGAGTGTGGCCTCTCTCTCCCTCAAAGTATCTTATTGTACAAATTTAATACCTTTTCCATCTTCACACATTGTGGCTATAACTTTTGCAGTTTGACGTGTGATAGCAAAACTAGCACAAATTTCTTTTTTCTTTACAATTTCATGGATTAAGGGTCTTACTGTAGATTTTAGCAACCTCAGCATACAACTTTTTTTCTTATTAAGTCTAGTACTTTCACCTTTTCACTTAAAGGGAGCATGTTACGGCTTCTTTTATATTTGAATTGCTAGCATCACTACCCTTGCACTTTGGGACCATTATTAAGTAAAATAAGGATTACTTGAACACATGCACTGCGATACTGCAACAGTTGATTTGATAACCTAGTTGGCCACTAAGTGACCAACGGGTGGGATACATGGACAAAGGGACTATTATTGACATCCTAGGCAGGACGGAGCTGGACGGCAAGGGAGAGTGTGAGACTTCATCACACTACTCAGAACGGCACACAGTTTATAACTTATGAATTGTTTATTTCTGGAATTTTCCATTTATTATTTTCGAGCCTCAGTTGACAGCAGGTAACTGAAACCATGGAATGCAAAAACTAGGATAAGGGAGGACTACTGTATAACATTTCCCTCAGGATCCATATACTCCTTCCCAGTTATTTTGGGTTTAATTTTCTCTTCTTTTTAAATTTTTCTTAAAGTGAAAGCTTAGATTATTGACTTTAAACCTTTCTTCTTTTCAGATGTAAGTATTTAAAGGTATAAAATTCCCTTTAGGCAATGCTTTAGCTGCATCCCATTAATTTTAAATGTTATGCTTTCATTTTATTCAGTTCAAAATATAATATCTCTTGTGTGTGTTTATTTCCAAATATTTAGTCATTTTCCAGATATCTCTGTGTTATTAGTGGTGGACATTAGGTTGGTTTCATTAAACAAATGAATTCATGAATGTACCTGATTTCAATTTTTTAAATATTTTGAGACTCAGTTTATTGGCCAGCATATGGTCTATCTTGGTGAATATTCCAGATTCACTTGAAAAAATTCTGTATTCTGTAATTATTGGGTGAAAATTTTTTTTGCACTTCTTTTGAGATATAGTTGACATACAGCATTATGTAAGTTTGTGTATAGTGTAATGAGTTGACTTACATACGTTATGATTTCCACAGTAAATTTGGTTAACATTGTCATCTCATTTACATACCAAAAAAAAGGAAAAAAGTTTTAAGATCTACTCTCTTAAATTTCAAATATACTATACAACAGTGTAACTTATTATCATCATGTCATACATTATGGATCCACTTTTACTTTTAATATACTTAGTTCTTAGCCAATAATTAACATGAAGAAACCACCGTGTAGAAGAAAACTTGCAGTATTTGTAATAATAGCAAATCACTTGAATACCTTATATATAATTATCTAGGTTATTAGGTAGTCTTTTTAAGACTCTTTAGGTTTTGTTTATTTGCTTGTTTGTTGCTTTTAAAAATTTGAATATTGCCCTTTCTTTCTTCCTTTCTTTTTCTTTCTTTCTTTATCATTAAAGTATAATTGACCTACAACACTGTTAGTTCCAGGTGCACAACATAAAGATTCTACATTACAAAATCACCACAATAAGTCTAGTTACCATCTGTCACCATACAATGTTATTACAATATTATTGACTGTATTCCCCATACTGTACCTTTCATCCCCATGACTCATTTATTTTGTAACTGAGAGTTTGTGCCTCTTTATCTCTCTCACCTATTTTATTTATCTCCTCCTCCTTCCCCTTCCCCAACTGCAACCACCAGTTTGTTCTCTGTATCTATGAGTCTGTTTCTGTTTTGTTATGTTTCTTCATTTGTTTTGTTTTTTTAGATTCCATATATAAATGAAATCATACAGTATTTGTCTTTGTCTAGCTTATTTCACTTAGCATAGTACCATCTAGATCAATCAATGTTGTTGCAAATGGCAGGATTTTGTTCTGTTTCATGGCTGACTAATATTCTATTATATAAATACATTTTACATATTCATCTTCTTTATCCATTTATCAATTGATGGGCACTTTGGTTGCTACCATATTTTGGCTATTGTAAATAATGCTGCAGTGAACATGGGAGTGCAGATATCTTTTCTAATTAGTATTTTGTTTTCTTCAGAAAAATACCCAGAAGTGGACGCTGGGTCATATGGTAGTTCTGTTTTTAATTTTTGAGAAACCCTCATACTGTTTTCCACAGTAGCTGTACCAGTTTACATTCCTGCTAGCAGGGCACCAGGGTTCCGTTTTCTCCACATTCTTGTCAACCCTTGTTATTTCCTGTCTTTTTGATAATAGCCTTTCTAACATCTATGAGGTGATATCTCATTGTTGTTTTGATTAGATTTCCATGACTAGTGTTGTTAAGCACCTTTTCATGTACCTTGTTGGCCATTGGTGTCTTGTCTGGCAACATGTCTATTCAGATCCTTTTCCCTTTTTTTTTTTTTTTTTTTGCTGTTGAGTTATATGAATTTTAAAATATATTTTGATTATTAACCTCTTATCAGATACATGATTTACAAATATTTTCTCCCATTCCATAGGTTGACTTTTCATTTTATTGGTGGTTTCTTTTGCTGTACAGGAGATTTTTAGTTTGATATAGTCCCACACATTTGGTTTTGCTTTTGGTATAAAATCCAAAAAAAAATCATTGCTGAGACTGATGTCTAATAGCTTACAGTCTGTTTTTGGTTTTTTTTCCCCCTAGGAGTTTTATGGCTTTAGGTGTTATGTTCATGTCTTTAATCCATTTTAAGTTAACTTTTGTGTATGGTGTAAGATAATGGTCCAGTTTCATTTTTTTGGTATATTGCTGTCCAGTTTTCCTGACACCATTTATTGATGGGACTATCCTTTCCCCATGGAATACTCTTCACTCCTTTGTTGTAAATTAATTGACCATATATACATATATTTATTTATAGTCTTTCTATTTTGTTCCATTGATCTATGTGTCTGTTTTTATGCCAGTACCATACTTTTTCTGATTACTATAACTTTGTAATATAGTTTGAAACCAGGAAGTGTAATGCCTCCAGTTTTGTTCTTCTTTCTCTTTTGTGGTTCCATATAAATATTTAGGATTGTTTGTTAATTTCTGTGAAAAACGCCATTGGAATTTTGATAGGGGTTGAATTGAATCAGTAGGTCACTTTGGGTAGGATGGACAGTTTTACAATGTTAATTCTTCTAATCCATGAGAATGAGATGTCTTTCCATTTATTTTTGTCTTCAGTTTCTTTCGTCAACGTCTTGTAGTTTTCAGTATACAGATCTTTTACCTACTTGGTTATATTTATTCCTAAGTATTTTATTCTTTTTGACTCAATTGTAAATGGGGTTGTTCTCTAAATTTCTGTTTTTTTTATTTGTTAATTATTTATCAAGAGAAACTATTCCTTAGCCCAGATATTCATAGTTCATAGTTTCATAGTTCAGGAACACAGGTAAGTGACAAACTTCCATGGAACTCAACCCAAAGAAATTCTTTATATCCCAAAATCACTTTGCACTCTGAAAGTTATCAACCTTCCTCATCTCTTCAAAATGTTTTATGGAATCATAATTTCTGTAGAAATCTGCATATGCCTTCTTTCTTGGTTCAGCTACAGCAAACTTACAGAAAGTTGCAACTCCTAGGGAGACAAATGAGAGCTCCAACAATATGAAAGCACAGGCACTTGGCCAGAAGGCCACACATCTGAGGTTTTGTCAAAGAACTGGAAGGCAGGGTAGTTTTTCTTGATAGCTCAACAACGACGTCCTTCCAGACTGATAGAGTAAATTTCTTTCTGATAGTTTATAGTTTACTCAGAATTAAGATTTTTTCCACTTGAAGTGAAATGTAGAAACTTTACAAGATTATAGGTCTCTTTACCATCCATCTTTTATATTGTAATTGTCCAGTGTATTACACCAGCATACATTGAAAACCTCAGTAGACAATGCTATTTTTTTCTTTTAACTGTCATAACTGTCTGATAACTGTCTGATAGTTAATCACTGCAGCTTTTTGTTGATCAGTGTTTGCCTGGTAAAACTTTTTCCATCCTTTTAAACCTGTATCTTTATATATAGGTGAGTTTCTAATAGAAAGCATATAATTGATTCTTGCTTTAATAACCAGTGATTTTTACTCTTTTATTGGAATGTTTAGGTTACTTACATTTAATGTAATTATCGATCTTTTGGGGTTTAAATCTACCATCTTGGTATTTGTTTGCTTTCTATTCTATTGGCCTTTGTTCATCTTTCTTGCCTTCTTTTGAATGAATTATAGTATTCCATTTTTTTAATGTTCTCAATTGAATAATTAATTATACCTCTCTTTTTTTTAGTGGTTGCCCTAATGGTTAACATATGCATCTTTAACTTACCATGCTCTATCTTCAAGGACAATGGGTTGCCAGTAGCAGAAATGACAGCAGAGGGCCTCCCTGGTGGCGCAGTGGTTGAGAGTCCGCCTGCCGATGCAGGGGATACGGGTTCGTGCCCTGGTCCGGGAGGATCCCATATGCCGCGGAGCGGCTGGGCCCGTGAGCCATGGCCGCTGAGCCTGTGCATCCGGAGCCTGTGCTCCGCAACGGGAGAGGCCACAACAGTGAGAGGCCCGCATACCGCAAAAAAAAAAAAAAAAAAAAAAAAAAAGAAATGACAGCAGAGAAAATTAGATACCTAAGTAATTAGAGGGACTACAGAAGAGAATGATGGGATCAGCAGAGGGAATTCTAGTTATTAGAGGTGGTGATAGTATATATCATATATTCTCTAACGTCACAGAAGAACAGAGACAATGATAGATTACTTAGAAATTGAATTGTTAGGGATATGGAGAATTGATGGGAAATGGCTACTTATGCAGTCCTTGAAGGGATAGTACATCTGTACTTGTTTCCACATCTGTGTATTCTCAGGCAGTCATCTACATTATGCATCTACTTTATTTATTTATTTTTTAAAATTAATTTATTTATGGCTGTGTTGGATCTTCGTTGCTGTGCGTGAGCTTTCTCTAGTTGTGTTGAGCGGGTCTACTCTTCGTTGTGGTGCGCGGGCTTCTCATTGCAGTGGCTTCTCTTGTTGCAGAGCACGGGCTCTAGGCGCGTGGGCTTCAGTAGTTGCAGCATGTGGGCTCAGTAGTTGTGGCTCGTGGGCTCTAGAGCACAGGCTCAGTAGTTGTGGCGCATGGGCTTAGTTGCTCCACGGCATATGGGATCTTCCCGGACCAGGGATTGAACCTCTGTCCCCTGCATTAGCAGCTGGATTCTTATCCACTGTGCCACCAGGGAAGTCCCTATGCATCTACTTTAAAGCACTCCTGAAAGCTTGTTTACCTTTGAGTGGGCATAGGTGTGTACATTTATAATGGAGAAAAGATATATTCAAACAACTACCTCTGATAACCTTCAGTGTTTTTAAAAAGCATTACTGAGTTCTCATCAGCTTGTTTGGAATAAGAGGGATTCTCTGTTTTTGACTTTTGAACCTATATCTGTATACAGTAGCAAATATTATTAATGATCTCAAGTTATCCAAATAAATTTATGATAAACTTTGGTTTAAGGAGACAGGACAATGTTTGTGTGTTCTGGGTTTTTTTTTTCAAACAATGATTTATGTCCAAATAATGGGATTTTTAAAGATGGAGACGGGCTCTTTGTGGAAAAAAGAAAAGTGAGTGAGTCAGAAGACCTTATTCCTACTTTGTTATGTATTTAATAATAGGAAGTACCTTGCTTACCATGTTCCTTCATTATATTTTCCTTAATGTATGTTTTATTCTCCATCCACTTTAGTATTCTTTAGATCAGAAACTAAACTTATGATTAAATCTTTCAACATTGAAATGGGTTTTTATTCTTTAAGTTTTATACAGAACAATTTTCCTTTTATGTTTATTAACAGAAAGTATAAAAGATCAAAATCAACATACTGTGAACAAGCAATATGAAAGAGAAAGGCAAAGACTTGCTTCTGGAATAGAAGAATTACGTGATAAGTTGATGCAGATAGAAGCTGAGAATTCTGATTTGAAGGTTAACATGGCCCACAGAACTAGTCAGTTTCAACTGATTCAAGAGGAGCTGCTAGAGAAAGCTTCAAACGCTAGCAAACTTGAAAGTGAAGTAAGCTTGAATTAGCTATTTATATGTACTGGATTTTGAGAGAAGAAAAAAGTGTTGTAAGGTTTTTGTAAAACTTGTATGTTAAAGTCCAGATTTATACACTAAAAAAAAAATTAATGGTACCTCATGAGTTATAACTTCTTTTAAAATTATATTTGGAAACTTCTGGGTTTTAACATATGTTAAAAGTAGGAAAATACTGTAGTGGCTAAATTTGGTGAAACACTGTACTGCATTCTATTATTTCTTCCAAGTATAAGTTAATATGGCTAATACATATTTACAAGTAAAAAATTTGGATTATGTAATTGGAAAAAAAGGGGTAGTAATAGAGGATTTCAAATTTTAGCAAACAGTAGAACCACCTGGAAAGCCTGTTAAACATGCACGTTTTGGGTCCTATTCCAGTGATTCTGATTTAGTACGTATGGAGTAATGCAAAGGAATCTGCATTTTTAAACAATTACATGTGAATCTGATGCAGATATCTTATGGATTACATTCTGAAAAGGGGATAAAGTATGTTTTATGAATATCTGATCGTCATTTCCACTGAGGACAGAACAGGATGCCTTATTAGGTAATTGTGGACCAGGTCCACGTGTGTATATGCTCTACTCACCCTTCAAACCAGAGGCTGCAGCTATCTGAGGGTACTTTTCTATTTTTATTTTTTTTATTTTTTATTTTTTTTATTTATTTATTTTTGCTGTGTTGGGTCTTCGTTTCTGTGCGAGGGCTTTCTCTAGTTGTGGCAAGTGGGGGCCACTCTTCATCACGATGTGCAGGCCTGTCACTATCGCGGCCTCTCTTGTGGAGCACAGACTCCAGATGCGGAGGCTCAGTAGCTGTGGCGCACGGGCCCAGCCGCTCCGAGGCATGTGGGATCTTCCCAAACCAGGGCTCGAACCCGTGTCCCCTGCACTGGCAGGCAGATTCTCAACCACTGCGCCACCAGGGAAGCCCCTGAGGGTACTTTTTTAAATGTCTGATTTTTCATCTTAAAGTCTGTAACCAAGACTAGGGAAAAGACCTGTGGGATAGGAACTTAAGTAATGGAAAGGAGATTTAGTCAGTCTATAACTATAGCCATCAGCTTACTTAGAAAATTGCCAAGTACTGAGATGAATAGCTTTTTTAAAATTAAAATATTAGCACAGTCTCGTTGAAAATACAAAAAGGGACAAAGAAGAAAATAAAACATTGATAGTTCTACCACAAGAAATTACTACTGTTAACATTTTATTGTACTAATTTCAGTCTTTAATAGCTACTTTTATGAAATGGGTTCGGGGCAATCCTATTTGATCATAGGGATCTGAAATAAATACTTACGTATTACACAGATGGAATAAGCTATGTCATGTTTCTGGTCTTCCCTTCACTGTTCTTCTTCTGAATTGTCACTTATTTTTAAAAAATAATTTTTTATTTATTTCAATGTGTTTTCAGATGACAAAGAAATGTTCTCAAGTTTTAACTCTAGAGAAACAGCTAGAAGAAAAAATAGTTGCTTATTCCTCTATTGCTGCAAAAAATGCGGAACTAGAACAGGAACTTATGGTAAAAATTACCTTTTTTTTTGCTACAGATTTACTGTGGCTTTAAGGAACTTAATTTGTAACAGCATGTTTGTTTTAGTATTGTTATTCTAAAATGTACCATATAGGAAATTATAAATTCTACCAAACTCTTCAGATTATTCAATTTTTATTTCTATATTTTTAAGTTCTATATTTTTAAGTTAATATGGCAAGTTGTTATCTAAAGTTCTTCATTTTTATTTTAGTAGAATTGAAGGAAATGGTAGTAGTTCTTTGATATGCTTTGCAGCATTTTTAAACAATCTTATCATTTTGATACAATTTTAAAAAACCCTTTCTCTTTTTTATAAATATTTAAATATTTTTGAAGTTGACATATTAACTACTATGATTCTTTGAAGCCTAGAGTATGATAAATTTTATACTTTACTAATGTACTTTTATGTAAAACTCGTTCTTAATTATGTTCTTTTAAAGTGTTTCTGTATTTCTAGGAAAAGAATGAAAAGGTTAGAAGTCTAGAAACCAATATCAATACAGAGCATGAGAAAATTTGTTTAGCTTTTGAAAAGGCAAAGAAAATTCATCTTGACCAGCATAAAGAAATGGAAAAGCAGATTGAAAGAGTAAGATATTAATTATGTTTTTATAAGTAAATGTAATATATATTTAGAATATGAATGCTGAAAAGAACCTTAAACATTACTAGCTCAGCTTTCTTTATTTTAATAGATGAGGAAACAAAGACATAGAAAAGTTAGTGGCAAATACTATAATTAGAATTGTATTACTTCTGGATCATTTTACAATGCTCTCTCCTTTAGTACTATTGCCATTTCAGTTTTGATCATTATTTTTTGACATTATCAAGCTAAGAGTGATTCTGTAGACTCTTTTCCACTAGAGATATCATTTGCTTGAAGATTGGTTAAGAGGAGACGCTGTCTTGATCTTGGGTTAAAAGTGAAGAGTAAAAAAAAACAAAAAACAAAAGTGAAGGAGAAACTGTGAGACCAGAAGCAGAAGATCAAATAAAAAATAGTTTGGATGGGTTTAATAGCAGAATGTAGCTAACACACAAATATAAGCTTCAAATATAGAGCAATAGAAATTATTCAGTCTGAGTAATAGAGAGAAAAAAAGATTTGGAAAAAAAGTGAACAGAGTCTCAGAGACCTGTTGAACAATATCAGAAGGTCTAGCATTTATGTCATCAGAGTACCAGAGAAGAGGAAAATGAGACTGGTACAAAAAATATTTGAAGGAATTATGACTGAAAACTTTGCAAATTTGTGAAGGAAACAAATTTACATATTCAACAAGCTTAAAGAGGATAAAATCTTGAAAGCAGCCAGAGATAAATAACACATTGTATATAGAGGAACAAAGATTAAAATTTACTGCAGATTTCTCATCAGAAAATCAAAAACTGTAAAGGTTAGAAGACCAAAGAACTGTTTTTTTTTTTAAGTGCTGAAAGAGAAAAACTGTCAACCTAGAATTTTATGTCCAGCAGTAATATTCTTTAGGATATATAAAGACATTCTTAGATTAAGGGCAATTTAGAGAACTTGTCATGAGCAGACTTGTTCTAAAATAAATGATAAAGAAAGTTCTTCAGGCAAAAGAGAAATAAGAGGGAAAATTTAAGCCTCAGGGATGAAGAGCAACAAAAACAGTAAATATTTGGTTACATACCATGGACTATATTTATTCTTTTAAGATTTTTGTAATATTTATGACCATTGAAAGAAAGAATAGAATTGTCTAGTGAGGTTTTCATTGTATGTTGATGTAATACCTTGGATGATTACAATATAAAATAAGAATGGTATAATCTTGTAAAGGTTGTACATTTCACTTCAGGTGGAAAAATTTAATTCTGAGTAAACTATGAAAATTTAAAAACACTTGGTCCCCTTTATCCACGGATTATATGTTCCAAGATCCCAACTGGATTCCTGAAACTGTGGATAGTTCCAAATCCAATAAATACTGTGTTTTTTTCTATACATACATACATACCTATGATGAAGTTTAATTTATAAGTTAGGCACAGTAAGAGAATATCCAAATGGCCAGCATCACTACTCTTGTACTCTGGGGCCATTATTTAGTAAATTAAGAGTTACTTGTACACAAGCACTGCTGTACCATGACAGTCAATCTGATAACTGAGATGGCTGCTAAGTGACTAATGGCAGGTAGCATATACAGTGTGGATATGCTGGGCAAAGGGATGATTCACATCCTGGGCAGAAAAGAGTTTTCCTCAAGGTTTAATCATGCTACTCAGAATGGCATGATATTTAAAACTTATGAATTGTTTATTTGTGGAGTTTAATATTTTCATATTACAGTTGAGTGTGGGTAACTGAAACTGTGGAAAGCGAAACTACAGATAAGGGGGGACTACTGTATGTATATTATAATTCCTAGAACAACCACTAAAAAAACTATACAGATACAGTAATATGCTAACAAATAAAATATTATAGAATTCTGAAAATATTCATATATTTAAAAGAAGGCTGGAAAGGGGAAACAGAAATGAAAAATAGAGGAGACAAAGAGAAAACTAATAAAGGGGTGTGTGCTTAAATTCAGGCATCTCAGATATTAATTTAGATATAACTGTTCTAAACACACCAAATACAAATTGAAATTGTGAGATTGAATTTAAAAAAACAAGACGCAGATATACTCTCTTTAAGAAGTCCATGTTAAATATAAAGATGTAGATAGGTCAAGTATAAAAGCATGGAAAAAGATGTACCAGGCAAACAATAACCAAAAGAAAGCTGGAGTGGCAATATAAATATCAAACAAAGTAGACTTTAGAACAAAGAAAATTACTGGGGATAAAATAGAAAATTATGTAGTGATAAAAGGCTCAATTCACCAAGAAGACATAACAGTCCTAAATGTGATATGTACCTAACAAAGTAATTTCAAAATATTTGAAGCAAAAGTGAAGAGGTCTGAAAGGAGAAAGAAATTAATACAAAATTATAGTTGGAGATGTCAACACTACTCTTTTCTATAATTGATAGAATAAGTAGATTAAAAAATCAGCAAGGATATAGAACTCACCTGAACAACACTGTCAACGAACTTTTTTTTTTTCTCTTCTTTTAAAATTTTTGGCCGTGCTACGCGGCATGTGGGATCTTAGTTCCCCAACCAGGGATGGAACCCATGCCCCCTGCAGTGGAATTGCAGAGTCTTGACTACTGGACCAACAACAGAATATACATTCTTCTTCAGTACACCTGAAATATTCACCAAGATATACCATACCCTAGGTCATAAAATCAGCTTTATCAAATTTCAAAGAATTAAAACCATGTATACAGTTGTTCCTTGGTATCCATGGATGATTGGTTCCAGGACCCACTGTAGAAGATCTGCAGATGGTCAAGTCCCATAGTGGGCCCTCTATATCTGCAGTTCCACATCAGTGGATTTAACCAACCACGTATCGTTTAGTACTGTATGTATTTATTGAAAAAATCCTGCATATAAATGTACCTGCACCATTCAAACCCATGTTGTTCAAGGGTCAACTGTAGTATGTTTTCTGACCATAATGGAATTAAACTAGAAACCGTTAACGGAAAGATATCTGGAAATTCCCCAAATATTTGGAAGTTAAACAACACACTTTTTTTAAAATATCTTTATTGGAGTATAATTGCTTTACAATGTTGTGTAAACAACACACTTTTAAATAATCCATGGATCAATGAGTAAGTCTCAAGGGAAATTTAAAATATTTTAAACAATGAAAATGAAAACACAATATATCTGAATTTGTGGAATGCAGCTAGAGCAGTTCATAGAGCTTTATAGCATTAAATGCATACACTAGAAGAAAATGAAGAAAAATCAGTAATCTAAACTTCCACATTAAGAAACTAGGAAAAGAAGAGCAAAATTAACCCATAAGAAACAGAAAGATGGAGATAATAAAAAGCATAATTGAAAGAAATTGGAATTTGAAAAGAGAATATTAGTAGAGAAAATCAGTGAAATCTAAAGCTGGTTCTTTGAAAAGATCAGTAAAATTTATAAACCTCTAGCCAGTTTGATGAAGTAAAAAAAAAAGAGAGAGAGAGAGAGAGAAAACACAGATAACCTGTATCAAGAGTGAGTAAGGGTGTATCATTAGAGACCTCACAGATATTAAAGGTTAATAAAGGAAAGGAGAGGTTTATCCTGAGAATGGAAGGCTGGTTCAACATTCAGAAAAAAAAAAATCATTGTAATCTACCATATTAGCATACCAAAAACCAGGAAAACCTACATGATCATATCAATAGATGCAGAAAAATCTTTTGATAAAATTCAACATTTTCTCATGATAAAAACTCTTAGCCAACTAGAAGTAGAAGGGAACTTCATGAACCTGTTGAAGGGCATCTTCCAAAAAAATCCTATGGATAATATATCTTAATGGTGAAACACTTAATTCTTCCCTGTAAGATTGGGAACAGAGCAAGAATATCTGCTGTCATCACTCCTATTTAACATCATACTAAAAAGCCCATTTCAATCAGGAGGAAACAAAGCTATCCCTGTTTCCTGTCTGTGTAGGAAATCCCAAAGAATCTACAAAAATACCTTAAAACTAATGAGCAAGCAAGGTCACAGGATGCAAGGTTAACATCCAGATCAGTTGTATTTCTATATATAGTTGACTCTTGAACAACACTGGTTTGAACTGTGTGGGTCCACTTATCCTCGCATTTTTTTCAGTTTGTGTAATACTACACAGTCTGCGGTTGGTTGAATTGGTGGATACAGAACTGCAAATATGGAGGGCAGACTGCAAAGTTATTCACAGATTTTTTGACTTCAAGGAGGGGTTGGTGTCACTAACCCTCACGTTGTTCAAGGGTCAACTGTACTAGCAATGAACAATTAGAAGCTAAAATTTTAAAAATACTGCTATTTACAAAGCTCCAAAGAGATGACATAGATGTAAATAAGACAAAATATGTGGAATATCTGTATGCCAAAAACTACAAAATGTTAAAGAAAGACCTAAATAAATGGAAAGAAATACCATTTCTGTGGATTGGAAGTCTCAATATGTTTAGGATGTCAGTTCACCTTAAACAGATCTCTCGATTTAATGCATTTCCAATCAAAATCCCAGTAAAAAATTTTTTGTACACATAGATAGCTGATTTTGAATTTTGTAATGGAAAGGCAAAGAAACTAGATTAGCCAAAACAAGTTTGAAAAAGAACAAAGTTAGTGGATTTATGCTACCATATCTTAAGACTTACTATAAACCTATAGTAATCAAGACAGTGAGGTATTAACAAAATAATAGACACATGGATGAAAATAACAAAATATAGGGTCTAGAAATAGACCTGGCAAATATGGTCAATTGATTTTTAACAAAGGTATAAAACCAATTCAGAATGGAGAAAGAATAGTTTTTGAATGAGTAGTGCTGGAACAGTTGGACATCCATATGCAAAAAGATGGAGCTGCAGTATATACCTATATAAAAATTAATTCAAAGTGAATCATATATTTAAATATAAAATAAAAAGATATTAAAACTCAGAAGAAAACATGGGAGAAAATCTTCATGACCTTAGGTTAGGCAAGAGTTCTTAGATATAAAACCAAAACAATATAAGGGAAAAATTGATAAATTGGAATTCATCAAAATTAAAAATGTATGCTCTGTGAAAGACATTAAGATAATGAAAAGACAAGCTATAAACTGGGAGAAAATATTTGTAAATCACATATCCAGCAAAGAACTTTTACCCAGCATATATAAAGAATTCTCAAAATTCATCAATAAGAAAGTAACCCAATTTTTTTAATGGACAAAGACTTGAATAGATACCTCATCAGAAAAGATATACAGATGGCAAATAAGCATATGAAAATATGTTGAACTTGATTCATTATTAGGAAAATGCAAATTAAATGTACAGTGAAATACTACTGCATTCTTGTTAGAATACTGAGCGAGAGAGGTAGAAAGGAAGGGAGGAAGGAAGATCTGACAATAGCAAATGCTACCCAGGATGTGAAACAACTGGTTTTCTCATATATTGCTAGGGATAATGCAAAGTAGTAAAACTACTAAAACAACTTAGCATCTTCTTATACACTTAACATATGACCCAGCAGTCTTAGATATTTATTCTAGACAAATGAAAACTTATCTTTACACTAAAACCTACTACAAATGTTTATAGTAGGTTTATTCATAATTGCCCAAAACTGGAAACTACCCAGTGTCTTTCAATGAGTAAATGGGTAAACTATGGTACCTCAATACAATGGAATACTACTCAGTAATAGCAAGGAATAATCTATTGATTCAGGCGAAAACATGGGTGACTCTAGAGGCTTTATGCTAATGGAAAGAAGCCAATTGCAAAATGTTGTATACAATTCTATTTCTTTGACATTCTCAATAAAGTCAAAAGCTATAGGATGAAGATCATTTTATTGGTTGCCAGGTATTGGGGAGGGTGGAGAGTTGACTATAAAACAGGTGTCCCCAACCCCCAGGCCATGGAATGGTACCTGTTAGGAACTGGGCCGCACAGCAGGAGGTGAGCGGCGGGATAGCGAGCAAAGCTTCATCTGTATTTACAGCCACTCCCCATTGCTTGCATTACCGCCTGAGCTCCACCTCCTGTCAGCGTTATGGTGAGTTGTATAATTATTGCATTATATATTACAATGTAATAATAATAGAAATAAAGTGCACAATAAATGTAATGCTCTTGAATCATCGCGAAACCATCCCTCCCACCCCCATCCGTGGAAAAAGTGTCTTCCACGAAACTGGTCCCTGGTGCCAAAAAGGTTGGGGACTGCTGCTGTAAAGGATTAACATGAGGGATCTTGAGAGTGAAGGAATCATTCTGTATCCTGATTGTGATGGGAGTTTTATGAATCTATGCATGTATTCATACACCCAAAAAATGAATGTAAATGAAGTTTTAAAAAGTCTCCCACCCTAGAATCATTGTTACAATCTTAGTTTATGTCTTTCAGACCAGTTTCTCTGCATCTTTGCATACTTACATGTTTATAGTACACATATACACAAACACGTAAACAATTTTTAATAGCTTCATTTTACAGAATGATTGCTATTTGACTTCTCTGTTTTTTAGGATTATAATTAATTTTCAGTAAACTTTATTGTAAGCTATTTTTTTCTTATTTTAGAATATTATTTTATAATAGAGTCTCAAAAGTGGAACTACTGACTCAGAAGATAAAAAATATTTTTCAGATGAGTTTATCCCTGATAAATCCTTCAAAGTTTAATTTGAAAATGGCAGAAAATCTAGGAAGATATTATATTTGATATCTCAAATACTGAACTGCTGCAGAGAATTGGCACGATAGGTCTGTCCAAGGGCCTCCCTGATAATTGATGGGTCAGCTTCTATGAAAATCTATGGTTATAATATCATTTAGTCTTGTTTATTCATGAAATTAATTTTAATATATTCATGTTTTAAGAAAAAATTCTAAAGTTATTTAATATTTTTCAAACTTTTTATTGTGGTTAGTATTATCAGTATTAGTGTTATTGATGTTATAATTTATGTTATCTTAACCATTTTTAAGTGTACAGTGGTATTAAATACATTAACATTGTTGTGCAACCATCAAACCATTTATCCTCATAATTCTTCTCATCTTGTAGAACTGAATCTCTATACTCATTAGAGTACACAATAACTCCCTATTCTCCTCTCCCCCCAACTCTTGGCAATCACTATTCTACTTTCTGTCTCTATGATTTTGCCTTCTCTAAGTACCTCATGTAAGTGAAATCATATAGTATTTGTCTTTTTATGACTGGTTTGTTTCACTTAGCATAATGTCCTCAAGGTTCATCCATGTTGCAGCATATTTCAGAATCTCCTTCCTTTGTAAGGCTGAATAATATTCCATTGTATGTATATAGCACATTTTGCTTATCTGTTCATCTGTTGATGGCCACTTAGTTTGTTTCCACATTTTAGCTGTTGTGAATGATGCTGCTATGATCATGCGGGTGTACAAATACCTCTTTGAGACCCTGTTTTAAATTATTTTGAGTATACATGCACAAGTGGAATTGCTGATAATATGGTAATTCTGTTTTTAATTTTTTGAGGACCAACCATACTGATTTCTACAGCAGCTATACCATTTTACATTCCCACCAACAGCTCTCAAGTGTTCCAATTTCTCCACATCCTTGTAAACACTTGTTTTCTGGTTTTTAACAGTAGCCATCCTAATGAGTGTGAGGTGGTATCTCGTTGTAGTTTTGATTTGCATTTCCCTAATGATCAGTGATGCTGAGAATCTTTTCATGTGCTTGTTGTCTAGTTATATATCTTCTTTGGAGAAATGTCTATTTATTTCCTTTACCCATTTTTTAATAGGGTTGTTTTTATGTAGTTATTGAGTCTTAGGACTTTTCCATATATTCTGGATATTGATCCCTTATGAAGGTATGTGATTTGCAAATATTCTCTCCCATTCTGTGGGTTTCCTTTTTACTCTGTTGAGAGTGTCTTTGCATGCACAGAATATTAGAATTTTCATAAAGTCCAGTTAGTCTATTTTTTCTTTTGTTGCCTATACCTTTGGTGTCATATTTAAGAAATTATTACCAAATCCAACGTCATGAAGCTTTGGTTCTATGTTGTGAAGCTTTTGTTCTATGTTTCCTTCTAAGAGTTTTATTTTTTTAGGTCTTACATTTAGGTCTTTGATCCATTTTGAGTTAATTTTTTATATATGGTGCTAGCTGTAGGTCCAACTTCATTCTTTTGCATGTGGATATCCAGTTTTCTCAGCACCATTTGTTGAAAGGACTGTCCTTTCCCCCCACTGAATGATCTTGGCACCCTTGTCAAAATCATTTGACCATATATGTGAGGATTTATTTCTGGGCTCTTGATTCTATTCCATTGGTCTATATGTCTGTCTTAAGCGAAATCACAGTTTTTATTATTGTAGCTTTGTAATAGATTTGAAATCAGGAAGTGAGGGTCCTCCAGTTTTGTTCATTTTCAAGATTGTTTTGGCTGTTCAGGGTCCCTTGAGATTTCATATGAATTTTAGGGTGGGTTTTTTTGTTTCAGCAAAAAATGTCATTGGGATTTTGCTAGGGATTGTATTGCATTGGGTAATATTGACATTTTAACAATATTAAGTCTTCTAATCCATGAACGTGGAATATGTTTCTATTTATTTACGTTTTCTTCAATTCTTTTCATCAGTGTTTTGTAATTTTAATTGTACAAGTCTTTCACCTCCTTGTTTAATTCCTAAGTATTTTATTCTTTTTGACACTATTGTAAATGAAATTGTTTTTGTAATTTTCTTTTCAGATTGTTCATTGTTCACATATAGGAATGCAACTGACTTCTGTGTGTTGAATTTCATTCTCTACTTTTCTGATTTCATTTATCAGTTCTAATAGTTTTATTGTGTGAAATCTTTAAGGTGTTCTATGTATAAGATCATATCATCTACCAATAGATAATTTTACTTCTTCCTTTCCAACTTGGATGTCTTTTATTTCTTTTTCTTGCCTAATTGCTCTGGCTGGAATTTCCAGTATTATGTTGAATAGAAGTGGTGAGAGGTGCATCCTTTTCTGGTTCTGAGCATAGAGGAAAAGCTTTCAGTCTTTCACCATTGAGTATGTTAGCTATAGGTTTTTCATATAAGGCTTTTATTATGTGAAGGTAGTTTCCTTATGTTCCTAATTTGTTGAGAGTGTTTATCATGATAGGGTGTTGAATTATGTCATGTTTTTTCTGCATCAATTGAGATGCTCATGTGGTTTTTTTTTCTTTCATTCTGTTGATACTGCACATAACACTGATCAATTTTCATTGCATTCCAGAAATAAATTCCCCTTGGTCACTGTGTTTAATTCTTTTACTATGCTGCTGAATTTGGATTGTTAGTATTTTGTTGAGGATTTTTGCATCAGTGCTCGTAACAGATATTTGTCTGTAGTTTTCTTTTCTTGTAATGTCTGGGTTTCGTATCAGGTTAATGCTGGTCTTACAGTATTAGGGAGTATTCTCTGTTTAATTTTTTGGAAACATTTGAGTAGGATTGGTATTAGTTCTTTTTTATGTGTTTGGTAGAATTCATCAATAAAGCAAGCAGGTTCAAGGCTTTTCTTAGTTGGGAGATTTTTGATTTCCCATTCAATCTCCTTACTATTTATAGGTCTGTTCAGATTATCTATTTCTTCATGATAGAGTCTTTGTAGGTTTTGTGTTTCTAGGAATTTGTTCATTTCATCTAGATTATCCAACTTGTTGGTATACAATTATTCATTGTACTTTCTTATGATCTTTTTTTATTTCTGTAGAATTGGTAGTAATATTCCTACTTGTATTTCTGATTTTGGTAATATTCAGTCCTCTTTTTTTGACCACCTAGCTAAAGATTTGTCAATTTTGTTTATTTTTTTGAAGAACCAATTATTCATTTCATTGATATTCTTCACTGTTTTTCTGTTCTCTATTTTGTTGATCTTTACTGTAACCTTTATTATTCCTTCCTTCTGCTAGCTTTGGGTTTATTCTGTTCTTCTTTTTCTTGTTTCGTATGTTTTAAATTTAGGTTATTGACTTGAGATCTTCCTTGTTTTTTAATGTAAGCACTTATAGCTATAAATTACCCCCTAAACATTGTTTTTGCTGAGTCCTGTAAGTTTTCGTAAGTTGTGTTTTTGTTTTCATTCGTTTCTAAGTAGTTTCTAATTTCCCTTGTGAATTCTTCTTTGATTCATTGGTTATTTTTAAATGTATTGTTTAATAAATATCACAATTTTGTGAATTTTCCAGTTTTCCTTTTGTTGTTGATTTCTAACTTCATCTCATTGTGGTTGGAGAATGTACTTTATATGATATCTGTCTTGTAAAATTTATTGAGACTTAACTTTGTAGCCTAACATATTGTCTGTCCTGGAAAATATCCAATGTGCACTTGAGAAGAATGTATATTCTATTGTTTTGGGGTTGAGTGAGCTGTGTGTGTCTATTAAATATGATTTGTTTATTGTGTTGAGTCCTCTCCTTACTTATATTCTCTTTGGTTGTACTACATATTATTGAGAATAGGCTATTGAAGTCTCCAAGTACTATTGTAGAACTGTCTATTTTTCACTTCAATGCTGTGTGTTTTTGCTTCATATATTTTGAAAGTCTGTCTTTGGGTGTATAAGTGTTTGTAATTGTTATATCTTATTGCCATATTGTAATAACCTTATATTAATACATATTATCTGTCTTTGTCTCATAATCTTTTTAAATTTGAAGTACGATTTGCCTGATATTACTATAACTATCCCTGCTCCCTTTTGGTTACTATTTGCGTGGACTATCTTCCCATCCTTTCATCTTTTATCATTAGTATCTTTGGATCTAAAATGAGTCTCATCATAAATGGGTGTTGAATTTTGTCAAAAACTTTTTCTGCATCTATTGAGATGATCATATCGTTTTTATTCTTCAATTTGTTAATATAGTGTATCACATTGATTGATTTGCGTATATTGAAGAATCTTTGCATCCCTGGGATAAATCCCACTTGATCATGGTATATGATCCTTTTAATGTGTTGTTGGATTCTGTTTGCTAGTATTTTGTTGAGGATTTTTGCATCTAAATTCATCAGTGATATTGGTCTTTAATTTGCTTTTTTTGTAGTATCTTTGTCTCTGGTTTTGGTATCAGGGTGATGGTGACCTCATAGAATGAGTTTGGGAGTGTTTCTTCCTCTGAAATTTTTGGAAGAGTTTGAGAAGGATGGGTGTTAGCTCTTCTCTAAATGTTTGATAGAATTCACCTGTGAAGCCATCTGGTCCTGGACTTTTATTTGTTGGAAGATTTTTAATCACAGTTTCAATTTCATTACTTGTGATTTGTCTGTTCTTATTTTCTATTTCTTCCTGGTTCAGTCTTGGAAGGTTATACCTTTCTAAGAATTGGTCCATTTCTTCCAGGTTGTCCATTTTATTGGCATACAGTTGCTTGTAGTAGTCTCTTGGGATGCTTTGTATTTCTCCGCTGTCTGTTGTAACTTCTCCTTTTTTATTTCTAATTTTCTTGATTTGAGTTCTGTCCCTCTTTTTCTTGATGAGTCTGGCTAATGGTTTATCAATTTTGTTTACCTCCTCAAAGAACCAGCTTTTAGTTTTATTGATCTTTGCTATTGTATTCTTTGTTTCTATTCCATTTATTTCTCTTCTGATCTTCATGATTTCTTTCCTTCTGCTAACTTTGGGTTTGTTTGTTCTTCTTTCTCTAGTTCCTTTAGGTGTAAGGTTAGATTGTTTATTTGAGATTTTTCTTGTTTCCTGAGGTAGGCTTGTATAGCTATAAACTTCCCTCTTAGAACTGCTTTTGCTGCATCCCATAGGTTTTGGATCGTCATTTTTTTTTAAATTTATTTATTTAGTTTTGGCTGCATTGGGTGTTCATTGCTTTGCATGGGCTTTCTCTAGTTGTGGCGAGCAGGGGCTACTCTTTGTTGCAGTGCATGGGCTTCTCATTGCGGTGGTTTCTCTTGTTGCGGAGCACGGGCTCTAGGCACACGGGCTTCAGTAGTTGTGGCGATGGGCTTAGTTGCTCCGCAGCACATGGGATCTTCCCAGACCAGGGCTCGAACCCGTGTCCCGTGCATTGGCAGGTGGATTCTTAACCACTGTGCCACCAGGGAAGTTCCGGATCGTTGTGTTTTCATTGTCATTTGTCTCTACGTATTTTTTTATTTCCTCTTGAATTTCTTCAGTGATCTCTTGGTTATTTAGTAATGTAGTGTTTAGCCTCCATGTGTTTGTGTTTTTTACGTTTTTTTCCCTGTAATTCATTTCTAATCTCATAGCGTTGTGGTCAGAAAAGATGCTTGATATGATTTCAGTTTTCATAAATTTACTGAGGCTTGATTTGTGACCCAAGATGTGATCTATCCTGGAGAATGTTCTGTGCGCACTTGAGAAGAAAGTGTAATCTGTTTTTGGATGGAATGTCCTATAATAACAATTAAATCTATCTGGTCTATTGTGTCATTTAAAGCTTCTGTTTCCTTATTTTCATTTTGGATGATCTGTCCATTGGTGTAAGTTAGGTGTTAAAGTCCCCCACTATTATTGTGTTACTGTCAATTTCATCTTTTATAGCTGTTAGCAGTTGCCTTATGTATTGAGGTGCTCCTATGTTTGGTGCATATATATTTATAATTGCTATATCTTCTTCTTGGATTGATCCCTTGATCGTTATGTAGTGTCATTCCTTGTCTCTTGTAACATTCTTTATTTTAAAGTCTATTTTATCTCCCGAAAGTGGACATAGAGGGAACCTACCTCAACATAATAAAGGCCATATATGACAAACCCACAGCAAACATCATTCTCAATGGTGAAAAACTGAAAGCATTTCCTGTAAGATCAGGAACAAGACAAGGATGTCCACTCTCACCACTGTTATTCAACATAGTTTTGGAAGTCCTAGCCACAGCAATCAGAGAAGAAAAAGAAATAAAAGGTATACAAATTGGAAAAAGAAGAAGTAAAAGTGTCACTGTTTGCAGATGACATGATACTATACATAGAGAATCCTAAAGATGACACCAGAAAACTACTAGAGCTAATCAATGAATTTGGTAAAGTTGCAGGATACAAAATTAATGCACAGAAATCTCTTGCATTCCTATACACTAACACATGAAAAATCTGAAAGAGAAATTAAGGGAACACTCCCATTTACCACTGCAACAAAAAGAATAAAATACCTAGGAATAAACCTACCTAGGGAGACAAAAGACCTGTATGCAGAAAACTATAAGACACTGATGAAAGAAAGATGATACCAACAGATGGAGAGATTTACCATGTTCTTGGATTGGAAGAATCAATATTGTGAAAATGACTATACTACCCAAAGCAATCTACAGGTTCAGTTGAATCCCTATCAAATTACCAATGGCATCTTTTACAGATCTAGAACAAAAAATCTTAAAATTTGTATGGAGACACAAAAGACCCCGAATAGCCAAAGCAGTCTTGAGGGAAAAGAACGGAGCTGGAGGAATCAGACTCCCTGACTTCAGACTATACTACAAAGCTACAGTAATCAAGGCAATATGGTACTGGCACAAAAACAGAAACAGAGATCAGTGGAACAAGATAGAAATCCCAGAGATAAACCCACGCACCTGTGGTCAACTAATCTATGACAAAGGAGGCAAGCATACACAATGGAGAAAAGACAGTCTCTTCAATAAGTGCTGCTGGGAAATCTGGACAGCTACATGTAAAAGAATGAAATTAGAACACTCTCTAACACCATACACAAAAATAAACTCAAAATAGATTCGAGACCTAAATTTAAGACTGGACACTATAAAACTCTTAGAGGAAAACATAGGAAGAACACTCTTTGACATAAATCACAGCAAGATCCTTTTTGATCCACCTCCTAGAGTAATGGAAATAAAAACAAAAATAAACAAATGGGACCTAATGAAACTTAAAAGCTTTTTCACAGCAAAGGAAACCATAATCAAGATGAAAAGACAACCCTCAGAATGAGAGAAAATATTTGCAAATGAATCAACAGACAATGGATTAATCTCCAAAATATATAAATAGCTCATGCAGCTCAATATTAAAGAAACCAACAACCCAATCCAAAAATGCACAGAAGACCTAAATAGACATTTCTCCAAAGAAGGCATACAGATGGCCAAGAAGAACATGAAAAGCTGCTCAACATCACTAATTATTAGAGAAATGCAAATCAAAACTACAATGACGTATTACCTCACACCAGTTAGAATGGGCATCATCAGAAAATCTGCACACAACAAATGCTGGAGAGGGTGTGGAGAAAAGGGAACCCTCTTGCACTGATGGTGGCAATGTAAATTGATACAGCCACTATGGAGAACAGTATGGAGGGTCCTTAAAAAACTAAAAATAGAATTACCATGCGACCCCGCAATCCCACTACTGGGCATATACCCAGAGAAAACCATAATTCAAAAAGACACATGCACCCCAATGTTCATTGCAGCACTATTTACAATAGCCAGGTCATGGAAGCAACCTAAGTGCCCATGGACAGATGAATGGATAAAGAAGTTGTGGTACATATATACAATGGAATATTACTCGGCCATAAAAAGGAACGAAATTGGGTCATTTGTTGATACGTGGATGGATCTAGGGACTGTCATACAGAGTGAAGTAAGTCAGAAAGAGAAAAACAAATATCGTATATTAGCATATGTATGTGGAACCTAGAAAAATGGTACAGATGAACTGGTTTTCAGGACAGAAGTTGAGACACAAATGTAGAGAACAAACATATGGACACCAAGGGGGGAAAACCGCAGGGTGGTGGTGAGGGTGGTGTGATGAATTAGGCGATTGGGATTGACATGTATACACTGATGTGTATAAAATTGATGACTAATAAGAACCTGCTGTATAAAGAAATAAAGAAAATTCAAAAAAAATAAAATGAGTCTCTTGTAGACAACATATAGGTGGATGTGTGCTTTTCTCCATTCTACCAATCTATGTCTCTTGGAGAGTTTAATCCATTTACATTTAAAGTAATTACTGATAAGGAGGGACTTCTGTCATCTTGCTTTTTGTTTTCTATATGGCTTCTAGCTTTTTTATCCCTCTTTTCCTACATTACTGTCTTCTTTTGAATTCAGTTGATTTTTTATACTGAATTTTTAAAATTCCTTTCTCATTTCCATTTGTCTATATTTTATGGCTATTTTCTTTTGGTTACCATGGGGATTACATTTAACATCCTAAAGTTATAACACTCTAATTTGAATTTATAGCACTCTAATTTCAATAACATACAAAAACTCTGTTCCTTTATAGCTTTATCTCCACACCTTTTGTCACAAACTTACGTCTTTGTACACAAACTTGTAATTCCTTCAAAAGGATTAGTCTCTTTTGTAGAAAACAAGATTTGGAGTCACAAACTAAAGTTACAGTAATACTAACTTTTGCACTAATAACTTTTTTTCCTTTATATGTATTAGTCTCTTAAATCATTTAGAAAACAAAAAGTGGAGTTACAATCCATTGTTAATGATAATGCTAGGTTTTACAATTGCCCATGTATTTATCTTTGTGAAGATTTTTATTTCTCCATATGGCTTCAGGTTACTATCTAGTGTTCTTTCATTTCACCTTACAGAATTCCCTTGAGTATTTCTAGCGGGGCATGTCTAATGGTCACAGCCTCCCTCAACTTTTACCTCAGAATGTCTTAATTCCTCCCTCACTTTTGAAGAACAGTTTTGCCAGATAGAGGATTCTTCATAGACAGTTTTTTTTTTCTTGTGAATATCAGCCCACTGTCTCCTGACCCTCAAAGTTTCTGTTGAGAAATCTGCATGTAATCTTATTGAGGATCCCTTATATGTGATGATTTGCTTATCTCTTGCTGCTTCAAGATTCTCTCTTTGTCATTGTCTTTTTCTTTTTTTTTTTGTCTGTGCCATGTGGCATGTGGGATCTTAGTTCCCCGACCGGGGGCCAGGGATCGAACCCATGCCCCCTGTGTTGGGAGCTCGGAGTCTTAACCACTAGACCACCAGGGAAGTTCTTGTCATTGTCTTTTGAAAGTTTGATTATAATGTGTCTTATTGTGCGTCTTTTCGAGTTCAACTTCCTTGGATTTTGTTGAGATTCTTGGATGTTTATATCATGTATTTCATCGAATTTGGGCCATTTTCAGTCATTATTTGTTCAAATATTCTCTCTCTCTTTCTCTCTCCCTTCCTTCTGGGACTTGCATTATGTGCATACTGGTGTGCTTGATGGTGTCCAACAGGTCCCTTATGTTCTGTTCACTTTCTTCAATCTTTTTTCTTTCTGTTCCTCTAATTTCTGATGTGTAATTTATTTTCATTTGAGTGTTTTCATTTCACAGTTCTTTGGTTTTAGTATTTTCTTGTTAACCTGTTGCTGCTATTATCACATATGTATAATTTTTATACACTTGTGTATATAATATGCACAAATATACATATAAACATATCAGTTTACTCATGTTTTGTCTTCACAAAAGTTTTTTGGACATTTGATAACACCAGTCAATTAGTGGTGAAGTTGTAAGGAGTGAGACTTACACATTTCTAGTGAAAGTATAAATGTTGATGCACTTCGAAGAGAAATACCTAATGAAGTTAGAAATGTGCATATCCTACAACCAGGAAGTCCACTTCTAGATGGTATGTTCTAAAGAAACTCTAATACATGTGTATAAAGAGACATGTACAAAGGATGTTATTGTAACATCATAATAGTGAAAAAGCAGTATCTGTTTCTGAGTAGAAGAGTGAACAAACTAGTTTGTTGTTACAATGGAATACTGTATTATCATAAAAATATGAACTAGATCCACATATGGATACATGGATAAATATTTAAAACAATATTAAGTGAAAAAAATAAGTTGCTGAAACTTGCAGAAGTGTTGATATTGTCTATGTGAATTTTCAAAACAAAATTATGTTACATATTGTTCATGGATCTACATATATAGTTAAAAGCACAAAAAACATGTTTGAGAATGAAACACACCAGAGAATGATATAGAACAATTTCAACATAGTATTGGTGAGGGAGGGAACGGATAAGACATGGACTTGTGATTTCATTTCTTCTCTAAAAGGAGAGAAACTGAAGGAAATTTGGCAAAATGCAATAAGCTATGTAATTTCAGTAGTAATTTAAATTGTGAGTGTTATGTTTTTTCTGTGTACAGTTGACCCTTGAACACTTTGGGAGTTAGGGGTGCCACCCCTGTGCAGTTGAAAATCCACATATAACTTTACAGTCAACCCTTCCTTTCCATAGTTCCCATCTGTGGATTCAGCCAACCGCTGATGGTGTAGTGCTGTAGTACATATTTATTGAAAAGAATCCATGTATAAGTGGACTCAGTTTAAAACTGTCTTGTTCAAGTGTTGACTGTATTTAAAATGTTTCAAATTTTTAAAAATTAATATGAAAATTAATAAATCCTGTTTCTATGTTTAGCTTGAATCTCAACTAGAGAAAAAAGAACAACAATTTAAAGAACAAGAAAAGACTATATCCATGTTGCAGCAAGATATAATATGTAAACAACGTCACCTTGAATCACTAGACAGACTTTTGACGGAAAGCAAAGGGGTAAAATCATCTTTATAAAAGTGCTGTTTAAAAGCTGACCAATATTTTAAGTTTATGTTTCTTTAACATACCTTTAATTCTAGTCAAATCAGTTGTTTAACAACCTGTTGCTAATGCTAAAATATTTATACACGTATGTATATTTTCACTACCAATCTGTATGTTTTTAGGAAATGGAAAAGGAAAATATGAAGAAAGATGAAGCTTTGAAAACATTACAGAACCAAGTATCTGAAGAAACAATCAAGGCTAGTATGCTAATACTTTAAAATTTTTTCTTTTTCTTTTTATTTATTTTTTTCTTAATGGAGACATTCCTGTGGCTTTTTAGTTTTCTCTATAAATTGTAAAACAAACGTTTACATAAAAATAAAGTGGTAAAAATTTTACCTGAGTCAATGAACTTAGTTTCTTTAAGTAGTATATTTTTCATTGTGAATTGTGATCTTAATTATTTGATCGTTGATAATCTAGTCTGTAGGTCATCTAACTTCTTTTCTTTTTATAATACCTTTAGAAAGATTTGTTTTTTAACAAAAAATGTATTTTAAACTGTAGCTACTTACTAATATTACCAGTAAAAAATTAACAAAGGAAGTGAAGAGAGATGAAACTACAAACAATACAGTTTTTGCTTCTTTTTTCTGCTATATGATTAAATAGGGAATAAATCCAGAATTTCTGGGTAAAATACAGGTTTGTGGCTGGGATAACCTTATGGTTAAAAGCATGGGCTTTGAAGCTAAACTGACTTGGGTTTTAGTTCTGGCTTCAGTGGGCTTGTTAACTGACTGTAACCTTGACTAGGTTATTTAAACTCTGAACGTTAATTTCTTCATCAGTAAAATAGGGATCACAATGCCCTAGAAGAGGGTAGGTTTGAGGATTAAGTGAAATGAGGTACATAAAATACTTAGCACATACTAAGTTACTCAGAGTTTGCTAAGTAATTACTATATATTCAATGTTTTCTCCTTTGCATTTTTAGTGCTAAAAATAGTTTCAAATATGCTGTGACCTTCATTCTGTCATATATGGATTAAATATAAAGGATATTTTAAAAATCCAACGTTATTTACTTTTTGCCTAGTATTCTGTTTTTCATCCATTTTGTGACCTTGTATACCCTTATAAACCCAATTATATGTTTATCCATAACTTTCCTGTAGTATTCTCCAAAACTTTTAACATTTAATGCCATGTCAGTTCATTTCCTCATGTAAAAATAACCTCTAAGATCATTAATATTTAAAAAATCATTATTGTACAAAGGTTGTAGGCATGATATAATTTCATTTAAAAAAATCCATCTTGCCACTTAACTCCTGTTTTTCATTAAATTACCTAACACATCTAGCCAGTCATCTGGTAAGTTATTTTCATTTGTTAATAATCAGATATGAGACAGGAAGGAAATCAGCTAAAGAATGAATTATTATGTTAGGTTTTATTCCTTTGGTACCTTTAGTAGATTTGCTTTCATTGAAGCTATACTAAATGATTCTTTTCTTTCTTTCTTTTTTTCTTTTTTTTTCTTTTTCTTTGAGATGTACTGTGTGGTCTGTGGGATCTTAGTTTCCTGCCAGGGATGGAACCTGGGCCCTCAGCAGCGAAAGCACCAAGTCCTAACCACTGGACTGCCAGGGAATTCCCTAAATGATTCTAACATATCAAATAGAAGTTTGAAATGTATTCCTCTTTTCTTGATTATGTCATTACCACCTTCTTTCTTGACTTTTGGCCATGTCCCTCTGCATGCCTTAGTTTGTTTTTGCATAAAAAAATATGAAATTTTCTATCTGCAGGAGAGTTATAAGGATCAGTTTAAAGTTATATCACTTAATAGAAGTATGATAATGATAGCTGGAAGACTGATGGGAAGTTTATGAACTGGTAACAAAAAAACCAATAAATTAAAGCAATTATGTTAGCTGCTATTAAATAGAAAATTGAGAAGGTACTTATTAGCAACTTCATTTGTTTATTTTATTTGTTTTGCTTTGCTTTTATTTTCCACTCTAGATTTTTGTGTGTGTTTTATTTCCCCAAAGAAAGTTAAAGTTTTAAGTAGAAAAAAATAAAAAAGACTAGCTTAGGTGCTTCTGTTGAAAGTAGGTAGCATAGAGCCCCTATGTGGTTGCCTCCAGAATATGCCCCCGAGGAGGTTCTTTGGTTTAGCAGAGCAGTGTCTTTGTTTTGATTCTATTCATTCACGTACATATATATACATGTATATTTATGAGTGGTTTGTATACAGTGAATGATGTTTATTTGTATGAGATTTAGAGTCTCAAGCTCTTTGTTCAAATGAGAAATCCAACAGAGTAGTAGATGTTTTGGTTTTTATTATTTATTAGTTTTAATTAATTTATTTTTAATTAAATTTTATTTTGAAAAGTTTCAAACCTACAAAATGAAAGACTAGTACAGAGGACATCTGTGTACCTTTCATTTAGATTTACTGTCTTTTAAACTCTAACCATACTCGCTTCATCTCTCTCTGCACACACATGCACATGCCTTCTTGCACATGCACCCACACAGTCCCACCCCCACTCACACATTTCCTTTTTGCTAGTCCACCTGTGAGAAGGTTGCAGATGTTATGATACTTTACACCCTTAATACTTAAACTTGGGTCTCCTATATATAGAAACTTTCTCCTACCTGATTACACCATCTCTATACACCATAGAAAGTCCACACTAATTCAGTAACACCATTCAACACACTGTCCATACTGAAAATTTCCCAATTATTTAAAAATGTTCTTAATAATCTTGCTACTCAAAGCATGGTCTAGCAGCATCACTATCACCTGGGAACTTTTTTGACTTGCAGAATATCTGACCTACTGAACAGAGCTGGGACTAAAGTGAAGCAAGGGAGGTGCCTCTGGCATACAATTTAAGGAGACATTTATTCTCCGGGTTGTACAAGTGAAGGGTAGGCATTTGCATGATCCTGAGAGTGAGTACCTCCTTAAACTTTGAGCCCTAGAACCTCCTTTGTCTCACCCTAGACCTGGCTCTGGTACTGAATTAGGGTGTCCAGGTGATTTATGTGAACATTAAATTGTGAGAAACACTACTTTAGCTTGTTCCTTTTCTTTCCCCAATTTAGAATGCAGTCATAATTCATGTTTTGCTTTTGGCTTTTTAGATTCCCCTAAACTCACTGTCTCCTATTCTTCACAACACTGAATCTTTGGAAAAGTCTAGGTCAACCGTAATAGTACACACACCACAATTGTGGATTATACTGTGGGTTATACTGTGTCCTTCCCACTGCTTCACATCAGGAGGCACATAATGTCACACCACCCCATTATTGGCTTTGCCAATCTTGACACCTATTATTTAAGGTGGTTACTGCCAGATCTCACTATTTTAAGGGCATAATTTTTCCTTTATAATTAATAAGCAATACATAGGGTGATTCTTTGAGGCCATGTTCAACGTCTTGTCCCTCAACAAACTAATGACCCGTGGTTTTAACATCTAGTGGTGAATCTTGCCTGATTGAATTTTTACGTTGTTAATTTTTATCACATGTGATGTTCTGATGGTCATAGATTTTTTTGTGTGTGTGTGGAAGATAATACAAGTACCAATGCTTATTCTCATGCTTAATAGAGAAAACTTGTAAATATTTATACATCTCATAAAAGACTTTAAAAATTATTATTAGGGCAACAGTTTATTAACAAAGATAATTAATCAAAATTATAAGCTTTTTAACTGTTAATGGTTATATTCACAGGCTATAGGGACAGGCTTTGAAAACTGTGTCTTTCAGTTGTGTCTCTTTTTAGAAATAAGAGTTGCAAAGATAATTTCAGGAAGTAGAATAGTATCTGCAAGAGGGAACATTTTTCTTTTTCTCCTTATCTTGTTGAAATTTCTTTCACACTTTCATGACTACTTACTAGAATGCTATTAGCGTTGAGGAAAGAAAAAAAATACTCCCGAGAAGCTCAGAAATACAATAAGGAAAAGAAAGGAACAAGACAAGAATGAATCTTATTAACAGATGGGCTATGGAGCATGTGTGCAAATTCTGAAAAATTTTACTGAATTTGAGTTGCTCTTTGCTCATTCACTCTTTTCTTTGGGTGGAGGGGAGCTAGATTTTTTTTTTTTTACATCTTTATTGGAGTATAATTGCTTTACAGTGGTGTGTTAGTTTCTGCTTTATAACAAAGTGAATCAGTTATACATATACACATGTTCCCATATTTCTTCCCTCTTGT
Organism: Mesoplodon mirus; assembly: GCF_964341445.2. NCBI lineage: Eukaryota > Metazoa > Chordata > Mammalia > Artiodactyla > Ziphiidae > Mesoplodon > Mesoplodon mirus. The sequence goes on from NC_138978.1 coordinate 88,725,451, forward strand.
GTCTCCCTCCCTCCCACCCTCCCTATCCTACCCATCTAGGTGGTCACAAACCACCGAGCTGATCTCCCTGTGCTATGCAGCTTCTTCCCACTAGCTATCTATTTTACATTTGATAGTGTATATATGTCCATGCCACTCTCTCACTTTGTCACAGCTTACCCTTACCCCTCCCCATATCCTCAAGTCCATTCTCTAGTAGGTCTGTGTCTTTTTTTTTTCTTTTTTTTTTTTTTTTTTTTTTTTGCTGTACGCGGGCCTCTCACTGCTGTGGCCTCCCCCGTTGCGGAGCACAGGCTCCGGACACACAGGCTCCGCGGCCATGGCTCGCGGGCCTAGCCGCTCCGCGGCATGTGGGATCTTCCGGGATCAGGGCACGAACCCGTGTCCCCTGCATCGGCAGGCGGACTCTCAACCACTGCGCCACCAGGGAAGCCCAGGTCTGTGTCTTTATTCCTGTCTTACCCCTAGGTTCTTCATGACATTTATTTTTCTTAAATTCCATATATATGTGTTAGCATACAGTATTTGTCTTTCTCTTTCTGACTTACTTCACTCTGTATGACAGACACTAGGTCCAACCACCTCATTACAAATAGCTCAATTTCGTTTCTTTTTATGGCTGAGTAATATTCCATTGTATATATGTGCCACATCTTCTTTATCCATTCATCTGATGATGGACACTTAGGTTGTTTCCATCTCCGGGCTATTGTAAATAGAGCTGCAATGAACATTTTGGTACATGACTCTTTTTGAATTATGGTTTTCTCAGGGTATATGCCCAGTAGTGGGATTGCTGGGTCATATGGTAGTTCTATTTGTAGTTTTTTAAGGAACCTCCATACTATTCTCCATAGCAGCTGTACCAATTCACATTCCCACCAGCAGTGCAAGAGTGTTCCCTTTTCTCCACACCCTCTCCAGCATTTATTGTTTCTAGATTTTTTGATGATGGCCATTCTGACTGGTGTGAGATGATATCTCATTGTAGTTTTGATTTGCATTTTTCTAATGAGTAATGATGTTGAGCATTCTTCCATGTGTTTGTTGGCAGCCTGTATATCTTCTTTGGAGAAATGTCTATTTAGGTCTTCTGCCCATTTTTGGATTGGGTTGTTTGTTTTTTTTGTTATTGAGCTACATGAGCTGCTTATAAATTTTGGAGATTAATCCTTTGTCAGTTGCTTCATTTGCAAATATTTTCTCCCATTGTGAATGTTGTCTTTTTGTCTTGTTTATGGTTTCCTTTGCTGTGCAAAAGATTTGAAGTTTCATTAGGTCCCATTTGTTTATTTTTATTTTTATTTCCATTTCTCTAGGAGCTGGGTCAAAAAGGATCTTGCTGTGATTTATGTCATAGAGTGTTCTGCCTATGTTTTCCTCTAAGAGTTTGATAGTTTCTGGCCTTACATTTAGGTCTTTAATCCATTTTGAGCCTATTTTTGTGTATGGTGTTAGGGAGTGATCTAATCTCATACTTTTACATGTACCTGTCCAGTTTTCCCAGCAGCACTTATTGAAGAGGCTGTCCTTTCTCCACTGTACATTCCTGCCTCCTTTATCAAAGATAAGGTGACCATATGTGCATGGGTTTATCTCTGGGCTTTCTATCCTGTTCCATTGATCTATATTTCTTCTTTTGTGCCAGTACCATAGTGTCTTGATTACTGTAACTTTGTAGTGTAGTCTGAAGTCTGGGAGCCTGATTCCTCCAGCTCCATTTTTCATTCTCAAGATTGCTTTGGCTATTCGGGGTCTTTTGTGTTTCCATACAAATTGTGAAATTTTTTGTTCTAGTTCTGTGAAAAATGCCAGTGGTAGTTTGATAGGGATTGCATTGAATCTGTAGATTGCTTTGGGTAGTAGAGTCATTTTCACAATGTTGATTCTTCCAATCCAAGAACATGGTATATCTCTCCATCTATTTGTATCATCTTTAATTTCTTTCATCAGTGTCTTATAATTTTCTGCATACAGGTCTTTTGTCTCCTTAGGTAGGTTTATTCCTAGATATTTTATTCTTTTTATTGCAGTGGTAAATGGGAGTGTTTTCTTGATTTCACTTTCAGATTTTTCATCATTAGTGTATAGGAATGCCAGAGATTTCTGTGCCTTAATTTTGTATCCTGCTACTTAACCAAATTCATTGATTAGCTCTAGTAGTTTTCTGGTAGCATCTTTAGGATTCTCTATGTATAGTATCATGTCATCTGCAAACAGTGACAAATTTACTTCTTCTTTTCCGCTTTGCATTCCTTTTATTTCCTTTTCTTCTCTGATTGCTGTGGCTAAAACTTCCAAAACTATGTTGAATAAGAGTGGTGAAAAAAAAAAAAAGGGCTTCCCTGGTGGCGCAGTGGTTGAGAGTCCCCCTGCTGATGCAGGGGACACGGGTTCATGCCCCGGTCTGGGAGGACCCCACATGCAGCAGAGCGGCTGGGCCTGTGAGCCATGGCCACTGAGCCTGCACGTCTGGAGCCTGTGCTCCGCAACGGGAGAGGCCACAACAGTGAGAGGCCCACGCACCACAAAAAAAAAAAAAAAAAAAAAAGTGGTGAGAGTGGGCAACCTTGTCTTTTTCCTGATCTTAGTGGAAATGCTTTCAGTTTTTCACCGTTGAGGATGACGTTGGCTGTGGGTTTGTCATATATGGCCTTCTGACACTGCAGAAATACAAAAGATCATGAGAGATTACTACAAGCAACTCTATGCCAATAAAATGGACAACCTGGAAGAAATGGACAAATTCTTAGAAATGCACAACCTGCCAAGACTGAATCAGGAAGAAATAGAAAATGTGAACATACCAATCACAAGCATTGAAATTGAAACTGTGATTAAAAATCTTCCAACAAACAAAAGCCCAGGACCCGATGGCTTAAGAGGTGAATTCTATCAAACATTTAGAGAAGAGCTAACACCTATCCTTCTCAAACTCTTCCAAAATATAGCAGAGGGAGGAACACTCCCAAACTCATTCTACGAGGCCGCCATCACCCTGATACCAAAACCAGACGAGGATGTCAGAAAGAAAGAAAACTACAGGCCAGTATCACTGATGAACATAGATGCAAAAATCCTCAACAAAATACTAGCGAACAGAATCCAACAGCACATTAAAAGGATCATACACCATGATCAAGTGGGGTTTATTCCAGGAATGCAAGGATTCTTCAATATATGCAAATCAATCAACATGATACACCATATTAACAAATTGAAGGAGGAAAACCATATGATCATCTCAATAGATGCAGAGAAAGCTTTCGACAAAATTCAATACCCATTTATGATAAAAACCCTGCAGAAAGTAGGCATAGAGGGAACTTTGCTCATTTGCTCTTTTATGTTGAGGTAGCGTGAAACACTTGCAGCTTTATGAACACTTGAACCAAGTTACATTGCTGCCTTTCTGAAAATGTTTTCACTGATTCAGAGCAAAAGCAGCCTTCTCCATCTTACCTAAGTTTGTTTTTCATTAGCCGACAAAAACATTTCATTTTTTTAGTGACTTCAGCATATTCAGAATATTCACACTATAGCATTTTTAGCACAATACACCAGTTTGTACTCACTTTATTATTTTTGTTGATCAGGGGAACTTAAGGCATAGGTTTAAATACTGCTTACCTTTTTAGGTAAATGTTTCAGGGTGTCTGGCCTGCAGGTCCTTGACAGTTGGCCCCAGTCTATCTTGCTAATCCCATCCTTCCAGTACCCATCTCTTACAAATTCATCGTTTTGGTACCCTAAGCTCCTCCCAACTTCTTACCATTCCTTTTCACAGTGCCTTGTCTCTGAACTCCCCTCTTCCTAGAATGCCCTTCTTCACTTGTTCATGTCCATTTATTCTTCAGGACTCCAGGTGCTGGTTTCCTCTTTGGTTTCCTAGTTTGCAGTAATAATTAGTTTTCTAAATAAATCTCTTCTTTAATAGCATTTTATATCCTAAGTTGGACTGTGTATTTACTGGTTGAAACAGTGAGGTAACATTAGGAGATAACGCTGTAAAATATTGAGCATATAATAAGCACTCATTGGTATTCGTTGATTTTCCTTTTTTGCTTTTTTTCTGCTTAGGTCAGACAACTAGATTCAGCATTGGAAATTTGTAAGGAAGAACTTGCTTTGCATTTGAACCAATTGGAAGGAAATAAAGAAAAGTTTGAAAAACAGCTAAAGAAGAAATCTGAAGAAGTAAATTAACATTTCCTTTAAATATAGCATATTTTTCAAGTGATTTCTTTTTGAGATATTCTTTATTTTCAAGATACTTTAAAAGTACATTTTTATATAGCTGATATAAAAAAATTTTTCCAGTAAAGCGTAAACTCCAATTTTATATTCTTTTTTAAAAAAGTAAATTTATTTATTTATTTATTTATTTATTTATTTATTTATGGCTGTGTTGGGTCTTCGTTGCTGCTTATGGACTTTCTCTAGTTGAGGAGAGTGGGGGCTACTCTTCATTGCAGTGCACGGGCTTCTCTTTGCAGTGGCTTCTCTTGTTGCAGAGCATGGGCTCTAGGCGCACAGGCTTCAGCAGTTGTGGCATGCGGGCTCAGTAGTTGTGGTGCGCGGGCTCCAGAGTGCAGGCTCAGTAGTTGTGGCCCACGGGCTTAGCTGCTCCGCGGCATGTGGGATCTTCCCAGACCAGGGATCGAACCCGTGTCCCCTGCAGTCACAGGCAGATTCCCAACCATTGTGCCACTAGGGAAGTCCCCAATTTTATATTCTTTAAGAAAGAAACATTATATGGCATATAAAACACAAAATATGACACCTTAAAATTCTGATTCTATTACCTAGTTTTAGGGAATCAGGAGATTATTGTTGATCACAGAGTAATTCTAATATAAAATGATTAACACTTAGAATATTGTTTTAGATTTAGAGGTATAAAATTCTTCAAATTTTTTCCATTTTGTTTTTTCTTCCTCTATTTGTCTGAAGGATTGAGAATTAGGTTTATAAATTCACCTTTCTTTATTGAGAAGAATTTCTCAGATACTAGATAGAAGACTTTTCTTGCATTATCTTATTCATCTCTGTATACTAATTGTCAACCACTTTGCTTTCAACATAATAGGTAGTCACTAAATATTTGCTCAAAGGAATAATCTTAATGAAGAATTCCTTTATTTCTTTGTTAGAATTTATAATATATATATATATATGTTTAAACCTTAACTTCATGTTTAGAAATATTCAACAAATTGGACTTCCCTGGTGGCAGTGTGGTTAAGAATCTGCCTGCCAATGCAGGGGACACTGGTTTGAGCCCTGGTCCAGGAAGATCCCACATGCCACAGAGCATCTAAGCCCGTGCACCACAACTACTGAGCCTGCGCTCTACAGCCCGTGAACCACAACTGCTGAGCCCTTGTTCCACAACTACTGAAGCCCACACACCTAGAGCCTGTGCTCTGCAACAAGAGAAGCCACCGCAATGAGAAGCTTGTGTACCGCAACAAAGAGTAGCCCTCACTCACCAGAACTAGAGAAAGCCTGCACGCAGCAACAAAGACCCAATACAGCCAAAAATAAAATAAAGAAAGAAAAGAAAAGAAAAAAACACCTTTCTTAAAAAAAAAAAAAGTCAACAAATCTTCATCAAAGATGCATCACAGGGCTTCCCTGGTGGCGCAGTGGTTGAGAGTCCGCCTGCCGATGCAGGGGACATGGGTTCATGCCCCAGTCTGGGAAGATCCCACATGCCGCGGAGCAGCTAGGCCCGTGAGCCATGGCCATTGAGCCTGCACGTCCAGAGCCTGTGCTCCGCAACGGGAGAGGCCACAACAGTGAGAGGCTGCGTACCGCAAAAAAAAAAAAAAAAAAAAAGATGCATCACATAATTATATAACTTCAGAGGTTAAAATAAAAACTTTGTATTTTATATGGTCCTATCTTCTTCCTTCTACTTCCCTTCATGAAGGTTTTTATAGCATCTTTCACAGGTGGGCATATATTTCTGTATTCCAATATATGGAAATTAAACCACCTAAACTATAGATACTTATGAGAATAGGAGTGTGATTTTTTTTTCCAGCGGGATCTTCTTTAAACCATTATTTAGGCATTTATTTAATTTTATTTACTTATTTTTTGGCCACACCCTGCAGCATGCGGGATCTTAATTCCCTGACCAGGGATCAAACCGATGCCGCCTGCAGTGAGAGCTCAGAGTCTTAACCACTGGACTGCCAGGAAAGTCCCTATTTAGGCATTTAAATTCTATAGCCCTCACTGCACTCCAGCATAAATGGACTTGGCAGATATGGAATGTGGAGACAGGCAGTGTTTGTAATCAGAGAGTTTGTTGAGTTTTAGAATTTGTATTCTTAGAAATAGCATCAGAGACTTGGGTGGATAAGAGGCATTTACCCAAAATGAACTTAGAACTTTTTTCAGAATAGCAGGAAGTATAAACCTAGGCTGGAACTGAATTAGAAATCAGAAATGGTAGTCAGGTTTGTACAATCATACTAGAGAAAAAGTAAGTAAGTAAATTAGAAAGATTTGCAGCCCTTTTATTGCTGATGAATTATTAGCTCAACTGCATGTGCATTGGCTTACTTAGTTAAAAGATCATCTTTCACTTCTTGTGTGTTGATAAGAAATGTGGAGAAAAATCCAATTACTCTTTACCTTTTTTTTTTAGGTACCAATCCATACATTTATTTAGTTTTGGCTTATTTGTCTTTAGAGCAAATTATAATATCTTACAGAGAAAACTCTTTCTAATGCTGGTTAATAGAATCAATATCTTATAACAGCAGAGTTATGAGATTTTCATCATAAGCTATGATTTGATTCATAGTGCATCCATTCTGTTAGTAATAGGTGATGTTATAAAGATATTTTACCAAATCAGTAGGTAGTCCCGAATCACATACTAGCTGAATAATTAAATGGCCCCAGAGCATATAGATAGAAAGCCAGCTGAAAAAACTACATGTTGATAATCCACCACACAAAGCTAATAAATATGCCTCTGAGTTTTTGCCTCAGGCAAATATTCTTTTCCATATGTTGAAATAAATACATTTATGATAAAAAATAATAGTGACTTTGGGGTCCTGAATTATTTTGAAAATATTTTAATTTGTATTAAAATGCTTTAAAAAGTGATAATGTATATGTTCATGAAGAATTACATTGTCAACATGATAGAAGAAAATAAACACAAAATAGATGTGAATAAGCCAAAACATTTTCTGCGTAAAGCATTTATTCAGTAAGATCCGTCATTTTATTGATAAATGCCTTTATTCAAATTGATGGACTTAAATTTTGCAAAGTTGGCATTGTGTCAGTAACTTTTCTGGGTTATATTTTATTTTTTAGTAATAATCATGAGAGTGTTTTTGAATTCTTTAGGAAAAGTTTATTCTCTGAATATGATAATAACAGTAGAGAATATAATGTCAAAACTGTTTGTCTTATATTTACTTTTAAAGTTAAGTGGAAGTTAAAGGGTAGTAGAGTGAAATGCCAGTATAAATTTGATAGATGTAGGTTAATTTTTGTGAATTAATATTTGTGATACAACTAATATGTTAGATACTCAGTATTTTTAATGGAAATTATTTTGCTAGTGGCTAGATTACTAAAATAAATATTTTAATTGTTCTTATGTGGTATGACTTTCTTAGTGTTTTGGTTAGGCCTTATCTTTTTTCTAATATTTTGTCTTATTTTAATACTTTGTCCATTTTTTTAATTTGATTAAGAAAGTAAGTATAAAACAGCATGTTCCAGTAAACAAAGAATAGTATATAAACTTATAGGCAAGTCAGTTCTATATAAAATAAACTACAGCAGAGGTGTGATCTGTAGGAAAAACAAAACAGGTGTCACTAATACCTATTTACACTAAATAAATTATTTTCATACAGACGACATTAAGTAAAATAGATTAGGATTAAAAAGAATTATAATAATATTAGAAATTGGATAGTTGCCTGTTATATGTAAGGTTCTCTAAGTTTACAGTATCATCATATAATGAAGAAGTTTGAAGTTTAAGAGCTTCTTATCACAAGCAAAGGCTTTTTGGCCCCTAAGCCTTTCATGATGCTGCTGAATATTCCACTGCTGTATAATTAGAAAAAACCAAGTCAGGATTCTTCTTCACTGTTTCTTAGGAGTTTAAAATTACTTTCTTCTCAATTGATATTTATTAGAAAGATTGTTTGCTTTAAAGGGATGGGTTTATTTTCCTTCATTTTAAAAAGTTATTACATAAGCAACAATAAGAAATCTTTTGAAGAAGATTTACCTATAATCCATTCCCTAATACTAATATTCTCTAATACTTTTCACTTTTCTATTTGCCTGAGTGTTTTTCATATTAATGAAATGTGGGATTTTTTTTCACTTTATTTTGTAAAATTTATTTGCCACTGTCCTTTAAATTATTATTATTATTATTATTTTTTTTTTTGGCCATGCCATGTGGCTTGTGGGATCTCAGTTCCCCAACCAGGGATTGAACCTGGGCCACTAGGCCACCAGTGAACTCCCTAAACTGTGATTTTAAATGGTTGCATCTTTTTTTTTTTTTTTTTTTTTGTGGTACGTGGGCCTCTGACTGTTGTGGCCTCTCCCGTTGTGGAGCACAGGCTCCGGACGTGCAGGCTCAGTGGCCATGGCTCACGGGCCCAGCCGCTCCGTGGCATGTGGGATCCTCCCGAACCAGGGCACGAACCCGCGTCCCCCGCATTGGCAGGCGGACCCTCAATCACTGTGCCACCAGGGAAGCCCTAAATGGTTGCATCTTTTAAAATCAGATTTATATATCATCATTTAGTAAACCTTCCCCTTACTTTAAGAACAGGTAACAAATATTATGAAATATATATTAAATTATGCCATATTATTTATAGAATTTTAAAATGATTTCTTTTGGCACTCTTTAGGATTTGGATTTCTTGGACAAAGGGCATTTTTTCCCCTTCTTAATAGATTCTCCCAGATAACTCTAAAGGTTTCATTTAAAGCAATTTGGGGGATCAGCATATTCAAGTCCTAAATATTTGGAGTGAATAAGTGCAATTTCTTAGTTGGTATTGTTTTCCTTTATGTGTTTTGGAGCGTGAATATTTAAGAGTGCTTGCTGGGGTATTATTTTACAAACAATGGCAATGATAGCAACAATAATGTACTAAATAACACCTAACATTTATACAGTGTTTTCATGGTTATGGTTTATTATCAATACGAGAAAAAGGTACATCAAATGGAGTGTGAAGAAATCCATGGCTTCCTATGTTTTCTCCCTTGTTCTGGGAGAAGTCACACAGAATAAGCTCCTTTCTGTAGAAGTGAAATGCGGCAACATTTATGCAGTACTTCTGCCCAGGGAAGCCTGCTTATGACTCAAAGTTCAAGGTTTTTTATTGGGTGCTGGTCACATAAGAACAGCCATAAGTATCAGAATTCCAGACTCCTAGAAGGAAAGCATGATTTGGTGCCCTAGCCAGGGAAAACAGTCTCATTACTTAAGGAATGTTTCAAAAGCCACATTCCCAGACATCAGCCAAGAACCAACCCTATTTTTTTTTTTTTTTTTTTTTTTTTTTGCTGTACGCGGGCCTCTCACTGCTGTGGCCTCTCCCGTTGCGGAGCACAGGCTCCGGACACACAGGCTCCGCGGCCATGGCTCGCGGGCCCAGCCGCTCCGCGGCATGTGGGATCCTCCGGGATCGGGGCACGAACCCGTGTCCCCTGCATCGGCAGGCGGACTCCCAACCACTGCGCCACCAGGGAAGCCCAGAACCAACCCTATTAACAGGCCCTTCTAACATACCTCCCCATCAGAAAAATGAGCCCTGCCCTTCCACATAATAAATTATAGCTGTGAATACAATTGTCCCATATGACAACTGAGGGTAATTATCTAATAAGGTAGACAACATTGACATTTTATTGCTTTTTATTTGAAATATGTCATTATAATGAGAATTGTGTATATTTGTTAGGTATATTGTTTACAGAAAGAGCTGAAGATTAAAAATCACAGTCTTCAAGAGACTACTGAGCAAAATGTTATTCTGCAGCATACTCTTCAACAACAGCAGCAAATGTTACAACAAGAGACAATTAGAAATGGAGAGCTAGAAGACATTCAAACTAAACTTGAAAAACAGGTATATATTATTGGTCAAAGTGGTTTTATGAAATAGAAAGTTTTTTAAATTGATAATAGATTTTTTTGCTAGTTATATAAATTGCTGTTTAACCTCAAAGATACCATATTATAAGAAATATTCTAAATTAACATTGTAAAATGTATAAAGTTTTATTCCAATGTAATGTGATCGTGTAATACTGTGGGCACATTTTTGTCACTCCATCCAACTTAGTTATAATTTAGTCTGCTTTATTCACTTTTTCCTTTTTGGACCTGAATATAACACCTATCTGAATCATTATAGCTTGCATTTTCTTCATTTTGGATCAGGAGATGTGTGATAATCCCTAAAGAAATGGCAAGCAATGCACTAAAAGAAAAATTCCAAAGGAAACTACTGATTTTAAAAAATAAGTTATTACTCCAAAAAAGAATCCTAGGAAATTTTATTCTAGAATCGACTCTTTTTTCTTTCATTCATTACCAAATTCATCTGAATTATTCTGACAGATATTTCACATTTTTTGTTTTGTTTTCCTCTCATCACACTTTACAGAAAAGTATAAATTAGAAAATGATAGTTCCCAGTAACCTCACCACACCTCACTTTTTGTCATTTGTATGACTTTTTAATCTGTGTATTCTAACTTCATCCTCAGCCTCTCCAGTGGAACTAAAGAATCTCTTCTCTGCACATTCAAATATATCAGGCAGGTATTCTGTATTTTCTTTTTGAGAGACATCTGTCCTGTGGCTCTCCATCCCTTTTGTTCAAGTCTAGACCTACTGTTTGCTATGCCTGTTGTACGGCTTCATCCTGAGGCATTTCTTCATTTCATCTGTTATTTGATTCCCACTTTCTAAATCCCTTGTCACTGACTCCAGTTTTTGTAAGATTGATTATAATTCTTGTTCTTTCTGAAATTGTTTTCATTTCTATAATGGTCTTACGGTTTTCTTCTGAGTTTTTTTTTCCTTAAGTCTATCAATTCCTTTGTATTTTTCATTTGGTTATTTTATTTCTTCATGATCTTTGTTTTAAGAGATTTTTATGTCTTCTCTAATTTCTTTGAGGATCTAAAGAAGTTCTTATCTAAAAATTCCTTCAGTATTTGGAATAAATTTTCCAGCATATATTTTTTCTACTTTTTATTCATGTTCCACTATGCACAGGTTCCGTGTTGGATTTATTCAGATTGTTATCTTTAGATTCTTTCTGCTTATGAGTGTGCCATTTAATCAAACACAGAATGGGTAGATTTTCCATGGTTCCCTTCCCTTTTTACCTGGGTACTATTTTAATTTTATATTTGGAACTTAAGTTGGGGGTGTGGATATTAATGACTTATAATCTGTACTTAGTTCTTCAATGAGAGGTTTTAGAACAGTAGGGAGGATATCAAAGTCATTAGCCAGATATTAACTTTGAGATCACAGTCATGTAAATGTTCATTGAAAATAAGAAGTGGGACTTCGCTGGTGGCACAGTGGTTAAGAATCCACCTGCCAATGCAGGGGACATGGCTTCGATCCCTGTTATGGGAAGATCCCACATTCCACAGAGCAACTAAGTCCGTGCGCCACAACTACCGATCCTGTGCTCTAGAGCCCGCAAGCCACAACTGCTGATGCCTATGTGCCCTAGAGCCTGCGCACCGCAACTATGGATGCCACGTGCCGCAACTACTGAAGCCCGCGTGCTCTAGGGCCCACTGCTGCAACTACTGAGCCCACGTGCTGCAACTACTGAAACCCACACACCTAAAGCCCGTGCTCCACAACAAGAGAAGCCACTGTAATGAGAAGCCCGCGCACTGCAACGAAGAGTAGCCCCCGCTCGCTGCCATTAGAGAAAGGCTGCGTGCAGCAATGAAGACCCAACACAGCCAAAAAAAAAATTGAAAAAAAAAAAATGAAGTGGCTGAGGTTAACTAGGGAGAGAACATAGAATGAGGGGTGAGATGACTGACTTTGACAGAGCTCTGAAGGATACAGTACCTGGAAGCCAAAGTAAGTATTTCATGACTTAAGGGATTATAATTGGTGTCATGGGCTGCTGCAATCAGTGTCAAGTAAATTGAGGGTTGAGAAATGCCCATTGGAATTAGCTGCATGGAAGCCATTGGTGACACAGTGTAGTTTCTGTACAGTGCCTAGATTGCTATGGGTTGAGGAATGAATGAGAAAATGAGAAAAATGATACAACAAGCATAGAAAAAGATCTGAGAAGTTGGGCTATAAAGAGGAGGAAAGAAATGGTGGTAGTTGGAAGGAGGTAGAGGTGTGGAGGAAAGTTTTTTATGATAGGAAGGTCTTGAACATGTTTAAATGCTAATATAAAGAAACCAGAAGAAAGAGACTGAAGATACAGCAGAGAGTAGAGGTAGTAGTATGAGGTTCCTTAAAAAGTGGATAGGAGTTGAATCCAGAATGCTTATGAAGCAGTTTGACTTATATAGGAGGAAGAATACCTCCTGCAATGTAGTAAAACAGAAAGAGGAATGAATAGGAGCAAATGCAAGTTGTAAAGTTTGAGGGCAGATGGGAATTCTAGGAATTGGTATGAGCCAATTTGTGAAGAAGGAGAGAAACATAGTTTGACAAGAGAAGAAAGAACATTTCAGATGAGGATGATGAAAAGAGGAACATTTACCATTATTCTGTACAATTCTTTTAAGTCCTATTTTAGTGTTATGATGTGGTCACTTCTATAAATATGTATGTGAATGAAATATCTTTCTTATTAAAAATTGTTTTGCTTTCATATTTTCAAAAGGTTTCTTGGTCTATGCTTTAATTTTTATAATAACATCTTGAAACTGATAGGCTAGGCTACAAATTTATATAAATATTTTTCTTCTGAAAAATGTTGAACTGTGTTTGAATTTTAAATACTTAACTGAAAATTGCTTTACAAGGTATCAAAACTTGAACAAGAGCTTCAGAAACAAAGGGAAAGTTCAGCTGAAAAGTTGAGAAAAATGGAGGAAAAATGTGAAGCAGCCACATATGAAGCAGATTTAAAAAGGCAAAAAGTTATTGAACTTACTGGTACTGCCAGGTAAAATGAATATGTTAGTTTATATTTGTCTTCCTGCTTTAACATCAGTCATATTTGAGTTTCACTATCAGATAATGTTCAGTGAAGTGTTTGCTTGAGGAATTAATTTCTTTACGGTGTGTGTTCCTATAGCATTGTTTGCACCTCCCTCATATCCCTCATGCCTTTTAGTATCATAAGTTAATATCCTTGGCTCTCCTACTATATTGTAGTTCCTTAAGGCCAAGATAATATATGGTTTAATCTAAGGATCCTCCCACAACAATCAGCATAGTTCCTTGTACCTCATAGGCACTCAGCAGCTGTTTTATTAAATTGAATTGTGAAAGTGGCAGGCAAAGATGTACTCATATAGAGGAACTTTTCATGGATTCTAATTGTTTATGGGAGGGAGTAAATTAATAGAAGAAAACAGTGGTCTCAACATTGACTGAACATTAAAATCACCCAAGGAGCTTTAAAAAGTACTGATGCGGGCTTCCCTGGTGGCGCAGTGGTTGAGAGTCCGCCTGCTGATGCAGGGGACGCGGGCTCGTGCACCAGTCCTGGAAGATCCCACATGCCGCGGAGTGGCTGGGTCCGTGCGCCATGGCCGCTGAGCCTGCGCATCCGGAGCCTGTGCTCCGCAACGGGAGAGGCCACAGCAGTGAGAAGCCCGCGTACCACAAAAAAAAAAAAAAAAAAAAAAAAAAAAAAGTACTGATGCCTAGGTCCTACCTCTAAAGATCCTGATTTAATGTGGCTGGGCTGTGCTAAGAAATCAATAGTTAATTGGTCAAGAAAGGGAACTATTAGCTGAAAGTTATACCTAGCTTCCCCAGACCTCTTATACTTTGTCGACAAGAGTTGACATAATTAATAATAAACTCTTAATTAGCCCACCATTCTACCAACAGGAATTAGAGTTAACTTATGCATTTGAACTTAAACCACAACATCCTCAGACTCCCTCTCCCTCTCTGACAGGAATAAATGTAGGGCCTTTGTGCTTTGAGCAAGCAACTTGCTTCCCCAGATATCCTCAACTCTCTCATTGGGGTCAAGAAGATATCCTATGTTTAAGACTAAGACCACAGTTCTTCAGACCTTCTTTCTGCCATTGGTAGTTGTCTATCCAGTAGCACAGCCTCACCACCAGTGTGTACCTTAATTCCACAAAGACTAATCAACATTGTAACTTTATCTTTGCTTGTGCCAGATGCCACAGAAGCATCAGATTTCCAGGCGTTAGATTTACCCTCATCTCTCTTACTAAGTCCCAAAAACCTCCTCATGTATTTTCTTCCCTTTTCCCACCGCATCTGAACTTGTGAAAGATTTTCACTTTATCCTCTGGAATTCACAGTCCATCCTGAGAGACATTCCCTATATTCTCTATCTCTTCTTTTCTCTTGCTGTAACAGAAATGTGACTGTCCCCTGAGGACATTGCTTCTTCCCCTGCAGCTCTCTAAAGTAAAAACTTTTCCCCATAGTTCTTGTACCACAGGGTTGAGATGTGGAATAGTATGACATACACCATGAACCTCATGTCATCAGATCATATCATCCCTCGTTGTTGCTGACACCTACAGGCCACCTGACTTACATAGCTCTCTCCAACACTACTCCTGTCCTTATTCTTGGGGATTTCAATATACATCTATCTAGCTGATCCTCAGCCACTCACTCACATGATTTATCCTAGATCTTATCATTTCTGATATCTCCATTTTTTCAACATAATCTGAATACTATGCATCTACCTCTATATTATTACCTCATTCCCTTTAATACCCCCAATTCAACAATTCTTTGATGTAACTAGGACCTCTGATCTATCAGTTCTACCACTGTCTCATTCCCTAATGCCCTTTCTCCTCTCTTTACCTAGCTTAAATTCTAATTAATCATTAAAATCACTGATTTACATAAACCCACAACTCCTTTACCTCTCTCTTACTTTGTGGTACACAGAACTAAAAATCCAACTCAGACTAATTCATGCTTGCATCTTTACAGAGGCTGGAGAAAAATATAACCACACTGACCAGTCTTACTTTATACCCATAACTTCAAAACCTTAGGCATTTTCTTAATGCTGTCTGTCTGGCAATCACAGTGTTACTTACTCTTGTAGAGGACTCTTTTACACTTTTGCCTTTTCTTTCAAAACTCTAACAACCCCTCCCCAATCCTTGCTCTCACTGTTGATCTTGCTTTTGTTTCACTAGGAAAATTGAAATAACTGCTTCTTTCTTTTCTTACTTCCACCCTTTGACTTCTAGACAAAAACTCTTCTTAATTATAGCTAATAGGCACATTCAGTGGGTAAAATAAGTTCTAATTACTAGTAGGAAGCTTATGAACTAGATGAATAAACTTCATAAGAAAGATATCCTAGTTCCAAGATCTTCTCTTCATGAAGCAGGGTTTTTCTCTGTTCCAACTATTGCTTCTTTCACTTCTGAAACTATAATTTATAAAGCTGTTTTTCTCTCACAAAAGGGTTTAGAGTTGAAATATATCTGTTATATATCTCTTTGGATCTGTTTTAAAATTAAAATATCTCAGGGACTTCCCTGGTGGTCCAGTGGTTAAGACCTCGCCTTCCAATGCAGGGAGTGCGGGTTCATCCCTTGTCACGGAGCTAAGATCCCACATGCCTCGTGGCCAAAAAGCCAAAACATAAAACAGAAGCAATATTGTAACAAATTCAATAAAGACTGTAAAAATGGTCCACATCAAAAAAAATCTTAAAAAAAAATTAAAATATCTCCAAATAGAAAGAAAACAAATTCATTGAGCACCTTTTGTGTGCCAAGTAGTGTACTAGGTAAACACATCACATAGTTGTGTTTAGTGGCATGAAATTGGTACAGAATTACAATCTATTAGTTGGAGCATTTCTAACAATATAATAGGTGATTTAAGATTCTGACTAGACTTTTTTTTATACTGCAGGTTTTTATTAGTTATCCATTTTATACATATTAGTGTATATATGTCAATCCCAATCTCCCAATTCATCCCACGAGGACTAGACATTGTGCTGATATTTGTCTTTATATAACTTGCAGACTTTGTTCAGTCAGAGATAAGTTAGTTGATTTTTAAGTTTCCAAATTATTATTTATTTTATTTTTTTTGTTTTTAACTAGGCAAGTAAAACTTGAGATGGATCACTACAAAGAAGAACTGTATAAAATGGAAAAAGAAATAAAGCACCTAAAACAAGATGGAGAAAATAAAGCAATGCATCTCTCTCAGTTCGACATGATATTAGAACAGACAAAGACAGAACTAGATAAGAAAACAAATGCTGGTAAGCAACAGGTTAGCTCAGCTTAGCTGCCTGCATTTGTATATTTGAAGAAATGGAATAAAGTGAGAATTTGAGATGACGGGGAAGGGACAGTCAGTGGTATTTTGCCTGTTATAGATGAATAAAATTGGATATTCTTAATTATAATTGCTTACAAATTTCTGAATAACAAATAGTTTATATATATAATTCTAAAATTATTCTCTGCTTTTAACAGTGAAGGAGTTAGAAAAGTTACAGCACCACACTGCAACTGAACTAACAGAAGCCTTGCAGAAACGGGAAGTACTAGAGACTGAACTACAAAATTCTCATGGAGAATTAAAGAGTACTTTAAGACAGCTCCAGGAATTGAGAGATGTTCTACAGAAGGCTCAGTTATCATTAGAGGAAAAATACACTACTATAAAGGATCTCACAGCTGAACTTAGGTGAGTTAAATACTAAAAAATGATATCACAGTTACAGGTATTTCACTTTATTACCCTTAGTCCTTGGGTCATACCATAGAGTTTGTTGTTGAATTCTAGATGTCCAAACTTCTCAACTGCCTTTAGTTCACTCTGTCTCATCCTAGGCAGTTCATCCCATGCTCCATCTCACTAATATAGCTGTTGCTGTTGGCTAATACTTCCATCCTGTTCTTTGGACCATTTTTTTTTTTTTTTTTTTTTTTTTTTTTTTCCGTACGCGGGCCTCTCACTGTTGTGGCCTCTCCCGTTGCGGAGCACAGGCTCCGGATGCGCAGGCTCAGCGGCCATGGCTCACGGGCCCAGCCGCTCCGCGGCATATGGGATCCTCCCAGACCGGGGCACGAACCCGTATCCCCTGCATCGGCAGGCGGACTCTCAACCACTGCGCCACCAGGGAGGCCCTGGACCATTTTACATTGGCCCTCTCCTGTATCCCATAGTGGTAAAAAATGATTGGACCAGCATACAGCAGTGATTAATAGAAAAATAATATTAACAATAACAATGTTGTTCTTTGTGTTAAGCCCTAATTTTGTGCCAGGACTATGGCAGGGACTTCATATATGATCTCAGTCATTTCTTTGCAACAAACCTGTAAGTTGCTTATTATCACCTTTTTACGCTTGAGAAAACTGAGGCTTGAGAAAATTAAGTAAAATGCCCAAAGTCAGATAGTAGGGTCCAGAGATGGGAGTGAAGCACAAGTCTGTCCAACTGTAAAATCTGGGTTCTTAGATTAGCAGCAATAGCATAAAATGCTGTTCCAGTACACATCTGTGATGAGTAGGGGTGGAGAGCCAGACTGGAGCCAAAGTGTGGGAAATGGATTCTGAAAAGGAAAACAGACCAGGATGTGAAATGTGTAATGAAAGAACAGGATAGAGAGTAGCAAGGTGACCCAGAATCTTAGATATTGTAACCTGTGGTTCAGAGCAGGACCCCTTCTCTTTTCTACCCACAAACTCATTCTTGGTAAATTTCACATAGCTTTAAACACTATGTGTCAGAGACTTCCAAACCCATATCTCTAGAAAGACCTCTTCTCCAAACTCCAGACTTATATCTAATGACCTACTTGTTATCTATCTCCACTGACGTATTTTAAAGAGGCATCTTAAACGTGGCTAAAACAATTCATTTTTTTTACTCATAACCCTGCCCTTCCTCCATCTCATTATTATGCAGTTGCTTAAACCAAAAATCTATAAGATTATTTTTATCTCTTTCCCTCCCTTTTTTCATCCAGTCTATTAGCAAGTCATGTCAACTTTATTTCTAAAACATATTCTGAAATCTATTGATTTCTTATTTTTTCTACTACCACCTTAGCACAAGCCATCATCATCTCTCACCTGGTCTGTTGCTGTGGCTTCCCACCTGGTCTACCAGCTTAAATCCTTGACCTTCCCCACAATTCATTCTCCACAGAATTGATTTAAGTTTATGATTCAAAACATAAATCAGATCATATTGCTTCCCTACTTAATCTTCTAATGGCTTCCCAAAAGATTCAGAATAATAACCAAGCTCCTTGGGAAATGTAAATCAAAACCACAATGAGATACCACTTCAATCCCACTAAGATGGCCATAATAAAAACAAACACAGGCTTCCCTGGTGGTGCAGTGGTTGAGAGTCTGCCTGCCGATGCAGGGGACACGGGTTCGTGCCCCGGTCTGGGAGGACCCCACATGCCACGGAGCGGCTGGGCCCGTGAGCCATGGCCGCTGAGCCTGCGCGTCTGGAGCCTGTGCTCCCCAATGAGAGAGGCCACAACAGTGAGAGGCACGCGTACTGAAAAAAAAAAAAAAAAAATCCAAGCAGAAAATAACAAATGGTAAACTAAAATGGTTACAGCCTCTGTGGAAAACAGTGTGGCAGTTCCTCAATAACTTAAACATACATTAACCATATAACTCAGTAATTCCACTCCTAGGTAAGTACCCAAAAGAATTGAAAACAGGTGTTCAAACAAAACTTTTGCACAAATGTTCATAGTATGGCTATTCCCAATAGCCAATAAGTGGAAACGACCCAGCTGGACACTGATAGTTGTGAATGGATAAACACAGTGTGGTGTATCCATACAAGGAATAATAATAAGCCATGAAAAGGAATAGAGTACTGAAACATGCTACAACGTGGATGAACCTTGAAAATAATATGCTAAATGAAAGAACCCACATATATGTTGCATAATTCCATTTATATGAAATATCCAGAATTAGCAAATCCATAGAGATAGAAAGCAGATTAATTGTTGCCAGGGACTGGGAGAAGGGAGAATGGAAAAAAACTGCTAATGGATATGGGGTTTCCATTCAGAATGATGAAAAAGTACTGGAAATAGTGGTAATGGTTACACAACATTGTGAATGTACTTAGTGTAACTGCATTGTACACTTTAAAGTGGTTAAAATGGTAAATCTTATGTTATATGTATTTTACCACAATCGAAAAAAAAAAATACAAGCTCCTTTTCCTGTAATACAAAGCCCAAGGTTCCTGCCTACTTCTCTGGCCTCATTTCATATTGTTCTGCTTGCTCCTGGCTTTTTTATTGTACTTAAAGTTTACCAAGTTTTTTCCCACTTTAGGACTTTTGCCATAGCTGTTTCTTTGGCCTGAAATAATGGTTGTATGGCCAGCTTCTTCATACCGTTCACATTACCTCAAACGGCCCTTCCCTGACCACCTATTCTAACATAACCTCCCAGTCACGATCTCATCACTGTATTTAATGTTCTAACATAGCACTTTATATTATATTTTTCATGTTGAGTTGTTTATTATTTATAGTCCATCTCTTAACCTAGTAGAATGTAAGCTTTATGTGATGAACAACATCTATCCTGTTGACTATTAATTCCACAGTACATAGAACCTTGATATATAAGAAACATCCAATAAATATTTGCTAAATGATTAAGGGAATGAATGGATAAAAGAAGTAAAACAAAACTTAAAATTCTAGCTAGTAGCTGAATTTTGGAAGTGCAGATATTCATATAGACAGCAATTAGAGTTATCTTTAGAATTCATTTCATATTACTTTTAGAATATAGTTTAGCCTTGTATGAACTCTTCAGGCTTTTAGGAGAACAGTAAACAGCTCATTAAAGAAGTTCAGAATCTGCTTTTTAAAGTCAGTACCTTTATTATATTGTTTCATATTTAAGATTGGAAAATCATATGAAGATTCAAGACCAACAACATTTTCATCCTTTGTGATATCAGAACTTAGAGTTCGAAATTAAAATTCTCTGATCAGAGGCTTCAGAGTGATATAAATATTAAAATTGTGTCATTTTAAGCATTTTTATAATATAAAATTATTCAAAAGTTAGTGTTTTAAGAGGGCTAGAATTTATAAAAAATACATTTAAAATATTTCTATATTAGACTTCAATACTTCACTAAATGTAAGGTGTCATTTTGAGTAAAATTCCCGTAAGAAATACAGTGGTCGTTTACTGAGCTTTGGATATCAGGGACATCAATCATGAGATAAATGCCTCATTCAATTATAGTGAACTCACAGCTATTATATATAAAAGACTTTCAAACACTCCTTTGATCTATAGATGAAAAAATATAGATATATTTTTTAAATTCTTATACTGATTCGGTCTTATTCCCTGGTAGTGCTTTTAACATTTAGCTTAAATTGTCTCCAATAGTAGAATCTGAGAAAGCCAGAGATAAACCCACGCACATATGGTCACCTTATCTTTGATAAAGGAGGCAAGAATATACAGTGGAGAAAAGACAGCCTCTTCAGTAAGTGGTGCTGGGAAAACTGGACAGATACATGTAAAAGTATGAAATTAGAACACTCTCTAACACCATACACAAAAATAAACTCAAAATGGATTAAAGACCTAAATGGTAAGGCCAGACGCTATCAAACTCTTAGAAGAAAACATAGGCAGAACACTCTATGACATAAATCACAGCAAGATCCTTTTTGACCCACCTCCTAAAGAAATGGATATAAAAACAAAAATAAACAGATGGGACCTAATGAAACTTAAAAGCTTTTGCACAGCAAAGGAAACCATAAACAAGACAAAAAGACAATGTTCAGAATGGGAGAAAATATTTGCAAATGAAGCAACTGACAAAGGATTAATCTCCAAAATTTACAATCAGCTCATGCAGCTCAATATCAAAAAAAAAACAACCCAATCCAAAAATGGGCAGAAGACCTAAATAGACATTTCTCCAAAGAAGACACACAGATTGCCAGCAAACACATGAAAGAATGCTCAACATCATTAATCATTAGAGAAATGCAAATCAAAATTACAGTGAGATATCATCTCACACGGGTCAGAATGGCCATCGTCAAAAAATCTGTAAACAATAAATGCTGGAGTAGGTGTGGAGAAAAGGGAACCCTCTTGCACTGTTGGTGGGAATGTAGATTGATACAGCCACTATGGAGAACAGTATGGAGGTTCCCTAGAAAACTAAAAATAGAACTACCATACGACCCAGCAATCCCACTACTGGGCATATACCCTGAGAAAACCATAATTCAAAAAGAGTCATGTACCAAAATGTTCATTGCAGCTCTATTTACAATAGCCAGGACATGGAAGCAACCTAAGTGTCCATCAACACATGAATGGATAAAGAAGATGTGGCACATATATACAATGGAATATTACTCAGCCATAAAAAGAAACAAAATTGAGTTATTTGTATTGAGGTGGACGGACCTAGAGTCTGTCATACAGAGTGAAATAAGTGATAAAGAGAAAAACAAATGCCATACGCTAACACATATATATGGAATCTAAGGGGAAAAAAAAGGTCATGAAGAACCTAGGGGCAAGACGGGAATAAAGACAGACCTACTGGAAAATGGACTTGAGGATATGGGGAGGGGGAAGGGTAAGCTGTGACAAAGTGAGAGAGTGGCATGGACATATATACGCTACCAAATGTAAAATAGATAGCTAGTGGGAAGCAGCCGCATAGCACAGAGAGATCAGCTCGGTGGTTTGTGACCACCTAGAGGGGTGGGATAGGGAGGGTGGGAGGGAGGGAGACGCAAGAGGGAAGAGATATGGGAACATATGTATATGTATAACTGATTCACTTTGTTATAAAGCAGAAACTAACACACCATTGTAAAGCAATTATACTCCAATAAAGATGTTAAAAAAAATTCCCATAAGAAATACAGTGGTCGTTTACTGAGCTTTGGATATCAGGGACAGCAATCATGAGATAAATGCCTCGTTCAGTTATAGTGAACTCACAGCTATTATATATAAAAGACTTTCAAACACTCCTTTGATCTATAGATGAAAAAATATAGATATATTTTTAAAATTCTTATACTGATTCAATCTTATTCCTTGGTCGTGCTTTTAACATTTAGCTTAAATTGTCTCCAGTGGTAGAATCTGAGTTAACTTTTGCCTTTTTAGAATACTCTGTTAAAGTAGTTGCATTGATATCAGTCATTTTCTTTATACATTATTCCTTTAATGTGAGCTCTCAATCTGAAATAGTTGAATATATCCTATCACTTTTAACTTACAGGAAAGGTAACCCACTTGATTTAATTTTTTTGAAACTATAATATTCCTATTTATTTGCTTATATTTTTTTAACTTTGATAAATTGCAGGGAATGCAAGATGGAGATTGAAGACAAAAAGCAAGAACTCCTTGAAATGGATCAGGCACTTAAGGAGAGAAATTGGGAGCTGAAGCAAAGAGCAGCTCAAGTTGGTTTTCTTAACTATATATATATATATTTTTTTTTAAACTATATTTTAATGAAATTTTCTGTTAAAATACAATCACACAAGGTTTCAGAGGTCCCCTCTTTTTGGCAAAATAAACATTTTTATAGCTTTTTTAAAAATTCATTTATTTATTTTGGTGTGTTAGGTCTTTGTTGCTATGAGTGGGCTTTCTCTACTCTTCATTGCTGTGTGTGCGCTTCTTATTGAGGTGGCTTCTCTTGTTGCGGAACACGGGCTCTAGGCGTGCAGGCTTCAGTCGTGGTGCATGGGCTCAGTAGTTGTGGCTCGCGGGCTCTAGAGTGCAGGCTCAGTAGTTGTGGCTCGTGGGCTTAGTCGCTGCGCAGCATGTGGGATCTTCCCAGACCAGGGCTCGAACCCATGTCCCCTGCATTGGCAGGCAGATTCTTAACCACTGTGCCACCAGGGAAGTCCCTTTATAACTATTTCTTTTTTCTGTGCACATAAATATTTTTTAAATTAGAAATATGTCGTCTCTCTTTATCTTGCTATTTTTATAGCAGGTGGATTTTGGGGAATGAAGTTTAGCTTAGTATCTGAACCTTTTGATCTCTTATAATACTGTATATCAGAAGAAAATGGGATTAAAGGAGTTACTTGCTCAGCTAGTATTTATTGGAGGAACAAAAATATTCAGAAGGCATTATTTAGCAGCATCTTTTTTAAAAGACTTTATTATTTAGAGCAGTTTTAGGTTCACAGCCAAATTGAGCAGCAGGTAGAGAGATTTCCTGTAAACCCCCCACCCCCACAGATGCACAGCCTTCCCCATTATCAACATTCCCTGCCAGAATGGTACATTTGTTAAAGCTGATGAACCTATTGATACATTGACACTTCATAATCACCCAAAGTCCATAGTTTACATTACAGTTTACTTTTGTGTTATATGTTCTAGGAGTTTGGACAGCTATCCATCATTATGGTATCATTGAGAATATTTTCACTGCCCTAAAAATCCTCTGTGCCCCACCTATTCATCCCTCTCCCTCTTATCCCAACCCTGGCAACCACTGATCTTTTTTCTGTCTCTCTAGTTTTGCCTTTTCCAGAATGTCATACAGTTGGAATCATATTGTATTGTATGTAACCTTTTCAGATTGACTTCTTTCACTTAGTAATATGCATTTAAGTTTCCTCCGTGTCTTTTCAAAGCTTATTTCTTTTTAGCATGGAATAGTATTCCATTGCCTGGATATATTATGGTTTATTTATCCATTCACCTATTGAAGGACATCTTGTATTGCCTTTGCTCCTTTGTCAAAGATCAGTCGACTATATTTACATGGGTTTGTTTCTGGTCTCTTCTGTTCTATTGATTTATTCACCTATTATTTCATCAGTACCACACTGTCTTGATTACTGTACCTTTTTAGTAAGTCTTGAAGTTGGGTAATGTCAGTTTTCCAACTTTGTTCTCTTTCAAAATTGTGTTGGCCCTTCTGGGTTTTTTGCCTCTCCCTATAAACTTTAGAACCAGTTTGTTGATATCCACAAAATAACTTGCTGGGATTTTGATTGGCATTGCCTTGAATCTATACATCAAGTTGGGAAGAACTGACATCTTGACAATATTAAGTCTTCCTATCCATGAACATGAACTCTCTCTCCATTTATATAATTCTTTGATTTCTTTCATTGGAGTTTTATAGTTTTCCATATATAGATCTTGAATATGTTTTGTTAGATTTATAACTATTTCATTTTGGAGAATGCTAATATAAATGATAATTTTGTTTTTAACTTCAAATTTCTCTTGTTCATTGCTGGTACATGGGAAAGCAATTGATTTTTGTGTATTAATCTTGTATCCTGCAACCCTGCTATAATCACTTATTAGTTCCAGGAATTTTTTTGTCAAATCCTTTGGATTTTCTACCTAAATCATCATGTCATCTGCAAACAAAGACAGTTTTATGTCTTCCTTCCCAACCTGTATACCTTTTATTTCCTTTTCTTGTCTTACTTCATTAGCTAGGACATCCTGTACAATGTTGAAAAGAAGTGGTACGATGGAATATCTTTGCCTTGTATCTGATCTTAATGGGAAAACTTTGAGTTGCTCACTGTTAAGTGTGATGTTAGCTGTTGGTTTTTTTTAGATATTCTTTATCAAGTTGAGGCAGTTACTCTCTATTCCTAGTTTACCAAGAGTTTTTATCATGAATAGATGTTGGATTTTGTCAAATGTTTTTTCTGCATCTATTAATATGATCATGTGATTTTCTTCTTTAGCCTATTGATGTGATCAGTTACATTAATTAATTTTCAAATGTTGAAAAAGCCTTTCATACCTAGAAAAAATCCCGCTTGTTGTGGTGTATAGTTCTTTTTATACATCGTTGGGTATGATTCAATAATATTTTATTGAGAATTTTTATATCTATGTCCATGAAAGATACTGGTCTGTAGTTTTCTTTCTTTATAATGTCTCTGTCTGGTTTTGGTATCAGGGTAATGCTGGCCTCAGAGAATGAGTTAGTATTTCTTCAGCTTCTATCTACTAAGTGAGAGTATAGTGAATTAGTATAATTTCTTCCTTAAATGTTTGGTAGAATTCAGCAATGAATCCATCTGAGTCTGGTGTTTTCTGTTTTGGAAAGTTATTAATCATTGATTGAATTTCTTTAATAGATATAGGCTTATTCAAATTGTCTCTTTCTTCTTGTGTGAGTTTTGGCAGATTGTGCCTTTCGAGTAACTCATCTATTTCATCTAGTTTTATTAAATTCATGGGCAGAGAGTTGTTTGTAATATTTGTCTATTATCCTTTTAATGTCCTTGAGATTTGTAGTAATATCTCCTCTTTCGTTTCTCATATTAGCAATTTATATCCTCTCTCTTTTTTTTTCTTTTTTTAAGTTAGTCTGGCTGGAGACTTATTTATATTATTGATCTTTTCAAAGAACCAGCTTTTGGCTTTGTTGATTTTCTCTGTTGATTTCCCAATTTTAACTTCATTGATTTCTGCTCTTTTATTATTTTTTTCTTCTGCTTAGTTTGGATTTAATTTGCTCTTCCTTTTCTAGTTACCCAAGGTAGAAGCTTAGATGATTGATTTTAGGCCTTTCTTCTTTTCTAATATATGCATTCAATGCTTTAGATGTTCCTCCAAGCAGTGCTTTTGCTGCATCCCACAATTTTCATGTTGCATTGTTATTTAGCAGCTTTTTTTTTTTCTTAAATTTTATTGATTTTTTTGGGCTGCATTGGGTCTTTATTGCTGTGCGCGGGCTTTCTCTAGTTGTGGCGAGCAGGAGCTACTCTTGGTTGCAGTGTGCGGGCTTCTCATTGCGGTTGCTTCTCTTTGTTGTGGAGCATGGGCTCTAGGTGCGCGGGCTTCAGTAGTTGCAGCACGTGGATTCAGTAGTTTTGGCACGCGGGCTCTAGAGTGCAGGCTCAGTAGTTGTGGTGCACAGGCTTAGTTGCTCCGCGGCATGTGGGATCTTCCCGGACCTGGGATAGAACCCATGTCCCCTGTATTGGCAGGCAAATTCTTAACCACTGCACCACCAGGGAAGCCCTAGAAGCTTTCATCAAGCATAAAATGAAGTTTGAATCATTTTATTTGTCACTTATGTGAACATAATCATATATCGGGCTCTAGATCCAGTATTATTAAGCAATGATTATTTGTCTCATTCTTTTTTTTTTTTTTTTTTGTGCTACGTGGGCCTCTCACTGTCGTGGCCTCTCCTGTTGCGGAGCACAGGCTCCGGACACGCAGGCTCAGCAGCCATGGCCCACGGGCCCAGCTGCTCCGTGGCATGTGGGATCCTCCCAGACCGGGGCATGAACCCATGTCCCCTGCATCAGCAGGTGGACTCTCAACCACTGCGCCACCAGGGAAGCCCCTGTCTCATTCTTTTTAATAATTTATTTGAGATGCATTTATTCTTTAGTTATACCCACTATAAACAATTCTAAATCACATTCCAAGCACACAGTTTTCCATGTTAGAATAAAATTGAGTGACAGCTTAATGTTGATTTTGTACTTAGGTTACACATTTGGATATGACTGTTCATGAGTACAGGGGAGAAATGGAACAGAAAATAATTAAATTAGAGGGTACTCTGGAGAAATCAGAATTGGAACTTAAAGAAAGCAACAAACAGGTAAATTATTAAAAATTATGTGTTTTAA
Source organism: Mesoplodon mirus (assembly GCF_964341445.2). Classification (NCBI taxonomy): domain Eukaryota; kingdom Metazoa; phylum Chordata; class Mammalia; order Artiodactyla; family Ziphiidae; genus Mesoplodon; species Mesoplodon mirus. Next base: position 88,752,351 of record NC_138978.1, read on the forward strand.
ATTGTTAAAAAAATAACTCCTTAACTGTAAGTATCTGTTATTCACATAATACAGCTTTTTAATAGAATACAAACAATAAAAATACTGCATTATTTTACTTTATTATTTATTTATTTATTGTTTTTCACTGCGCTGTGTAGCTTGTGGGATCTTAGTTCCCCAACCAGGGATTGAACCTAGACCCTTGGCAGTGAGAGCACGGAGTCCTAACCACAGGACTGCCAGGGAATTCCCAATACTGCATAATTTTAATTATCTTGTACATCCTACGTTATATTCACTTTCTTCTCAATTTTTTTCCCCAGCTTTATTGAGGTATAATTGACAAAAAATGGTATATATTTAAGATGTACAACATGATGTTTAATGTACATATACATTATGAAATAATTACAGTAATCAAACTAATTAACATATCTACAACCTCATATAGTTACTTTTTTTTTTATGAGAACACTTATCAAGTATACAACATAGTATTACTAATTACAGTCATTCACTGTGCCATACATTGTATCTCCAGAATTTATTCATCCTGCCTAACGGAAACTTTGTACCCTTCTACCAACATTTCTCCTTTTCTCTGACTCCCCAGCTTCTGGTGCTTACCCTTTTAATGTTATTTGAATGTATTTTTTTTGTATGTCAATGTGTTCACATATTTATTATAATGTGTGCATATCTAAATATGTATAAAATATCTCTGGAAGGATTTGCAAGTAATTCTGTTAACTGTGGTTGCCTCTAAGGAAGGAACATAGTAAAGAAGGGGAGTTTGTTTTCACTAATTGTATTTTTTACCTCATGCAGATAATTACCTGTAAAATTATTTTGAAGGCCATGTAATGTGTGTTGTTTTAACGTACCTTTATTTTCCTTTCTTATACAAACGTGATTGAGACTTTCATCTCTTTTAGTATTATTTTAGGTATACATATAAGCATTTTATTAGGCACAAGAATTCTGATGCTTATGTCAAAGTTATGGTTGTCTTAAGAAAAACACATTTTTGGCTCTTTGTTCTAATAAACTCACTCTCTTCTAAAATTAAGAAAAAAGAAAAACACTTTAAAATTTTTGCCATTTTAGATATACATGTTTAAAACCTGACTTACTTGGATTGCAGTTATGACTGAAGAATTATTTTTCTTTAGTTACATTAACATTGCTCTGTTTAAAATTCAGATAGAAGGTTTGAATGAAAAATTGCAAAATGCCAAAGAACAGCTTCGAGAAAAAGAGTTTATAACACTACAAAATGAACAGGAGATAAGTCAACTGAAAAAAGAAACTGAACGGACACAAGAAAAGATGAGAGAAATGGAAAGTGTAAGCAAATTATTTTCCTCCTAAGGAACAAGATTGATATAAATCTTTATGTTTTAAACTGATTGGTTTTAGTATGTGATTGGTATTTAGTATGCACAGAAACTGTGACATAAGTATTTTTAGGCTAATTATTTGTGCCAGATACCTATTATTTTCCTTACCTTATTAATTACTTTATTCTCATGTTCTAATTATAGGTGAGGTTATCATCTTATTTGTCTTTATATTCCTTATAGGCATTCGCATGATATCTCTCACATAGTAAATCCATGATATATGCTCACTTGGTCAATAAATGTATGTATGTTTTAATTGAGAACCTACTATGTGATAGAACTGAAGATCAGCTATTAATAGGATGCACTCCTTTGTTCTTGAGGGACTCTATCCAGAGAATAAATTAACAGATAGTTGTATTTTATTGAGGCCAAGTAGATTGAGTTGCCAGATAAAGTTTGATGACTTCATATCATCAGTTTGCATGTGTGTTGACTACTGAACTCATTCCACCCACTTGCCTTTTTTAAAAAGTGAATTTGCTTCTAAGAGCTCTCATGGATGTAACTTTTATTTGTTTTTAAATACTATACTCAACTTTAAAACTTAATATATAGCTCTTTATTGTGTTTGTCTCTTCCAGTTGAATATAAACTCCACAAGGGTAGCCACTTTGTCTCCTCTGTTCACTCCTTTATCCTCAACACCTAGAATAGTACGTATCACATAGTAAGCATGAATAAATATTTGTTGGATTATATATCAATACATAAATTAAGCAGGGTCTCTGAGACCAAGTTTGGGCCCCAGTGAGAAAAAAAAAAAGGTTACTGGCTCAATCATTTCATGTTCCCTAACAAGGGCTGGCTAAAAATATTTACATGAGATTTATACTGATATACAACACAGTTGGACCTTAGACCCCCATTCTAGACATTAGGGTCCTAGTGATTTGTACTGCTTTCTTTCCTTCTTATCAACCCTAAAGTCAAGGGTCATTATCTACCATCTAATCTACCTCACTGAGCCAGTTTAGAACTAATTTACTTCTTACTGATTTTTTTTTTCTCTAAGAAATAATACTTTACTGGGGATTTAACTGAGGAATGTAAAAGTTTTTCAGAGGGAGTAGTAGTCCCAATAACAAATTTCATTTTTGCAGAGAATAAGATCATCCTTAACCAAGCTGTGTGGGTTAATGGTAGGTTTTGATTATTCATGCCAGTATATTCTCCATCTTTGACATGGATAATCAAATATTAATGTCTTTCTTCTCTTTATATTATTATATATTCTGTGATGTTGCATCATAATGTTAAAGGATTATGCAGCTTGCATATTAAAGTCATGTAAAATATACCAGTGAGTCCCAGATTTATTACAGTACTTTTGTCATTTTTTTATCATTAAAAAAGAAGAAAACATTTTCTGAATGTCAGTTTCACAGTGGATAATATTCATATGTTAAATTATATAGGGCTTCCCTGGTGGCGCAGTGGTTGAGAGTCCGCCTGCCGATGCAGGGGACACGGGTTCGTGCCCCGGTCTGGGAATATCCCACATGCTGCGGAGCGGCTGGGCCCGTGAGCCATGGCCGCTGAGCCTGCGTGTCCGGAGCCTGTGCTCCACAACGGGAGAGGCCACAACAGTGAGAGGCCCGCATACCGCAAAAAAAATAAATAAATAAATAAATTATATAGAGGTTTAGTTGAGAGGGGGTAAGTCATTTATTAAAAGAGAAATCAGAGTAAGAATAGGTTATCTGTATCATTTTATTTTGAAACCTACAAATATCTTGTGCATTTCAGGTTATGAAAGAGCAGGAACAGTACATTGCAACTCAGTACAAGGAGGCCATAGATTTGGAGCAAGAATTGAGGCTAACTCGGGAGCAGAGGCAGAACTCTCATACAGAATTGGTGGAGGCTCGTCGTCAACAAGTCCAAGCACAGAGAGAAGTAGAAAAGCTGTCAAGTGAACTGGAGGAAATAAAGCAACTCTCTAAAGAGAAAGTAATCCCTATTCTAATTTTACCTTACTGAAAATACTGAAAGTTCTAGCATTTACTTTTTCGACTATAGAATATAGTTCTTACAAAAGTTAATTGTGTTCCACAACAATATGAATGTATTTAATGCCACCAAATTTTACACTTAAAAATGGTTAAGGTGGTAAATTTTATGTTATGTGTATTTTACCCAAATTTTTAAAAAAACTGTTATATTTAGCACAGCATTGTGGTGTAACTTGGACGTCTCTCAGAACTGAGTATTAGTCAAACTAATTAGTTTTCAATAAAATGAGTTATAAAGCACTTTCAGACTTTCAAGTGAATTTGAGCTATCACTCAAACAAAAAAATAAATCTAATCTTTTTTTTTTAAGATTTATTTATTATTTATTTATTTTATTTAATTTATTTTTGGTTGCATTGTGTCTTAGTTGCAGCACGCAGGATCTTCACTGAGGCATGTGGGATCTTTCATTGCGGCACACAGGCTCTTCGTTGCGGCGCATGGGCTTCTCTCTAGTTGTGTGCAGGCTCCAGGGCACGTGGGCTCTGTAGTTGTGGTGCTTGGGCTCCAGGGCGCCTGGGTTCTGTAGCTTGTGGCACGCGGGCTCTAGTTGAGGCACGCGAGCTCAGTAATTGTGGCACACTGGCTTAGTTGCCCCGCGGCATGTGGGCTCTTAGTTCCCTGACCAGGAATCGAACCCGCGTCCCCTGCACTGTAAGGCAGATTCTTTACCACTGGACCACCAGGGAAGTCTCTAATAAGTCTTTTTTAGTAAAAACTTTTTACATTTGTAGCCATTCATATATGAAAACTGACTATGTAAATTTATAACTGTTAGAAACCTGCAGTCCAGAACCCTTGGGGAGGAAAAGGGCTTTTAAATAGCAAGAGCACTAATATAGATTGTATTTCCCTAGTATTAGATAGAAAGTTAACAACTTGGCTTAAAAATATTTAGATTGATATATGTGAGTTAATTACTTAGACTTCGAGAAAAATGTATTTATTGGTATTCTAGAAAAGTTCTTGTGATTTTTCTGCTTTCTATTATGGTTACTAATTCAGTATGGGAATTGAGTAAAAATGTTTTTACATTTAGCCTTGGTTAACCTAATGACATTTTTATTCACATTTCTGGGTGGTTAGACTAATAAAAAATATACAGGGAAGTTTTACTAGAATGTCGGGCACATGGGAGTCTACTAGGAAAAGGGAGGCTATCGACTTTTATCTCATTTCTGTCCTTATCAATAGTATCTAAATGTAGTATAATTGATTTTATCTGATAAACTAAGCTCATTTAATCAGATAAGTAAGTGAAAGTGCGGAATTATTAAAAATGACATTTTAGGCCTTCCCTGGTGGCGCAGTGGTTAAGAATCCGCCTGCCAATGCAGGGGACGTGGGTTCGAGCCCTGGTCCTGGAAGATCCCACATGCTGCGGAGCAACTAAGCACGTGCGTCACAACTACTGAGCCTGCTCTCTAGAGCCTGCAAGCCACAACTACTGAAGCCCATGTGCCACAACTACTGAAGCCCATGCACCTAGAGCCAGTGCTCCGCAACAAGAAAAGCCACCACAATGAGAAACATGTGCACCGCAACCAAGAGTAGCCCGCACTTGACACAGCTAAAGACAGCCCGTGTGCAAAAACGAAGACCCAATGCAGCCCCAACGCAGCCAAAGATAAATAAATAAATAAATAAATAAATAATTTTTAAATGACACTTTAGGGCTTCCCTGGTGGCACAGTGGTTAAGAATCCGCCTGCCAATGCAGGGAACATGGGTTCGAGCCCTGGTCCAGGAAGATCCCACATGCTGCAGAGCAACTAGGCCCGTGCACCACAACTACTGAGCCCCCGTGCCTCAACTCCTGAAGCCTGCGTGACTAGAGCCCGTGCTCTACAACAAGAGAAGCCACCACAGTGAGAAGCCCACGCACCACAACGAAGAGTAGCCCCCGCTCTCTGCAACTAGAGAAAGCCTGCGCAGCAACGAAGACCCAATCCAGCCAAAAATAATAAACAAAATACATTTATTAAAAAAAATGACACTTTAAGTATTATATTTTAACCCAAAAATCTAAGTTTACATTCATGCGTTAATCTTTTAATGTGGGACCAAATCTTGGTTTTTGGTGTATGGTAGGATCACTTGATTAAAATTCCACCTAGTCTTTCCTGCATAAACCATACTCATATTCCATCATCTATAGTTTCCAATTTTGGTTTCTTAAAATGGAAAAAGAATTGAAAGACATTTGTGAATCAATCAGAGGATAGCATCTCTTATATTTTTTATGGGATTTCACACAATATTTTACAACTATCCTGACTGGTTCTAATTGGGTAGCAAATGTTTGTGACTCACTCATTGAATTTTCTCAAAGCATATAACTTAGTTTATAAAAACATTCCTTTTGCATGCATATTTCATCAATGTTCATAATGTATAATAAAATTACATAATTGTAGTCACAAACACAACTAGCATAAATAGGTCTGGATAAATACACAACTGACTGTAGATAAGCAAACAGCACATCTGGTGAGCAAAAATGCATACCCATACCTAAGAGCAGACTATTATCTGCCAAAGTTCAGTGTTCTGTGGTTATTAGTTTATTTTACAAAACGCATTGGTTAGTGAACTTCTATTATATTATGATAACAAACAATATACTGATACTTTCCCATTAGTACTCTCTTAAACATCTAGATTAAAATCTAGATTAATACATTTTTTAAAGTGTACATTTAATATGGTAACTGTGTATGAGTATATAGTATTATAAAAGATTAAGATACTTCTATAAATGTGCTGAGTTGTTTAGCTATAATAACCAAATAAACAAGTAATTTAACCTTTACTTAATATGTCATTTTAAGGAAGCTCATGGAAAACATTTAGCTGAAGAACTGGGGACTTCTCAAGTACGTGAAGCTCAGTTAGAAGCAAGAATGCAAGCAGAAATCAAGAAATTGTCAGCAGAAGTAGAATCTGTCAAAGAAGCTTATCATCTAGAGGTAAATAAAAATTTAATTTGTTCTATTACCCCCTGCTAAAGTGTGTTGCTCTATCTGAACAAAGTATAAGTCTAGCTCTTAAATGTTCATTATAGAGTAATACATGTAGTCTTCCATTTCTGGTATCCTAAACATATAACTTTCGCTTCATATCCAGTGAACTAATATTCTGTGGGGTTAAGAGCTTGAATTCTTTAGCCAGGCATCCTGGTTCTAAATCTCAGCTCATTACTTGACACTTATGTAACCTTGGGCAACTAACTTAACATCTTTAACTAAAATGGATATAATAATGCTATCTATTTCATAAAACTGTGTTGAGGATTAAATGAATTAGTGTAGTTAAAGTTCTTACACCAGAGCCTGGCACATCATTATCATTGTATCATTGCTTATAAAATAGTACTTGCCAAAACTAACTGGAGGTATTTAATAACCAATATAAGCCGTTTCATGTGATGTAGATCTGTTAATGTGTTGTAATTTTCAACATTTGCTCTGATAGTAAGTTAGAGAGGCAGTACAATACTTTTTATCTATCCATGTGTCCTGAGCCTTTTTAGAAATGGGCAGTGTCACCCATTAGAATAGCATTTCTTGTCTTTTTAAAAACTATATTTGAAGATATCCAGAATTTATGTTTAAGATCTGAATAAATTACTTATGAAGTTCTAATAAAGCATTTTTCCATATGGCAATGATTGCAAATACATTTATATTAAACTCATTTCTAGGGAGTTTGGTAACATCTTTGTGAGGGATAAGTTGGGTTTGTGGTCACCATGTCTTGTTTAAATGCATTTAGAGTCAAATCTCTTTGAAAACATTGTCTGCCAAACAAAACACATTTGCTGAATCCAGTCCTCAGGCCAAGAGATTACAACCTTTGGTCTTTAGAGACAAATGTGAATGCTGATGAGTTCAGCATAATTATTTGATATTAGCTGGTCAACTTAGTGACCATCAGTAATAATTGGTCCATCTCAAGTATTTGCCAGGAACTACTCAGTATGCTGTTATTATGTGGTCTGAATTTCTACTTTTATTTTAATCATCCAACTTTTTACTTTTAGTTTTATAAGCATCCTGAAATTATTTATAAGCAGATAGTACATAAAATGAATTGTAAAAATTGGTTCTAGTATTGCTATTTAATATCTGGTATTAATATTTTATATGCATCATATAAAAACACCTAATATGGACACTCACACAGGGGCTGCAACTGGTGTCTTGGAGGCCTGTTGGGAATGAAGGCACCCAGCACAATGCTTTTCCAGTCAGGCCCCAGACATGCTGGTCCTTTTAAGCCTCGTGGTGAAACAGCTGTTTAACCCATTCAAACAGAAAAATGAAAGCTCTACATAGGAACACGATGTGAATGGAAGAGACCTTTCATTATGCAAACAGTATGGCACTCTAAACAGACACTAAAAACAGCTCTCATCTTAAGAACCCAGCACTTGTGTCACAGTAAAAGTTAGATGCTGGTGGAACAGCTTTTGATAAATGAAGCCTTCCAGCCAGACAGTGATACCTGTGGACCCATCTTGCATTCGTGATCAGATTGGATACCTCCCATCCTGAGGCTCCCCAAGACTTCTGAAAAGTTTTTCAGTGATCCTTACAGAAAGACACCCTCTCCAAAGAAATGCAGTATTTATATACAGTACATTGGATCTCTAGGAAACACCAGAGTTATCAGTGAAGAATATATTAAATGACTCAAGGGCTACTGTGAAGCATTTTTCTGTAGCTTGACAGTAAAGCTCCTAGAACCAGTTCCTGTCTCTGCAAGGTGTTTTTTTAGAGTCAGTGATAATATACAAAACCTACAAATCATGCAGGGCACACCCTGAAGTTCTAAAAAATTAGAAACCTAAAGATGCCTTCTGTGTTGTGGGAATAACATTGATTGAGCTTTACCCAAGAGATTCCCTGGAATTTTGCCTTTGGACAGGCCTCTTTAACAGATGGTATGGGGATATTCAGCCTTGTCAGGTATGGCGGGTTTTTTTATAGTTTATCTTATGAAGGCAAGGTAAAGAAGCTGCAGAGAACACCTTCAAACGACTATTCAATTTTTGATAACTATTACATTCCTGAAATGACTAGTGTTTTGCCACTTTGATCCTATAAGACTTTAACCCATGAGATTGGACATATATTTGGACTTTAACACTGCCAGTGGCTTGAACATCTAATACAAAGTTCCAAAGATTTGGAAAAAGCTGACCAGTGCCCCCTAAACCTTTACCCTATCTGTTTACACAAGTTACAGCATGCTATTGGTTGTAGCACTGTGGAAGGGTACAAAGCGCTGGTGAGGTGGATTGAAGATGAATCTGCTGACACACCTCCCTCCAAAACATAGTCATGAGAATAATGTGAACTTGCCAAAACCTGTAGAAGCCTTTAAGGAATGGAAAGAGTGGATAATAAAATGCCTTGCTATTTTCCAAAAATAAGGACCTTCAAATAGGAGTAATTAAAATAAATACTTACAGGTTAAAATATATATATATAGGTTTTTTTGTTGTTTTTCTTAACAAAGATATTTTTAAAGTGTGTATGTTGGTTGAATATAAAAATGAGAGAATATGTCATTAAAGTAATAGGAAAGGGGATCAATAATTTTTAACTGTAATTTTTAAAATACAGGTTTCAGAGTTGTCAGAAAAGTCATTTAATTGCAAAACTCCTGATTTTTTTTCAATGAAAATGAGATTTTTTTGAACTTTATTATGGAAAATTTTAAACATACTCAAAAGTAGAATGATATAAATCTTCCTATATATTGTTCAACTTCAGTAATTATCAACTCCCGGCCAATTTGATTTAATCTATAAGTATGTTGACCATCTCTTTTATCTAAAAGGAAATACTTTTGAGAATGAAAAAGGGTGCTATTAGTAACTACACCAGGATACCAGGCATAACTGTAGGCAAACTGGGAAGTATGGCCACCATATCTTTAACCTCACTCACTTCCCTTTCTTCCCTCCCCCACACTCCCCCATATATCACATATTGTTTTGAAGCAAATCCCAAACATGATTGTTTCATCAGTAAACATTTCTAAAAGATAAGGGCTATTTTAATAAATTTATTTATTTATTTTTATTTTTGGCTGCGTTGTGTCTTCATTGCGGTGCGCGGGCTTCTCATTGCGGTGGCTTCTCTTGTTGCAGAGCACAGGCTCTAGGCACGGGGGCTTCAGTAGTTGTGGCTCGCGGGCTCTAGAGCGCAGGCTCAGTAGTTGTGGCGCACGGGCTTAGTTGCTCTGAGGCATGTGGGATCTTCCTGGACCAGGGCTCGAACCCGTGTCCCTGCATTGGCAGGTGGATTCTTAACCACTGCGCCATTAGGGAAGTCGGATGAGGGCTATTTTAAAAAAGCATAACCACAATGCTATTATCACACCTAAAAATTGACTTTAATTCCTTAATATCATCAAACATCCAGTCATTGTTCAGATTTCCTCAGTTATCACAAAAATGTCTTTATAGCTGATTTGTTCAAATCAGGATCCAAAAGAAGTCCATGCTATTTAGTTAACTGTTCTTAAGTAAATTTAAAACTATGGGTTCCTTCTCCCCTTTTTCCCTCTAGTATGTTATTTGTTGAGAAATCATGTTTGTAACTACAAACAGAACTTACTTTCATTTAAGTGGAAATGGAAAGTATTAGAATGTTGTTGAAACCAACTTCACCCTGTTTTCTTTCTTCCTTTCCTTTTCAATTTTGGGGCTATGTAGATGATTTCACATCAGGAGAAGCATGCAAAGTGGAAGATTACTGCTGATTCTCAAAAGACTTCTGTTCAGCAACTAAATGAACAGTTAGAGAAAGCAAAACTAGAATTAGAAGAAGCTCAGGACACTGTAAGCAATTTGCATCAGCAAGTCCAAGACAGGAATGAAGTAATTGAAGCTACAAATGAAGCATTACTTATTAAAGTAAGTAAACATATAAAAGTACATAAAGCAGAACTATAATGAAGTAAATTTATGACTTATTTTCCCATCCTTGTAGTTTGTAGAGGACTAAATAACCAAAAATTGACCTGTTTGAATAAAATGCACTTTATTTAGAAGACACTGAATTTGGACATTATTAATTTGATATGTATCATATTACCACAGGAGAAATAGTTTACGTTCAACCATGAACTTTAAAAAAAATTTTTTGTGTGTGTGTGAGAACGTTCAAGTTCTACTCTTTAAGCAAATTTCAATTATACAACTAGTGTTACCAACCATAGTCATCATGTTATACATTAGATCCCTCAGACTTTAGTCATCTTATGCTTGAAAGGTTGTACCCTTTTAGCAACCTCTCCTATTTCCCCCACCACCCAGCCTCTGGCAACCACTTTCCTGCTCACTGTGTCTATGAGTTTGACTTTTTTAAGATTACACACATAAGTGATATCATGTAGTATTTGTCTTTCTCTGTTTTATTTCACTTAGCATAATGCCCTCAAGGTCCATTCATGTTGTTCCAAAGGGCACATTGTATATTCCATTGTATGTATATTTACCACATCTTTTTTTTTTTTAACATCTTTGTTAGAGTATAATTGCTTTACAATGGTGTGTTAGTTTCTGCTTTATAACAAAGTGAATCAGTTATACATATACATATGTCCCCATATCTCTTTCCTCTTGTTTCTCCCTCCCTCCCACCCTCCCTATCCCACCTCTCTAGGTGTCACAAAGCACCGAGCTGATCTCCCTGTGCAATGTGGCTGCTTCCCACTAGCTATCTATTTTACGTTTGGTAGTACCACATCTTCTTTATCCATTCATCCTTTGATGGGCACTTAGGTTTTTTCCTTATCTGAGCTATTGTGAATAATGCTGCAATGAACATAGGAGTACAGATATCTCTGATAACCTGTTTTCATTCCCTTTGAATATATACCCAGAAGTGGTATTGCTGGATCAAATGATAGTTCTATTTTTAATTTTTGGAGGAACCTCCATGCTGTTTTCCTTAATGGCTGTACCAGTTTACATGCCCACCAACAGTGCACAAGGGCTCCCTTTCTTCCACACCCTTGCCAACACTCATCTCTTGTCTTTTTGATGATAGCCATTCTAACAGTATAAGGTGATATCTCATTTGATTTTGATTTGCACTTCCCAGATGATTAGTGATATTGAGTACCTTTTCATGTACCTATTGGCTCTTTGTATATCTTTTTTGAAAAAAATGTATATTCAGTTCCTCTGCCCAGTTTTTAATTAGATTGTTTCTTTGCTTTTGAGTTGTATGAGTTCTTTATGTATTTTGGATATTAACTCCTTATCAGTAAATGATTTGCAAATATTTTTTCCCATTCTGTGGGTTGCCTTTTCATTTTATTGGTTTCCATTGCTGTGCAGAAGCTTTTTAGTTTATATAGTCCCTCTTTTTTATTTTTGCTTTTGTTGCCTTTGCTTTTAGTGTCAAATCCAAAAAATCATCACCACGCCTGATATCAAGGTGCTTACCCCATGTTTTTTCTTATAAGAGTTTTATGGTTTCAGGTCATAAATTTAAGTTTTTAATACAGTTTGAGTTGATTTTTATGTATAGTGTAGGATCGGGGTCCAGTTTCATTCTTTTGCATCTGGCTCTCCAGTTTTGCCAGCACCATTCATTGAAGATACTATTCTTTCCATTGTATTGTATATTCTTAGCTCCTTTGTCATAAATTAATTGGCTATACATGCATGGGTTTATTTCTGGGCCATCTATTCTGTTCCATTGATCTGTGTGTCCATTTCTATGCTAATATGTACTACACTATAGCTTTGTAACATGGTTTGCAATCAGGAATTGTGATGCTTCCAGCTTTGTTCTTCTTCAAGATTGCTTTGGCTATTTGGGGTCTTTTGTGGTTCCATACAAATTTTAGGATACCTTGTTCTATTTCTGTGAAAAATGCCATTGGAATTTTGATGGGGGTTGAATTGAATCTGTAGATCACTTAGGATAGTAAGGACATTTTCACAATATTAATTATTCCAGTTCATGAGCACAGACTATCTTTCCATTTATTTGTATCTTCTTCAGTTTCTTTCATCAGTGTCTTACAGTTTTCAGTGTACAGGTCTTTCACCTCCTTGGATAAATGTTTTTCTAGGCATTTTATTCTTTTCTATGAAATTATAAATGGGATTATTTTACTAATTTCTCTTTCTGATAATTCATTATTAATATATAGAAGTACAACAGATTTTTATATACTTATTTTGTATCCTGCTGTTTACTGAATTCATTTACTAGTTCTAACAGTTTTTTGATGGCGTCTTTAGGGTTTTCTATATATAATATCATGTCATTTACAAACAGTTACAGTTTTACTTCTTCCTTTCCAATTTGGATTCCTTTTATTCCTTTTTTCCCCCCCTAATTTCTCTGGCTAGGACTCCCAATTCTGTACTGAATAGAAGTGGTGAGAGTGGGCATCCTTGTCTTGTTCCTGATCTTAAAGGAAATGCTTTCAGTTTTTCACTGTTGAGTAATATGTTAACTGTGGGTTTGTCATATATGACCTTTATTATGTTGGGGTACATTCCCCCTATAAGCACGTGTTGTGCACTTTCATCATGAATGGATATTGAACTTTGTCAGGTGCTTTTTCTGCATCTTTTGAGATGATCATATGACTTTTATCCTTCATTTTGTTAATGTGGTATCTCATTGATTTGCAGATGTTGAACCATCCTTATCCCTGGACCTAATCCCACTTGATCATGGTATATGATTCTTTTAATGCATTGTTGAATTCAGTTTGCTAATATTTTTTAAAAATATTTATTTATTTTAAAGTACTTTTTTTTATTAAGTGATATTGGAGTATAGTTGCTTTACAATGTTGTGTTAGTTTCTGCTGTACAGCAAAGTGAATCAGTTATACATATACATACATCCACTCTTTTTTAGATTCCCTTCCCATCTAGGTCACCACAGAGCACTGAGTAGAGGTCCCTGTGCTAGACAGTTGTTATCTATTTTATTTATAGTGCTGTATATATGTCAGTCCCAATCTTCCAGTTCATCCCATCTGCCCAGCTTCCCCCCTTGGTAACCATAAGTTTGTTTTCTATATCTGTGACTCTATTTCTGCTTTTCAAATAAGTTCATCTGTACCATTTTTCTAGATTCCACATGTAAGTGATATTATATGATATTTGTCTTTCTCTTTCTGACTTACTTCACTCCGTATGACAGTCTCTAGGTCCATCCATGTCGCTGCAGATGGCATTATTTCGTTCCTTTTTGTAGCTGAGTAATATTCCATTGTATATACGTACCACATCTTCTTTATGCATTCCTCTGTTGATGGACATTTAGGTTGCTTCCATGTCCTGGCTGATGTAAATAGTGCTGCAATGAACATCAGGGTGGGTGCATCCTTTCAAATTATGGTTTCCTCCAGATATATGCCCAGGAGTGGGATTGCTGAATTGTATGGTAGCTCTATTTTTAGTTTTTTAAGGAACCTCCATCGTGGCTGTACCAATTTATATTCCCACCAACAGTGTAGGAGGGTTCCCTTTTCTCCACACTGTCTCCAGCATTTATTGTTTGTAGATTTTTTGATGATGGCCATTCATTTTGCTAATATTTTTTGAAGATTTTCATGTCTATGTTCATCAGTGATATTGGCCTGTAATTTTCTTTTCTTGTGGCATCCTTGTCTGGTTTTGGTATCAGGGTAATGCTGGCCTGGTAAAATGAGTTTGGAAATGTTCCCTCCTCTTTTCTTTAGACTAGTTTGAGGAGGATTGGTATTAATTCTTAAATGTTTGTTAGAATTCACCAATAAAGCCATTTGGTTCTAGACTTTTGTTGCTGGGAGATTTTTTTTTTATTATTATTATTACTGATTCAATCTCCTTACTAGTAATTGGTCTATTGAGATCTCATTTTATATTTTCTTCATGATTCAGTCTTGAGTTGTATGTTTCTAGGATTTTACCTATTTTTTTCTTTGCTGACCAATTATTTAGTGTATAATTGTTCATAGTAGTCCCTTTTGATCCTTAGTATTTTTTGGTGTCAAGTTGTAATGTTTCCTCTTTCATTTCTGATTTTATTTATTTAAGTTCTCTTTTTTTCTTGTTAAGCCTTGCTAAAGGTTTGTCTATTGTGTTTATCTTTTTAAAAACTCAGCTCTTAGTTTCATTGATATTTTCTATGTCTTTTTAGTCTCTGTTTATTTCCACTCTGATATTTATTTCCTTCCTTCTACTAACTTTGGGCTTAGTTTGGTCTTCCTTTTTTATTTCCTAAGGTAGAAATTTAGGTTGTTTTATTTGATATCTTTCTTGTTTCTTAATGTAGGCGTTTATTGCTATAAACTTCCCTCTTATATCTGCTTTTGCTGTGTCCCATAAGTTTTGATGTATTATATTTCCATTTTAATTTGTCTTAAGATAATTTTGATTTCTCTGTTGATTTATTCTTTGACACATTGGTTGTTATGTAGCATGTTGTTTAATCTCCAAGTAATTGTGAATTTTCCAGTTTTCTTCTTATAATCGATTTCTACTTTTATACCATTGTAGTTGGAAGATGCTTGATATGATTTTAATCTTCTTAAATTTATTAAGACTTGTTTTGTGACCTAACATATGATCTGTCCTGGAGAATGTTCCATATGCACATGAGAAGAATATGTATACTCCTGTCATGTGTTGGATGGAATGTTCTGTAAATGTTAAGTCCATTTGGTCTAACTTGTAGTTCAGGTCCAATGTTTTCTTATTGGTTTTCTGTCTGGATGATCTATCCATTGATGAAACTGGGATATTGAAGTCCCCTACATTAATATGTTGCTGTCTGTTAACACTTGCTTTATATATTTAGGTGCTCCTGTGTTTTTTAGGTGCAAAATATTTACAAATGTTATATTCTTTTGTTGGATTGACCCCTTTATCATTATATAATGACCCTCTTTGTCTCTTGTTACACTTTTGGCCTAAAGTCTGTTTTTTTAAAAAAATAAGTGTAGTTATCTCAACTTTCTTTTGGTTTCCATTTACATGGAATATATTTTTACATCCCTTCACTTTCAGTCTATGTGTGTCCTTAAAACTGAAGTGAGTCTTTCTAGGCAGTATACAGTTAGGTCTTATTTTTTAATTAAACCACTCTGTCATTTGATTAGAGAATTTAGTCCATCTATATTTAATTATTGATAGGTATGGACCTACTATTGCCATTTTGTTCATTGTTCTCTGGCTGTTTTTAATTCCTTCATTCCTTTCTTCTTCTGTTGCTCTCTGCCTTTATAATTTGATGATTTTCTATAGTGGAATGTTTAGTTTCCTTTATCTTTTGTGTATCTATGATAAGTTTTGCTTTGTAGTTTTCTTGAGGCTTACATAAAGCATCGTACATGTATAACAGTTTATTTTAAGTTGGTAAGAACTTAACTTTGAATGTATACTAAAGCTTTACATTTTTACTCTGTCCCCCCTTTATTTTGTTTTTGATGTCAAAATTTACTTCTTTTTATCAGTGTACCTATTAACAAATCATTGTAGTTTTAGTTACTTTTAATACTTTTGTCTTTTAAATTTCATACTATAGTTATAAGTAATTTACTTACCACCATTACAACATTAGAGTATTATGAATTTAACTGTATATTTACCTTTATCAGTGAGATTTAAATTTTCATGTTTTCCTGTTAATAATTAGTGTCCTTTTATTTCAGCTTGAAGAAGTCTCTGTAACATTTCTTGTAAGGTTAGTCAGTGGAGATGAGCTCTTTCAGCTTTTGCTTCTCTGGAAAATGCTTTATCTCTCTTTCATTTCTGAAGGACAACTGCCAGGAAGAGTATTCTTTTTTTTTTTTTTTAACTCAAAGAGTATTTTATTTTATTTATTTATTTATTTTGGCTGCGTTGGGCCTTTGTTGCTGCACGTGGGCTTTCTCCATCTGCAGTGAGCAGGGGCTTCTCATTGCAGTGGCTTCTCTTGTTGCGGATGGGCTCTAGGTGCACGGACTTCAGTAGTTGCAGCACACAGGCTCAGTAGTTGCGGCACGTGGGCTCTAGAGCACTGGCTCAGTGGTTGTGGTGCACAGGCTTAGTTGCTCCATGGCATGTGGGATCTTCCCGGACCAGGGATCAAACCTGTGTCCCCTGCATTGACAGGGCGGATTCTTAACCACTGCACCACCAGGGAAGTCCCAGGAAGAGTGTTCTTGGTTGGCAGTTTTTTTCTTTCAGCACTTTGAATATATCATTGCCACTACCTTCTGGCATGCAGTTTCTGCTGATAGTCTTACAGGGTTCCCTTGTACTGTTCCTTCTGTACTGAGTTCTAAGGGGATAGCCATGGTATATCCTTGGAAGCCTGTTAAGAACTGCTTCTTTGTTTGCTGTAATCTTGTGTGTCAGACTCAAGCTCTGTTGGCTTTCACAGCTAAGTGTTTTGAGGGCCCATCACTCAGGTGGAAGTCTTAAAAGTTGAAGCACTAGATGTGGGATCCAAACCCTTTGCTTCTAAGGAAGAAACTGGAAGTCAGGTGTTCCCTCCCATTATATGGCCCTGTGCTTGACGTGGGGTTTATGGCAAAAGTGAGTCTCAGCTTTCCTACTAGTTTTGGCGTGGGCATATTCTTATCCACCCAATGTGTAGATGTTTCTCAGCTTGTTTCTTCTGAAGGGAATTGTTCCTTATGTAGCTGTAGATTTGGTGTTTTGTGTGTGGGAGGAGATATGAGAGGAGCCTGTATCGCCATCTTGGCCTGGAACTTGTGCAAACACCAACTTAATCATAATGTTTACTTTAGAGAGTTTTATACTTGGTGTACTTTAGGAGGAGGAGCATTAGTGGGAAGCTGCTGCATAGCACAGGGAGATCAGCTCGATGCTTTGTGACGACCTAGAGGGGTGGGATAGGGAGGGTGGGAGGGAGGTTCAAGAAGGAGGGGATATATGTATGCATATAGCTGATTCACTTTGTTGTACAGCAGAAATGAACACAACATTGTAAAGCAATTATACTCCAATAAAGATATATATAAAAAAGAAAAAGTAGGAGCATTTTTCGAAATCAGGCAAGTTCCTCTAAAAATCATAAAGTAGAAAGTGCAAGATTATGTTAAAAAAGTTTTTTTACTGGTTTTTGAGTACATATGTCATTTTTCAAATAACCTTTTGCTACTTATTCACCCCTATTGATCATGACAGTTTACTCTGGAATTTGAATTAATCTCAGTATTGATGCATAGAGATAAAAAAATTTAATATTAGTTCAAACTGCCAATAAGTATGATTAACACTGTCAGCTAAGACCTTAAAAAAAGACCAACCTCACTGATAGTTTCGAAGGAATAAATGATTTTACAGCAGAATGGAAGTTATTGAAAACCAAAAAAACTCAGTCAATTAATACCTTAGAAATATTTGTAATTATTAACCTGAGCACTTAAATTCCTCTTATAAAATACTTTATATTCACAGTACTAGAGGAAAGCTGAATAGACAGAATCTAAAATTATGTTTCAGTTGAACACTCTATGCTTTTACTGAAATAGTAATATAGTTAGTGTTCTGGGGATTTACAACATTTACCCAAAATAATAAAACTTCATTGCAAAAAATTGACTCTAAGAATTTTTTAAATTCTACGTTGTATATCCCTTGTCACAGTAATTATGTCTGCTCACTTGTTAGATATTACCAATGAGATAAATACAATTGTATTGCACTTATCAATTATTCAGAAGCTTTTAATTTCAAATACTTAGGAAGTTGTGAAAATATTGTCAAAATAGCAGCAATTCTTAAATGAACCATACATACAGAGATCTTAGAACATGTACTATGATTAGCCAGTGTACCAGACAGAGGTAGAATTTCTTTGTTTTCTGACAGTAGAAAGTAAGTCAACCACAGCTGGCTCCAAAGTCTAGATTGGAGAGAAGTTAAGGAGGATAAGAGAGAAAGAAAGAAGAAGCTAATAGAAGAGCAGAAGCTGGCATAAATGTAACAATTAGAAGTAACTATAAATAATGGAAAGCAATTCATTGACAGCAGCAGTAAATGACAGAGAACAGAAACAGAAGTGAGGGAGAAGAGAAGAACACTGTTTGAGGCAACAGATCTTTCCAGTTCACTTCTTTTAGTACCCTAACAAGTACCCTTGTATTTGAGGAAGTAAGAGCAAAGCTAAGTTCATTTTCTGAAAGCCCTGAAGACATCACTGTATTGTTGCACACTACAATAATGATCACAACAGTGAACTTCTCTGAGTCTTAAGAAAAAGTTGAATTATGTTTAATATATTCAATATACTACATTTCTTTGTAAGTTAGGTGTTGAACTAAGTTAAATGGAATCCTGCTTATCTGAGATACCACATTTCTCAGTTTGGCTAGATAACACACAGAAGTTTTAAAAAAACTTGAACTGCACATGACCTTATATGTGTCAACTTTATAATTACTTCATTAATTGTGATTATAAAAATGTGACTTACTAAAAAAAATTGGCACTTCTGCCACTCATAAATCAAGTTTATCTAGATAAAGTACTGTAAAGACATCAAAGTACTGAAATATGAATGTTAAACTTTCATTTTGCAATGCACACTGTGGTTATGACAGTTTTAGTTATAAGCACAGTATTTTTAGAAAGAATAGAAACTATCCGTTTAAAAGTGACTGGTTTAGAAATATGCATCTTATGGATACCTGTAAGAACAGGAGAATGTATTTGAACAGGAAACTACTACGTATGTTTAACTTTTGAAATTAAAATGTCTTCCCCTTTTTTTTTTTTTTTTGGCTTTATCGCTTTTCAGTGTATGCAATCTATTCTTAGGATCCCAAAGTTGGGTCAGAGGACCCAAATGAAGGACATGGAAAAACAGAAATGAAAAGTTTATTTAATAAGGATTAATTTATTAAATATTATTAATCATTTAAAGGTTTTTCTTTGAAAATTTTCTAGTAAAGATTTCTTGTGATGATGACATATAAAGCAGAGTAGCTAATAGACATTTATTTCCTATTAGAAAAATCTGCAGGACATTGTTTTTTGTATGTATGTAAGATTAACAAATGATTGTATACCTTTTTATACTTTTGCAGAAAATTTTTTAGATGTAAGATTTCAGTCTTGAATAGAAATTTATATTGTCATCAATACTAAGAAAGAAAAAGTTCTATAAGGAAGATGTAATTTTCAATGGAATTCCCTAGTATAGTTTAAACATATTTCTAGTGAATATAGATAATCTTCCCAAAATGAAGGGTTTTAACAGAGCTTGGAAAACTCAAGAGTTGTTATAAAAAGAATTTCTGTACTAAGATGAAGTTTAACTTAGATGACTTCTAAGAGTCTGATTTTCTAAGTAATTCATTCATTTAAGAAATATGTAATCAGCACCTACTATGTACCAATTTTTCTACAGGAATCAGAATTAACCAGATTGCAAGCCAAAATTTCTGGACATGAAAGGGCAGAACACATCAAGTTTCTACCAGCCCCGTTTACATCTCCAGTAGAAATTGCGCCTGATATTCAAGATTCAAAATTTGCTAAGCATTCTCACACAGCTTTCTTCAAGTGTAGAAAACTACGTCACTCTATTAGTGCCAGTGACCTTAGTTTCAGAACTCGTAGTGATGAAGAACTTTCTGAAGAATTACTGCAGGACTTTAAAAAAATGCAATTGGAACAACCTTCAACATTAGAAGAAAGCCAGAAGGATCTGACTTATACCCTGTCAGACTCATTTAAACCTCTCCCACATGACCTAGAAGATGATAGTTCTGAGAATAATGACTTCAGTACTCTTAGTGGAATGCTAAGATATATAAACAAAGAAGTGAGACTATTAAAAAAGTCTTCTATGCAAACAGGTGCTGGTTCAACTCAGGTATGTATTTCATACATTAGAAGTTATAATAATTTGTCTCCAATTAGTATCATTTTATTTTCTGTAGGAAACCCATACGTTTAAATGAAGCACTCATGCCATTAGGTGATGTACACAAATATTGAAAGTATGAAAAACTTCATTGTGAGTTTAGAATGCTTTTACCCCAGATAAGTAGAGTTGAAAATTTATCTTTGAAAATTAACTTTTGTTAAAGTAGCCTATATATTTGATTAAATATAATCTCTATATTTGACTGAAGACTAATTCTACCTCATATTGGGAAAGTATTTTGAACTCCAGAGTATTAGAGAATGTTTTTTGGAGTTCCGAAATTAGTTGTGTTCCTAGACTTCCTGGAAACCATTCTAGTAAAGATTATTAAGGTAGCCTTTGTTTTGGTCATAGATTTCCATAGTGGCTCAGAATATCTCATTCACATGATTTTTCTGCTCCCATTATTCCTGAGCATATCATACTGAAGAGGCAACTTTGTACCTGCTACACATACCTTACAGACACTCGACATTGTTTATAAGCAGTTAATCTATAGTTTGCACAGAGAAATAAAGAATCTCTTCCAGGTAATTTCAGCTTTTTTCAAATGCCCATTTGCCTCATTTCAAACATATCAAAATAGGTTTGGTGGCCTAAAAAGTTCAAAAAGTGTTTTTAGAATGGATCCAAGACAAAGACTGTTGGAGCTTCTATTCATTTTTCCACATCCTTACATTAAAAATAGCTTAATCTGGGGAGTTCCCTGGTAGCCTAGTGGTTAGGATTCCGGGCTTTCACTGCCATGGCTCAGGTTCAGTCCCTGGTCGGGGAACTGAGATTCCACAAGTCACATGGCACAGCCAAAAAAAAAAAAAAAGCTTAATTTATTATTTATAAGCAGAAGGCTAGAAATATAATGGTATTGGTAAAAACAAAATTTACACATTATGAAATTTCAAGTGTATAGCAAACAAGTAAGATGGTAAAATAAACAAGGCAAACTTCTATAAAGCCTGATAAAATTAGTTTTCATCTAGCCTTTAGAACCACAGTTGTGTTTACTGTATATCATTTATTTAGCCATTTAATTCATTTAGGATTCATTGAGCATCTACTATATACCAGGCACTGGGATTATAGAAATAAACAAAACAAAAATGATCAAGACCCTGTCCAAACAGAGCTTACATTTTAGTGGGGAGATCATCAATAAACAAGTAAATAAACATATGCTCTAATGCCAGGTGGAAATAAGTGTCATGAAGAAAAGCTGGTAAGGGGATATGATGTGACTCAGGTATACTGTTTTAGATCTGGTGATCAGGGAAGGTCTCTTGAGAAGATGACGTTTGATCAGAGTCCTATAGGAAGTAAGGAATTAAACTACTTTAGTATCTGAAGGAAGAGCACTGGAGGAACGGGAACAGGTGCTATGTCCTGAGGTGGTAGCATGCCTGATATGTTCAAAAAACTGCTAGGAGGTGTATGGATGATTTGGTGTAAATAAGAGGGAGGAGATGAGATAAGAGATAATGCCAAGGGTGGGGTAGTGGAGGTGGGGGTGCCATAGTGATCTCATAGCTCCTTTTGAAGTGTGGAAGACATTGGAGGGTTATGCTTAAGAAAGTGACATGATCTGATTTATGTTTTTAAAGGATCACTCTGATTGCTTGATGAAGAATGGATGATAAAGGGACAAGAACAGAGACCATATAGGAGGCTACTTGTAAAAATCCAGGCAGGATATGATTGTGGATAGGCAGGAGGATAGATGTGAAGGTGTTGAGAATGGTTCAATTTCTGGATATATTTTGAAGGTAGAGCCAACAGTGTTTGATATAGGTTTTGAGTGACATAGAAGTCATGAAAGACTCCAAAGAGTTTAGCCAGAGTAACTGAGCATTTACTGGGATGAGGAATACTAGGAGATGAGCAGATTTGGAGGTATGGAGAGAATCAAGGGTTTGATTTTAGACGTAATAAATTTGAGAGTTCTATTAGATGTCCAGGTGAAGATGACAAATTGTTGCATTTATGAGACAAATTATAAATTTAGATATCATCTGCATATAGATGGTAGTTATAGCCATAATGATGGATTAAATCAAGGAAATTAGTGGAGGTTAAAAAAAGAAAAAAGTCCAAAAACTAAGCCTAATTTAGTAAGGCTAAATTACTTTTAGCATGTGAGTATTGATAATTTAAAGCTAACTGAGAAGTAAACAGTGAGATAGGAGAAAAATAGGAGAGTATAATAATATTCCATAAGCCAAGTAAAAATGTGCTTCAAGAAGGAGGGCGAGATCAACTGTGTCAAATGTTGCTAAATAAAGTGAGGATTGATAATTGATATCATCTTTGGTAATGTGGAAGCTGTTAATGACATTTTTAAGGATGGCTTCAGAGTAATAGTGAGGACAAAAGCCTGATTAGAGTGGAATCAGCAAAGAATGGGAGGAGAAGAAATGCAGACACCAAGAATAAACAACTCTTGATATACAGTAGAGCAGAGAAATGAGGGGAATATGATGTCAAGGGAGAGTTTTTTAGGATAAGAGATAAAACAGCATTTTGTATGTTGGTAGGAATGATCCAGTAGACAAGGAAACTGATAATGCAAGACAGTGGAAGGAGTAAAATCCTTAAGGTAGGCTGAAGGAGACAGGATCCAGAAGAGAAGTAGAATTGGCCTTGAATAAAAGAAGGGGCAGTTTATCCACTGTACTGGGAAGGAAGGCAGAATATAAGGGTACAGAAATACATGGAGTGGAAGAAACACATGGTGGGAGGGGAGGAATTCCATTATTAATTGCCTTTGTTTTCTTAGTGAAATAAGAAGCAGGGTTATCAGCTAAGGCAGGGTAAGGTATTAGAGATTTAAGAAGAGGGGAGGTGTTTGAAACAGTTATCTTGTAGAGTGGGAAAATATAAATGGACTAGGGAAGTCTAGTAGGATTGCCAAGGAGATAGTTTTGTTGTGTAGAACTGCCATGCAAACCATAAGACATTTGGTGTCTTTTGTCCCTGTCTATTCTGTGCCAGCGACAGGATGTCCCTTTTTCCCCATCATAGTGACAACCAACAAGTACTCTTACAGATTTCCAGAATGTTCCCTAGGGGAGAGTACTGCTCCCTTTAAGAACCTCTGCTATATTCCAATGGCCCTTACAGTCATGGATATACAAGAGTCTTATTTTTGGTAAAATAGAATTTATATAGGATAAATTTGTGATAGATTTACTATTTTAAATGCTTTACATAGATTAACTCATTTAATCTTTATTAACAACCTTGTGATAGGTACTATTATTATCCTAATAATACCAAATCTTCTATTTTAGTGGCTACTATTATTATTCTCACTATATAGATGAGGAAGCTGAGTCTCTGTTCTTAACCACTATTGATAATACTATTTACATAATTGTACTTATATTTTCTTCAGTACTGTCTAATTATATAGTTTGGTCTTGCAACTACTTAGTCAATTAGAGATTAAGGTTGTGGGACTTAAAATTACTGCACAACTGATAGAATATTTCTCACTCTAAGGTCATTGGGAAAGATAGATGGATTTGAATATTTCAAATCAATTTACCTATTCTATTATCATGGAAACTCAGTGCATAATACTTTAGTCAGTTCTTAAGAAAATCTAGCCGAAGTTAACTTCTGTACACCTATAGTTTTATTTATTGCTAGTGTTTAAAAAAAAAAAAAGGTGGAGCACAAAGTGGAGTCACTTGCCCCTAGGACAGCAAACCAAGACCTAATTGCAGCCTCTCCTAGGAGTGGAATTTTAAGTCAATCATTGGAATTTTCTCATCAGCATTAGCGGGGTAATCTGCCTGATAAGACCCCTGCCACCCTTCCCCCAAAGAAAGGTGACCTTGACTGAAACAATCCTTTCTTTTCTTTTGCTAATAACTATCTTATCCTGCCCAGATTCTGCCTATTAAAGCCTTCCATATTGTACAGCTCCTTTTGTTGCAGGAAGGGGAACCCCTTCCAGGGCCTGAGAGTGGACTCTTGTCTAACACTCAGAAATGAATTGTCCGAGGAGACACATGTGCTGACAAAGCAAGAGACTATTGGGAAGGGGCACCTGGGTGGAGAGCAGGAGGGTAAGGGAACCCAGGAGGACTGCTCTGCCACTGGCTTTCAGTCTCAGGTTTTAAGGTGATGGGATTAGTTTCCAGGTTGTCTCTGGCCAATCATTTTGACTCAGGGTCCTTCCTGGTGGCGCACACATCACTCAGCCAAGATGGATTCCTGTGAGGAGAATTCTGGGAGGGTGGTAGGACATATGGACTGGTGTCTCTCTCCTTTTGACCTTCCCTGAATTACTCCGGTTGGTGGTAACTTGTTAATTCTGCATTCCTTCCCAGGACCTCCTGTTTAAGGTAATTCATGCAAGTGGTTACTATGGTGCCTGGCTAGGGCAGCGGTTTCAGTCAGTGTTTCCCCTAACACTCTGAGCACCTCTCTGTTTACTAAATGAAATGCTATCTGATTCATGCACTATTCATAAAGCCAATTCGATCTTCAAGTATACTTGGTTATATTTTGTTTTTTAACACTAGTGATACTCTGCTGAGTTTTAAATGCATTAACCACTGTTAATGCCAAAAACTTGGCCTCTGTGCACTGATGCCGAACTGAATTTCAGAGACAGAGTTTTGGGTGAAGTAGAAAGGATAGCTTTATTGCTTTGCCAGGCAAAGGGGGATACAGCAGGCTCGTAGCCTCAAAACCCAGGGAGGGGCTTCCCTGGTGGCACAGTGGTTGGGAGTCCGCCGGCCGATGCAGGGGACACGGGTTCGTGCCCCAGTCCGGGAGGATCCCACATACCGTGGAGCGGCTGGGCCCGTGAGCTGTGGCTGCTGGGCCTGCGTGTCCGGAGCCTGTGCTCCGCAGCAGGAGAGGCCACAGCAGTGAGAGGCCCGCATACCGCAGAAAGAAAAAAAAAAAACAAAAAAACAGGGAGTTTGGTGAGGAATTTTATAGCAATAGTTCAAGGGCAGGGTTGCTGATAAGGATCAGGGTATGTGCAGGGCCTGTATTCCTTTAATCTACTCTCAGGTGGTTTCCTGATGAGCTTCTGTGGTTCTCGAGGTTATCAAACTGTGACTTTCTCTCTGGAATGAAGAATGCTTCAAGTAGTTAACATCTTCCATTTGTTGGGAGTTTTAGTTCTGCAGAAGAGCTCAAAGATATTGTTATGTGTATCCCTTGAGGCAGAACCAGGACCCTGCCCCAAGGCTGCGCTATTGTTTTTGGACTGTTCCTCCCTTGTCTGTCTCTGTCCCCTCCCTTCCCTGATTAGCAACAGTTTGAACCTGCCCTTTGGAATTCAGGGAAGGTCATGGAGGCTGAAGCCTATTTTCTACAAACAGTAAACAGGGAACACAGAAAGGCTTCTGTGCCCAGGAGCCCCACAGGGTCCTGCTCGGTTTCACTGTCAATACTCATCATGACTTGAAGCTCACTTGGGACTCATAACTCATGAGCCTCTGTGTTGGCTTAATTTTGTCTTGGACAGAAAGGACTGGCTCTTTTGGTTGCTGAGAACTATATTCGGTGTCCTTTGGAACCTGTGCTAGGACTGATGCTTGATAAATGCTCATCTGTGGGGTTTTTTTCAATTCTCTAATGGTCATTACTTACTGATTATACCTAATCTTGAGGAAAAGGTGTCTGAAGATGTCTTCTCAATGCTTTTTTCTGTAGGACCTCCATTTTTTTTCTTTTCTAATTTCACTGTTTTTTTCTAATGGAAAGTAAGAAGATTCAGAGCTAGGACAGCTACTATTGAAAGAAACTTTGACTTGCTATGGTTTTACTCTTTAACTACCTTCATGGTCATTTACATGTGCATTGCTAATAACTGTGTACCACTTTGTAAAATTTGACATGAAGTATTTTAAATTGGGGTGTAGAACCTTGATGTACAGGCTAGTTCTGGTTCTCAGCTTGTTTCACCCATCACTAAAGTAGACATTGGATTGGTCTCCGATTTAAAAGCAGACTTTTTAAGCTCTTTTAAAAAGCCAAGGAATGTTGTTTAAATGAAACGTTATAAAGAAACACAAATATGTCAATCAGATGCAAAGATAGTTTATCTGATTGAGGGTGAGTTGTGTCTGAGCTTTACCCAATTACTTGCTCACCTCTTTCATGGCTGCTCATGCAAAAACTACAGAGCAGCCTTGGATTAACTTATAAGGAAAATAAGTACAAGCTTAGAGCACCAAGGGAAGGGGAGCACCACAGAGTTTTTTGCCCTAGCTATCATGCCCTTAACGCTTTCACTGCCACACTTGACTATAGTAGACTTTTTTGTTATTGTCTTTATCCACCATATTCCAATTTAATCTACACTGTTAAAAAAATCTTTCTTTGGTATGGTGAATGACTAAAGTTTTAAAGTTTGGTTTGAAGGTGTTGTCAGATATTTACATTTGTTTCCAATTCATGGTGTGAGTTTCACTTCTGTAGAGAGTAAAAACCAGCCGGCTGGGTCCTGATAGCATTTAACTCATCAGTTAATATGTGTAAAGGTGTAAACTAAAGCTCTTTATTTTAAGCAATAGAAGGGCTGGGGGCATCACTATTGGACTGTGCTTAGGACATACATTAGCCCTGCTCCAAAGAGTGCAATCTCAAAGTCCACTGGTGCAGCAGAAAGAACATAGAAATTGGTATGTGAGAAATGTTAAATAAGTGTTAGCTTCCTTTCTTGGAACAAGAAGATCAGCCCCAATACTGATTTTCTTAATGGTTAACTATATTGGCAATTCCATTCACAATAAAGCCTCTACCACAGTAGTATTTTGCTTTCAGACTCCGACAAAAGCTTCAAAACTCACAAAAAGTTACACATGCACACAATTTTGAACACAATTTCAAGGAGTTCACAGACTTCAAGTTAAGAGCTCCTGTTTTAGATTAGAGCAGTAGAAGTGTTGTGAATTAATTAGCTAATTCACAGTTTATTAGGAAGTTGAAAGGAGTATTATTTATCCCTCTTATTTTCAAAAAGAAAGTAGTTTACAAAATATGGTCCTGTATACCGTGCAACGAGATGAAAAATGAGAATTAATAAAATCAGTGATTGGGTAACAATTTAAAGTGGAAAAAAAAACAAGATGAAGTAGGAGTACAGGTAAATACCTAGAGACATGATAATATTTTCAAATTCCTGGCCCAAGCAAAGACCAAGATATGACAAGAATATTTGACCTATAGTATTAGAATCTCCTGAGACTTTTCGCTCTATTTTTCTACTTCTGTATGTTGTGCTCCTTCTTTGTGCAACATTTCTCTCTTGTCTTTTTCCTTTCCTGCTGTTTTTTTCTCCTCTCTTTTTTGTTGACTTTTTTCATGTAGCCCTTCATCTATCTTTCTTACTGTGCCTTCAGTTGAACCATAAAGTGACACCAATGTCTAAATATCTTATTTTTATTGTCACCTGTTTTTGTTTTTAAAATCAATTTAATTTAATTTTGCTCTCCCTCCTAATCCCCCTATCAGATTTATTTCTTTTTCTATCGATGTGGTCCATTACTGACATTCTGATTCATGTTTTTCAACTGACCAAATATTTTCCACTCTTGCTTTAAATTATGCCCCTCATTATTATAGTGGACTTTTAATGCTAAATCAATATTTCAAATAATAATCTATTAATTTGCATTATTCCAGGGAGAAAATTTGTAATTAAAAGAAGACGTTGATGTCATGAAAAATGGAATTTTGGGTACTGTGCTCTGTTTACTTATTATATACAGTTCATACGTCATAGAAACTGTTATTTTATTGCTTTTGAATAAATTTTATATTTTGAATAAATTTTAAGGTTTTTAAAGAAAGTTCTTGCTCTAAAGCTTACTTATACTTTTTGTGAAAATTAATTCACTTTATTTATTGTTTTGGTTTAAACTTGCTACTTTCCTTTTCTTTATTTTTTATGTAGAAATCATTGTTAAAATGCATAATAAGCACATTCAGACTACCATATTATTTGCTTATTTTTCTAGTGATACTTTATTTTTAAAACAAGTAATATGAATTTAGAGCTCATTCTGCCACAGGTTCATAATTGTACTAATAATGGCTAGCTTTTGTTGAATGTTTACCATTTATCAAGCACTATTTTAGGCATTTTATATTTGTTAACTCATTTAATCCACATGACAGTATTGTACATGCCTTAATTTTTTGCAGTACGCAGGCCTCTCACTGTTGTGGCCTCTCCTGTTGCAGAGCACAGGCCCCGGACGTGCAGGCTCAGTGGCCATGGCTCACGGGCCCAGCTGCTCCGCGGCATGTGGGATCCTCCTGGACTGGGGCACGAACCCGTGTCCCCTGCATCGGCAGGCGGACTCTCAACCACTGCGCCACCAGGGAAGCCCGTACATGCCTTAATTTTAAAATGCTTTATTGCTAGTGCAGCTCCAGACCACTGCAATAAAGCGAATACACAGTAAACAAATCAAGCATAATCAAAGTTATGTTTATATAACTATGTATGTTAGTCTGTATAGCATTATGTCTAAGAAAAATCAATGTACATGCCTTAATTTTTAAAATGCTTTATTGGTAACAAATACTAAGCGTTATCTGAGCCTTCAGCATTCATAATCTTTCTTCTGGTGGAGGATCTTTCCTTTGTCTTGGTGGTGGCTGAGGCTGGGGTGTCTGTGGCAATTTCTTAACATAAGACAACAGTGAAGATTGCCACACAAATGGACCCTTCCTTTAACAAACAATTCCCTGTAGCATGCAGTGCTGTTTGACAGCATTTTACCCACAGTAGGACTTCTTTCAGAATTGGAGTCAATCCTCTCAAATCCTGCTTTATCACCTAAGTTGATATAATATTCTAAATCCTTTGTTGTCACTTCAACAGTCTTTACAGCATCTTCACGAGGAGTAGACTCCATCCCTAGGAACTACTCTCTTTGCTCATCCATAAAAAGTAACCCCTCATTCATTCAAGTATTATCATGAGATTGTGACAATTCAGTCAAAACTTCAGGCTCCACTTCTGATTCTAGTTCTCTTGCTGCTTCCTCCACTAAAGTCTTAAACCCCTCCAAGTCATCCAGGAGGTTTGGGATTAACTTCTTCCAAATTCCTATGAGTGTTAATATTTTGACCTCCCATGACTCACAGATGTTCTTAATGGTATTTAGCATGGTGAATCCTTTCCAGTAGGTTTTCAGTTTACTTTGCACAGATCAATCAGAGGAATCACTCACTGTGGCAGCTATAGCCTTACAAAATTTATTTCTCAAATAATAACACTTGAAAGTGTAAATTGCTCCTTGATCCAAGGGCTGCAGAATGGACATTGTGTTAAGCAGGCATGAAGACAACAAAATCTCATTGTACATCTCCATCCAAGCTCTTGGTGACCAGGTGTGTTGTAAATGAGCAGTAATATTTTGAAAGGAATCTTTTTTTCTGAGCAGTAGGTCTCAACAGTGGGATTCAAATATTCAGTAAACCATGTTGTAGACAGATGTACTGTCATCCAGGATTTATTGTTGCATTTACAGAGTGCAGGCAGAGTAGATTTAGCATAATTCTTAAGTGCCGTAGGATTTTCAGAATGGTAAATGAGCATTGGCTTCAACTTCAAGTCACCAGCTATGTTAGCCCCTGACAAGAAAGTCAACCTGTCTTTGAAGCTTTGAAACCAGGTATTGACTTCTCCTCTCTAGCTGTGAAAGTCCTGATGGCATCTTCTTCCAATAGAAGGCTGTTTAGTCTACGCTGAAAGTCTATTGTTTAGTGTAGCCACCTTCATTAATTATCTTAGCTAGATTTTCTGGATAACTTGCAGCTTCTACATCAGCGCTCACTGCTTCACCTTGTACTTTGATGTTGGGAGATGGTGTCTTTCCTTAAACCTCATGAACCAGCCTCTGCTAGCTTCATACTTTTCTTCTGCAGCTTCCTCACCTCTCAGCCTCCATCAAATTGAAGAGAATTAGGGCCTTGATTATGCTTTGGCTTAAGGGAATGTTGTGACTGTTTTGATCTTCTATTCAAATCACTAAAACCTTTTTCACATCAACAATAAGCAACATAAAGTACCTAGGAAAAAATTTAATGTAAGACATGAAGACCTGTATATTAAAAAGTTCAAAACACTGCCAAGACAAAGATTTAAAGAGATAGGGCTTCTCTGGTGGTGCAGTGGTTGGGAGTCCTCCTGCTGATGCAGGGGATGTGGGTTCGTGCCCCAGTCCGGGAGGATCCCGCGTACCGCGGGGCGGCTGGGCCCATGAGCCATGGCCGCTGGGCCTGTGCGTCTGAAGCCTGTACTCCACAGCGGGAGAGGCCACAGCAGTGAGAGGCCCGCGTATTGCAAAAAAAATAATTTAAAAAAAATAGATAGAGAATATATACCACATTCATGATGTTCAATATTGCTAAGATGTCAGTTCTGTCTCAAATTGATATATAGATTCAATGCAGACCCAAACAAAATTCCAACAGATTTTTTTAAAGACTTCGACAGGCTGATTCTAACAGTTAATTGGAAATGTCAAGGACCTAGAGTAGACAAATAATCTTGAAAAAGAACAAAATTGGAGGACTTACACTATACTACCTGATTTCAAGAATTATTATAAAGTTACCATTCAATAGAACTAAAAAGTTCATAAATATATCAGTGGAACATAACAGATTATGTATTTATATATTTATATGATTTAATGTATATTTATATATATATATATACAATATGTAAAGGTATATATTTAACTGATTTTCAGCAAGGCACCAAAGTAATTCAATGTTGAAAGGAAAGCCCTCAACAAATAATGATGGAACTGTTGGAGAAACTTAAGGGGGAAAAAAATAATGTCATTTCTACCTCATATTATATTTTAAAATTAAGTCAGGGTGGATTATAAACCTAAATGTAAAAGCTAAAACTTTAAAGATTCTAGAAGAAACATAGGAGAATAACTTCATGACTTTGGAGTATGTAGAGATTTCTTAGGACCCCAAAAGCACTAGTTATAAAAGTACATAAGTGACTTGATCAAAATGAAAAGCTTCTCTTAAATCTCTCAACATTAAGAAAATGAAAACGCATACTACAGAGAGAGAGCTATAAATATATGAGACAGAAAACTTGCATTCAAAATTTGTAAAAAAACTCACTATAAATTAAAATTCGTAATCCCAATTTAAAAATTGGTAAGGGGACTTCCCTGGCTGTCCAGTGGTTAAGACTCCATGCTCCCAATGCAGGGGGCCTGGGTTCAATCCCTGGTTGGGGAACTAAGATTCCACATGCTGCACAGCATGGCCAAAAAAACAAAAAAAAAAAAAGGCAAAAGACTTAAACAGATACTTCACAGAATAATATATGTGAGTGGTCATGTGCACATTTAAAAGTGTTCAACATCTGTAGTCATTAAGAAAATAAAGATAAAACCACAATAGGCTACCCATGAGAATAGCTAATATTAACAAATAAACAAACAAACAAAAAGAATAGCTAATATTAAAATAACTGGTAACACCAAATGATGTGGAACATCTGGAATCACTTTGGAAAATTCTTTGGTAGTTCCTTTTAATTTCTACATACAGCTATTATATGATCCAGCAATACCACTCCTAGGTATTTAGCCAAAAGAAATGAAAATATACGTCCACCAAAAGACTTGTACATTAATGTTCATAGTACCATTTCTCATTTATAGCCAAAAACTAGAAAAACTCAAATGTCCATGAGTATAAGAATGAATAGGCAACTTGATACATTCATACAGTTAAGTACTATAAAAAAGAATAAACTGTTATACAGAATAAATGGATACATATCAAAAATATACTGAATGAAAAAAGCTATACATAAAACTAAATACTGGGCTTCCCTGGTGGCACAGTGGTTGAGGGTCCGCCTGCCGATGCAGGGGACGTGGGTTCGTGTCCCAGTCCGGGAAGATCCCGCATGGCGTGGAGTGGCTGGGCCCGTGAGCCATGGCCGCTGGGCCTGTGCGTCCGGAGCCTGTGCTCCGCAACGGGAGAGGCCACAGCAGTGAGAGGCCCGCGTACCGCAAAAAACAACAACAACAAAAAAAACTAAATACTATATGACTCCATTTATATGAATTTTAAGAACAAACAAAACTGATATATAATAGAAATCAAAACAGTGCTTGTCTCTCAAGGGTGGGGAATTGAATAGAAAAGGGACAGGAGAGACCTCCCTGGTGGCACAGTGGTTAAGAATCTGCCTGCCAATGTAGGGGACCCTGGTTCGATCCCTGGTCTGGGAAGATCCCACATGCCGCGGAGCAACTAAGCCTGTGTGCCACAACTAACGAGCCTGCGCTCTAGAGCCCATGAGACACAACTACTGAGGCCGTATGCCACAACTACTGAAGCCCACACACCTAGAGCCCGTGCTCCGCAGCAAAGGAAACCACTGCAATGAGAAGCCTGTGCATCGCAACAAAGAGTAGCCCCCGCTTGCCGCAACTAGAGAAAGCCCACGTGCAGCAACGAAGACCCAAAGCAGCCAAACAAACAAAATAAATAAATAAATAAATAAAATTTAAATGCCAATCTTTAAAAAAAAAGTGCTTTAAAAAAAGAAGAAGAGGGACAGGAGGAAACTTTCTGAGATAATAGAAATGTTCTATCTTGATTAGGTTGTTTGCTACATAGGTATATATGTTTGACAAAACTCATTGACTTATGTGCTTACAAGAGCTGAATTTCACTGTTCATAAATTCTATATTAATAATAAAAATTTAGATATTTAGAAAGAAGATATGGGCTTTGAGATAATATGGATCTGGATTTGATCCTTGTTTCTTTACTTTTATAAGCACATGACGTGGAGCTAGTTATTGAATAACTGAACTTTAGTCTCCTTAAATGTAAAATAGAAGCAGTAGATACCTCAGCAGTTTATGGTGAAGATAAAATTAGATAATGCACATGAAATACTAGTATACTACCTGAATAGAGTAAATACTCAATAGATAATAACTGCTATCATTGAGGCAGTGTAATGATGAGGTCAAGAATGTGGGCTTTAGACCAGATTATTTCTGAACCAGTTCAGAGCCTGGCTTTGCCACCAATTTACTGTGTCACTTTGGACAAGTTATTTAATCTCTCTGTGCCTTTGTTTCCTTAATTATAAAGTAGAATAACGGCACATACCTTAAATGGTTGTTATGAGTATTAAACAAGTCAAATACACTTAGAGCACTTAGAATACTACCTGGCACATAGTAAGTGAACAGTGAATGCTAACTGTTACCTGCTGTTATTATTCATTTTCTTATTCAACCTAGATATTATGATGGTCTGTCTCTTCAAATCACTCCCTTGCCATTATCCTGAAATTGTTAGCTCTTTGGTTACATGGAAAAGCTTTACTGAATTTATTATCTGTCCTTTTTTTCCCTATATTTAAGTTGTTATATATTGAGAAAAGCATACAACCATGCTGTGGTGAAGACTACTAATTTTTCACCAAAATCAGTTCTTTTCCTTTTTCTATAATTACAGAGTTTTAGCTGGGCCAGTGGCCAGACACTGTATTTCCCATCCTCTCCAGTGACTAAGTTCTCATCAGAAGACTACAAGCAGAAATGTGTAAAACTTCAGGTGTGGGCATTAAAATATTACATATGTGCTCCTCCAAGGTCTTTTCCTTTCTCTAGAG
The DNA here is from genome assembly GCF_964341445.2 of Mesoplodon mirus. Lineage (NCBI taxonomy): Eukaryota > Metazoa > Chordata > Mammalia > Artiodactyla > Ziphiidae > Mesoplodon > Mesoplodon mirus. The sequence continues at coordinate 88,786,328 of NC_138978.1, forward strand.
CTGGAATTGCCTGCAACCCAACTTCAATCATATAGATGAGGAAAACACCATAGTAGATGGCAGAAAAACAATATAGAAAGAACCTGCATGCCTATGTGACCTGGAGCACTTTCCTTGGACTATTACATGAGAGAGAAATGAAATTCTGTCTTTTTAAGCAACTGAATTTTGAGGATCTCTTTGTAAAGTAGCTTAACCTTACCCTAATTTTACACCATTGCCTAAAAAGTCTTTGTATTAATCTTTATCTCCACTTGGATCAAATCTTAACTACTTCTCTTAAGTCTGTCATGACACCCACACACAGATACATATTTAGCAGGTGACTTTACCTCCTGCTTCAAAAATGAATGGCAGCCATCAGAAGAGAATTCCTACAATTTCCTGCTCCTACATTTACAAACTTAATCTGCAATCTTTGTTATCTGAGTGAAGTCTAGGTTTCCCTTTAGGCAATCCGTTTCCCTGTATTTTGGATCCCTTTCTGTATCCTCAGGGACTTTCCTTCATCAGTTATCTCGTCTCATCTCTACTGTCTTTTCCTGTGCACTAGCTTTTTCTCATCAACATTAAACATATCCAAGTCTTGCCTAACCTAAAAAAGAAAAATCTTTTCCTCAATCCCACATCCTCAGTCTAGCTACCCATCTTGTCATGCACTTACATGGCCCAGATTCTTGAAAGAGTTCATTAAACTAGCTGCTTCCGTTTCATTTCCCCTCCCTTCTCATGTGCCTGCAAGAAATCTAGCTTTTTGGGGCATTTCCCAGGCATATCCCAGAAGCCCCCCCATGAATGCTTTATGTCCATTTTTTTAAATACATCTTTATTGGAGTATAATTGCTTTACAATGTTGTGTTCGTTTCTGCTGTACAATAAAATGAATCAGCTATATTCGTACATACATCCCCATATCCCCTCCCTCTTGAGCCTCCCTCCCACCCTCCCTATCCCACCCCTCTAGGTCATCACAAAGCACTGAGCCGATCTCCCTGTGCTATGCAGCAGCTTCCCACTAGCTAGCTATTTTACATTTGGTACTGTATGTATGTCAGTGCTACTCTGTCACTACGTCCCGGCCTCCCCTTCCCCACCATGTCCTCAAGTCCATTCTCACCATCTGCATCTTTATTCCTGCCCTACCACTAGGTTCATCGGTACCATTTTTCTAGATTCCATATATATGCATTAGCATATGGTATTTGTTTTTCTCTTTCTGACTTACTTCACTCTGTATGACAGACTCTAGGTCCATCCACCTCACTACAAATAACTCAATTTCGTTCCTTTTTATGGCTGAGTAATATTCCATTGTATATATGTGCCACATCTTCTTTATCCATTCATCTGTTGATGGACATTTAGGTTGTTTCCATGCCCTGGCTATTGTAAATAGTGCTGCAATGAACATTGTGGTACATATATCTTTTTGAATTAATGGTTTTCTCAGGCTGTATGCCCAGTAGTGGGATTGTTGGGTCATATGGTAGTTCTATTTTTAGTGTTTTAGGGAATCTCCATAGTGGCTCTATCAATTTACATTCCCAGCAACAGTGCAGGAGGGTTCCCTTTTCTCCACACCCTCTCCAGGTGTTTCTAGAATTTCTCCACACCCTCTCCAGGTGTTTCTAGAATTTACTGTTTCTAGATTTTTTGATGATGGCCATTCTGACTGGTGTGAGGTGATACCTCATTGTGGTTTTGATTTGCATTTCTCTGATGATTAGTGATGTTGAGCATCTTTTCATGTGTTTGTTGGCCATCTGTATGTCTTTTTTGGAGAAATGTCTATTTATGTCCTTTAAATTCACCCTGGTTGTCAGTTGTCACCTTAGCCAGAGAGGCAAAACTAACAGTATAGATACCCTAACTGGCCATTCTAAACCTTTGATTTACTTTAAAACTATTTAAGAGATGCATGCATAATAGATGAGACCATATTTTGTTTTCAGTAGATGTCCAATTAATTCCACTTTGTTCTAATTTCATGGTTACCGTGTAACCTTGTAATTATACCTTTGCTTCCCACACAACTTTTTATTAGTAAAATGAGGATATAATAATGTGCCAGTATGACTGTCTAGTAAATTTCACTTATAAATTAGTATTTGTTTTAAATATCAGTCATTCATGAATGATTGCCATGAATCAGATTTTCTGAGTGACTAGATTCTGTTATCTATAAAGCTGAGGATCAAGCCATAGGCCACAGTAGCTTCATGAGGGAATACCATGACATGGCTCTCTTTTGAAGAGTCAGTTTGCTGTCTGAAGATAAAACCCTACAGCTTGCTATACACATATAGTTTAAAAAAAAAAAAGTATACACTAATAGGCAGAGTGAACACAGTGCATTCTTACTCAGGACAAATAAAACAACTTTTTGTTGGCAGAGAAGAGGGGTATTGTTCTTAAATCTGTGCCCCTCTCAAGGGAAGATTTTTTAAGACCTAGGAGGCGCCAAACTCGTTTTGTACTTAATGGATTGACAAAACAACTATAGAATAAAAGCAAGTTATAATTTAAATGTGAAGGAGTACTAGAAAATTTTAGAATTAATACATTGTAAATTAGGTCAAACTTTTGTTAGAGATAGGATCACTATTTCAAATGCTACTGTCAGTGGCTCTGTTTATTTAACCAAGTAATGAAAACCAACGTGACCTCATAAGCTCAAGTCTAAAAGAAACTAAGTCCAGCTTGAAAGAAAACAAATTTCAGCTATAAGGAAGATATTTAATCAAAATGAAAAAGTATAGATACAGTAATGAAAATATTAAATTTTCATTTTATTACTCTGTGTCATATAAAATACACCATTTCCTCTATCAAAGCTTGACGTTTACTTAGCAGATTAGTAAAAGTTTCTTAAACAAAATGGTGATGAGCTTACTGAAAGAATTGTGTAATTCAATAAATATCTGGTTTTGTTCTCTGTACCTACTGAGATATTGTAGGGATGTGGAGAACTAGGAAGATGAGAGAAGTTGGGTATAAGGCATTTTGACAGCCTAAGATTCTGGAGACCTATTTTTGTTACTCGTGATTAAAATTCTAAGGAAATTTTTGAGCTTTTTTTTAAGAGAACAGTCTGTACTAAGGAGTTTCACTGAGGCTTGGTGGAATAAGACTCATCTGTGAAATACACCAATGGGTGATTATTGAATCCCTCGTTCAGGAATAGATGTACAAAAATAAATGTAGCTTAAGAAGTTATGCTAAATGAAACCTGGGAGAAGAATCATGATGACACTCAACTGAGTGAGGATTAAAGAACAGATAAACAAGTGATTTAACTGTAGGAGATACTATGGGCCATACCAACTATTTGTGGACAAGTCTTTCTTAATACTGGTCAGGAAATTGGTACAAAGGCATGGTACAATAGTGATGGATGATTTCAACTCTCCAGTCAGCTACTATACATTCTATTCTGTTAAAAATAGAGCAGTTGATTAAAAAGGGGCCTGAGTACCAGGATAATGATGTAAGTAATGTAGAGAGCTGCTACTTTGGATTTTATTCTGATTGACAATTAATGGCTTTGAAAAATGACAGAAATGAGCATGTCAGCTTGGAATTAGTAAAATCTGGGCCTGCTGGGCATAGTCAGAAATGTACCTTCAGGGAATTCCCTGGTGGTCCAGTGGTTAGGTTGTGGGCTTTCACTGCCATGGGCCCAGGTTTGATCCCTGGTTGGGGAACTAAGATCCCACAAGCCATGCAGCACAGCCACACAAAAAAAAAAAGAAAAAAGAAATGCCTTCAATTTTAGGAAAAAATATTTCAAAGATTAGGAGAAAAACCTGGCAATCTAAATGTCCATCAACAGATGAATGAATAAAGAAGATGAGGTATATACAGAATGGACTACTATTCAGCCATAAAAAAACAAAACAAAGAATGAAATAATGCCATTTGCAGCAACATGGATGGACCTAGAGATTATCATACTAAGTGAAGTAAGTCAGAAAGAGAAAGACAAATACCATATGTTATCACTTATATGTGTAATCTAAAATATGACGTAAGTGAACTTATTTAGGAAACAGGAATAGACTCAAAGACTTAGAAAACAAACTTATAGTTACCATAGTGGGGTGGGGGGAGGATAAATTAGGAGTTTGGGATTAGCAGATACAAACTGCTATATATAAAGTAGATAAACAACAAGGTCCTACTGTATAGCACAGGGAACTATATTCAATATCCTGTAATAAACCATAATGGAAAAGAATATATATATATATATATATATAATCACTGAATCACTTTGCTGCACACCAGAAATGAATAGAACATTGTAAATCAACTATATTTCAATTTTTAAAAAATTACTAGGGCCAGCAGTACATACAAGCCATCTGGAGTCTATGTTAATGCTCCTGAATTTTGTCAAAATAATCTTCAGGGACCTCAATTGTCTTGACAGTCCATAAAACCATTTTGCATGTCATGATACCATATATATAGTATATTGATGCCATACTAGTCAGACTTGGCAAGCAGGAAATGACAAATACTCTTGATGCTCTAGTAAGATACATACTTGCCAGAGAATGGAAGAAAAGTCCTGTAAAGATTCAGACACTGCCACATCATTGACATCTTCAAGATTCCAGTGGTCTGGGGATTAATGAAACAACCCTGCTAAGTAAAGGGCAAGTTATTATTCCTTACTCCATACGACTGAGAAAGAGACACAACACTTGATGGGTCTATTTGGATTTTGGAAACAGTATATACTGCTCCAAACCATTTACTGGGGAATTTAGAAGGTTGTCAGATTTAAGTGAGGATGATTATGCTGTAGGTCCAGGCTGCAATGCAAATTGCCCTGCTGCTCAGATCATATGATTTGGCAGATCCCTTGCTGGTAGAGGATCCATGGTAGATAAAAACAGTAAGAGGAATCTCTCACAAGCCCTAATGAGAGAGCTGTAGCACAAACACCCTGGGGTTCTGAAGCAAAGTCATACTTTCTGCAGCAGAGAACTACATGCTTTTTGAAAAGCATCTCCTGCCATGCTATTGAGCACATGTACACGAGACATCAAGTGACTATGTGACAAGAGCTGTCCATTATTAGCTAATTTAGCAGTAATCTATTATAAAATGAAAACAATAGGTCAGAGACCAAGCTTGGGGAGATTTAAAAGGAACAAGTAAGCTACATAAAAAAGGGATCTAGACCCCCATGTCACCATCTCTTTTACAGTAACATGTCTCCTTTAGTTTACACCTACATGACTTTATTGGGGGGATGGTCTGTAGGATGGATGATGGAGGAGGAAAAAGCTTAGACTTGGTTTAAAGAGGAATTGACTCCATACAGGCCATGTGGGTCCTTGGCGGCATAGGAAGGAAGCCGAGGGGAGAACAGGAAAGACAGACATGAGGGGCCCTCGGCGAGGATTGGGAGAGGAGCGGAGGGTGATTGCCCCACCCACTCAGGCACCAGGAGCCTCCTGAGCTCCCAGGTGAGGTCCCCTGCCCTCTGAGACCAGGGGTGGGAGGCACGCCTGGGCCCCTTCTGTTCCTTGAGCCTAAGCCCCACAGCCTACAGCCCTCAGGGCCTTTTCCAGCCCTGTGGGTCCTAAGCATAGGCCCCACCCACTGCCTAAACCTAGCCCTTAGGCCCCGCCCTCCACAGCCAAGGTCTTTCCGCCCCCCCCTTTTTTTTGTTTTTCTTTTCCCTCCTCTTTTTTACTATTGTGGTATTCATGTACCTTCCAGTTGTTGATTCATCTATAGTTTTATTTTTATATTCTTTCTAACATATCTGTTAGTTACCTAGTCTAATTTTATTTTTTACTTTGTTATTTTTCTCTCCTTTTTTTTTTTTTTTTTTTGCCACCTCACGTGGCTTGCGAGATCTTCATTCATGAGCCCGGGGTCAGGGTGAAGCTCCTGCAGTGGGAGCTCTGAGTCCCAACCACTGGACTAACAGAGAACCTCAGACCCCAGGGAATATTCATCGGAGTGAGGTCTCACAGAGTTCCTCATCTCAACACCAAGACACAGCTTTACCCAAGAGCCTACCAACTCCAGTGTTGGAAACCTTAGGCCAAACAACCAGTAAGAAAGGAACACAATCCCACTCATTAAAAAAAAAAAAAATGAGATGGCAAAAAAATACATCACAGATGAAGGAGCAAGGTAAAAACCTACAAGACTAAATAAATGAAGAGGAAATAGGCAATCTACCTGAAAAAGAATTCAGAGTAATGATAAGATGATCCAGAATCTCAGAAATAGAATGGAGACCTGGATTGAGAAAATACAAGAAATGTTTAACAAAGATCTAGAAGAACTACAGAATGAACAAACAGAGATGAAGGACACAATAACTGAAGTGAAAAATACACTAGAAGGAATCAATAACAGAATAACTGAGGCAGAAGAATGAATAAGTTAGCTGGAAGACAAAATGGTGGAAATAACCTCTGAGGAACAGAATAAAGAAAAAAGAATGAAAAGAATTGAAGACAACCTCAGAGACCTCTGGGACAACACTAAACGCATCAACGTTCGAATTATAGGGGTCCCAGAAGAAGAAGACAAAAAGAAACGGTCTGAGAAAATACTTGAAGAGATTATAGTCAAAAACTTCCCTAACATGGGAAAGGAAATAGTCACCCAAGTCCAGGAAGCACAGAGAGTCCCATACAGGATAAACCATAGGAAAAACACACTAAGACACATCTTAATCAAACTAACAAAAATTAAATTCAAAGAAAAAATAATAAAAGCAGCAAGGGAAAAACAAAAAATAACATACAAAGGAATCCCCATAAGGTTATCAGCTGATTTTTCAGTGTAAACACTGCAGGCCAGAAGGGAGTGAGAGGATATACTTAAAGTGATGAAAGAGAAAAACCTACAACCAAGATACTCTACCCAGCAAGGATCTCATTCAGATTCAATGGAGAAGTCAAAAACTTTTCAGACAAGCAAAAGCTGAGAGAATTCAGCACCATCAAGCCAGCTTTACAACAAATGCTAAAGAAACTTCTTTAGATGGGAAACACAAGAGGAGAAAAAGACCCACAAAAACAAACCCAAAAGAAATAAGAAAATGTTAATAGGAACATACTTATCGATAATAACCTTGAATGTAAATGGATTAAATGCCCCAACCAAAAGACACAGACTGGCTGAATGGATACAAAAACAAGACCTGTGTATATGCTGTCTACAAGAGACCCACTTCAGACCCAGGGACACATACAGACTGAAAGTGAGGAGATGGAAAAAGATATTCCATGCAAATGGAAATGAAAAGAAAGCTGGAGTAGCAATACTTGTATCAAATAGAATAGACTTTAAAATAAAGACTGTTACAAGAGATAAGGAGGGACACTACATAATGATCAAAGGATCAACCCAAGAAGAAGATATAACAATTACCAATGTTTATGCGCCCAGCATAGGAGCACCTCAGTACATAAGGCAAATGCTAACAACCATGAAAGGAGAAATTGACAGTAACACAATAATAGTAGGGGACTTTAACACCCCACTTACACCAATGGAGATCATTATTATTATTATTATTATTATTATTATTATTAACATAATAAAGGCCATCATCCTAACAGAAAATAAATAAGGAAACACAAGCTTTAAATGACACAATAGGCCAGGTAGATTTAATTGATATTTATAGAACATTCCACACAAAACTGGCAGAATTCACTTTCTTCTCAAGTGCACACAGAACATTCTGCAGGATAGATAATATCTTGGGTCACAAATCAAGCCTCAGAAAATTTAAGAAATTTGAAATCATATCAAGCATCTTTTCTGACCACAGTGCTATGAGATTGGAACTCAATTACAGGAAAAAAACAGTAAAAAACACAAACACATGGAGGGTAAACAGTGCACTACTAAATAACAGATCACTGAAGAAATCAAAGAAGAAATTTAAAAAACATAGAAACAAAGGACAAAGAAAACACGATGACCCAAAACCTATGGGACACAGCAAAAGCAGTTCTAAGAGGGAAGTTTATAGCAATTCAATCTCACCTCAAGAAACAAGAAAAGGGGCTTCCCTGGTGGCGCAGTGGTTGAGAATCTGCCTGCTAATGCAGGGGACATGGGTTTGAGCCCTGGTCTGGGAAGATCCCACATGCCACGGATCAACTAGGCCCGTGAGCCACAACTACTGAGCCTGCGCGTCTGGAGCCTGTGCTCCGCCACAAGAGAGGCCCGTGCACCGTGATGAAGAGTGGCCCCCGCTTGCCACAACTAGAGAAAGCCCTCACACAGAAACAAAGACCCAACACAGCCAAAAAAAAAAAAAAAAGAAACAAGAAAAATCTCAAGTAAACAATCTAACCCTACCTTTAAAACAACTAGAGAAGAACAAATAAAACCCAAAACCAGTAAAAGGAAAGAAATCATAAAAATCAGAGCAGAAATAAATGAAATATAAATGAAGAAAACAATAGCAAAGATCAGTAAACCTAAAAGCTGGTTCTTTGAGAAGATAAACAAGATTGATTAACCCTTAGCCAGACTCATCAAGAAAAAAAGGGGTAGGATGCAAATCAATAAAATTAGACATGAAAAAGGAGAAATCACAACTGACTGCAGAAATACAAAGGATTATAAGAGATTGCTGCAAACAACTGTATGCCAATAAAATGGACAACCATGAAGAAATGGAAACATTCTTGGAAAAGTACAAATTTCCAAGACTGAACCAGGAAGAATTAGAAAATATAAAGAGACCTATCACAAGTAATGAAATTGAAACCATAATTTAAAATTTTCCAACAAACAAGAGTCCAGGACCACAAGGCTTCACAGGTGAATTCTATCAAACATTTAGAGAAAAGCTAACACCAATCCTTGTCAAACATTTCCAAAAAATTGCAGAGGGAGAAACACTCCCAAATTCATTCTACAAAGTCACCATCACCCTGATACCAAAACCAGAAAAAGATATCACAAAAAAAGAAAATTATAGGCCAATATCACTGACAAACATAGATGCAAAAATCCTGAACAAAATACTAGCAAACAGAATCCAACAGCACATTAAAAGGATCAGACACCATGATCAAGTGCAATTTATCCCATGGATGCAAGGATTCTTCAATATACACAAATCAATCAATGTGATACATCACAGTAACAAATTAAGGAATAAAAATGATATAATCATCTCAATAGATGCAGGAAAAGCTTTTGACCAAATTCAACAACCATTTATAATAATAAAAAAAAAAACTCTCCATAAAGTGGGCATAGAGGGAACCTACCTCAACATAATAAAGGCCATATATGACAAACCCACAGCAAGCATCATAGTCAATGGTGAAAAACTGAAAGCATTTCCTCTAAGGTCAGGAACAAGACAAGGATGTCCACTCTCGCCACTCTTATTCAGCATGGTTTTGGAAGTCCTAGCCACAGCAATCAGAGAAGAGAAAGAAATAACGGAATACAAATTGGAAAAGAAGAAGTAAAACTGTCACTGTTTGCTGATGACATGACACTATACATAGAAAATGCTAAAGATGCCACCAGAAAACTACTAGAACTAATCAATGAATTTAGTAAGGTTGCAGGATACAAAATGAATGCACAGAAATATCTTGCATTCCTCTACACCAACAATGAAAAAATCAGAAAGAGAAATTCAGGAAACACTCCCATTTACCATTGCAACAAAAAAGAATAAAATACCTAGGAATAAACATGCCTACAGAGGCAGAAAACTTGTACTCAGAAAACTATAAAACACTGATGAAAGAAATAAAAGATGACATAAACAGATGGAGAAATATACCATGTTCTTGGATTGGAAGAATCAATTTTGTGAAAATGACTGTACTACCCAAAGCAATCTACAGATTCAATGCAATCCCTATCAAACTACCAATGGCATTCTTCACAAAACAAAAAATTTTACAATTTGTATGGAAACACAAAAGACCCCGAATAGCCAAAGCAATCTTGAGAAAGAAAAACGGAGGTGGAGGAATCAGGCTCCCCGACTTCAAAGCATACCACAAAGCTACAGTAATCAAGACAATATGGTACTGGCACAAAAACAGAAATACAGATCAATGGTACAGGATAGAATACCCAGAGATAAACCCATGCACCTATGCTCACCTAATTTACAACAAAGGAGGTAAGAACATACAGTGGAGAAAAGACAGCCTATTCAATAAGTGGTGCTGGGAAAACTTTACAGCTACATGTAAAAGAATGAAATTAGAACACTACCTAACGTCATACACAGAAATAAACTCCAAATGGATTAAAGACTTAAGTGTAAGACCAGACACTATAAAACTCTTAGAGGAAAACATAGGAAAAACTCTCTTTGACATAAACCACAGCAAGATCTTTTTTGACCCACCTCCTAGAGTGACAGAAATAAAATCAAAAGTAAACAAATGGGACTTAATTAAACTTAAAAGCTTTTGCACAATAAAGGAAACCATAAACAAGACAAAAAGACAACCCTCAGAATGGGAGAAAATATTTGCAAATGAAACAACAGACAAAGGATTAATCTCCAAAATATACAAATAGCGTATGGAGCTCAAGATCAAAACAACAAACAATCCAGTTAAAAAATGGGGGGAAGACCTAAATAGACATTTCACTCAGAAAGACATACAGATGGCCAAGAGGCACATGAAAAGATGCTCAACATCACTAATTAGAGAAATGCAAATCAAAACTACAATGAGGTATCACCTCACTCACGCAGGTCAGAATGGCCATTATCAAAAAATCTAGAAGCAATAAATGCTGGAAATGGTGTGGTGAAAAGGGAACCCTCCTGCACTGTTGGTGGGAATGTAAATTGATACAACCACTATGGAAAACAGTGTGGAGGTTCCTTAAAAAACTAAAAATAGAACTATCATATGACCCAGCAATCCCACTACTGGACATATACCATGAGAAAACCATATCTCAAAAAGATACATTTACCACAATGTTCATTGCAGCACTATTTACAGTAACCAGGACATGGAATCAACCTAAATGTCCATTGACAGATGAATGGATAAAGAAGATGTGGCACATATATACAATGGAATATTACTCAGCCATAAAAAGAAACGAAATTGAGTTATTTGTAGTGAGGTGGATGGACCTAGAGTCTGTCATACAGAGTGAAGTAAGTCAGAAAGGGAAAAACAAATACCGTATGCTAACGCATATATATGGAATCTAGAAAAAAAGTGGTACTGATGAACCTAGTTGCAGGGCAGGAATAAAGAGGTAGACATAGGGAATGAACTTGAGGACATGGGGTGGGAGGGCAAAGGTGGGGCGAAGTGAGAGTAACATCGACATATATACACTACCAAATGTAAAATGATTGGCTGGTGGGAAGCAGCAGCATAGCACAGGGAGATTGGCTTGGTGATTTGTGATGACCTAGAAGGGTGGGATAGGGAGGATGGGAGGGAGGCTCAAGAGGGAGGGGATATGGGGACATGTGTATGCATATGGCTGATTGGCTTTGTTGTGCAACAGAAACTAACAAAATATTGTAAAGTAATTATAACCCAATAAAGATCTATTAAAAACAAACAAACAAAATATGGAATGATGCTAAACTTCCCCTCAGTGGTGAGGGGAAGTCTTCTAAGTGGACAGAACTGTGAGAAGAACCTAGACATCAACTTTTAAGGGAGAGGTAGCTTGAGGTAAGAATGTACATGGACTCCAAGACAGTGGCAGGTGACTTAGCTAGTTGGTAAGGGGCCTTGGAAGCATCAATAATAGAAAATTGGAGACAAGGACGTTTGGGAGAAAGCCATGTAGATGAATCTATGAGAATGAGTACAAAATGTGTACCTCTTTGTGTTCTCATGTCATTGCAGAACATCCAGCATGGAGGAGACACTCAACAACTCAACAAGATAAATCAGGTGGATATCACCCAATGTCTTGTGTCGTCTTCTCAGCCATCTTGATACTTGTGCCCCTGAATGGAGTAGCCATGGTAGAAAAATGGAGTTTATCCCTGGATTCCCTCTCACCAAGGCTGATCTAGCTACTGCCACAGCTGTATGTCCGGCTCATCAGCAGCAGATACCATTGCTGAGCCCTTGATGTGTTACCATCCCTCAAGGAGGCCTCCTAGCCTTTTGGTAGTAAGCTGATTACACTCATCCTTTCTGGAATTGATAACTATAAGTGGGTTTGCCTTCCCTGCTCACAATACCTTCACAGACCCCCTGTCTGAGGTCTTAGAGAGTGTCTGATTTATCAATATTGGATTCCACATAACAGCCCTTTGGAACAAGGGTCCTATTCTATCGCAAAGGAGGTGCATGCACCAATGTGCAAATGATCTCAGGATCCACTGTTTATACCACATACTGTATCACCCCAAAGCAACCAAACTAATAGGATATTAGAATGGCCTCAAACAGTCAGCTAAGGTACCAGCTTGAGGCCACAATTCAATAGAGCACTGCCCTCCAGAATGCAGTATATGCAATGGCTGATATATTTTCCTCTAGCCCCAGTAGCTAGAATATACAGGTCCAGGAGCTAAAGGGTAGAAGTAGGGTTTGCCCCTCCCTCTCACCATCATCAGTAAGCCATTGCAAAGTTTATACTTCCCATTCCCACAATTCTAGGCTTTGCTGGATTAAGAATTCTACATTCTTGGGTGGTGGGTGAGAGGAGTGATATTACGAGAGATATAGTAATCATTTCACTGAATCTAAAACTGCAAGTACTGCCTGGTTACTCTGGACTCCTTATGCCAGTGGACTAAACAACCAATCAAACAAAAATGGTTACTGGTGAGGGTAATCAATCCTGTTGTATCATAAATAACAAAGCTTATTTTTATATGATGAAGGCAAGGACTGTGTCTAAAATTGGGGGAATTCACTAAGGCATCTCTTGGTGCTTCCAAGCCACTGGAGACAGTGAATGGGTAATTACAGCATGCACAGTCTAGAATGGGCATGCTACCCAAGGGCTCAGACCCTTCAGGAATAAAAATATGGGTTATTCTAGATTGCTAGAAGAGTATGGAAAATCTAGATTAGACGGTAGAGGAGGAAGAGGATGAATATTAATTCATCTATTATAACATTAATTTATAAATTAAATTATATTATCAATTAAATTATAACATGTTCTACTAACTCCAGTTTAAGTATTCTTTTTATAAAAAAATATTTATTTATTTATTTGGTTGAACTTGGTCTTAGTTGTGGCATATGGGCTCCTTCGTTGTGGCAGATGGGCTCCTTAGTTGCAGCTTGCTGGCTCCTTAGTTACAGCAGGCAGGCTCCTTAGTTGTGGCATGCAAACTCTTAGTTGCAGCATGCATGTGGGATCTAGTTCTCTGACCAGGGATTGAACCTGGGACCCCTGCATTGGGAGCTTGGAGTCTTAACCACTGTGCCACCAGGGAAGTCTCAGTATTCTTTTAAAATAATACAATGAGTACTCAAGCAACTGATTTAGAACAGCAAAGTCCATTATGAAACTGCTAATTATAGGCCTTGATTCTTCCATATGATTCTTAAGTTCCACAAAAAAAGTGGATTAGTGAGGTGAAGTGTGGCCAAGATGGCAAAATAGGAAGACCTTGAGCTCACCTCTTCCCATGGGCTCTCCAAAATTACAGCTATTTACAAAGCAACTATCTATGAGAATGACCTGAAAGCTAGCAGAAAAGATTTTCCACAACTAAAGGTAAAGAGAAGGAACCAGAACAAGACAGGTAGGAGGGGTGGAGATGCAGTATAGTCAAGACCCACACTGCTGGGTGGGTAACACATAAACAGGAGGATAATCACAATTGCAGACTTTCTCCCCAAGAAACAAGGGGTCTGAACCCCACATAGGGCTCCCCAGTCCAGTGGTCCTACACTAGGAAGACAAGCCTCCAGAATGTCTGGCTTTGAAGCTCAACTGGGCTCGTGTATGGGAGAGCCAGGGGGCTATAGAAAACAGAGACTTCACTCTTAAAGGGCACACACAAAATCTCACATATTCTGATACTCAGTGCAGAGACAGTAAATTGAAAGGGTCAGACACACTTGCTGATCTTGGAGAGCCTCCCAGAGAGGTAGGAGACAACTAGGACTTTCCCTGGGGACATAGATGTTGGCAGCAGCCATTTTGGGGAGCTCATTCTACCACAAGGACACTTATGCTGGCAAGAGCTGTTTTGGAATCCTCCCTCTAGCCTGTTAGTGATTGGGGCTTACCCACCCACCAATGGGCCACTACGAGCCCCAGGTCTCACTAGACCCCAAAGCCAGCCACATGGGGACTCAGCCTTGCCTGGCCTAACAATGGTATGAGACTAGAAATCAACTACAAGAAAAAAACTGCAAAAAAATACAAATACATGGAGGCTAAACAATATACTACTAAACAACCAATGTGTCATTGAAGAAATCAAAGAGGAACTCAAAGAATTCCTGAGACAAATGAAAGTGGAATCACAAAATTCCAAAATCTGGGATGCAGCAAAAGCAATTCTAAGAGGGAAGTTTATAGCAATGCAAGCCTACCTCAGGAAACAAGAAAAACTCAAATTAACAATCTAACTTTACACCTCAAAGAACTAGAAAAAGAAGACCAAAGAAAATACAAAGTTAATAGAAGGAAAGAAATAATAAAAATCAGAGCAGAATAAGTGAATAGAGACTTTTTTAAAAAAAAAAAGAAAAACAATAGAGGGCTTCCCTGGTGGCACAGTGGTTGAGAGTCCGCCTGCCGATGCAGGGGACACGGGTTCGTGCCCCGGTCGGGGAAGATCCCACATGCCGTGGAGCAGCTGGGCCCGTGAGCTATGGCCGCTGAGCCTGCACGTCTGGAGCCTGTGCTCCACAACGGGAGAGGCCACAACAGTGAGAGGCCCATGTACCGCAAAAACAAAACAAAACAAAACAAAACCAATAGAAAAGATCAACGGAATTAAGAGCTGTGTTTTTGAAAACATAAACAGAATTGATAAACCTCTAGCCAGACTCATCAAGAAAAAGAGAGGCCCCAAATCAATAAAATCAGAAATGAAAGAGAAGATGTTACAACTGACATCACAGAAATAGAAAGGATCATAAGAGATTACTATGAACAATTATACACTAATAAAATGGACAACCTAGAAGAAATGGATAAATCCCTAGAAATGTACAATCGCCCAAGACTGAATCAGGAAGAAATAGAAAATATGAACAGATTATCAGGAATTAAACTGAATCTGAAAAAGTTTTAAAAAACTCCCAACAAACAATTTCAGGACCAGACAGCTTTACAGGTGGATTCTACCAAGCATTTAAAGAAGAGTTAACACCTGTCCTTCTCAAATTATTCCAAAAAATTGAAGAGGAACCCTGAACTCATTCTATGAAGCCAGCATCACCTTGATACCAAACCCAGACAATGACACCACAAAAAAAGAAAACTACAGGCCACTATCACTGATGAACACAGATGCAAGAATCCTTAGCTAACTATCAGCAAACTGAGATCAACAATACATGAAAAGGATCATACACCATGACAAAGTGAGGTTTATCCCAAGGATGCAAGAATGGTTCAATATCTGTGAATCAATCAATGTGATACACCACATTATCAAATTGAAGAATATAAATCATATGACTATCTCAATCAATGAAGAAAAGGCTTGGCAAAATTTAACATCCATTTCTGTTAAAAAAAAAAAAAAAACTCCCCAAAAATTGAGTATAGAAGGAACATACCTCAACATAATAAAGGCCATATGTGACAAACCCACAGCCAACATCATACTCAATGGTATTCCTCTAAGATCAGGAACAAGACAAGGATGCCCACTCCTGCCATTTTTATTTAACGTAGTATTGGAAGTCCTAGCCACAGCAATCAGACAAGAAAAAGAAATAAAAGGGGGCTTCCCTGGTGGCGCAGTGGTTGAGAGTCCGCCTGCCGGTGCAGGGGAACACGGGTTCGTGCCCCGGTCCAGGAAGATCCCACATGCCGCGGAGCGGTTGGGCCTGTGAGCCATGGCCGCTGAGCCTGCACGTCCAGAGCCTGTGCTCTGCAACGGGAGAGGCCACGACAGTGAGAGGCCCGCGTACCGCAAAAAAAAAAAAAAAAAAAAAGAAAAAAGAAATAAAAGGAATCCAAATTGCAAAGGAAGAAGTAAAACTGTCACTGTTGCAGATGACATGATACTATACATATAGAAAAATTTAAAGATGCCAGCAAAAAAACTATTTAGAACTATGAATGCAGTAAAGTTACAGGATTCATATTAATATACAGAAATCTATTGTGCTGTTATACACTAACAGCAGACTATCAGAAAGAGAAATTAAGAAATCAAGCCCATTTATATTTCTATCAAAAAGAATAAAATACTTGGGAATAAATCTAACCAAGGAGGTAAAAGTCCTGTACTTGGAAAGCCACAAGATATTGATGAAAGAAGTTGAAGATGACACAAACAAAAGGAAAGATATACGGTGCTCATGGATTGGAAGAATTAATACTGTTAAAATAACCATACTACACATAGCAATCTACAGATTCAATGCAATCCCTATCAAAATACCAATGGCATTTTTCATAGAAATAGAACAAATAACTCTAAAATGTGTATGGAAACACAGAAGATCCCAAATAGCCAAAACAATCTTGAGAAAGAAGAACAAAGTTGGAGGTATCACACTTCTTGATTTCAAGCTACACTACAAAGCTATGGTAATCAAAACAGTATGTTATGGCACAAAAACAGACACATAGGTTAATGGAACAGAATAGAGAGCCCAGAAATAAACCCACACTTATATGGTTAATTAATCTCTGACAAAAGAGACAAGAATGTACAATGGGGAAAAGACAGCTTCTTCAATAAATGGTGTTGGGAAAACTGGACAGCTATACACAAAAGACTCAGACTGGACTACTTTCCATCACCCCATACAAAAATAAACTCAAAATAGACTAAAGGCTTAAATGTAAGGCCTGAAACTATAGAATTCTTAGAAGGAAACATAGGCAGTACACACTTTGACATCATTCTTAGCATTATTTTTTTGGATATGTCTCCTCAGGCAAGGGAAACAAGGGCAAAAATAAACAACTGGGACTAAATACAACTAAAAATCTTTTACGCAGTGAAGGAAACTATTAACAAAATATAAAGGCAGCCCACTGATTAGAAGATATTTGCAAACAAATGTATCTGATAAGAGGTTTATATCCAAAATATACAAAGAACTCATACAACTCAACTTCTAAAAAACAAACTACCTGATTTAAAAAACTGGGCAGCATACTTGATAAGACATTTTCCCAAAGAAGACATAAAGGTGGCTGACAGATACATGAAAAAATGCTAAACATCACTAATCATTAGGGAAATGCAAATCAAAATCAAATAAGATACCACCTCACACCTGTCAGAATGGCAGTTATCTAAAAGACAATAGTAATAAGTGTTGGAGAGGATGTGGAGAAAGGAAACCTTCATGCACTGTTGGTGGCAATATAAATTGGTACAGCCACTGTGGAAAACAGTATGGAAGCTCCTCAAAAAATTAAAAATAGAACTATCGTAAGATCCAGCAAGTCTACCTCTGATTTTTTTTCTGAAGTAAACAAAAACACTAACTTGAAAAAATACATGCATCCCTATGTTCACTGCAGAACTATTTACATTAGCCATGATATGGAAGCAACCTAAGTGTCCATCCATAGACGAATGGATAAAGAAGATGTGTGTGTGTACGTATGTATGTGTATATATATACATACATACACATCAATGGAATATTACTCACCCATAAAAAGAAAGAAATCTTGCCACAGTATGGCAAGAAATCGTGACAGTATGGATTGACCTAGAGGGTATTATGCTAAATGAAGTAAGTCAGATAGGGAAAGACAAATACCATACAATTTCACTTACATGGGGAATCTTAAAAACAAAACAAAAACAGACTCACAGAAACAGAGAGCAAACATGTGGTTGCCAAAGCACGGATGGTGTGGGAGGGCATAGGGTGGGAAAATAGGTGGAAGAGATTAAGAGATACAAATTTCCAGTTATAAGTCACATGGATGTAATGTAAAGCATAGCAAATATAGTCAATAATAATGTAATATCTTTGTATGGTGACATTTAGTAACTAGACTTATTGTGGTGATAATTTTGTAATGTATAAAAATATCAAATCACTATACTGTACACCTGAAACTAATGTAACATTGTAAGTCAATTATTCTTCAATTAAAAATAAAAACAAATTTTTTAATTTAAAAAATGCAATGGTGGACTTCCCTTGTGACGCAGTGGTTAGGAATCCACCTGCCAATGCAGGGGACACAGGTTCAATCCCTGGTCTGGGAAGATCCCACATGCCACGGAGCAACTAACCTGTGTGCCACAACTACTGAAGCCTGTGCACCTAGAGCCCATGCTCCACAACAAGAGAAGCCACTGCAATGAGAAGGCCACACACAGCAACAAAGAGTAGCCCCCACTCACCACAACAAGAGAAAGCCCACGTGTGGCAGTGAAGACCCAAGGCAGCCAAAAAAAAAAAAAAAAAAAAGCAATGGTCCACCATCTTGAAGAATCAGTATCAGAGTGGACTTCATGTGTAATACAATGTGATGTCAACAACTGTGGAAGAGGTGGATGCAGCAGATGCTCTGAGGACCTAAACCACATCCTCTCAGCTTACCTGATTTCAGTGCAGTTGGAACAATGTGTGATCAGTGTCTTCCTAAATCAGTCCATATTGCCAGTGTTCATCTAAAGTGCCTGTTGTGGTGGCTCTGCTTTTCTTCCATAGAGCATTGCAGAAGATTGCTCAATTCATTCTCAGGTGAAGCTCAGAAGTATAGAGGAATTTAACCCACCCCTCTCCACCAAGGCAACCCTTTATAGGAAATATTTACAAGACTGCAAAAGAAAGCGAAATCTACTTTCCTTGTGAGAAATGATGGTAACACTTCTTTTAGTACTTGATAGATTAAACAATTAAAAAGCAGACAATATATAGAAAGTATTTAATGATCATTTAGCAAACTTGATCTAATGCATGTATGTAGACTACAACATCTACCAATGGAAGAAATCATGTTCTTTTCGAGCACACATAGAACATTTACAAAAAGTTACCATATAGTGGGCCATAAAGCAAATCTCAGCATATTTCCGAAGATTGGTATCATACAATCTATGTTCTTTGACCATAACACTTTTAAGTTAGAAGTAAATAATAAAGAGATACATAGAAAATCCCTATATGTTTGAGAGTAAGAAGTATATTTCTTCTTTTGTTTTTTGGCTGTGTGGGGTCTTAGCTGCAGCATGCAGGATCTTCCTTGAGGCATGTGGGATCTTTCGTTGCGGCGCACGGGCTCTTTGTTGTGGTGCGTAGGCTTCTCTCTAGTTGTGGTGTGTGGGTTTTCTCTTCTCTAGTTTTGGTGTGCTAGCTCCAGGGCACGTGGGCTCTGTAGTTTGTGGCACTTGGGCTCCAGAGCACATGGGCTCTATAGTTTGCAGCACATGGGCTCTCTCGTTGAGGCGCTCGAGCTCAATAGTTGTGCTACGTGTGCTTAGTTGCCCCGCAGCATGTGAGATCTTAGTTCCCTGACCAGGGATTGAACCTGCATTTCCTGCATTGGAATGCAGATTCTTTACCACTGGACCACCAGGGAAATCCCAGAAATATACATTTCTGATTAACTCATAAGTCAGAAAAGAAATAATGGAAAAGTTTTAAATGTTTTGAACTAAATTATAGCAATAGTACTATGTTTCAAAACTTGTGTGGGTACAGCTAAAGCAGTACTTAGAAAAGTCTATAGCCACCAGTGGATGTATTTAAAAGAAGAAAGACTAAAAATGAATGAGCTAAACGTCTGTTTTTAAAGTTAGAAAATGTACAGCAAAATTAATATAAAAAAGAAGAAAGATAAAAATGATAATGGTATGAACAGAAATGAATGAAATAGAAAACAAGTATAAAATAGAATTAACAAAGCCAAAAGCTGTTTTTTCAAAAGACTAGTATAATTGAGAAATGTCTGGTGAGGCTGATCAAGTGAAAAAGAATCCAGTAATTAGCAATAATTGTAATAAAACAGGGAATGTAACTATACATGCTGCAGACATTTAAATTTTAATAGCAGGATATAGAAAACTTTAAGTATAATTTTAAATTTAGCCTAAAAGAACAGATTCCTAGGAAAATAATATTTATCAAAACTTCCACGAGATACCAACACCTTACAAAGAAAGTATAAGAAAGAGATATTATA
This sequence comes from Mesoplodon mirus, assembly GCF_964341445.2. Taxonomy (NCBI): domain Eukaryota; kingdom Metazoa; phylum Chordata; class Mammalia; order Artiodactyla; family Ziphiidae; genus Mesoplodon; species Mesoplodon mirus. The sequence continues at coordinate 88,806,617 of NC_138978.1, forward strand.
AGCTAGTCTTACTCATAAGCGTAGATGCTTAATCCTAAAAACATAAGCAAGCTACACTTCTGCTTTTGGTCAAAATAGAATAACAAGGACTAGATTTATCCTTCTGCCTGAAATAACTAAAAGACCAGACAAAATATATGAAACAACGGTCTTTTGGTTTTGTTTCTTTTTACTTTTATTTACACTTCTTTTATGCTGGATTTATTTCCAGTTCATAAGTTTTTGTTTCTTCGTTTATTCAGGATATCTTTTTCTTCTGCACAACCTCCTCTTGTGGTTTAGGAGCAATTTGTTCTTTTTCAGTAAGGATCATCTCTGCGGCAGGGGGAGTTCATGTATGGGTTAATCTAACTATGAGCTCTGTTAGCATGGCAGTGCAACTTGGGGCCTGTTTCTACCTGGGTGTATTCAGTGATCAGAAAATCTACATCTAAACCCGTAAGTTAAGCATTTCTCTTTGCATTTTTAAACATGTGTAGCAAAAATTCAGCATTCTTTTTGGGCCACTTACTCTGTGTACAGCCCTATCCACTATTTGGACATCTCCACCATTGTAACAGAATGACACACATTCCTTCTAAAGAGTAACATCTTTCAGAAACTTGGGGGCTTTTTGAATATTCATACTACTGATGGCCTGAACAGTTTTGTGAGTATTCTTAAAGTGAATGCAAAGACTCAAATCTCTTTATTTGCATGATTTTGTGGAGTTTTCTTGCTCAAGTAAATAGTGAACCTTTTTCAGAGATCACCTTAGGCTGCTTAAAGGAAGAGCATGAAATAACAATTTTCAAGACACTGGACATCAGGCAACAATGAACAATGATTCCTTATAGGGGAAAAAGACACAGTGAACCCTACATTTGCACCAGCTTATTACCTGGAGAGAGTTTCTAGGCGTTGCACAAGGAGGGGGAACCCAAGCAGAGTCTAGCAGTTACCCTGAGTTGAAGGGACAGTATAGGAATCTGGGGAGGCTTAGAAGCTAGAGTTCATAGGGCAGAGCACTAGAGAGGAGGGAGCTGCAGAGACAACACTTGAAATCCTCAAAGGATTCCCATCAAGTTTTCAGGTAAGTAATGATCAGTGAATATATGAGAGGAAACTACACAAATCCAAGGAAAGAACAACCGGCACTAATTGGACAGAGCTCAGACAACTCTGAGAATAGTTTCTGTTCCCACCAGTGAGGATGGAAAATCTCATCATCTTCAGGGCATCAGGTAGAATTCTCAAAAGTTTTGCCTCAATAGTGGAGAAATAAATCCGAGACTAAAAAGGAGAAAAAAATTGTTTCTGAATAACTTAACCATGTTCAAAAACAAATCTCAAGAATAAACAATATTAATAGGAATAAACAATATTCAGCATCCAATAAGGTTAAAAAGAAGTAAACAGAACTGGAGCTGAAAAATACAATGACAGAACTGAAAAATTCAATAGAGAGCTTCAAGAACAGATCAGAAAACTCTAAGACAGGTCCTTTGAAATTAGCTAGTTAGAGGAACAATGAGTGAAGTGAAAAAGGGTGAAGAAGGCCTACATGAATTATGTGATAATCTCAAGCAAATGAATATAAGCATCATTGGAATTCCAGAGGAAGACAGACAGACAGAAAGGGGCAGACGAAGAGTAGCCCCCACTCACTACAATTAGAGAAAGCCCACGTGCAGCAATGAAGACCCAACACAGCCAGAAAGAAAGAAAGAAAGAAAGAAAAAGAAAGGCAGAAAGCTTATTTAAAATCTAATAGGGGCTTCCTTGGTGGCGCAGTGGTTGAGAGTCCGCCTGCTGATGCAGGGGACACGGGTTCGTGCCCCGGTCCGGGAAGATCCCACATGCGGCGGGGTGGCTGGGCCCGTGAGCCATGGTCTCTGAGCCTGTGCATCCGGAGCCTGTGCTCCACAATGGGAGAGGCCACAACAGTGAGAGGCCCACGTACCACAAAAAATAATAATAAAAATAAAATAAAATAAAATCTAATGGCTGGGGACTTCCCTGGTGGTCCAGTGGTTAAGACTCCATTATTTCACTGCAGGGGGCACGGGTTAGATGCTTGCTTGGGGAACTAAGATCCTGCATGCTGTGCGGCATGGCCAAATAAATAAAAAATTTCAAAAAATCTAATGGCTGAAAACTTCCTAAATATTGAGAAAGATATGGACACACAGGTACATGAAGTTTGAAGGACCAAAAACAAGATCAACTCAAAGAAGATTACCCTGAAACACATTATAATCAAGTTGTTAAAAGTCAAAGACTAGAGAATTTTGAAAGCAGCACGAGAAAACCAACTCCTCATATACCAGGGAACCACCATAAGAATATCAGCAGATTTCTCAGCAGAAACCTAGCAGACCAGAAGGGAGTGGGATGATACATTCAGAGTACTGAAAGAAAAAAAAAAACCTGCCAACCAATACTATACTCAGCAAAACTGTCCTTCAGAAAGGAAGGAGACATAAAGATTTTCCCAAACAAACAAAAGCTGAGGGAGTTCATCACCACTAAACATGCCTTACAAGAAATGCTGAAGGAAGTTGAAACAAAAGGCTACTAATTAGTAACACGAAAACTTATGAAAAGGAAAGGTAAATATGTAGTCAAATTCAGAATACTCTAATACTATAATGATGGTGCTTTTTAACTCTAGTATAAAAGTTAAAAGGCTATAGTATTAAGGATCTGATGTGCCAGTTTCTAAGAGGCCTAGATTTCCTTCATGCCAACTGCATCATTCACGGAGATCTGAAGCCAGAGAACATTCTGGTGACAAGTGGTGGGACAGTCAAGCTGGCTGACCTTGGCCTGGCCAGAATCTACAGCTACCAGATGGCACTTACACCTGTGGTTGTTACACTCTGGTACCATGCTTCAGAAGTTCTTTTGCAGTCTATATATGTAACACCTGTGTACATGTGGAGCAATGGCTATATCTTCATAGAGATGTTTCGTCAAAAGCCTCTCTTCTGTGGAAACTCTGAAATTGACCATTTAGGCAAAATCTTTGACCTGATCAGAATGTCCCCAGAGGATGACTGGCCCTGAGATATGTCTCTACCCCGAGGAGACTTTTCCCCCAGAGGGCCCTTCCCAGTGCAGTCGGTGGGAGGGTGGGACGAATTGGGAGATCAGGACTGACATATATACACTACCATGTGTAAAATAGTTAGCTAGTGGGAACATGCTATAAAGTACAGGAAGCTCAGCTCAGTGCTCTGTGATGATCTAGATGGGTGGGAGGTAGGTCCAAGAGGGAGGGGATATATGTATACATATAGCTGATTCACTTCCTTGTACAGCAGAAACTAACACAACATTGTAAAGCAATTATACTCCAATAATAATAATTACAGCTACAATAACTTGTTAATGGATGTACTATATAAAAAAATCTAGGGGCTTCCCTGGTGGCGCAGTGGTTGAGAGTCCGCCTGCTGATGCAGGGGACACGGGTTCATGCCCCAGTCTGGGAAGATCCCACATGCCGCGGAGCGGCTGGGCCCGTGAGCCATGGCTGCTGAGCCTGCGCATCCGGAGCCTGTGCTCCGCAACGGGAGAGGCCACAACAGTGAGAGGCCCGCGTACAGAAAAAAAAAAAAAAAAAAAAAAATCTAAAGTGTGACATCAGTGGCATAAAGTATGAGAGGCAGAGAAGTAAAAGTGTAGAGTTTTTGTATGTGACTGAAAGTAAGTTGTCATTGCCTTACAATAAACTGTTATAACTATAGGATGTTTTATGAAACCCTGTGGTAACCACAAAGAAAAACCTCTAGTAGACACACAAAAGATAAAGAGAAAAAAGTTAAAACACACCACTGCAAAAACAAAAAAGCAAAGGAAGATGAAAGAGGAACAAAGGAACTACAGAACAGTCAGAAAGCAATTAATAAAATGGTAATATATTTGTTGCCTTTGCTTTTGTTGTCAAATCCAAATAATCATTGCCAAGACCAGTGTCAAGAAGCATTTCTCTATGTTGTCTTCCAGGAGTTTTATGATTTCAAGATTTTTGTTTCAGTCTTTAACCCATTTTGAGTTAATATCTGTGTAATATAAGGGTCTAGTTTCATTCTTTTTCATGTGGATATCCAGTTTCCCAAAACTATTTATCAAAGAGACTATTTTTTCCCCATTGTGTATGATTAGTGCCTTTGTTAAAAATTAATTGACCATATATGCAAGAGTTTATATCTGGGCTCATTATTCTGTTCCAGAATTGTCTATTTTTATGCCAGTCCTGTACTCTTTTGATTTCTATAGCTTTGTAATGTAGTTTGAAATCAGGAGGTGAAATGCCTTCAATTTTGCTCTCCTTGCTCAAGATTGCTTTGGCTATTTGGAGTCTTTTGTGGTTCCATATACATTTGGCAATTTTTTTTCTATTTCTGCAAAAAATGCAATTGGAATTTTGATAGGGATTGCATTGAAACTGTAGATCACTTTGAATAGTATGGACATTTTCACAATATTAATTCTTCCAGTCCATGAACACAGAATATCTTTCCTTTTATTTGTGTCTTCTTCAATTTCTTTCATCAATGATTTGGTAGTTTTCAGTGTATAGATCTTTCACTTCCTTGGTTAAATTTATCTTTAAGTATTTTATTCTTTTTGATGCTATTATAAATGAGTTTTCTTAATTTCTTTTTCAGAGAGTTTGTTCTTATTACCTGCCTCTTCAGCTCCTCAATGTAGGCTAATTGGAACCTGACCTTCAGACCGCAGCTGGGATAATCAGGACTTTATATACGCAGTCTAGCTTCTGTTAGGGCAAAATCAGGAGCTGGTTGTTTTTGCCTAACCAATCTGTGCTGAGTCAGAGGGAATATCCCCTACAAGTGCTTGTGCATCCATATGGAACCACCTCTTTTTTTCTCTGTGGTCTCAGAGAACTTGTGAATGCTAAGCCCCATCATGTCCCACAGGTAGGTGATTTAGGAGTTATTTCCTCTGGTGGCAGCCATAGAAGGTAGGCTGCTAGATATTTGTCCAAACTCTTTTAAGGAGAAGCTATAAATTTGGTTTCATCACCAGGTGTAACGGGTATGGGGTGGGGGAGATGCAGGAAGTTCCCACACACCCGTTCAGCTTCCCAGATGACTACTAAGTAGTGCCCCTTCGGCTCCCAGGTGCAAGCTAATTAGAGGCCCGACCCTTGGGAAGCATCTGGGAATGTACGCAGTCAAACTCCTTCCAGGGAGAAACTGGGAACCTTGTGTTTTTGCCTGTTCCCTCTGTGCTGAGCCTAGGGATTTAGCTATGGGAAGTGCTTGCATTTCTGTATAAAACTGCCTATTAGTTTAATGTAGTCCCATAGAACTTGTGAATGCTGAACCCTTTTGGCTCTCAGAGCTAGCTGATTTGGGAGCCAGTCCCTCAGGCGACAGACGTAAAAGGTGGGGTGTTGGATATGTGGACAAGCTCCTTCCAGGGAGTAGCTGGGGACTTGGTTTTACTCTTGAAGTAAGCTGTGGGGAGAAGGCAGTGTATATACCCAAAGGCTCTTTCAGGCTCCTGAGAAGATCCCATGCAGATGCAGTCTGATTAGAAGCCAGACCCTTGAACAGCAGCTGGGAACGTTTACAGTTTAACCCTTCTAGAAAAAGACAAGGTGCTGGGTGTATTGCCTGCTCCCTCTGAGCTGAGCCCAGGGGGATAGCTGTGGCAATGAGGATTATTCTTGAACTTTAAGATCTAAATGAATTTGCCTTACTAAGTTTTGGACTTTCTTGGGACCTGTGACTTTTTTCTTTTTTCCCATTTCTCCCCTTTGGAATGGGAGTGTCTATCCTATGCCTGTCCCACTATTGTATTTTGGAAGTACCTAACTTGTCTGGCTTCATAGGTTCACAGCTAGAGAGGAATTATGCTTCAGGATGTATCATAGCTCAAGATTCACATTTATCTGATTTAGATGTTAGTTAGATGAGACTTTGGAGGTGGAGTTAATAACGGAATGGACTGAGACTTTTGAGGCTGTAGAGATGGGGTGAATGTATTTTGCATTCGAGAAGGAAATGAATTTTGGGGGGCCAGAGAGCAGAATGTTATGAGTTGAATTGTATTCTCCCAAAATTCTAGGTTAATGCTCTAACTCCCAATATAACTATATTTGGAGATAGAACCTTTAAGGAGCATGAGACCCTAATCCAATAGGACTAGTGTTCTTGTAAGAAGAGGGAGACAGGACTTCCCTGGTGGCACAGTGGTTAAGAATCCGCCTGCCAATGCAGGGGACACGGGTTTGAGCCCTGGTCCGGGAAGATCCCACATGCTGCGGAGCAGCTAAGCCCGTGTGCCACAACCACTGAGCTTGCACTCTAGAGCCTGCGAGCCACAACTACTGAGCCCGCATGCCACAACTACTGAAGCCCGCACTCCTAGAGCCTGTGCTCCGCTACAAGAGAAGCCGCTGCAATGAGAAGCCCACGCATCACAACGAAGAGCAGCTCCCACTTGCTACAACTAGAGAAAGCCCCCATGCAGCAACGAAGACCCAACAAAGCCAAAAATAAATAAATAAATTTATAAAAAATAAAGAAGAGGAAGAGATACCAGGAGTACACACAAACAGAAAAAAGGCCATCTGAGGATACTGCACAAAGACAGCCATCTGGACTTCCAGCCTCCAGAATTAAATAAATTCTATTCTCCAGAATAGAAATAAATTTCTATTGTTTAAGCCACCAAGTCTGTGGTATTTTGTTTTGGCAGCCTTAATTAATATGACAGCTGAATAATACAGATGGAAATGGGAGTGACTGCTATTAGATACAGGGTTTCTTTTTGGAGTAATGAAATGTTCTAAAAGCGATTGTGGTGATCATATAATTCTGTGGATGCTATAAACCATTTAATTATATACTTTAAATGGGTGAATTTTATGGGCTATGAATTATGTCTCAATAAAGTGTTTTTTAAAAAGCAGAGAAATTCATCATATTAAGAAAGTAAAAATTTTGAAAACATCATCAATAGATGCTGAAAAAGCTTTTGACAAAACCCAACGTCCATTCTTTTTTGTTGTTGCTTTTTGGCTGTGTTGGGTCTTTGTTGCTGTGCGTGGACTTTCTCTAGTTGCGGCAAGTGGGGGCTACTCTTTGTTGCGATGGGGGGGCTTCTCATTGTGGTGGCTTCTCTTGTTGTGGATCACAGGCTCTAGGCACGCAGGCTTCAGTAGTTGTGGCTCATGGGCTCTAGAGCGCAGGCTCAGTAGTTGTGGTGGACAGGCTTCACTGCTCCACGGCATGTGGGATCTTCCCGGACCAGGGCTCGAACCCGTGTCCCCTGCATTGGCAGGTGGATTCTTCACCACTGCACCACCAGGGAAGTCCCCAACATCCATTCTTGATTAGAAAAAAACTCTAGGAGAGAATATTTTCAAATCATATATTTGACAAGAGATTAATATCCAGAATATAGAAAGAACTCTTAAAACTCAACAACAGCAACAACAATAGTAACAACACAATTTAAAAATGGGCAAAGGACTTGAATAGCTATTTCTCCAAAGAAGATATACAGGTGGCCAATAAGTACATGAAAAGATGCTAACTAATCATTAGAGAAATGCAAATCAAAACCACAATGAGATACCAATTCACATCCATTAGGATAGTTATTACTTGAAACAAACAACAGAAGATAAGTTTTAGTGAGGATGTGAAGAAGTTAGAACCCTTGTGCATTACTGAAGAGAATGTAAAATGGTTTAGCCATTATGGAAAACAGAATGGCAGTTCCTCGAAAAATTAAAACTAGAATTATTATATTACCCAGCAATTCCACTTCTGCGTATATATTGAAAAGAACTGAAAGCAGGGATTTGAACAGATATTTGTACACCAATGTTCCTAGCAGCATTATTCACAATAGCAAAAAAGATGGGAGCAACCCATGTGTCCACTGATGGATGAATGGATAAACAAAATGTGGTATATGCATACAATAATGGAATATTATTCAGCCTTAATAAAGAAGGAAATTCTGATTTGTGCTACAACTTGGGTGAACCTAGAAATCTTTATGGTAAGTGAAATAAGCCAGATATGAAAGGACAAATATTGTATGATTTCACTTATATGAGTTACTTAGAATAGGCAAATTCATAGAAATGATGGTTACCGTGAGCTGGAAGAAGGGAATGGAGATTTATTGTTTAATAGCTACAGAGTTTTAGTTTGGGATGATGAAAAAGTTCTGGAGATGGATAGTGGCTATGGCTGCACAACAATGTGAATGTACCTAATGCTACTGAGCTGTACACTTCAAAATGGCTAAAATGGGAAAAATGTTTTGTTATATATATCTTATTACAATAAAAAACAAACTCCCAGCAATCTAGGAATAGAAGATTAACTTCCTTAATCTGATAAAGAACATCTATGAAAAACCTATAACTGATACCATACTTGATGATGAAAGACTGAATGATATCATCCTAAGATTAGAAACAAGGTAAGGATATCCACTCTCACCATTTCTTTCCAACTTTTAATGGAGGTTTCAGCCAGTGCAATATGGGGGGAAAATAAAATAAGAGCTTCCAGATTAGAAGGGATGACAATCCCAATCAAAATCACAGCAGGATTTTTTTTTGGTAGAAATTCGCAAACTTTATGTTCAAAACAAGGAAAGCTAAACAATATGTTGTTTAGGTAAACATAGGCAATAACTATAAAGAAAAACAAGAGAATGCTTAACACAAAAATCAGGGTAGTTGTTATCTCTGGAAATAGTGAGGGAATTCAAATAAGGAGGAGCATACAGAGAACTTCTGGGATGTAGAATGACCTGGATGGTGGGTAGACAAAGTATTCAATTTATTATCCCTTAAACTGCACACGAAAGTTTCCATATAATTTTGCATTACACTATGTATCCCAGCCTATTTAAAAAAAAAGTCATGTTTCTCAAAAGTCTTCAAATTAAAGGAATATAAGGCATGTAAACAGAATTTAAGGAGGCTTAAGATAGGGACATATTCACATGATACAACTAGGTAATTCAGAGAAGAAAGAGAGATCAAGGATTTCCTGGAGGAAATAGCATTACAAATTGAAATGAGAAATTCCAAAACCAAAACCTCTGTCCAAATAATATGGCATCCTATTTGAAAAGACAATGAAAGGAACTGCGTGAATTGAAGCAATGCTCGGATTTGCACCAGGCTTGTAGATTTAAATTCTAGATTCTTTCCCCAAAGAGAATTGTTTGACTATAAAATAAGGGGCACCATTGTGAATTTGATTATATGTAGGACCCAATTTTAAGATCCTACATAGTAAAAATTTTTTACATAGCAAAAAATTTCATGTTTATTTGATTTTTGCATTACTTTTCTATTGCCACAAACTATCACAAATTTAGAGGTTTAAAACAATACCCATTTATTATCTCACATTTCTACATGTCAGAAGTCTGACATTCAGTGGTAAGGTTCTCTGCTCAGGATCTTATCAGGCCAAAATCCTGGTGTTGGTAGGGCTATGATCCTTTCTGGAGGCTTTGGGGAAGAATTTACTTCCCAGGCTTCTTCAGGTTGTCAGAATTTAGTTCCTTGTGGGTCTAGGACTGAACCTCTGTTTTCTTGACCTGTGTCTCCCTCCATCTTCAAGCCAGCAACTGGGAGTCAAATCCTGCTGGTGCTTCAAAGTGACTTCCTCTTCTGCCTACCTTTTTTTTCTGCAGCATCTGGAGAATATTCTCTGCCTTTAAGGGTTTGTATGATTAGGTTAGATCCACCTAGGTAATTTCCCTTTCATAAGATCAACTAATAACCTTAATTGCATCTGCAAAGTCCTGTTTCTGCAGTACTTAGAGTACTGTTTGACTGAATAACCAAGGGGCAGGAATCTTATGGAAGGGGGCATCTTTAGAATCCTGCCTATCACAGTTGTCATCCATGTCAAGAAAGATTTCAATAATTGAGCATTGTATTCTCATGGCACTGTGCCGGGACGTGAAGACTTTAAATGTACAGTCAACCAGCTTCAAGGAATATATAATCTAGTTGTGTGCTATTAATATAAAGTGTTTGTATAGAATGAGGTTTTGTGTAGAATTTGTCTTAAAATACTGTTTCAATTGTATCATCTGAGTTTAGCCAACTCTTCAAAATTATTCTGTTCACTTTCATTTTTAAAAATAAACCCAGCATATTGACTGGGTTTATTCACTTGTCAGTAATGACAGTTAAGTCATAGTTGAACAGTTAAAAAAAACTCTTTTCAGTGAGTAAAATAATTCTTCTCTGTCTTAAGGCATCAGTAAATTTGGGAGGAAGGTGATGAAAACCTACAAAACAAAACTTACCTAACTGAGATCTAAAACCTGAGCCAAATCTCTAGATGCCAACAGTATTATTGCAATGGAAGCATTTCAGGAGCTTCCTATATAACATGCTAATTCTCTCTTCTTTAAATGGACTAGATAGAAGTGGTACAACAGCAGAATCATTCTAGCCTAATAACCAAATTAGGGAAATGTTTAGTGCTTTAAATGCATTTCTCAATAATAATTTTGTAGTCTGGCCATACTTCCATTTACCTCATTAAATTTGGATATCTTCATATATTGTGATTCATTTGAGAAGTTAATAGCCTCAGCGTTTTACAACAGACACTGTCTAAAGTAGTTAGGAAGACAGAAAGCTTTTAGTTCAACTCATTTTCCCTTGAATAGAGAGCTCAATAAGCCATTTCCTCATGTTGAAATAAAAGATGTTTAATGAGAATACAGATCAAATTTTGTTACTAGAAAAGTGTGCATGTGTGTGTGTATAATGAGCCCATGCAAACAGTATTTGATATATCTAAATTCTAGTACAGTGGAAAAATTTGACACACTTTTAGGTTTCATTTTAACTATAATCTTATTACCCTGATCAATATTGTTTGCCTGTTTTTGAATGGTACTTGTTTTAACCTTTGAATTCATTGCACAATGGCTTGTTTTTATCACCAAAAGATCACTTTTAATATGTTGTTTTATATTCTTCTAATCTTCTTTTTTGAGCATAGAGATTTTTAAAAGTTATTGAAATATAGCTGATGTACAATATTATGTTAGTTTCAGGTATACTACATAGTGATTTGATGCTTGCATACATATGGAATGATCACCACAATAAATCTAGTAACCATCTGTTAGCAAAGTTATTGCAATGTTATTGACCATATTCTTTATGCTGTATATTACATTCCTGTGGCTTATTTATTTTATAACTGGAGGTTTGTAATTCACCAGTTTTCCCCCACCTGCCCACCCCTGGCCTACCACCCATTATTCTCTGTATCTATGAGTCTGTTTTCACTTTGTTTTGTTTGTTTGTCTGCTTTGTTTTTTAGATTCTCACATATAGATGTGAGGACATAGGGCATTTGTCTTCCTCTGACTTATTTCACTTAGCATAGTACCTTCTATATCCATACCTGTTATCGAAAATGGCAAGATTTCATTCTTTTTTTGGTTTGGCTGAGTTATATTTCATTGTATACAGGAGATATATGTATATAATATTATATATACCACATATTCTTTATGAATTCATCTATCAGTTGATACATAGGTTGTTTTCATATTTTGGCTATTGTAAAGAGTGCTGCAATGAATATTGGGGTGCATATATTTTTCTAATAAGTGTTTTTGTTTTCTTTGGGTAAAAATCCAGAAGTGAAATTCCTGGGTTATACAGCAATTCTATTTTTTACTTTTTGAGAAACTTCCATACGGTTTTCCATATTGATTGCACTAACTTACAATCCCGCTAACAGTACCCAGGGTTCCCTTTTCCCACATCATAGCTAACACTTCTTATTTATTGTCTTTTTGATGATAGCCATTCTGACAGGTGTGAGGTGATATCTCATTGTGTTTTGATTTGCATTTCTCTGACGATTTGTGATGTTGGCATCTTTTTATGTGTCTATTGGCCACCTTCTTTGGAAAAATGTCTATTCAGGTCCTCTGCCTACTTTTAAATCAGGTTGTTTGTTTTTTTGATGTTGAGTTGTATGAGTTCTTTGTATGTTTTCAATATATATTTTTTCAATATATATTTTCAATAGTCCCTTATCAGATACATCATTTGCAAATATCTTTTGGCTTTGTTGATAGTTTCCTTTTCTGTGCAAAAGATTTTTAGTTTTATTTAGTTCCATTTGTTTATTTTTGCTCTTGTTTCCCTCGCCCAGTTTTCAAAGCCAGGCATTCTGAGGGCTCATCTTCCTAGTACTTGACCCCCATGTTGGGGAGCCCAAAGTGGGGTTGGGACTTTTTCCTCCTTGGGGAGAACCTCTATGATTGTGAAATTCCTCCAGTTTGTGAATTACTGACCTGGGGGTGTGGGTCCTGACTATACTGTCTGTGCCCCTACTACCCATCTTGTTGTTCCTTATTAATATCTTTAGTTGTGTTAATCTCTTCTGGTAGTCTTCATGTCGTTCTCATAGATAGTTACTCTGTAAGTAGTTGTAATTTTGGTGTGCCCATGGGAGGAGGTGAGTTCAGGGTCATCCCACTGTGACATTTTGGCCACACCCCCCATATTGGCTGGTTTTTAATCAAGTCTGCTTTACTTTTCTGCCCCATTTGACACTGTCCACTACCATGGCTTGATGGTCTCTCCTCTCTGATCTTTTCAAATACCAGTGTCTAAGGTCCTCCTATTTCTTTGATAATTCTTATCTTGGGCTCCCTAACAGGTTTAGATGTTGTTGACTTCCTTGAATCTTTTCTTTTCTTTCTGAGGTGCTTATCTGAATGCCTCATCCATTCTCATGGCTTCATTTATAGATGTGTAGAAACCTTCCCTGGAAAGGACTAATTGCTATTGCTTTGTTCACGGGCATTTCATTTTGTCAAAGACTTAGCTTATTTTCAATAATTTATTTCTTTATTTTGTATTAATTTTTATTGGAGTATAGTTGCTTTACAACACTGTAAAGCAACAGTTTCTGCTGTACAGCAAAGTGAATCAGTTATATGTATACATATATCCCCTCTTTTTGATTTCCTTCCCATTTTGGTCACTGTAGATTATTTTCAATAATTTAATTGTTTTACAGACAAATATTGTATCTTCCCCAATTTTAGCTTTGTTGACAGAACACCCTGAAAAACTACTATGTCAGGACATTGAAACGAGGTGTTTTTGTTTTTTCCTAAAATTTTTAGTTATTTTTTTCCTAAAAGGTCTTTTCCTCAAAAGTGCATTTTAGGACCTGCATACAGGGAATTAAGAAGCCACTAGAGGGCGCCAGCCACTTACACAATGACTGAGTAACGGGTCCCCTCCTTCCCTGTTCTGAACTGTTTCTAAATCAGAAAAGTCAAGTCTTCTTGGTAAAAACCTCAGTTAGTATGTTTATATTCTCTGTCGTTTGTGATTTGTACTGCTATACAAACATGAAGGCAGAGATAGTTATAGCCACACATACTTCTCCCCAGCATAAAAATTGCTTCTATGCCCTTCACTACAGGGCAGAATGACCAGTTCAGAGTTAGATTTCTTTCTCAGCTTTTCTTTGCATGCCCCTCTGCCATGTTTTCCCCCCTCAGCTGTGAAGTTTATCATATTCTTTTATTGCTCAACTGAATGGCTGTAATTATGTTAACTGACTTTAAAGTGGTCAGATTTCTTTTTCCACCTTTCTCTGTTTCTATCTTCCCTCTCCTTCCATCATATATTCCCAAGTATATTTTCCTGATTATTTTTTAATTTTTCAAATATTTTACTCCTGAAAGCAATGTTACAAGAAATGGGAAGGTCATGGTATACAAAACTCTAGGAGTAAGAACAGCCTTAACGTAGGAATGAGGTGGAACCAGAATCTGCCTGCTTGGTATAAACCTCCTTTGGGGCTGGTCTTCCATAGCTGGCGTAGGTGAATGTGTACCTCATCATCCAGACAGAAAAGAAATCTCTCCGAGTCTTTCTAGAGGAGAAGAGTAAGCAAGATGGGTGGCTCTGAAGCATCTGGGAATGTGGTTCACAATAACGCACAGAGTTAGCTAAATAAGAAAATCCATGACCATTATGGAGGAAAGATCAAAGAGTCTGTAAACTCAAGCAAATATAAGAGCTGCCACATTGGTGAGACCCAAAATACATTTAGATCAGTTTTCGTTCTTGAAATAATGTCACAAAGAAAGTTTTGTGGGAATGTAGAAAAGTTTCATATTGTGACTCCCTCAAAATGTCCCTAAAGCATCTGTTTGTCTTTATAATCCACTACAATTGTTCATCCCTGAAGTGTTTAAATTCTTTTGGCTAGTCTTCCATTTCAGTTTATAAATCCTCTTGGGATTAGAAGCTCCTTATGTTACTAGTCATTTATTTACTTTAAAAAAGCATTACTGTGCACTTACTTCATGCCAGGCACTGTTTGTATATGTCTTGAGAATACAAAGATGGCAAGACAGAATCCCCTCATGCTTGAAAAGATTAACATAGTGAGAAAGATAGCCTAATAAATAAAGTGTAAAATAGTAATCTTGTCCTAAATCACCTTTTGCAAGGATGCTTTCTTCCTCTAATATTCTAGAATTTATAGAATAAATTCAAGCAGACTCTTTGTCAACAAAAGTACGCTACAAATACATCACTTTTATTTTTGAGATGTAAGTTTTTAATGCATGTAAGAGTTCTTCCTTTCTTTTCTGATTCTAAACCAGTCATTTTCCAATATGCCTACAATGTACCAGGCACTGTGCTAGGATACAAATATGAATATGACATTGCCTCTGACTCTTCAAGTTGTTTATTTTACATCTCCTCTCTCCTTAAACCTCCAGCACTTCATCTTCCCTCACTTTCAACTGGTGATCTCACTTTACACTTCACTGAAGGAACAGAAGCCATCAGGCAATAATTACTACATCTTCTCACCACCAAATACTTGTACTCCCTCCTTTCACGATGAAGAAGCATACCCTGTCCTCTCTAGGGCACTGGATTGCATGCCCTCCTAGTTGAAGATTCACTCCTGCCATTATCTGACCTCTGTTCTGCATCATGCTGTAGTGTTGTCGTCAGGTAAACTCTCCCTAGAGTCCACATTCTTGCCAAATTATGCCCTTCCTTTCACAGTGAATCTTATCAACAATTGCTTATATTGTACTTGCTCTCTCCACTTCCTCAATTCTCTTTCTCTGTTCAACCCACTCCAGTCATATGTTCATTGCATTTGTGGAAATGACTTGTCAAATCTGTCACCAGTGACTTCACCTTGCCAAATTCAGTATTAGTTCTCAATCCTCTCTAATTTGACCTCTCTGTGGGATTTGGCAGAGATGACCATTTCCTCCTATTTGAAACACATTCTACTGTTAGCTTCAACCACATGCTCTCAGTTTTCCTCCTATATCACTGGAGTTGCTTCTGGGTCACTTCTTCCTTTACTCCATCTCTAAATATTAAAGTGCCCTGGGTCTCAATTCTAGAGCCTCTTTTCTTCTGCACTTAAACTCACTCCATAAGTCATTATATCTAGTCTCATTGCTTTAAACACAATTTATATGCTGATGAATTACAGAATTATGTGTCCAACTCTGTTCTCTCCCTAGATCTCCACTCCTGAATATCCAGCTGCCTTCTTACATCTCCACTTATGTCTCTTAGTGTATCTGAACTATAACAAGACCAAAACAGAATTATTGGTCTCCCTTCGGAGTTTTTTCCTATCACAGTCTTTTCCATCTTGGATAAAGCATCCTCACTCACCCAGTGCTTCTTCTCACCACCCCATGTCCAATCCATCAGCAAGTCTTACTAACCTTGGAAGTTCCTCTCCAAGGCCTCTGAGACCTGCAGAGCTTTCTGGACTCATCTGTTACACTCTTACCTTGTTCACTGCATTCTGACCACATGGGCTTGCTTTATAGTCCTCATTAATGCCAAATGCATTTCTGTCACAAACTTTAGCTCTTATTGTTCCCTATGCCTAGAACACTCTTCCCACAGAGCTCTTCCCATGGCTGACTCCTCACCATTCACTTCCCAGAGTTATCCGTGCAAATGTTGTCTCCTCTCTATTCTATCCAAAGTACTCTACCCACCCACTGCCTACCCCCAAAATTATTGTATACCCCATCACCCTGTGTTATTTTTTCATAAGATTTACCATTACCTGAAAGTATTTATTTGTCCACATTTTTGGTTTCTCTTCTCACCAGAATGTAAGGCAAAAGGAATGGCTCTCATGTGTTTTACTCACTCCTGCATCCCCAGTGTCTGGCATATAGAGATGCTTAATAAACAATTAAGTGAACGAAAAATTGAATGAATGAATGGGAAGACATGGAAGCCAGCATATAACAACCTTCAGTGATATGAACTGTGACAGAGATGACCAACCAAGGAAATGATCCATGAAGATAAGTAGCTATCAAATTGCTGGATAGTTTTTATATACCTTGAAAATGTAAGCTTGTATTTTTATTATTCAGATCTTTTTTAAAACTTTTTTTATTGAATGAAAGATTCAAGTTCTATAGTACTTTACAATTTTCAAAAGTTTCACACACATGATTTTATATAATCCCATAATAACCCATTTTTTGAGTCCCCTACCCCTTTATTGCCCCTTCCCCCTTCCCTCTCCCCACTGGTAAACATTTAATACTGTTCTCTATATCTGTGAGTCTGCTTCTTTTTTGTTTTATTCATTAGTTTGTTGTATTTTTTAGATTCCACATATAAGTGATATATAGGATTTGTCTTTCTCTGTCTGACTTATTTCACTTAGTATAATGCCCTCCAAGTCCATCCATTTTGCTGCAAATGGCAAAATTTCATTCTTCTTTATGGCTGGGTAGTATTCCAGTGTGTGTGTGTGTGTGTGTGTGTGTGTGTGTGTGTGTGTGTATATCTCACATCTTCTTTATCCATTCACCTGTTGATGTACACTTAGGTTACATCCATACCTTGGCAATTGTAAATAACACTGCTATGAACCTTGGGGTGCATGTATCTTTTCAAATTAGTATTTCTGTTTTCTTTCAGATATATACCCAGGAGTGGAGTTGCTGGGTCATATGTTGTTCTATTTTTAGTTTTTTTGGGACGTCTCCATACTGTTTTCTACAGTGGCTGCCCCAGAACTACATTCCCACCAACAGTGTTCCCTTTCCTCCACATTCTCGCCAACATTTGTTATTTGTGTTCTTTTTGATGATAGCCATTCTGACAGGTGTGAGGTGATATTTCATTATGGTTTTAATTTTCATTTCCCTGATGATTAGTGATGCTGAGCATCTTTTCATGTGCCTGTTGGCCATCTGTGTTTCCTCTTTGGAAAAATGTCTATTCAATCCTTCTGCCCTTTTTTTTTTTTTTTTTTTTTTTTTTTTTTTGCGGTACGCGGGCCTCTCACTGTTGTGGCCTCTCCCGTTATGGAGCACAGGCTCCGGACGCGCAGGCTCAGCGGCCATGGCTCACGGGCCTAGCCGCTCTGCGGCATGTGGGATCTTCCCGGACCGGGGCACGAACCCTTGTCCCCTGCATCGGCAGGTGGACTCTCAACCACTGCGCCACCAGGGAAGCCCCCTGCCCATTTTTAAATAGGGTTGTTTGGTTTTTTTGATGTTGAGTTGTATGAACTGTTTATATATGTTGGATATTAACCCCCTATCAGTCATATCATTTGCAAATATCTTCTCCCATTCAGTAGGTTGCCTTTTTGTTTTATTGACGGTTTCCTTTGCTGTGCAAAAGCTTTTAAGTTTAATTAGGTCCCATTTTTATTTTTGCTTTTGTTTCCTTTGCTTTAGGAGATGGATCAAAAAAAATTGCTGCGATTATATTGAAAAGTGTTCTGCCTATGTTTTCCTCTAGGAGTTTTATAGTATCTGGTCTTACA
This sequence comes from Mesoplodon mirus, assembly GCF_964341445.2. NCBI lineage: Eukaryota > Metazoa > Chordata > Mammalia > Artiodactyla > Ziphiidae > Mesoplodon > Mesoplodon mirus. Next base: position 88,824,481 of record NC_138978.1, read on the forward strand.
TATAGGTCTTTAATTCACTTTGAGTTTATTTTTGTATATGGTGTTAGAGAATGTTCTAATTTCACTTTTTTACAAGCAGCTGTCCAGTTTTCCCAGCACCACTTATTGAAGAGACTGTCTTTTCTTCATTGTATACTCAGATCTTGAATATTTAAAGATAGCTAAACTAACACTTTTCATACAGGAAAGCACCCCTTTCCACTTTTCAGCTCCATTCGATTCTTCCAAATTTAGGCTCATATCTCATTTCTCACCCCCTTTTCAGGCTTATACAACATATTCTTCACAAAAACAATAGCAAATGAATAGTTAGGATTATTTGTATCTTTGAGATGCTATAGTTAAATGTTGTTTTGGACGTTAATTGCAGGACAATTGTTTTCAAGATTTCTGTGAAATACTCTGATAGTCACCTCAAAATTAATAAATGTATTTTAAGTAAATTATCAAAGAGTGTCATATATTATGATCTTTAGGTCTTCCTTTATTTTTCAGTCAGGTTTACTGAGGAATAATTTATATATAGTAAAATCTCCCCCTTTTACATACACAGTTCTATGAATTTTGACAATGATATACAGTCATGTAACCACCTCCACAATCAAGATATAGAACACTTCCATCATCTCAAACTTTCCTCATGCATCTTTGTAATCAATCACCTTCCCCCATCCCTTGTCTACCACTGATTTGGTTTCTGTTCCTATAGTTTTGTCTTTTCCAAAATGGAATAATATAGTATATATTCCTTTGATTTTTTGATAATGCATCAGTAGTTTGTTCTTTTTTATTGCTGAGTAGTATTTCACTATATGACTGCACTATGTTTATTCATTTATATCTTTCTGTGCAAACTACATTTTGATGTATTAAAGCCTGAAATATGATTTTCTGGAAGGCATCTTGGGTTTACGAAATAAATGTTTATTGAGCCTCTCCTATGTGCCTGTGGATTCTAAGGTGAATAAGATACAGTTCTCTTTTGAAGGGGAAATAACAGAGCAGGTAAAAGAACAGGATGTGAGCTTCTTGTTGTTTTTAGAAAGGATCTAATAGAGGGCAAGTTTTGTTAGACTGAAAACTCTTTGAAACATAATCACATATAGTATTTAACTATGGAATGATTTCACAAATCTATTTTTTAGTTCTCTTTACACACTTTATTGTGTGTTCAATGTCCCAATTAAAATCTTAAGATAAGATAATACAGTAATTGAGGAAACAAACTTTAGACCCAGAGTAACATGGATTCAGTTATTGTGTTCACTGCTTCTTAGGTGCTATGGACATTTGTTGTTTTGTTTTTCCATAACGGCAACCCCTATTCTTGTGGGAAGTGCTCCCTCAAACTGTGATTCTCATGGAAGCTGCCAAACCTTAGGCACTGACTCCATATGTCCTGGACCCTCTTGATTTCCTAGCTCAGCTCTCCCTTCTCTTCCCACCACATTTGTACTTGGTTACCAGACCCTTCGGTGTCTGTTTTTTGACTGATTCAGAAACAACAGAACATAATAATACTATGGGCCAGGAACTTTGCTAAACCTTTTAATACGTTATCTTATTTAATTGTGACAGCCACAGTGTAGTCATAATGCAGTGACTGTTATTATCCACATTTTTCACACAAGGAAAAGAGTGAAAAGAGTTTAGAGTTGTTTATGAAAGTCACATGGCTGGTATGTGGTAGGGCCAGCTCCCTTCAAAGCCTTTGCTCATAACCATAGGATTGTGGCTCAGAAGCCAAAACCCCACTCCTAATCAGGACATGTCCAGCAGGGTCTCAGGTCTCCTGCTCCATGGGTGGGGTGGTGGTGTCAGTGGTGGTATTCAATATCCTGTTTTATCTCCACTATGTTTTCGTTTTACTGGCATCATGGATTCTGTAAGTCTTGTTAAATACTGGGTAGTTTTCACTATTATTTTTAGTTCATTCAGCATTTACCAGAGTGCCACAGCCTTGTTATCATAGCGTTTGAGAGCTTCAATATGATATTTATCTCTTTCAAAATTGACATGATCCATCTACTCTGTCTGTGGTTTGGGAGTGTCTTAATTTCCCCTGTTGTAGATATTTCCTCCAGGCTTTTATTGCTTTGTTACTTCTCTTTGGAGTTGCAAAATTTTTTCAATGACGTTGGGTTAATTTCTTTCATTTTGCTCAATCTTTTGGATGCTTCTCTTTTTGTAGCTTAAATTTTGGGGGGACAGATCTGCTGAACTAGTATCCTGCCTATTACACTACAATAGACGGAATGTTTATTTCCTCCTCCCAATTCATATGTTGAAATCCTAATCCCTAAGATGATGGTGTTAGGAGATGGGGTCTTTGGGAGGTCATGAGGGCAGAGCACTCATGAATGGGGTTAGTGCTCTTATAAGAATGACCCCTTTACCCTTCTGCCATGTATGGGTACAGTGAAAAGAGGACTGTCTCTAGAAGGTGGCCCCCTCACCAGACACTGAATCTGCCAGTGCCTTGATCTTGGACTTCCCAGCCACCAAAACTGTGAGAAACAAATTTTTATTGTTTATAAGCCACCCAGTGTATGCTATTTTGTTACAGCAGCCCAAACAGACTAAGACATATACTTAGAGCAGTGTTATTCAAACACAAGGACACGACTCATTAGTGAGTTGTGAAATCAATTTGGTATGTTGTGACCAGCATTCTAAAAACACAAAAAAGAATTTAAAAAATCAGGATGTATCATATATATTAAGGATTAATGTAGTTTTGTGAAACTTCTGTTTCAATTGTATCTGTTGCAATGTAAAATATATTTCTTACTGTAAGTAATGGTCGAAAAAGTTTGAAATGACCATCCTAATGGATCCTCCTCTTTGGAATGTCTCAAATTTTATCCCAAAGAAAGATTATTTTTTCATTCTTCCTTCTGTGGCTCAAGTAAACCACAAATAATTGCATTTACTATATTTCACAGTTGAGCTAATTATCTAAAGAATTGAAGAATAGCCTATAAGTATCCTAGATCTATGTCACTTTATGATATAAAAAAAGCATTTCATCTCAGATGGAAAATTATTGATAGCTTCCGTAAAGTGCTTAGAACATTTCTTATCAATAGAGTCACAGATGTAGAAAACAAACTTATAGTTACCAGGGGGGAAAGAGGGGGAGGGACAAATTGAAAGACTGGGACTGACATATACACACTACTATATATAAGATAGATAACTAATAAGGACCTACTGTATAGCACAGGGAACTCTACTCAATACCCTGTAATGACCTATATGGGAAAAGAATCTAAAAAAAAGTGGATATATGTATATGTATAACTTATTCACTTTGCTGTACAGCAGAAACTAACACAACATTGTAAATCTACTATACTCCAATTTAAAAAAATTGCTTATCCCCAAAGACAATGCACTCAACTTGTGCCCTGTCCTCAGAGATTTCCCTGCCACCAATTCCATATTCCAGGGAGAGTGACTCTGATGGGCCCAGCTTAGGGCAGGTGTTAACCTGGGTGCAATCAATAACGGCAGAGGTGACGTGAGAGTTAAGGGGTGGTGCAATCTAGTGCCTATAAGCAGGAGCTATGGATAGAGTGGCCATTTAAAACTATGCCTCCTATGAGGATGTGGAGAGAAGGGAACACTTGTACACTGCTGGTGGGAATGTAAGTTGGTGCAGCCACTGTGGGAAACAGTATGGAAATTTCTCAAAAAACTAAAAATAGAACTAACATATGACCCAGCAATTATGCTCCTGGGTGTATATTTAAAAAAAAACCAAAATACTAATTCAAAAAGATACATACACCCCAATGTTCATAGCAGCATTATTTACAATTGCCAAGACATGGAAGTAACCTAAGTGTCCATCAACAGATGAATGGATGAAGAAGATGTGGTATATACATAAAATGGAATACTACTTGACTATAAAAAGGAATGAAATTTTGTCATTTCCAGGAACATGGATGGACTTGGAGGGTATTATGCTTAGTGAAATAAGTCAGACAGACAAATACTCTATGTTATCACTTATATATGGAATATAAAAAATATAACAAACTAGTGAATGTAACAAAAAAAAGCAGACCTACAGATATAGAGAACAAACTAGTGGTTACCAGTGGGCAGAGGGAAAGGAGGAGGAGCAAAATAAGGGTAGGGGATTAAGAGTTAAAAACTGTTATGTATAAAATAAGCTACAACGATATGTTGTACAACATGGGGAATATAGCCAATATTTTATAACTATAAATAGAGTATAACCTTTAAAAATTGTGAATCACTAAATTGTATACCTATAACTTATATAATACTGTACATTGACTATACTTCAGTTTTGTTTTAATGGAAAAAATCTCCAAAACTATACCTCCTAAATTTGGCATCTGAGTAACATTTTTCTCAATGTTTGTTGAGGATACCCTGATGATATGTCAAGATTTGGTCATCACTCCAGTTATTAGGATCATTCCAATACAGAAACTTCTGAGGCTAAAAGGGATCATCCTATACTTGAGTTAACCCTCTATTAAGAGCATGAGTGATTGGGGCTTATACAAACTGGTCCCACTTAGTTCCACAGGGCAGGTCTGAGTGCCTCTAAATAAAAGGACTAGAGTCTGAGCAGCAACGCCCACTGGGAGCTAACTCTGGAGCTCTGAGGCCCAAATGCAGACCTCACCTAGGCTCTAACTTCTGCCCATAAGTTTAACAAACCAAGGCCCATCCCAACTTTCCATTGATTAGGTCTTAAATCTTTCTGAAAAGATGGTTCAGGGCTTCGCTGGTGGCGTACTGGTTAAGAATCTGCCTGCCAATGCAGGGGACACAGTGTTCGAGTCCTGGTCTCGGAAGATCCCACTTGCTGCGGGGCAACTAAGCCCGTGCGCTACAACTACTGAGCCAGTGCACTAGAGCCCGCAAGCCACAACTACTGAGCCCACATGCCACAGCTACTGAAGCCCACATGCCTAGAGCCCGTGCTCCACAACAAGAGAAGCCACCACAATGAGGAGTAGCCCCTGCTCGCTGCAACTAGAGAAAGCCCGCACGCAGCAACGAAGACCCAACACAGCCAAAAATATAAATAAATAAATAAGGTGGGTTCATGTTGTTTTTTTTTGGCTGCGCCACGCAACTTGTAGAGTCTGTTTCCCAACCAGGGATTGAGCCCGGGCCATGGTATTGAAAGTGCTGAGTCCTAACCACTGGACCGCCAGGGAACTTCCAATTCATGTTTTTCTGTAATCAAACCATTCAAAATAATATATTTTTGAACACCTCTTAAATATATGCCAGGCATTATGCTAGGCACTGAGCACACAGCATTAAACAGTCAGACAATTGAAAAGAGTTGTCTGTATTCACCATATCTAATTCTTCTCCTCGTTTTCTCTTTTCAACCTACTGTCATAAAGCTTTTCTCTACACTATCCCTCTGACCCTGGTTTTGTCCTGGTCACCAGTAACTGATGTCTCCATTGTCGAATCCAGTGGTCAATCCTCAGTCCTCCTTTACTTGACCTCCCAGCAGCATTTCACATAGTTGCTCACTCCCTGCTCCTTGAAATATTTTCTTCACTTGGCTTCAGAGACATTACCCCCTCTTGGTTTTCTTTTCTAGATGGGGGAGGGGTGGCATCCCTCTGTCCCCTCTATTTCCTTAAGGAAACTATGCCAGATCTAAAAGGTACATGCAAACCACAGATTGAAGTGTTGGACGACTTTAAAAGGGAGTTATGGAATCATTCCTTTTATGCTTTCAGTACTTTATTAAGGTATAATTTGTAAACAGGAAGATGCACAAACCTGACTTCTAACAGGCATATATACCAGTGTAACTAACACTCAGATCAAGATATATCACCTCAGAAAGTTCCTTTGCGCCTCTTTCCAGTCACCCCAACCCAAAGGCAACCATTTTTCTACTTTCTATCATCAAAAATGAGTTAGCCTATTCTTGAATTTCATATAAAGGGATTAATGCAGTGTATACTATTTTTGTCATGTGTTTCTTTCACCCACATGGTTTTTAGATCCGTCCATGTTGTTGCACGTACCAGTAGTGTGTTCTTTTTTATTGCCGAGTGGTATTCCACTGTATGAACATACTGCAGTTGTTTCCTCACTCTGTTGATGGACAAGTAGGTTGTTTCCTGATTTGGGCTACTATAAATAAAGCTACTGTTAACATTTGCCTTTTTGCTGACATATGCTTTTCTTTTGGGTGTCTGTCTGGAAGTGGAATTGCTGGGTCATAAGGTAGGTATATGTTTAACTTTATAAAAAACTGCCGAACAGTTTTCCAAAGCAGTTGAACCACTCTACACTCCCACCAGCATCATGCAGGAGTTCCAGCCGTTCCACATTCTGGCCACAGCATATTAATGGAGAGGGCCGGGCCTTCCTCTGCTCCACCAGCTTGTCCCCTCAGTCTCCCTGTGAACTACTGCACTGAAGGACTGGACAACTTTCAAAGGGAGTTGTGGAGCCAGTCATTCACATATTAGTCATTCTGGTGGGTGTATAGTGGTATCTCATTGTGGTTTTAATTTGAATTTTTCTGGTGACAAGTGATGTTGAGCAAGACCATTCGAATATCTTCTTTATGAAATAATGGTTTATTTTTTTGCCTATATTTATAGTTCTGTTTAACTTATTGTCGAGTTGTAGGGCTCTGAATATGACTCCTTTGTAAGATATATGTACTATGAATATTTTATCCTAGTTTATGGCTTCCTTTTTTACTTTCTTAATGACATATTTTAATGAGCTAAAATCTTAAATTTTGAGAAAGTAAAGCTTATCAGATTTTTCATTTATGGACAATTCCTTACGTGTCCTGTCTAAGAAAGCTTTGTGCCAAGGCACTGTCATTTTTCCCCTGTTTTCTCTTAGGACATTGGTTTTCATATTTAGCTTTACAATGCTGATTCAAAAGACCATCATCAGTCCCTTGGATTACTGCAGCTGCCGCTTAACTTGTCTCCTTGCTTCCATCCTTGTTCTCCCTATGGTCCCTTCTCAAGCCAGCAGCCACAGTGACCCTATAAAAACAGAATTCAGCTCAGTCATTCCTCTGTTTGAAAACGCTGGCGACTCCTCATTTCATTCACAGTAAAAGCTAAATTCTTCACAGTGGCCCACCAGGTCCTATGTGATCTGGCCCCTTCGTGACTTTTCTGATTATCTTTGCTGCTCCCCTGCTGGTTCACCCTGCTTCAGTCTCACTGGCCTCCTTGCTGTTCATAGAATGTGAACACCTCAGATGCACTGGCACTTGTTTCCTTGGCCTCAGATGCTCTTTTCAGTTATACATATGAAAAATTCCCTCACATCCTTTAAGTCTTTTTTCATTTGTCTCCTTCTCTATGATGCTGACCTTGGCCACCATGTTTAAAATTGTACTTGCTCCCCATCTTTGCACTCCCCATCTTCCTAATCCTGTTCTACTTTTCCATGGTACTTTGCTCCTCTTATTTATTTTCTTTATTATTTATTGTCTGTCTCCCTCTGCTATAGTGTAAGCTCCTTGAGGACAGTGATTTTGGTATATTCTGTTTGCTGATGTTCACAAGCCCATAAAACAGAACCTAGAATATAGAAGACAATTCATACATTTGAGGTTTATTTGTTTGTTTACTTTTTATTAGTATCTCAAGCATTAAAAAACAGAAAAGGCAGTATTATAAACCAACAATTATCAGTCTTTTGGATTTAACCATTATTAGTATTTTTCCATATTTGTTTGTTCTACATTTTTTCCTAAGCACTTCAAGTAAATTATAGATATCATGAGGGCAAATCCTTAATACTTCAGTATACATCTGTAAAAAAAATGACAGCTTTCTACCTAATTCCACTGCCATTCTATACTTAATAAAATTGATGATAATTCTCTCTCTTACTTTCCACATCTAATTAGAAGCCAAATCTATCTCTAATTTTTTTAGGCATCTTATTCACATCTGTATTATTCCTATTTCTATTATCACTTAGACTACTGCAATAATAATAACTATTATTTTGATTTATTATATTAATAGTAATTAATGTAATAATCATTCTTTATTAACTCATTTAATTCTAACTGGTCTTGGCTGCTGGGAAACTCAGAGCCCAATTTGTAGTTCACCTATGAAAAGTGGACATGCCTTGTGGTATGCATGTTATATCCTAACCTTACACATTCCTGCTCCCAACATCCCCAGCTTTATCTTATTGTTTCTTCCTTTATTTTCCCTGTTAATCTGTTACATTATGGCCCCTACTGAATGGCATCTTTCAGTGTTCACACACCTGTATAGTCCCTGTCCCTTAAATGTGGACTAAGCCTGTGACTTGCTTCAACTGATAGTATGTAGCAAAAGTGACACCATGCCAGTTACAGGCCTCAGCTTTAAGGAGGCCTAGGAGCTTCCATTTTGTGTTACTGGGAGTCTTGAATCACCTTGTTAAGAAGTCTGGCTACTCTGCTGCAGAGGCCACATGGAAAGAAGCCATATAAAGAGGCCATGTAGATATATTTAAAATAGATAACCAACAAGGACCTACTGTATAGCACAGGCAACTGGGCTCAATATTCTGTAATAACCTAAATGGGAAAAGAATTTGAAAGAGAATGGATACTTGTATGGGTATAACTGAATCACTTTGCTGTACATCTGAAACTAATAAAATATAATCAACTATACTCCAATATAAAATAAAAATCAAAAATAAATTAATTAATTAAAAGGCCATGTAGAGAGGATGAGGCCCTGAAACTGGAGAAAGAAAGAAACCCCACTCAGGGGTCCCAGTGTCCCAGCTGAACCAAGCATTGATTACGCAATCATGAGAAATTAATGAATTAACTATATAAAAAGAAATAACCATATGGCCTCATCCTGGAACACCATAGCCAAGACCTTCCTCTTGTTTTAGTAGTATTTCTCAAAGTCTGGCCTGAAGACCACCTGTATCAGAATGGCTTGGGGGTGTTTATTTGAAAGGGAAAATTTTGATCCAAACCCAGAACCTCTTGGGCAAGGGAGGGGAATCTGCATCTTAAATGAGACTTCCCCAGCTGAATGATAAGCGCTTTAAAGTTTAAGAATCTGCTTAAGGGCTTTCTCTTGCTTATTCTCCACACTCTTATAAGCCTACCCTGCTTTCTAAAAATCTACTGCTCTACTCTCAGGAGTTTGACCCTGCTCATTGTCCAAATGCTGAACCAAAATTCTAGATGGAATAATTTCTCATTGTTGGTATTTTCCTTTCACCTACCCAACTCTGTTCTACCTGGTTCATTCATTCTGGATCCACCTTGTCTCCAGGAGATTTCCTGGTTTTGAGGTTCTTCTCATATTTCAGCGGAAGAAACTCATGCCTTTGACATCCTGAAGTCCTTGGCTGTGCAGACTAGTTCTGATTCTCACCTTATTTCTCAGGCCATCCACAACCTTAAAAAATCATAATGAGAGATTTTAAAACTAGATATAGTTCAATTTGAGGACAGAAAAATATATGATGGTTTTGCCAATTAGGAGTTGACATTGTTGAATTCAATGAGATCAGTTTCAGGGGTGGGCTGAAGGGAAAAGCCAGATTTTGCAGTATGTTGACAAATGGGAGCTGAAGGTTAAAGAAGATTTTTATCAAGATGGGAAATACTGAGTATACTTACAGGTGGAGGAAAAAAAAACAGTAAGGAAGGAAAAGTTTTAACAAAATAACTTGTGTGAGAGAAGGTAGGATGATCCAGAAGGGATGAGAATGATTACAAAATAAGGTCCCAGAGGAAGAGGGAAGGTGTTACAGTTCTCTGTTGCTGTATAACAAATTATCCCAAACTTAGTAACTCTTTTATTATATCTCATGATTTTAGCATTAGCAATTTGGGCAGAGTTAAGGTGGGCAATTCTTCTGCCCCATGTGATGTCATATGAGGTCACTTGCCAGATAGGCTGCTGGATGGGTTAGTCTGGAAGGTACAAGATTGCTGCATCCATATGTCTGATGCCTTGGAAAGGGTGACTAGAAGGTTGGGCTGAGCTGAAAATGTCAACCAGAGCACCTACAGGTGGCCTTTCCCAGGGCAGTCTCAGGGTGATTGTCCTTCTTACATGATGGCTCAGGCTTCCAAAGAGAATATTCCAAATGTCCTGGACAGAAGCTGCAAGACCTAGCCTCTTAGGTCCAAAATGTCACTTCCGATGACTTCTATTGGTCAAATAAATCACTGGCTTTAGTGACAGCCCAGATTCAAGGGGAAGGTAATTAGACTCCACCTCTTGGTGAGAGAAGTACCAGAGAATTTACAGCCATTTAAAGTCTTCAGCTACAGAAGGGATGGGTTGGATAAAATCAGAGAACATATAAAAGACTTGCCTTGGACATGAAGGGAGACCACCTCTACAGGACTTCTAAATGTTGGAGTATCCAGAGCTCTGTCCTTAGCTCTCTGTATACTGTCTCCTTAGGTGATCTCCTCTAGTCCTGTTTCTTCAAAGACCTTTATATACTGATGACTTTCAAGTTTACATCTCTAGCCTCCAAATTCTCTCCTGCTTTCCAGACTTTTATATCCAACCCCTTCTCAACATATCCACTAAAATTTTTAATAAGAATCTCAAATTTAACATGGACAAAACAAAGTCATTGATTTCTATCCTACCTCAAGTCTGCTTCCTCCAGCCTCCCCATCCTAGTAAATAATACATATAACACTAAATTGCTCACGACACATACCTAAGAACTCTACTTGGCTCTTTTCTTTTCCTCACATAGCACTTTCAGCCCGTCAATAAGTTTCTACTTCAAATTCATCAATATTGGCTCCAACTTCCAAAATATATCCTGAACCCAACCACTTCTCTCCACCTCTACTCTTCTCATCTAAGTCAATGCCATCAACACCTCTTATTGGTCTCCCTGCTGCACTCTTGATCCCTCATTGCTCTTCCTCTATCCATATAGCAACCAGAGTAATCTCTACAAAGTACAAATCAAATAATATAATTTTCCTGCTTGAAACCCTCTAAAGACTTCCTACTGCAATCAGAAAACCTACAAACTTCTCATCAGGGTCTGTGAGGCCCTCCAAATCTTGCTCTCATCTCCCTCCACTCTTCCCCTTGTTCACTGAGTTCCAATCACTGTAATCTTCCTTCTGTCCTCTGAGGCTAGGAAGCTTCTTCCTGCCTCAGGCCATCCCACCTATCACTCATTCTGCTTGGAGAGCTCCTCCAGATCTTCATGTGGTTCCTCCTTTTTATCACTTAGATGGTAAAAAATGACTCAGATGTCACTTTCTCAGAGAGGCCATCCTTGACCACTGTAGCTAAAGTAGTACTACAACTCCCTAGTCACCTTCATCCCAGTATCCTATTATATAGCTCCTTCATAACATTTATCAGTACCTGAAGTTCTCATTCATTTTTTTAATGTTTATTGCTTGTCCTCCCTCACTCGAACATAAACTCCTTGGGGGCACTATTACTGTCTTATTCACAGCTGATTTTTCAGTACTTAGAACAATATAGTCTGCAAAATAAATACACAATAAATGTTCATTTAAATTAGCTATTTCTTTATTCTGCAAGTAGGTTGAGAGAAAGTGGGGAGAGGAAGGGAAATCCTCTTTTCTCTGTGATATGGGACATAAAGTGTTTGGCTGATAGAAACAGGTGGGGCAGGAATTTCAGAAGGGAAATGAATCATTCTAGATTCTTCTCTCACTGTTCAAATGGTGTGCTTCGGTGTGCTTTTTTTCTTAAAAAAATCAGTTGTTGAGTTTTGTTGCTTTGATTCTGATTAATGTTTCCTAAAATGTAATTTTATGGAAGAAAGAATTTGATTTTTTACCTTTTTAGATAGCAGTGGCTTTCAAAAACACTAATCTCTCATCTTTTACAATTCTGGCCTAGAATTGATTTCCCTTAATTCATTGGTTTTGTTTTGCTCCCTCTGTCTCTCTTTTTTTTTTTTTTTTTTTTTTTTTGCGGTACGCGGGCCTCTCACTGTTGTGGCCTCTCACATTGCGGAGCACAGGCTCCGGAGGCGCAGGCCCAGCGGCCATGGCTCACGGGCCCAGCTGCTCCGTGGCATGTGGGATCTTCCCGGACCGGGGCACGAACCCGTGTCCCCTGCATCGGCAGGCGGACTCTCAACCACTGCGCCACCAGGGAAGCCCTGTCTCTCTTTTTTTAAAAAATATTTATTTATTTGGCTGCACCGGGTCTTAGTTGCGGCCCACGGGATCTTTGTTGCTGTGTGCAGGATCTTCCTTGTGGCATGCAGGATCTTTTAGTTGCGGCATGCGGGATCTAGTTCCCTGACCTGGGATCAAACCTGGGGTCCCTGCATTGGGAGCGCAGAGTCTTAGCCGCTGGACCACCAGGGAAATCCTTCCTCCCTCTTTTTAAAGGATCTGTTGTATCTGGCCCTGACAATATAGGACCAACTTCAGGAAAGTATAAGTGTCAATGCTTTCTTTCCTCATGGCCTTTCATAACCTTAAGTGAATCGTTGCATGTGCCCACATCCATGCGTCTATTTCTGTTTCCCATGAATAAAGTCTAGGTGTTTCATAAGAATTAAATTCAGGCTTTGATATCCATGCTTCTCTCTCTCTTTCCCATCAGTAGTCTATGTTTTTGCAAGAATTACATAGGCATGTTTTTCTTATACGTGTTTGTCACTTTCTACATTTGAACAAAAAGTTCTGTTCAGGGTATATCTGGACTGCAAAATTTATTTTCTTTTTTTTTTTTTTTTTTTTTTTCTTTTTGCGGTATGCGGGCCTCTCACTGCTGTGGCCTCCCCCGTTGCGGAGCACAGGCTCCGGATGCGCAGGCCCAGCGGCCATGGCTCACGGGCCCAGCCGCTCCGCGGCATATGGGATCCTCCCAGACCGGGGCACGAACCCGTATCCCCTGCATCGGCAGGCGGACTCTCAACCACTGCGCCACCAGGGAGGCCCCTCAAAATTTATTTTCTTACTCAATTTTTTAACGATGTTTTCTTAAAATGACTCAACATTTTTTCATTAGTTCATTTTTATTGGCTCACATATATCACTCCTCCAGGATGATGCTGTGAACTGAATGTGAATTTATGAAGGTGATAAAAAGAGTAATTAAACAAAGAACAACTTCTGACAGATGAAAGCACTGTTAATTATTTTTCCTTAGAGAAATGCACATATATACATAGCAACACAGATTTTGGAAGCCAGAGCAACCTGCTGGACATGCTGAACCAGTTCTAGCCTTTTCCGAAAGTAGAAAGCAACATGTGTGATTCATTTCCGAGGCACTTCAGAAAGCCAAATGTGTTTCCGTGTGATATCACATGTTAAGAACTTCATGCGAGCTTTTGACGTGCCCTTTTGCAAAAATCTGTATGCTGTTTACAAGTGTGACTAAAGAACCAGAATGGACATGGACACACAACCATAAGTGATCAACAGCCAGCTAAACTCCTGTAGGGTCCTTGCACCTGGCCCAAACATGGGCTTTTAAGAGCAAGCCTCTATCACATGTGTGTCTACAGAGCAAAGGGCTCTAAGAAATTAGACGTTGCTCAAACTTCTTTTAGCCTGCACCTGATCTGGAATCTTGATTAGGGAGCTTACTTTTAGAGTCGTTCACACTGGGTCAAACACATGTGCAGGAGGAAAGGACACAATATCACTTTGAGTGTGGGTCTGTGATTGTTCTCTTTTTTTGAACAGTTGTTGTGGGGCTGGGAGCTTCCCTGACCCGTTTTCCCACCTCTAAGCAGATCTGGATATAAACTATTCCTAGACTATATATTGGTTTAATTAATTCTTGTGAATTTCCAAATAAGATTCCACAGCTTGCTTTAGGATGCAGCAAGGCTTACTCCAGCCCACCAGTTGTAAGCTTCGTCTTCCCAGGCCATTGTGGGTTTTTTAATAAGTGGATGACAGCATCAGTGGTATCTGGCTCTAAGTTCCCACTCTGGTTTCCTTATAAGGCCATTCAACTTCTTAAGTTTTTCTCATTTTCATAGGCCCCAAGTGATCTCACAGCCTCTGGGAGCTTTTTTTCTTCCTGCTCAGGATCAGCCTCCTGCCAGAGGTCCAGGTGGGACACTGCACAGTCTTCCCCTACTCCTGCAGGGGTTCTGCCCAAAATTGATGGAGGAGGGGGTAGGAATTCCCAAGCCCTTCCTTCTGGTGAATAATACAGAGCTTTTAGATGTAAACCAGCCCTTGGGCTAATGGGCTAATGCAGTTTAAGCCTCCAAGAGTCAGCTTTTTTTGTTTTTTGTTTTCAGCTTCACTGTTCTTTTTATTAAGAATTTAAAACAAATTTCCTCAGAGACTGGGACAGAGAAGCATTAATCTGTGTCATCCGTATATACACTTCCAAATGTAAAATGGATGGCTAGTGGGAAGCTGTTGCATAGCACAGGGAGATCAGCTCCGTGCTTTGTGACCAGCTAGAGGGGTGGGATAGGGAGGATGGAAAGGAGATGCAAGAGGGAGGGGATATGGGGATATATGTATATGTATAGCTGATTCACTTTGTTATAAAGCAGAAACTAACACACCATTGTGAAGCAATTATACTCCAATAAAGATGCTAAAAAAAATCTGTGTCATAATAAGCAATTCCTCACAAGCAGACAGTCGCATCTCTAGGTTCTCTGCTAGCTTAACTTTCCTGCCCTCCCAGGCAGCCCCAGCCCTTCCCCCCCAGTACTGTTAGAAAAAGTCTCCTATTGTTTGGCTTAGGAAATATCATCATGGTATCCTAGGGGACTGACCGTCAGTGTCAAATTCTTACACCCTTTCCTCCAGGAGGTTTTGAGGCTTTGAGACCCTCATGGAAATGATATTCTCTTACTCTGCTATCTTAGATTTTCCCAAGTGAATTTGAAGATTATACACCTTTCTTTTCCCCTATTTGACCGAGGTGGGCCTTGTACATACAACATCTTTAACACTTTCCCAAGCTTGATGGAATTCCCGGGGAGCTACAGTGAGTCTCAACTCACTCCAGTCTTTCCACCCTCCAACCAGCTGCTACACATCCATGATTATAAAGCAGCTCTGGGATATTAAAAACAGCCACCACCACCCCCACCCCAACCCATGTGCACACATACACACAAGTTTAGGGTCCTTGGATTTAAATTATTTGGCAAAGATGGAAAAATGTTTGCTTTGGAGGCAAAATAAGCAACATTTCCAAATAAGCAGAATTACTTTCTTATTGTCTATTAGTTGCAAACGAAACAGGATTTTAGAGTTTGCCACCAGCGTAATCCGGCCCCATCATCTCTTGCCTGGACTCCTAGAACAACTTCCCTACTTCCAACACATTCTCCACACAATATCCAGTGTTCTTTGAAAATCATATCATGTCACTTCCTTGTTTAAGTCCTTTTGATGGCTGCGCATTGACACAGAATAGAATCTGAAATTCATATGCTGACCTCCAAGGCCCTCATCGTCCTACCTCTCCAAACTCATCTCAAGCACTCTCCCCCTGCTCACTCAGCTCAGTCATGCCAGTCCTATGTCTGCTAGGACCTGACAAGCTCTTTCCTGAATTAGGGCATTTGTACTTGCTGTTCCACTGCCTGAAAAGGCTGTTCTCTTGGCTCAGTCCATAGCTGGCTCCTCTTCGTTCTTGAGGTTTGAGATTCAATGTCGCCTTCTCAGATCGGCCTTCCTTGACAATGATAATGATAATTATTATATTGCTACTACCTCTACAGTAATATAGCAGTAGTATAATTAATGATAATAGATAGGAAGAATAGTAGGTCACCCCTATTATTCTCTATCATTGATCTTTGTTATTTCCTTCATAACTAAGTTAGATCCTATCAATCTGTTTATTTGTTTATTATCTGTCTCCTCAGCTTGAATGTTAGTTTCTCCACAGCATGAGCATTGCATGTCTTGTTCACTGCTGGGTCCCTGTCTCCTGGTATCATGACTGTCATACACACCAGGCAATTAGTAAATACTTGTTGAAGGAATAAGATCGTAGGATTAGAAAATAATATAGAAGTCACCTAATCCATCTAGTCCCTTACCCCAATCCATGGCTTCACTTTTCAGCCCTCTGTAATGCAGGGGCTACTTGAATAGTGGTGTTTATGCTGGTGGAGAACAAAAAAGAACAATAGGAAGGAGCTGTTTCCCTTTCCCTAATTGATTTTACCTTACTTATTCCGATATCATCTTTGCTTTTTTATTTGTTTATTTTTTTGGCTGTTTTGGTTCTTCGTTGCTGCATGCGGGCTTTCTCTAGTTGCAGCGAGCGGGGGCTACTCTTCGTTGTGGTGCACGGGCTTCTCATTGAGGTGGCTTCTCTTGTTGCAGAGCACAGGCTCTAGGTGTGCAGGCTTCAGTAGTTGCGGCTCGCGGGCTCAGTAGTTGTGGCGCATGGGCTTAGTTGCTCCGTGACATGTGGGACCTTCCCGGATCAGGGCTCGAACTCGTGTCCCCTGCATTGGCAGGCAGATTCTTATCCACTGTGCCACCAGGGAAGTCCAGTTTTGCTTTTTACAACATAGATAAATCGTCATTTATTCTTAGTTAAGCAGCTAATAATGTGGCCACTCCCTTGGAGGTGGTGATAGTTGAGTGTGTTCTAAATTAATATTCATGTATTTGTTCATGAAATCTTAAAAATTTTGACTATTAACATTTTTAATTATCCCTTAGTGAATTATTTTCCAGACCATGGGCTTTGACTCATTAGTGAGTAATGAAATCTATTTATTACATCACAACCAGCATTTGAAAAATAGATTAGAAAATATGAGTGCATTTCATTTTTTAAAGATAAGTACTGTCCAGTGAAACTTTGGTCTCAGTCATATATGTGAATGTGTGTATGTGTGTGTACTATATCTTGATGTAAAATATATTTCTTATTGTAGGAAATAAACAACAACAAAAAGTCTGAAAGCCACTGCCTAAATGAACAAAATTCAGTGTCTTACAGTAGAAAGCAGACTATGTGGTAGTCTTAGGATGACATTTGAGTTTACCTCCTGGGCCCTGTTAGCCAGAGCTCCAAAGCTGTTCAGGATTGTGGTGGATGAGAATAATAATTCTGCCATACTTCAAATGAAAGCACTGTCTGCCTTGAGGCCTGCAAACACCGTTAGAAAAATCTCCTAGAAGCATGGGGACCACGCCAGCTATTTGAATATTTGAAGTAAACTGCAAATACAACAAATATAACATTATTTTCTTTTTATTTCTTCATTACTTTTCTTCTCTATTCCTATATCACAATAAGTTTGGCCCAACAGATTAGGGCCAAACTGACCAGGAGTCTGGTAAGAGTTGAGGTGGAAGGGAAATGAGTGGAGAGTTTCAGGAATCAGGCCCAAAAAGAACATCGTGGGTTCTCCTTTTTGTGCCAGTTCTCTTCTGATGGCTTCTCCTTTTACAGTGAAGTAGGAAGCAAGATCATCTGCTGAGAATGATGATGGGGAGGAGGTGTTGGAGGTTTGAGGAGAGGAGAAGGCATGCAGTAGTAGAGGAGTGAAAGGATTAAGGAAATGTAGTATGACTGTGGGCAGCACTAAGGGAGTATTAACGTGGGTTCAGTGAGTGTGCTACATGTTCAGCTGGGGATGCAAGCATGCAGTAGTCAGAGAGTTGAATTTAACCACAGATGAAAGGGAAGTTCTGTTTAGGGAGAGGGAACAGTATAAACAGAGTTTGAGTGCTTGGAATTACATGATGTGTAAATACACTAAAGAAATATTTTAGTAATCAGAAGCAATTCATTTGGCTCCAATGTCCACCCAGAAAGCTGAGAAACAGGCTGGCACTGGCCTCTTGCAAGTGAAATGCATAGCCCACCACACTGAAATAAAGAGGCTTGTTGTCAGCTTCTCCCCAAGTCTTCCGACTCTGAGCTGTGGGAATCCCAACAACAGGAGGCGTTTAGGTGTGTCTGATTCAGCCACATCTGTTCGTGTATCACAATACCAGGAGGGCCTTTTTATAACAATGACCAGAAACAGGGTGAGTGTCTACTATGGAATGAGAATTATAAACCGTTCACTAGACAATTAATTTCAGCACAATTCCAGAATATATCAATAAATCATAATTACTATTCGGCGAGGGGTTTGTATTTCTCCTCAGTGAGAAGCCAGTACACCTAGGGACTTATTTCTAGTCTAGTCTAATATAATGCCTTCTTTTCTTGCCTTAATCAACCCCAGATTCAATTAATCCTCTTCTGTGTAGTCCATTCTGCATAATCCACCCTTTTTATCTTAAAGATGTAAAATGTGTCCCTTGTTGAATCTGAGTTTTTATAAACTTCTACCAAAAAAGGCTCACTCTCTATTGTGTATTCATTTGCAATAACTTTTTCTTTCATTCAATATATCTTTATCTAATACCTTTATTTGACCAGCACCATGCCTGGCCCTAGAGATGCAAAGTAAACCAGATAAAAATAGTCCCTGCCCTTATTCTCTTAAATGAGTAGTCACAGTGGAATGTGGTAGGTGCTCAAAAAAGAAAAGATGAAATACAGGTAAAGTTGTCAGATAAAATACAGGATGCCCAGTTAAATTTGAATTTCAGATAAATTATAATGTATAAGTATGTCCATGTAATCTGCAACTCTGTGGAAGTTCAGAGCAGGAGATTTTGACCTAGTTTAAAGGGATGAGAAAAGGCTCCCTAAAAGAAGGGATATTTAAACTGAAACTTTATGTACCAAGTCCTTATCAAGGGTATTGCTAAGTAGGATTCAATTCTCTCTGTAAAATGCCTTCTGCCAATTCTTGGAATATGGCCATTGTCTCTTTCTCCAAAGTGTTTTTCTCATAGGATGAAGAGTGGAAGATCTTTTAAACTCTTCTCTTTTTATGTAAAAGAGTAACTTTCTAATTAGAGTCTAAGTTGGAAATTCTTTTTTCCCATTTGACAGAAAATGGCTGCCATGTAACTTCCTATGTAATACTGTATAGTATCCTTCTGGGTTCTAGCAGCTCAAGATTTTAAGGTTTTACCACTCATAGCCATACCCATTTAGGCCACACAATCTATTTATTGTTGGTATAATTTTCAGAATGAATTATTTATGTATCTCCTCTAAGTAGAGTACTTTTTGATTTTAAAAAAAGGACTTTAAAAAATATATATACTAGAAATGTTATCCCGCCTTCTTCCCTGTGTGAGTCTCTTCTGTCCTTCTCTGTCTTTCTTCCAATGCTATTTCTGACTAATGTGCATTGTAAGGATGCCAGCTGTTTCTGGGGAAAACAATAAAGAAACCAACCATTACTTCTTCTCAATAAGGAGTACTAAAAATACCAGAATATACTTCTATATTTTTTTAGTAAATAGATTACTTCAATCAGCCCATTTGTAAGCAGTTTAAACTTGTTACCACCAAATCAGTTGGGCAAGATATTAGGGTGGTAAAATCAGTTCTTTTGAACAGACTCGATCATTGTCATTTGTAGAGAAAGATAACTGCTTTCTAGGGAACGTTGTCACAGATAAAAAAAAATACCAATACCCCTCTTAACTCTCATTTAGTCTGACCTTCAAGGTCAAGAGATGCATCATGAAGGTATGTCTGTATAGCTGCAGACAGTCACATCCCTGGCTGCCCCTCAGCTCATTTGCTTTCCCCAAGGGAGAAAGATCATTCCTGCCAGGATCCACAGGATCTATAGCACTGTCCTTGCATAGTGGATGTATTTTGGAATGTATTGGTGGCTCACAATGAACCTTTAACTGGTCCCTCACCTATGGCAGAATTGTGTACATTACCCAGGCCCTGGTGGCACAGACTGTCCTGGGGATAGTTGCTCACTCAAGCTAAGCAGTGTTCTTTCCCAGAGAATTTGTAAGTGGGGATGGGAGGAGAGAGAGAATGAGTTTTTCCATGTGGCTGGAACTGTGAAAGTAAGTTTGGGGGCTGTGGCTGCCATCTGCTAGCTGCCATATGGCTGGAATAACTGAGGAAGCCAGATGCTGAGAAAACAATCAAGGGAGAAACAGTCAGTTCTCTGAGTTCTGCTGAAGTTCCTGTTCCAATTTCAGGCCTTTGGATGCCTGGCTGCTTACATTCCTGCCCTTGGCTCAGTGAGACACCCTTAGCTTCTGGTAACTTCCCATTTTCTACCTAAAATAGTTCAAGTTGGTTTCCATTACTTGTAAACATAAACATCCTGATGAATCCTGAGGGCTGGGCGTTCCGTCCCCACAAACACCTCTGATGAGAGTTTTCCTGCGGCCATCCTGTGGTGCTCAAGCTGCTCTTTCCTTAGCTTCACTCATCAATCCTGCTGGGCAAGTTGTTGAGAACATACACGTGAAGCAGAGTGGGAAGAACTGGGCAGCACTGAAATCAAATCTAACCATATAATTTACTCTCTGTTTTATTTTTATCCAGTTTTATGGTTATTTATTGTGGAAAGGTAAATCCATTAAGTTGACCCTTGAACAACATAGGTTTCAACCTATGTGTGGGTCCACTTACATGGGAATTTTTTCAACAAATCTATTGGAAAATTTTTTGGAGATTTGTGACAACTTGAAAAGTTCACAGATGAACTGTGTAGCTTTGAAACAGCCAAAAAATTAAGAAAAATGTAGGTATGTCAAGAAGGCATAAAATATCTGCAGATATTACTCTTTCCTTACATAGGCTTATGGTGAGTGATATTTACTATAAAATTAATAATATGTTAGTTTTCTTACTCTTTTATATCTTTGCTTTTTAAAAAAATTATTTATTTTATTTATTTATTTTTGGCTGCATTGGGTCTTCGTTGCTGTGCGCGGGCTTTCTCTAGTTGTGGTGAGCGGGGGACACTCTTCATTGTGGTGGGTGGGCTTCTCATTGCGGTGGCTTCTCTTGTTGCAGAGCACGGGCTCTAGGCATGCGGGCTTCAGTAGTTGTGGCACACGGGCTCAGTAGTTGTGGCTTGAGGGCTTTAGAGTGCAGGCTCAGTAGTTGTGGCGCACAGGCTTAGTTGCTTCGTGGCATGTGGGATCTTCGCAGGGCAGGGATCAAGCCCATGTTCCCTGCATTGGCAGGCAGATTCCTAACCACTGCATCACCAGAGAAGCCCCTCTTTGCTTTTTTAAAAGAATATATTCCCATACAGTTTGTCTCTCTCATAATTGGAGAAACTGCATATCAGCTTATCATCACAGGTAAGTGTTTTTTTAAAAAAATGTACCAATGTTTCCAATACTGTATTATGAATATGACTGTAATACTGTATGCTATAAAAATTTTATAAAGATTCCTTCATTGGTGTATAGGCTAGGCTGCTGTGAAGCAATCGTGTCGATTACACTAGGCTACCATAAAGCAATGTTGTTGCTTCTTCGTTATCAATGCATGTATTATTATACCTGTAAATAAATACAGATTTATTTTTCACATTACCTTTTCATTTTTGATGTCTAGTGTTAGTAATACATATAACATCTACAGTGTTTTGTATCATATAGGACAATATTGATGTAGGTACTGACAGACGATTCATTTTGTAAACACATGACATAAACTTACCATATTGATAAATATAGTACAATACTATAAATGTATCTTCTCTTCCTTATGAATTTCTTAATACATTTTCTTTTCTCTAGCTTACTTTATTGTAGGAATACAGTATATGGTACATATAACGTACAAAATATACGTTAATTGATGGTGTTATTGGTAAGGCTTCAGGTCAACAATAGGCTATTAGATTCTCTAAGAATCCTTTCAGCTTCATCTTCATTTCTACTACCAATTTACTAAATAGCCCTCTGTATCTCTTGTTGGAAGTCTTAAAGAGACAATCTGACTGCTACCCTGTATCTCTCTGGCTGAATTTTTGGGCCAAAGCTTTTTTCCTCGCTATGGCAGGGAAAGCAGCTGAAAAGGGGATGTGGGTTGGTCACTCGATGCAGAACATGGCTACGCAGGGCTGCTCATTCACCAGGTGGCATGGTCAGAGTTCTGCTGGAAGGAGCGCTGGGTACGGTAGTCACTGAGATTGACCTATAGTGGTGATTTATTTATAAATCTATCTCTCCTTCTAAGTGTGAGCTTTTGAGGGTAGGAGGCATGTTTTAGGTATTCTTTAATGCTTAAAGCTCTGCACGTTGCCTGGCATATACTAGGTTCTCGATCTATTTTATTGAATAAATAAATGAGTTGATAAATGGCTATCTTGGCTCCTCAGCTAGATTGTTGGCTCCCTTGATTGGCCCCAAAGTTTAACACAGATCTTTAAAATTAACAAATTACAAGACTACATTGGGGATTGTTTTAAGAAATGCTGTTTTTTTTTTTTAAAAAAAAGTGGAAGTACTAATAGAAGTGTTTTGTAATTTTGCTTTAATGACTTTAATTAGTATCCATATCAATTTTTAATTTGTTATGTAACAGTTCTGGAGTGACCTGGGATAAAAATTTGTCTTCTCATGCATAGTAAATACTCCCCAAGTAGAATCTTTAAAATACTAACTTGGATTGTTTTTCATTATTTGTTTGAATAGTATTTTACAGCACTTCTCTGGGTAATGAAAATCACTCTGTGCATTAGTAGGTATGCACTTAAGTATTTAGCGACTTCCCTGTGAGCTAGTGAGTCACTGACCCAGAAGCTGGGGTGGGTTGGTTTGTACCATGGAGAACTTAATTGTCCCCATGGTAACACTGAGCCTTCTTGCCTACTACTTCTTCCCACATCTTTATTATATTTAAAGGAGGAAATTATTATTTACTTCAGATTTTATATTTCAATATGTTGTTCAGGGCACAAAGTCCTAACCTCAGCCATTCTTGTGTATAAAACACTGCCATAGGAACAATAAAAACTAGTGATTATAAGTGATACCTTATGAAATGAAAAACGATCTACCAATTCTATAACATTTTAAGATTCAAAAAATTTTCTCAATTTTGCATCATGATTATCAAGATGTTGAGATTTAAAACATTGTAACCAAATGGGTAACTGATGATTCTACTTATTTTGAAAAGGCAAGCACTAAGTAACATTACATATTTCATTTAAAAATATTTTTATCTACCAAAAAATAACTCTTGTTCATTGTAGCAAAATTTAAAAATAATGACAGGCAAAAGGAAGAACATTTAACAGTCCAGTAATCCCTCTTCCCCACAGTTTATTATATTTTTCCAAAACCTTTCCAGTAGTTGTGTATGTGGGTGTGGTGGTGGCAGCTAGGGAGAGAGAGAGAGAGAGAGAGAGAGAGAGGGAGAAAGAGAGAGAGGGAGAGGGAGAGGGAGAGAGAGACAGGGGGAGAGAGAGAGAGAGAGGAAGAGACAGAGAGAGAGACAGAGGGAGAGAGGGAGAGAGAGGGAGGGAGAGGGAGAGAGGGAGAGACAGAGAGAGAGAGGGAGGGACAGAGAGAGAGGGAGAGAGAGGGAGAGGGGAGAGAGAGGGAGAGGGGGAGAGAGAGGGAGAGGGGGAGAGAGAGGGAGAGAGAGAGAGAGAGAGAGAGGGATTGAGAGAGACAGGGAGAGAGAGACAGGGAGAGAGAGATGGGGGGAGAGAGAGAGACAGGAGATGCTTTCCCAGTACATTTTGCTCTTTACCCCATTTTTTTAAACCTAATATATTGTGAATATTTTTCTAATATTTTACTGTGCTGTCACTTTTATTGGTTGAATAACAGATGTTTTATTGAATAAACTTACCATATTTTACTTAACCAGCCCCTTTTTGTTGGACATTTTAATTTTTTCAACTTTTCACCAATACCAAACATGAAACAAAAAAGAAAAAGGAGATAGAAAGAAAGAGAAAGAGAAGGGGATGGGGCGGAAGGAGGGAGTAAGGAAGGAAACTGCAACAAACATCTTGTGACATACATCATTAATAATTTCCTTAGCATATATTTTCTTATTATATGGATGTGGAATTTCTAGTTAAAAGGTATGTGCTTTTCAGACACTTTGCCAAAGAGCTATTGAGAAGAGCTGTAGTACCTTCTCTAACACTGGATAGTCTTTTAAAGTAATCCTTATCAATTCTATAGGCAAAGAAGGCATTTTAATATTGTTTTAATTTGTATTTTTTATTACTGACAAAAATTTTAAAAATTCATCTTTATTGACCCTTTCTATTCCTTCTTTTCTGACTTACCTGCAGAAGTCCTTTGCCCATTTTTCTATTTGGCTATTTATCTTTTTCTTACTGATTTGTAAGACTTCTTAACCCTTTGTCCCTTTTTCTCCCTTCCAGTTTTGGTGTCTGCCTTCTAATTTTTTGGTGGTTTTTTTCCCTTCCAGTTTGGTATTTGCCCTTTAATTTTTTGGTGATCTCCAAAACACTTTTTAGTTTTCTATGTATTTTAAAAATCAATCTTTGCTTTACATATCATGTGCTATAATTCCCATTTCCAAGACTATATAAGTATTTTTCTATATTTTCTTTTAGTAATTTTATGGTTTGATTTTTACATTAAAATCTTTAATCCACCAGGAATTTAATTTAGCACATGGTGTATTATTTTTCCTCTAAACAATTGGCCAGTGGCTCCTTCACTTATTGTATAATTTATACTTTTCTTGCTGATTAGGAATGCCACTGTTATTATTTCTCTCCTTGGGTCTCAATAACTTTGAAATTTAATGTGAAATTATAAAGCTGCTTGACAGATCTAACCATTTTCCTTCTCAGTCAGCAACTGTGTGCAAGATGAAGAGACGTTGGTTCAAATGCCAGAAAGATACTGAATGAATCTCTGGGTTTTTAAAAATAAATCAAGAATGCTACAAGTATTTTATAACAATGTTATTGCTAATACAGACTTGTGGTGTCAGATATTTTAAATTTTTTATTGCTCTGTATCTGGGCTGTAATGACATATATTTTATGATCATATTTTTCTCAACAAGCCAATAATCAATGTATTATATGTGATATGTGCATAAATGTATATACTATCATTATTCAGAAGGTAAATATTATTTATGAACTTATGAAATGCTCAACAAATTTCATATACATGGATAACTTTCTGTAACCAGTTCGTAAAGTTAAATGTATTGGTTCATGTTTTTCCAATATAATCAACATAATTACAGCACAGAAATTGAAATCAACTTTGCTATCCTTTAAATTGAAGCTGCAAACACATAGAAAAGCATCTGTGTAAAAGACAGGTTTATCTTTGTGCTTTAGATGTCCTTGTCACCTAAACAAACAAACAAACAAATCACAAAAAATACATATTTCCAGTCCAAACAATAACCCTACTTTTAATTTTACTGAAGATGAAAGATGTTCACAGATGGTGAACACTGTAAACTGGGGTTTACTTGGGAACTATGACTTTCTCAACCACTTTGCCTATAATTTATCCACAAATTAAGCTACTTACTGTTAGGTGCTCCTGAAAATACTATACATAATCAGTGAATCCATTTCCTATCTCACTGTGATGAATGCTGGCCTGAACCCTGACAATGATTTAGGTCAAATTATATAACCATGATCATAAGGGTAAATCTGCATAATTTTATATGAGGTCACCCCAAGGATGTATATATAATTCACTTTTCTTCCCCCACATACTTCCTAAGACACTTTTAGAGCTATTTTGGTACATTTGATAAATGTTAAAGATACTTTCCATCAAAAACCAAGATTAAATCCTGCCTGTGAGCCTGACTGAGAAAAGAGCTACATAGTTATTACCAAGAAAACAGTCTATGAATTGCTTGGGCAGAATCTCTAAAGCCTGTTCTTTTCCCAGTGATCATTTACAGTTAAGAAAACAAACTAGGTAGCAAGGGAATTTAGCCTGAAAAAAGGCTTATTATTTTCCCCCCCTTGAGAGACAAAGTTGACTTTATCTCTTGGCTCATATTACAAAGTATGGCTGTTCTCCAAATCAGGAGGATAATTTTTTTTTAATGTTTCTCATTTTCTTCTCTTTAATCATGCTTTCTACAGTGTGTAGTGAATATATACCACTCCATCTCCACAGGTCTCTCACTTACCATTTCAGCTACTCTAACTTCCTGTTCTATGACAAGAACTTCTTGATCCATTCCCTCCACTTTTCTTGTAAAATCCTGATTTACAAACTAGAAAACCAGGCGGGTACTCTTTCTCTTGGGAGTTTTCCTGATTTCATGCCTGATCCTTGTCGTGCTCGCTTTACTCTTTTTTTTTTTTTTTTTTTTTTTGCTGTACGCGGGCCTCTCACTGTTGTGGCCTCTCCCGTTGCGGAGCACAGGCTCCGGACGCGCAGGCTCCGGATGCGCAGGCTCAGCGGCCTTGGCCCACGGGCCCAGCGGCTCTGTGGCATGTGGGATCTTCCCGGACCGGGGCACGAACCCGTGTCCCCTGCATCGGCAGGCGGACTCTCAACCACCGCGCCACCAGGGAAGCCCTCCCTTTACTCTTGATTGTTCCAGGCTTGTTTTCTTTCCTGATCTGTCCTCTTCAGCTCCCAATCACCGTTATGTTCCCATATGTCAATCTTGGTGTTCATAATGCAAGGCGAGGGAGGCAATTGTGTGGACCATACATTCCTGTTCTCATTTTATGGCTTGGTTCAGATCCTTTTAATTGGAAGATCCATGAGCACAGGAATTATGTCCATCCTGTGTTCCACTGTACATGCAGTGCCTACCACAGAATGCTCAATATATTTTTATTAAATTAATAATAGCCACCATTTAATAAATCTACTTATCAAATGACAGGTATGGTGCAATGCACAAAGGATATGCCCATTTTATAGATGAAAAGACTGAAACTTAGAAAAATTAAATAACTTGTTTTGGTCACAAGGCTAGTTAAAGCTGAAGAACCACAGCATGACTGAATCCCAGGTATGGAAGGCTCACCCCCAACACGCAATCTCCACAATAACAGTGCAGAAGCAGTATAACATAAATATGAGGAACGGTTGCTCTGGAACAAGTTCCTTGATAGTAGGGGTAACTTTCTATTTTACTTTATTTCTCCAGTTCCTTGTTACATTGTCGGGCACATAGGAGACTCATTGAGTAAATGTATAAATGAGTAGACAGGTTCTGCTCATGAGAACATGCTCAGGCTTACCTGCTGGAAGAATGTGAAAGACAATGGAACCTTTCTAGATCTGACGACAGCTGGTCCCCAAACACATGAGAGTCCAGCCAAAATTGGTAGAGCCATTTACCTCACTCACAGCTGACCCAGAAAATGAGTAAACCCAGCCAATTCCAGAAGAGCTGCCCAACTAACATAGAGATTCCTAAGAAATAATAACTGGTTAGTGTTTTAATCTACTGACCTTTGCGGTAGCTTGTTAGGCAGCATTTTTTGTGGGAATAAATAATTGGTACAATATTTGTGGGTTAGATTTCACCTGGGGATCACCAACTTAAGAGCTTTGCTAGCTAAACAAAAGAGTTAAAATCCAAGGACTGCTTTTTCAAGTCACATTGTGAATGTGAAGAACGGATACATTTATAAATCAATAGAAAAATAAATTTCTCACTACTTGCTAATATGACATTAAAAAAACTAGATTAGATTTTGTTCAAACTTTAAAGGAAAAATCAAAAGTAAAATCACCAATAATTTCTCTATTCCAACACAACTGTTAATTGTTGAATGTTTCTCTGCAGCTTTTATCCATTTACATATGTATTTTTATATAGTTCTAATAACAATAGTCATATTTTGCTTTAATATTCAAGGGAAAGTGCTAATTCATACATAATACTTTTAATAGCTACATAATAACTCTTCAAACATATATACTATATTACTTCTGTATTACTTTAGACTACTTTTTCCCCCTTATTATCAAGAAGATATCAGAAGAGTAAAAAAAGAAGGGAAAGTGTCATCTATAATTTCACTTCCCAGAATCAAAGGAAAAGACTTTCTGATATTTGTCTTCATTTTTTTCTGTACATTAAAAAAAGTGGAGTCATAAACTTTTTTTGCCTACCGAACAATATCATAAGCATTTTCCCATTAAAAAAAAAAAGAAAAGAAAAGAAGATGGCAAAATACAGCTTTTTTCTTTATTTGGTATTATTGCTTTAGGTATGAAGGCCGGGATAGTGTCTTTCTTATTTACTGTCAATGCAGTTATATCCCAAGTACCTAGCAAAGTGTATGGTAGACACCCAATAAACATTCATTGAATGAACGAAACGCATGAATGAATAATGGAATTTACATAAGTAGGCTTCCTAGTTTCATGTGCTTCAAATGCTTTTTAAATTAGCACAATTGAATTGTATTCAAAAGTCATATCATTTGAAAGAAAAACTTATTTGCATCACATCTTAAATTTATCACCTATAGACAAAGGAATTTGTTATTCACCTTAAAAATTCTGAGTTAGTCACAGAGTTGACCCATAGAGTAGACAAAAGAAGGAATTCCAAGGTTTTTATTCATGAATTGCTTGTACAAATATCACTAGATGAACACCATCTATTCTCATTTCTTTTTTTGGGGGGGGGGGATGCGGGCCTCTCACCGCTGTGGCCCCTCCCGTTGCGGAGCACAGGCTCTGGACGCCCAGGCTCAGCAGCCATGGCCCACGGGCCCAGCCGCTCCACGGCATGTGGGATCTTCCCGGACCGGGGCACGAACCCGCGTCCCCTGCATTGGCAGGCGGACTCTCAACCACCACCCCACCAGGGAAGCCCTATTCTCATTTCTTATTCCCCTCTCTGCAACTCTTGACACTTTTGGCTACTTCTTTCTTAAACTGTCATGTATCAGTTATGTGACAGTGAATTTATACAACATTCTTGCTATTTCTCTGACCCCTCTTTTGCCCTTACCAGTGGTCATTCTCTAAAGATATCCTTTCTCCTTTGGTCATCTCCTTTTGCGATCACTGTCTATAATCACTCACTTATAATTTTGCCTTCAGCCTCTCCTCTCTGTGAAACATGCCCAGATCTGTATATCTAATCCTGATCACTCTATTTCTGCCTTTTCAATCTCATCCACCTCCATTTCCTGAAGACCTTATTTTGCTTGTATTTTTAATCTACACCTCTTTTCCTTTGAATTACACGTGTCTCCTAGCCTTTGCAAGTTTTCCTTGACCCAGCTTTTCCCCCAAGCTGTCATCCCATTGCCCTTTTCCCTTTACCACCCAATTTTTGGAAAGTGTACTCTGTCCTCCTTGCCTCCAGTTCTTTCCCTCATTCCTCTCCGTAACTGTTTGCATGTTGACTTCTGCTTTCGCCTATTGACCTTTTACTTCAGTGATTGTTTGATCCCCTTCCAACAATGCCTCTCTGTGGCATCTCACACCTTTCCACCTCGGAGCCTCATGGTTTCCTTCGCACTATGCTTTCTTGGTTTCTATCAAGTCTTCCCTGACATACTTGCTTCTTTTTGTCTTTGGACTTCTCTTTTACTCTACTCTCCTTAAAGGTCCTCATTCACTTCCAGAGTTAACAAATATTTACTGAGTGCCTATCATGTGCCAGGAACTGTGCAGCCCCAGGGATGCAGGGATGAACAAACCAGATGCTCGCTGGCTCTGTAGTACTTACTTTTCCTTCCTCACTTGCAGATGCAATTAGAAGCAAAATCCTATAATTTGTTTCCAAACGACTCTGATTTGTTCCCTCTATCTTATTATCACTAAACTCTCTTTGTTCAGGTCTACATCATTATTAACTTGTTTTTGCAGCAGCCTAATAATTGGTGTCCTCGTCTCTATTCTAGTCCATCCCACATATTATCCCAGACTAATCTTTTTATTTTGTTTTTTTTTTATTTTTTTGTGGTACGCGGGCCTCTCACTGTTGTGGCCTCTCCCATTGCGGAGCACAGGCTCCGGACGCGCAGACCCAGCGGCCATGGCTCACGGGCCCAGCCGCTCCGCGGCATGTGGGATCCTCCCAGACCGGGGCACGAACCCGTGTCCCCTGCATCGGCAGGCAGACTCTCAACCACTGCGCCACCAGGGAAGCCCCAGACTAATCTTTTTAAACATTTATGTCATCCCCCTTAAAAAATGTTCACTCGCTCTTTCCACTGCCTGCAGAAGAAACACTAGACTCCTTAAAATGATGTTGGAAAGACCTGAGGCTTTGGAGTCAGAAAGCTTGGGTTGTATTCCCAATCTGCCATTTATTCACTCTGTGACCTTAAATAACCTTGCTGCACTTTGATTTTCCCACCTATAAGATGGGATTAATGACTAGTAATAAGGGCCAAATACACATGAAAGTGCTTTATATTTTTAAAGTGCTAAAATTAATATAACTCTTTTTTCTTAGTTTGTTTAGAGATAGTTACCATATTGATACTAGCCTAAGCTTCAGAGTTAAACAACAACCTGGTTTCAATTCAGCTTTATTATTCATTATCTATAAGACTTTGAACAAATTAGTACACCTCTCTAAAACTCTTCCCACCTGTCAAAACACTCATTTTGTACGGCTGTCTGAAAATTAAATGAAATAGTGAATATGAAAACTTCTAGCACAGTGTGTAATTTATAATAGGCACTGATTGATTCTCTTTTGGGCCTAATTTACTTTTCCTGCAGCATATCCCACTATACCTCTTCACAAACCCTACCACTTCAGGCTACTTGATTTTCTCAATTCATATGATGTACTTTTGTGTTTCTTCTTCAGCTGCATACTCTTTCCTTCTCTACTAAAATTCTACTCAAGTCTTCAAGGCTCAGTTAAAATGTTGTCTTCCCTAAAGCCCTGTGTATCTCACAACTGGTGTGTTAATCTCTCCTTCCTCTGTACACTCTTAGCTTGTATGTTGATTAGAGCACTGTGTTTTCAATCTGGTTTATATTCTGATTCTCCCAACAGACTGCAGGGGCCTCGGAAACAAGGAGGATGTTGTATGTTGTATGTTTATTTCTCTCACATTATACTTACGACAGCAGACACTCAGTTATTGAATGAATGTAGAATCGGATGCTGTCTTTCTCTTTCTACTGCCTACAGGACATCACTTGCTTAAAGGCCTACTGTTGCCTCAAACCCAAACATGTGCAAAAGCAAGCACATCTTCCCTAAACTGCTCCCTTTCAATTTTGCTGTTTTTGATACTACCCTAATCCCTAGTCTCAGTTTCTGAGGCTAAAAATCTTAGAATTGTATTTGACTGATCTGTTTCCTTGACCACCTAGGAGCCAAACTACCAAGTTCTTCCAACTCTTTCTGTGAAATAGTTCTTGGATTCATCTTTCTTTATTCCATTCCTAGGATTATCAATCATTATTTTAAACAACTATCACCATTTATTGAGCATTTAAGTTCTGGGCTACTTTGGATACATTATGTCATTAGATCTTTAACACCTCTGTGAAGCAGGTACTCTTACTCTTATTTTACAGGTGAGAAAAATCAAGACACAGCTTACATACTTTGCCCAAGGTTACAGTTAATTAAGTGGCAGAGTGGGGATCAAACCCAGATGTGAAGCCAAAGCCTAGAGCTGGACCCTTTCAAGTTGTGTAGAACAAAAATAGGATTTTTAGAAGAGTATTATGAAGATATACAGGAAGTAAACAAGCACAGGAAACTGCTTCATGGATGCGTACTGTCTTTTTCGAAAGCAGAATACACCCACACTCTAGAGATCTAGTTATTTTGGGGAGCTCCCTGACATCAGCATTTGAGGCCCTAAGGCTTCTCTCCTGCCTTCTGTTGCCCTTGTTACAACTGACTGACTTGTCTCCTCCCCCTCTACCTCTTGGCTTCTATTACATCGTGACTTCTGCTGCCTCGTATGTTTGGCTATCTTACTTTTCTCTCACTATTGTGCAACACAAACACTTTACTCCAATTAAGGCAATCTCCTCACTGTTTCCAGAACAATTTCTGTCTCCACAACTTTACGTTGTTACTTTGAACTCAAATACTTTGTTCTTTTCTACCTCAAAATACAGTCAAAAGCCTGTACTTCAAAGCTCCTTCATTACTTATTCTCAACAGTTCCAGTGGGTTTTTGAGTGGTTACTATGCGTTAAGTCTTCTTGCTGACCCATGATGAACCAGTAACATGAGCAAGAAATAAACCTTTTGAGATTTGGGGGTTATTTGTTCTTGCAACATAATCTAGCCTATCGTGACTGATCTACTGACTTCAGGGAAGTAATTTAGCTCTACCAAGTTTCACTTTCCTTATATGTAAAATAGAGATTAAAACAGTATCTATCAAATAAGGTTGCTCTGTGGATTAAATGAGGTAATACAGGT
This sequence comes from Mesoplodon mirus, assembly GCF_964341445.2. NCBI lineage: Eukaryota > Metazoa > Chordata > Mammalia > Artiodactyla > Ziphiidae > Mesoplodon > Mesoplodon mirus. Next base: position 88,856,679 of record NC_138978.1, read on the forward strand.
AAAAGTACGTGGGTAAAATACAGGTAGAGGTACTTAGCACCGTGCTAAGCACAAAAGAAGTATACAAATATTATTTAAAATTTTTGAATTATCACCAGCTAGCAATTGGTGTGTTAGTAATAACAAATGAGCATAATGGAGAGTATTGTTTGCTTTTTCAAATGTTAACTTCAAATTACATATGGCATAATATTCTTGTCAGTAATTTTAGTTGAAAACCTAGGCATCTACAAATTAACATTTTAAGATAACTACTATAGAGTTAGCCTAACTCATCATAAGAAACAGCTTTTCTTCTTTTCATATTATGAATTTTTGGATACCATGAAAAAAATGTTTCATATATATGCATTCTCTCTAAAACCTTTAAAGCTTATTAAAGAGATGTTACCCTTGTTTTCAAAAGCCCAGTTATAATAGGGATATATTGTTCTATAAATACTATTTAAATTTGGGATCCAGATGAGCATATTTCATGATATATTGAAACAGAGCAGGACCCTATGGTCTATGCCCCGCCATGTCCTCAGCCTGCCTTTAGTCTGTGGAAAAACTTTAGCCAAATAATAACTTTAGTCAGAGAAGTGAGAAAATGCAGAAACAAAGGAAAACAGTCAAAGGAGACCAAATAATAATAGTTTAGTCATTGAGCATAGTCAAGGGCCTTTAGTTCCTTCTCAAGGGCTATAGATAATATTGAGCCGTATCCTGTGAGCTGTCTCCTAGAGACTGAAACCCCCACCAGGTGGAAGAAGTTAACTACATGATGACCAGACTGTAGCCATGACATAAGCTGCTACAATTCCAAGAACTGGCCTCAAGGAAATGGGAACGAACCGACCATGGAACTGAAGATTCATTGTACCTAAAAAAACCAAGATGATGCTGGTCAGACCACCACGTGGCCAATTTCAAGATAACTGTCAGAGCTGACTGTACTGTTTCTGCATGTAGCCCTCTCCCTCAACCTATAAAAGCTCTTGCTCACTGGTTGCAGGAGGTGGGGAGTCGGTCTTTGGACAGGAGTCCGCCCTCCAACCTCCCCGCCCCGCCGTTTGCCGGCATCCAAAATAAAGCAAACTTTCCTGTCCACCAACCTTGCCTCTTTATTGGCTTTTGAGCGGCAAGCAGCCGGACACCACTTTCGGTTACAATATCACCCTACTATTTATAATTAATTAGATTTTCTCTCAGCCATGTTATGTATGGTTTATTATTAGTTGAAGACTGCCCAGACCTGGTAAAGATGACAATCATAAACACATCTGTATAATAATTCATAATGTTAAAAGTGCTTTTGCATAGTCTCATTTGACTTTGAATCTTCTGAGTTATATACTATTTCCATTTCTAGTTGAAGAAAAGGAGACTTGGACAGTGGCCTGTCTAAAGTAATGAAAAACTGGGACTGGAACCTAGGTTCCTTTACTACACATTTCTTGTTTATGCTACCACAGAACCCTGTAGTGATAAACCATTACTGGAATAACAACTTTACACATATGCTCTACTGATTTATGTATCATAACTCTATAAGCCTAAGTAGCATAAATGTTACATGAACAAGCATAACTATCATTACTACATTTTTTCGGGAATGATAATATCTGGGTCAGTGATAATAATGTGATAATTTGGGGGACATGTTTTGCTAGCTAGCTTTTTCAGTCTGACAAACTTGGTAAGGCTGAGATAAATTTAGACACTATAACTCTTTAAATTAACAGTAAACTGACTTACAAAAACACTTAATAGAGAGCCAGCATCTGTGCCAACACATTCCTTCACATTTCTATTTTGAAGAAAATTTTAAAAATATTGTTTTATCAAAGAAATTTTGTTTTGACTAAACTTAGGAACACTGAAAAACAAGTGTCTACACTTAAGAAATTAAAGAACCTGCGAGTGTACTGGAGAAAAAGCTAAATGAAAAAAAAAAGTGCAAGTAAGGTCTCCTCAAGGTGCCACATCTAGGGTCTTACACCGAAATAAAAAACTTTAAAACATTTCACACAAGCCAGCTGCTGCCAATGTATGGAGAACAAAGTATCCCATTAACTAAAGTGCCTAAACTGATTTAAATGCTATCTTGGTTACTTTTTAGAAATTGCAACACGCTGCTATTTATAACACAGCCTCTTACTCAAAATGACAGTATGGCAAACTTAGTTTTTAAAAATAATGCAATTTTTGTTAAGAACTTGACACACGTTTGCTTCCCTGGAGAGAAGCAAAAACAGAGTTAAGATACTTTAACACACTTTTTTTCCGCCTCATCAGAAGCCAACGTGCAATACAACATGAAAAATGTCTACGCTGGAACCTTGTAATTTGGTTCATTGTACAACGCCTTTCCACTACGTTGGATCTTATTTCTAGTTTCCAGCTTAGCTATTAGTAGTGGCTGGGAGGGCAAGTCACTTCTCTGAATGTTTCATTTCCCATAAAACCAGAAAATGGGTGGAGGACCATAGAGAGCTTTGAGCCGATAACGTCTATTAGATATCATCAAAAGCTTTTTCCTCCGGATGATGCAAACCCAGTCACACGGGGTTCTGCTTTGCCCGCATCCCACTCCCGAGCCTAGGATTCGTTCCTCTTCCTTTCAACCTCAATTCGGGCTCCTGAAGGTTAGCAAAGAGTTCTTTTTAACGAAATCCAGCGCTCCTTTGTCTCCAAACTTGGCTAGGAAAGGATTCCGAGGCCTCAGCCGGCTGAGAGAAGGTAGTGGCGGCGATCCACCCTCGCCGGGCCACCCACCCACCCCAACCCGAGTCTGGCGCTGAAACCCCGGCGCGTGCTTGGGGCTCCCCGGTACCGCGAGGCGCGCGCTCGCCCGGCCACTGTCCCTGGTAAAGGGCGGGATGCCAGGACGCGTGCCGGGACAGCGGCAGGCGGAAGCCACTGGCGGAGAGGACGGGCGGTTCCCGCCAGCGCGGGTGGGGGAAGGGCGGCAGCCACACCCGGAAGTCGGTCTGGAAGGGAGGGGGGAACATGTGGGGGCGAGGCTTCCGGTAGCGCAAAGGGTATCGGGAGAGGCTTCCAGCAAACCTTCTCTGGCTTCTGGAGGGACAGACCACCGTTGCCGCGGCTTTGGCTTCTACGATCTGCGTTCGGGCTAAACGGCCACAGCGGCGCCACTGCCGCTCCCCTTGTGCCTGGTTCTGACCGTATTTGTTCCCCGGAGGCCGCCCCGGTTACAGCAGCGGCCGCGGCCGACATGTTGTGAGGCGGCGGCGCGGGTGTCTCAAGGATGGTTTGGCTGAGGCGGCAGCAGCGGCTGCTGGCGGCGGCGGCGGCATTGGCAGCGGGGGCTCCGGCTCTGTAGAGCCCAGCCCGCTGGGTGTCCGCCCTGTACCGCGGCCAGACCAGTGCCCCTGGACCTTGCCTCTGCTCCGGCGCCGTTGGGGAACGGTTAGGCGACAGCGCACGCCCCTCAGAGGAGACACGAAGGGGGTTCTCCAGTGCTTAGATTTCCGGACCATCTAGCCTTCCCCTCTCCGACCTGGGCAGTGCTGTCCCCAGAATCCTCAGCCCACCCCCCCAAATTTGCTCCCAGCCTCGCCCTGAATCTTTCACACACGCGGGTGTTCCACGCCCTCTCGAGCCAACCCCTCGCCCCTTAATTTTCTGCACCCTCTACTCAGAGCGACCCCCGGATTGCTCTCCGAGGGCAGCCTTTTGAAAAATCTTCGTGGAGCAGTGGACCAGAACTGGGGGAGTTTTCAAAGTCGGGGCGCGAGAGATAGGAAGGTACGATGGCTTCCTCATCTGGAAACGATGATGATCTCACTATACCCAGAGCTGCTATCAATAAGATGATCAAAGAGACTCTCCCCAATGTCCGGGTGGCCAACGATGCCCGGGAGCTGGTGGTGAACTGCTGCACTGAATTCATTCACCTTATATCTTCTGAAGCCAATGAAATTTGCAATAAATCGGAAAAGAAGACCATCTCGCCAGAGCACGTCATACAAGGTAAGTGGTGTGTGTGGGATTTTGTTTCAAAGAGGGGCCGGGGACAGAGTGCTAATCGCGTGACCCGTTCATGTCAAAGCCTTCAGTCCTGTCCCCTGGTTAGTACTGATAACTGAAAAAGCTGCGCGGGCATAGAGGCAGCCGGTGCCTTAAAATCCCTGTGTAATATTCTCGTGGTCCTTTTCAAACAGCGAATGCAGGTAAGGGTTGCAAACGATTAGGTCAGCTAACATCCCCCCAAATAAGGTAGCAGCAGCGATCTCAATTTACAGCCAGGTAAGCCCAAGCAACAAGAATTTTGCCTACCTGAAGTGGAAGCTAGACGTGACAACTGAGAAAGTGCCTGCCTAAAGTGGAACCTAGATCATGACAACTGAGAGAGGAACCCAGAAGTTCTGCCTTGGAGAATTAGAATTCAGACCGGAAGTTCAAGCATGAGTGGAAAGGGTACCCCTTCCCCACCCGAGCTTTTCACCAGTGTAGAGGAAAAGATGAATTTTCAGAACACGAGTAAAAATATTCTTAACGTGCATGTTCAACGTTGTAAAGTTTATTAGTGTTGGATAGAGAGAGTATATTTTCTGCTTTAAAAATGGTTTCATGGTCCTAACGTTCATCAACAAGTTGCCAAAGCACTCCAGTTCAATTCTGTAAGAAAAGGGGCAGTGTTCTTTCATCTTTCTTCCCCTCCTTTCTTACTTTCTTCCTTTTTTCTGTAGCTTGCTTTGTTCCATGGAGATAGATTTTTAAAGCTTGGGTTGAAAGATTGTGAGAGATGTTTTTCATGGAATATTTCCCACTTGTTTCCTTCTGTCATCCCCATTTAGATGTAAACGCTTCAGCTTTTATTGAACAGCAGTTCTGAAAGTTTAACAGTTTCTTCTCTCATCTTGGAAACGATTTAGTTCAATTAATAGGGATTTGGGGGACCATATTCTGACGGTTTGTTTCAGGGATGGGGAGACATTTACTAGTCATGTTTTGGGAAGCACGTTCTGTGACTTGTACATATACTCTTATGAAAAGGTTGCATTCTATTTGAGGTGCTAACTTGCTTTTTATAATAACCCAATTAAAATTCTAACAATTTCTTGATTGCTTTTGAAGTCAGAAAAAAATCATGGTTAATTTAATTTTGGTAGGCAGGCGGTTGTCTACCATTTTATTTTTTAAATTTAACTTTTTAAAAGGTGACTTCCCTGTTATTCTGAAGTAGAGGACACATCTCATATTCACCATATGCAATATTTTATGGTCAATATTGACAAAAGGATTAATGATTCATTTTTGATCCTTAATGATGTGTAGGAGGTAGATTTAAAACATACTCTGCCATTTCCATTTCAGTACATAAGGAGAAAAAAAATCCCTAGGAAGAAGTATATTTGATTTTAAAGCTAGTGTTTTCTTCTACTTGTTTGGTGTACTCTGAAGTAAAATGAAAGCCAAGTTGTCTATGTTTCCTCTTGTGTTTTTATTTTTACATTGTATATGCAGTTGTCACAAGTCTTTCACAAGATTATCCAACACAAATAGCTGTAATTACCTTTTACAACTCATAAAAGAGAAAAATGATCTTTTATCAACATTGTCTTTTTAATGAAAATTGCAAAAGATTTCAAAAGGATCTGCCTAAACATTTGTTTACACCACAGAAGTGGGGATCATTCCAAAAATCTAAAAACACATTACAATCTGTCTTCTTGGGTAGAGTTTATTCTTTTCTAGGATATATTTAGGTTTCTGATTGACATGATGGAAGAAAAGTGCAGCTGTAGTGAACAGTATGCTAAACAGCTCAACTTTGGAATATGCTAAATTCAGTTTAACATATGAGTCAAAAAGTTCAAGTGAAAGCATTTTCCTTGTGTACTGAGGATGATTTATTAATTTAAAAAAATCACGCATTAACCTGCCACAGCCATATAAATTTACCTTTTTTTTTTCTTTTAACATTGCCTTTGTTAAGTGGATAAGGACCTACATTTTAGCCCCAAATCCTCCCCAGTTAGGGGAATAGATTTTATACATTTATAATCTCATATTGATATCATATTGCTTAATCATTTAAAGAAACTTTTGTCTTGAGTGATTAAAATTTTTTAAAAGAAATCCTTAAGGTGTGTATTTTTTTAGGTGTTTAAAGTGTGTGTTTATAGACTAACTCTAGAAAGCTGGGTATGACATTTTTTATGCTGTTCTGTCAATGTTGATTATTTAAGAATGTAAGATATAGCCAAGTGGAATAATGTACGTTTTAAAGTGGTTTGATTTTCACATGTTGAAGTTTGGATTTTTTTAGTAATAAGTTTAATGAATTAAACTTTGCTTCAGAACATTTCACTTGTTCACTTGCCACTTTGCTTTACCTTGTCAGGGCAAATTAAGCATTTGAGGCAGTTCTGTAAAATGCATGCAGGAGTTAAAATCATTTTATTGCCAGTAAATCTGAAATTATATAACCTAGTTAAAATTTTAAAAAATTATCTTAATATTTTGCTTATTTTTAGTTTAAGAACATGGACTTTGAAGATCACATACACACAACAGAGGGAGTTCTAAGCTTATAAGGTGTTCCTTTTATTTCGTTGCTGGGTTTCTGTGAACACATATCTTTAAATGAGTACTAACATGTTCTGTTGCATTATGGAAAGAATTGACATTGAGAGTTAGGAGCTGCAGGTTCTGTACTGGAAAGTCTGGCCTTAGGCAAATCTGTTAACTAAGGTTTCCCCATTTATGTATAAATAATACTTAATGGTTTCAGGTATAATTAGCAATTACTGAGAATCTGTCAGGATTGAGAAATGTACATGAAATATGCTACAATAAATAATAATTTAAAAACTTTATAGTGATACTGATTGAAATATAAAGCTGAAAGTCTGTTATGTTTAACTTTACATCATGATGCCATTTGTAAAGCCAAAGTGTAAATAAGAATATTTTAAGTGATATTATTTTATTTCTGCATTTTAAATCTCTTGCTACATTTTTTTTTCCTCATGTTTTTGAGACTAGTAACTGAAAGTAGTGAAAGTTTGAAAAAGTCTCCGAGGATTCACTTCTTCAGCAGTTGTGTTGCTCCAAGCTCTATGTTGAAGAACTTTAAAAAAAAAAAAATTATAATCCCTCTCACACTGGTACTTTGGTAAAATACAAAAAAAAATGGATCACTAGAAAAACAAAATGAAATTTTTTGATATGCATTCAATTGAAATAAAATTACTTTGTCAAATTGCTATGAAGTTTTTTTTTTCCCCAGCTTTTTGAAGTATAATTGACATGTAGCATTGTGTAAGTTTAAGGTTTACAATGTAATGATTTGATGTGTGTATATATTATGAAATAATTACCACAATAAAATTAGTTAACACAGCCATCACTTCACATAGTTACAGTTTTGCTGTGAAAGTTCTTAAAATGCTTACTTTGAATTTCTGTACTTAACTCATTGCAGACCATTACAGGCATTTCTGGCACAAGTCCATGGACCACACTTTGAGAATCTTGCTCTAAAGCCTAAACCACAGTCTGTTTTGGAAAGTGGATGTGGAGTAGTTTTGAAATCAGAGGATCTGAGTGATTGCAGAGAAGTTGTAATAATAATAAGAATGATATTGTATTGCCTAAATAATCATCCATACTGAAATTTTTTTCTGAAGGGACATGTAATTTACATTGCACAATTTTATCACATAATCAGGTGCTTTTCAAGTTAGGATTTTACTGTTTTCTTTAAAACTGATGTCTTTTGTTTTTGTTTTCCTTCTGCCACCCAGCAGTTACTTTTGAATACTACTGTGTACTTGGCACTGTACTAGATACTGCTAAGGATATAAAGATGAATGATATTTGATTCTTGCTCTGCCATCCGTCTCTCATTGTTGTCCCAGATTCCCACGAGTGGTGATACCATAGAGGGCATGATTCTTAAGGGTCTTTGTCAGGCCAGTAAGCCAAGAAGTCACTTTGGCCTACATCCTCTTAATGTATTTTAAGTTAACTACATCACCTCCATACCTCCATCACCTAACATACAAACAAAAGAAAATAGAGAAATTAGAGAATGCTATTTTTTATAGTTTAGTTTTTTCAAATGAAAAGCATGCATTATGCATTTGAAGTATAAAGTAATTCACACAAATTCATATTATAACAAAACTTTTGAGGAGTACATCATTTTTGGTAAAAATATAAGATACGACTGTATTAAAATTGTTGGGTGGACATTTTTACCTTTTTTTTTAAGTAGTTGTCTTAATATCTGTCTTTCAAATTGAAAAAAGCATGCTAAATGTTTTTTTTTTTTTTCCTTAATATGCCATGCACTTTTCTGGGTACAGTTTTAAGATAGATGGCAGAGGGTAGCAGACAGACCTCTGAGAAACAAGTGATAGGTGTTTTATCCACAAATTTTAAAATATATATATTATTATTTATTTAATTTATTTTTTTGGCTTTTACTCTGAGATCCTTAGCACAAGGGCCATCAATAGTCCATAAAATCCCTTTGTACAAATTAGAAAAAGGCACTCCTTCCATGTATTAATTTTGTATCCTGCAACTTTACTGAATTCATTGATTTGCTCTAGTAGTTTTCTGGTGGCATCTTTAGGATTTTCTATGTATAGTATCATGTCATCTGCAAACAGTGACAGTTTTACTTCTTCACTTCCAATTTGGATTCCTTTTATTTCTTTTTCTTCTCTGATTGCCATGGCTAGGGCTTCCAAAACTATGTTGAATAATAGTGACGAGAGTGGACACCCTTGTCTTGTTCCTGATCTTACAGGAAATGCTTTCAGTTTTTCACCATTGAGAATGACGTTTGCTGTGGGTTTGTCATATATGGCCTTTATTATGTTGAGGTAGGTTTCCTCTATGCCCACTTTCTGGAGAGTTTTTATCATGAATGGCTGTTGAGACACTCTTTCCTTAAAAACATTTACTACCTTCTGCCAGAAAAAGTGCTATGATAAGCATACAAATCTATGATGTTTACAATATGAATGGCTCTCCTCAGATATGCTGCTGTTGTGCGCTGAACCACTTGCACAACTGTTAACTGATGGCCCTGCTTAGGAGCCATTTTCCTTATCCTTTAAGATTCTCCTTTGTGTAAAATGGGGATATTATTACTACATGATAACAGATGATGTAAAATATCCCCGTTTAGAAAATGCTGTATCCAGTTACTCATATCTGTTAGCCAAAATGTGTTTAAAAGTAGGATTAAAGTCAATGCAGTTTTGAAATTAAATTTATGGCTTCTCCTGTTGAACCATTTTATTGATAGTACAGTGTTTGTACTCAGCATTGAGAGTATAGCTCTTTCAATAATATTAAATATTAACCTTGGACTGACTTGCAGTTTTTTTTTTTTTTGAAAACTGTTCTCAACCTTACATGTTTTTAAAAGTGAGTTTTTTGTTTCTGTTTTTAAATTTTTAACCCAAGCCCTCCATGGTTTAAGGTAGATTGGATTGAAGTTTTTAATGTCTAGTCTAGTGATTCATGACATTTTGAAGAGTTCTCTCAAGTGTATTGATTTGTTAATTTTGTAAATTTAATATACTTGTTCAGCTTGAATTTAATGGTGTGAAAATGCATAGCTATACATTTATTTAGGCCCTGTATACTTACTAGCATACTCTTAAGTGTAAGAGAAAAGATGAATAAAAAAAGTCCCCGCGCCTGCCAGCCTGTGACCTGGTGGCGCCGCCTCCGCAGGTCTACTGCGATGCCCATCGCGGGGGAGGACATCATGAGGCTCCTGTGCTCCGTCTCAGAGGAGAGGAAAATGCGGGCGGCCGTCAAGCACTCCGGGAGGGGCGGCCTGGTCACAGGGGCCGTGGCCTTCATTGGTGGTTTGGTGGGCGAGCCACCAGGACTAGCCGTTGGGGGGGCCGTCGGGGGTTTGTTAGGCGCTTGGATGACAAGTGGACAGTTTAAGCCAGTTCCTCAGATCATAATGGAGCTGCCACCTCCCGAGCAGCAGAAGCTCTTTAACGAAGCCACTGCCTCGTCAGGCGCCTGGAATGGACAGACGCCGTGCAGCTGACCATGCTGGTCATGGGCAGTGAGGCCCTGCAGCAGCAGCTGCTGGCGATGCTGGCCAACTACGACACCAAGGAGCTCCGGGCGGAAGTGCAGTGCGACGACTAGGCCTCTGCTCCGGGAAGCGGGGTCCATTTAGATGATTCCCCCCGACTCATGGAAGGTGACTGGGGAGCTGCAGGAAGCCCCGCATCATCAGAATATTACCCTAAACTGTAGCGAAGTCTCCTGCTGGAGAGGCTGGGGCTGTGCTATATCATGTTCTAGAAATTATTTGAGAAGATGCCGTGTTTTGTGGCCGTGTGCACCTGTGTGCCCTGACAGCCCTTCAGCTGGGAAGCTGGTGAACAGTAAAACCGTGACTGCTGCCACGTAGCGGCAGTTTTCTGAATCTACTCTCGCTCACACAGGAGCTGGAAGAAGGTCTTCACGTTGAGCCTTCTCATGTCATCATGTGAAGATGATGCCTGTCCAGGCAGCCGTTGCCCGACCAGCCCTCCCTTGGGACCTTGGGGCTGTCCTCTGCTGGAATCATGTTTACCTCTTGAACGCCCCTTCCCCACCCAGTGACTTCTGAGTGGCCTCAGGGAGGGGGCAGTTGGCCTGCTGAGTGAAGCCACAAATATCAGTGGCACCCAGCCCCTCTCCCAGTAGCTGCCCGACTGGGCTCTCGCCCTCCCAGGGGCTTGCTTTCCCCATCTGAAAAGTCATAGTAGTTCTTGGGTGATGTTTTTTAAATTAAATATTTTCAGTAAAATTATTGCTCTTTCCGAAATGGTAGAATTATAAACTATCTCTAAGAAATGTGTCCACCCTAAATTTCCCCTAATACTGTTTTTGCTTTGCGTTCAGAACCACAACTTGACTAAGTGTCATCAAACTAGAATAAATGTTTTCTGAGCAACAACAACAAAAAGATGAATTAAAAAAAAAGATGAATAATATGTCCAAGTTAAGGGACTCTTACATGTTAGACACTGTGTTGTTAAATGCCTTAGGTTAATCACTTGTTGATTCCCACAATCCTTAAAGTATTAAAAATATAATAGTGAATACTTAATTTTGCTCCTTCTATGGGCCAGCCTCTGTTCTTAGCTCTTTGTTTATATTCATTTTTTCTTCACAGCAACCTGATCTGATAAGATGTAGGTACTGTTATTCTTGTTTTAGAGGAACAGAGGTGAAGGAACTTACCCTGACTCACACAGCTAATATGAGGCAGAGTTGGGAGTCAGTCCCTGTGGGGCTGCAAGCTTAACCACTATAGTGCTTCTGGGTGTAGGAAGATAGTATGAAATAGATGCTGTTTTCATTTTAGAGATGGAAAATTGAAGCTTAGAGATATTAAGCAACATATCCAAGGTTATACAAATACCGTGACAACCAAGTTCCAAATTCTAGTCTATCTTATTTCAAAAGGGGGAGATTACGTCTGTCTAGGAGGATCAGGCAAGCTTAATTTGAAGATATAGTTTGATCCAGGCCTTGAATGAATTACTGTCAGCACGAATGTGGGAAACCGGTGCCTGTTGGGAAACATTGAGCGGTCAGCTTTAACAAAGTATGCAGGGATTTAATGGCAGAAATAAAGCTGGGAAGGTAAGTGGGGCTAGATCCTGGAGAACTTTGTTGTAGGGCTAAGGAAATAAGACTTTTCTTTTTTAAATTTATTTATTTAATTTTTAAAAATTTTTGGCTGCATATGGTATTTGTTTTTCTCTTTTTGGCTGCGTTTGGTCTTCGTTGCTGTGCTCGGGCTTTCTTTTAGTTGCAGCGAGTGGGGGCTACTCTTCTTCGCAGTGCATGGGCTTCTCATTGTGGTGGCTTCTCTTGTTGCGGAGCACGGGCTCTAGGCATGCAGGCTCAGTAGTTGTGGCGTGGGAAGCCACCAGGGAAGCCCAAGACTTTTCTTTAGAATAAGAAAATAAGACTTTTCTTTAGAATGTGGTGGGACACCTTAAATCATTTACTGATTTCTTTTGGTACTGTCTCCAGCCAGTATTATTGAAAATGCACTACTATGCTTGTGCCTTTAAAAAAGAGAAAAGAGGGATTTCCCTGGTGGCACAGTGGTTAAGAATCCGCCTGCCAATGCAGGGAACACGGGTTCGAGCCCTGGTCCAGGAAGGTCCCACGTGCCGTGGAGCAACTAAGCCCGTGCGCCACAACTACTGAGCCTGAGTGCCACAACTACTGAAGCTTGCGTGCCTAGAGCTGGTGCTCTGAAACAAGAGAAGCCGCCCAATGAGAAGCCCACGCACCGCAACGAAGAGTAACCCCCGCTCGCCGCAACTAGAGAAAAGCCCACGCGCAGCAACAAAGACCCAATGCAGCCAAAAAAAAAAGAGTAGCTCCTGCTCACTGCAACTAGAGAAAGCCCGCGCGCAGCAATGAAGACCCAATGCAGCCCCAAATAAATAAATTTATTTTTAAAAAAAGAGAGAGAGAGAGAGAAAAGATAAAACTTTGGCTTCTAGCATTGACACTTAAAAAATAATGTCTGTCAATTCAAGTAAAAAATTCAGGCTGCCTAATTTCCTACTATACTCCAAACTCCTTGAGGCCAGGGATTAGGTGGTGGCTAATTTGGTAAACAGAACTCAGAATAAGAATAATGTCTTATTGAAATTTTGGGAGGCAAGGGGAGGGTCTGTAAGTTAATTAAAATTCAAGTAATAGCAGTCTGCTTTTTGGCATCACATTATTTCTAAAGACGGTTGATGAAAACAGCTTAATATATGAAGTAATTAAAGTTGTAAGTCATTCAAAATGCCTTAAAAACCACAGCTTATATGGGAATGTAAATTTTAAAGGTATATTTGGTATTCTCCTTGAAGAGCAAATTCCTAAAGTTGGAACTTAGGGCATCTTTACTGAGGGAGTCTGGCTCATCATAGTTGTTGAAAGACTGTAAGAACTGCTGAACTAACTTAAGTTCATTTACTGTGTTTTTCACCACCTATATTTCATCAGTGGCTTAGAAAGCAAAATATGATTTTGGGGCCTTAACATTTAGAAAACTATATAATCTTAAATACCGTGAGCCAAAAGGAAATTTTATGCTTTGTCTTTCTGGATTACAGAAGGCCTTTTTTTCTTACAAATTTTTCTTCCTAAATGTGAAAAAATAAAGGGAGAGAATATTTTGTTAATGTTTCTTCTATCCTTATAGTCTTCCTTTATCCCAGTTTTTCTGCCATGTCACTTTAAATATTTTTATAGTGTTTCCTGTTACGTTTTATTTTCAAGGGAAACTTTGGTTGAATATAAATGCTGAATTTCATAAGCTCTTTCCACCAGTATTTCTTAAACTTGGCAGTTTGAGTGTCTTTGCTAAAAATACTAGTTTCCTGCTGGTATATTAGACAAAAGAACTTATCTATTCTTTCATCTTATCCTGCTGAAAAAGCATGTGTTACCAGCCTACTTTTTCTAAGCCAAATGGTACAAAATATGTTTTATTAACAAATATATTCCAAATATTTGCTTTTTTTGTATTCTTTGAGAAAGTGATGTCTTAATGGTTGATTTACTATGAGTGGTATAGGAAAAATGTTTTCTTACTAAAACCACATGTTCTTACATTGGACTTTTTTTTTCCTCCAGGAAATGCTTTGGATTTTAAAAAATTAGAAAGAAAAGGAAAAGTGAAGGCCAGTGCCTTGAAATGTTCCTTAAGTTTTAACTAATTTGCCATCTAATATTAATAAAGTTTGATAAAATATTTTGTCTTAGCCATACCAATGATTGTTGTGCAGCTATAAAATAGGTAAAATTATTAGAAAGCAACAACCTTCCCCTCCAACCCCCAGCCCAAAACCCTCACCAAACTTAATGTTCCATAGGTGAGAGAAAAAGTTGTGTTTTACCACTTTTTCATGTTTTCATATTTTCATTTCCCCAGCACTAGAAAGTTTAGGCTTTGGCTCTTACATCAGTGAAGTAAAAGAAGTCTTACAAGAATGCAAGACAGTAGCATTAAAAAGAAGAAAGGCCAGTTCTCGTTTGGAAAACCTTGGCATTCCTGAAGAAGAGTTATTGAGACAGCAACAGGAATTATTTGCAAAAGTAAGTAACGCGTTTTAAATTATTTTCATCTGAATCTGACCCTTTTTGCTAACCAAAATCATACTGGTTTCTAAAACTATTTCCTTAGTCAACATACGTACCCCCAAAATTTTCTTTCTGTGGCTGATTGTTTGATCATAGAGTCTGATGTTAGGTCTGGCTAGTTTTTTACTTTATATAAAAGCAAATATTTGCAACAGCCTGTTTTCTGAGGAGAACAACTCCAAATAACTACTGAGATTTTATTTTGATGTTTTTTCAGGCAGAATGGCCATTTAAAAGCATGAAAAGTATACCTAAACATTCTTAAGATTTAAAATGATAGACTGGTGAGAAAATATTGTATCAAATTTTTAGATGAATGACATATAAGAAAAATCTGATTAACATCTACTTTGTAGTTAAATTAGGTCTTTTTTTTTTTTTTTTTTCTTATGGTACGCGGGCCTCTCACGTTGCAGAGCACAGGCTCCAGACGCGCAGGCTCAGCGGCCATGGCTCACGGGCCCAGCTGCTCTGCGGCATGTGGGATCTTCCCGGACCGGGGCACAAACCCGCATCCCCTACATCGGCAGGCAGACTCTCAACCACTGCGCCACCAGGGAAGCCCTAAATTAGGTCTTTAATACACCTTTAAAACATTCTAATCTTAAAAACTTTGAAGGGCCAGTGGAGCAGAGAAAGGGAGAAAACTTTTCTCCTTTCTTGCTTGTCACAGTTCTAATGTCCAGTCTGTGAAGGATTAGCAACAAGTACTAATATCCCTTTATTTTTTAAGAAAGGAGGGGACCACAGGGAGCTGGGACTGAATGGAATTTGTGGCTAGCCTCTTAGAATTTCACCAATGTTATTTCTGTACCATCTTCTGGGCCTGCTTTGGCCCATCCTTAGAATCCTGGGTACCTTCTTCATTCCCTTCCATGTCCCCTTGGTGGCAAAATAGAAGCAAGCTCTGTAACACATTTCGGAGCCATCCTCTGTGGAAGATCATATTTTCCAAAGATGACTGCTATAGTATATCTCACCCCTCGTGTTCTCCCCATGGTTCACTGTTCCTTGGTGTTATAGCAGAGGCAACAAAGGCTGGCAGCATTTATTACCTAATAAAAATACCTAGGGATGAGGATAAGGGGATGCAGAAGCCCACACAGCACAGCTTTCACATGGAGTGGATAGACACTACAACCAGTATGCACACATACCCCATGCTGATGGCAAAGACCAACACCAAAAAGCTTTCCATCATTCCTTTCCACACAGGCATGGGATGCAACGCCTAGAATACTTACAGGTATGTAGGGCAAGAACAAGAGGAAGAAATTGAGAGAGAAAAATTGGCGTTTCCTTCTTCTCTACCAGGTTCCTTGAAGCTGGGGAGAAGACAGTTACAGAGTACAGTGATTCTTGAATGTGACTGAATATTTACTCCACATAAGACTGAGAGCTTAATAACCTGATTATTAAGAATGCAAATCACTGTTCAAGGCAAAATTTATCGGCTGGGGCTGAGGTACCTTAACGGTGTTTTTACTTTCTCTTCTCTGTACCTCCTCCCCACCTACCCTGCAAAGGCAGGGGCAAGGAATTATGAACTTGAAAATGTATGATAACAGCTTAAAAAATAATCCATTCCATTTTTGGGTACTACTAAAATGCTCAGATTGCTCAAGCAAACTGTCTATATGTAAATACTTTTTTGAAATAAAGCATTTGACTGACTTTCCAGTGGGAAGATCTTGAAAGTTAGACCTAAATCATTGGGCCAGAGGTGGTTCTATGGCAAAAAAGATGTAAAATATGGAGTGTTTCAGTTCCATAAAGATACTTATTTCATCATGGGAATAGAGCTGTATGGTCATTTATAAATGTCTGTCCCTACCATTAGTCTGTAAGCTCTCTGAGGGCAGGACCCATTATTAGTTGTATCTCTAGCATCCACCTAACATGGTAACTAGCACAGGGGAAGTATTCAGTAACTATTTGTTGAATGGATAACTGAGCTGGGTTGGTAAGTCCAGGAAGCACAGAACTCTAGGGGTGGAAGAGACTTTAGAAAATCATTTACTTCAAGCTTGATCTTCCAGATTACAATTCTGAGGTTCGAGGAGGTTAAAGAACCTATTCATTATTTTAAAAAAAGAGGGGAGAAGGTGATGTTGTTTTTTCCCTACAAAGTTCTGGCTTCTCATTTGAAATTGAAAGACAGGTTTGGTTTGAATAGAATAAGAATTGCTACCAGTTACTGTAATTACCATTAGAACTGGGAAATACCATTTTAGGTCATCTCTTCCAGATTAGTACCATAACTGATCTCTTTGCAGTCATAACAACCAGTTTTGGTTTATATTTAAAAGCATTTGAATTTTAAGTGTTATCAAGCACTAGACAGCAGATACCATTTAAACTAATAAGGAAGATAAAAGCTTACCAGCATTTGAGTTCTAAACATGTGTTAATCATGTTGCCAAGTAATTTACCAGTATTATTTCATTTAATCCTCACAACAACCTATGAAATAGGTGCTAAAGTGGAAAAGCCTTTGAGGCAGGCATGAGCACATGCAAACAGTGTTATAATCCATATGAATATGAGGTACCAAATGAGGAGTGATAATTTTTTTTTAAAGCTAATGGCAGACTTCCCTGGTGGTTCAGTGGTTAAGAATCTGCCTGCCAAAGCAGGGGACATGGGTTCGAGCCCTGGTCCAGGAAGATCCCACATGCTGCGGAGCAACTAAGCCTGTGCACCACAACTACTGAGCCTGCGCTCTAGAGTCTGCGAGCCACAACTACTGAGCCCGTGTGCCACAGCTACTGAGGCCCGTGCGCGTAGAGCCTGTGCCCTGCAACAAGAGAAGCCACTGTAGTGAGAAGCCCATGCCTTGCAATGAAAAGTAGCCCCCACTCACTGCAACTAGAGAAAGCCCGCATGCAGCTAGACTAGAGAAAGCCCGCGTACAGCCACGAAGACCCAACACAGCCATAAATAAATAAATTTATTTATTTAAAAAAAAAAAGGCATGAAATAGCAAGACGTCTTTAAAAAAAAAAAGCTAATGGCTATTATTTATTGAGTCTCTACTATTGCAGATCACCTACAGGGTGCCAAAGGAAATATTTGATAAAAGGAAAATGATGCTCTGCTAAATACTTTATATACTTTGCAGAGTTCTTAATGAGTAATACAAATTTTGCTATACCCATTTACGCCTTAAGAAACGGACTCAGAGATAGACAAGCTTGCGTGAGATCAGATCATTTGTTCTACAAATATTTATTAAAGTCTTCACTATTTACCAGATATAGTGCTAGGTGCTAGGCTTCTAACAGTATAAAAAAGAGACATGGTTCCTATCATTATGAAGCTTAGTACTGGGAAGGATTGACTTAAACAAATGAAAGAGTAAGTACCTTTTGACTCCAAAACCTGTGCTCTTTCTACTATCCTGTGCTAATGCTCTAGCCACCATTTTGTTTGCTTAAATTTATTTTGGAACTTTTAAGTGAAATGAACATGCTTTATCATTTCTAGGGCAAAAAGATGAATGAAAAATAACTGACTGACTGCCATATCTGTCTTCAGCTCTCTACCCTTGTCATCTATTTTGTTTTGTTTTTTTCCCCCTTATCTCCCTTCTTTCTTGCCCTGACCTGTGGGTGAAAATACCCTAGTATTTCTTTGCTATTGTGAGAAAAATCAGAAGAGAAGTAAAATTATAGCAGCCACTTAGTACTTTTTTTCCTAGAGCATAAAGTACTTTAGTCTTAAATATAAAAGGAGCTGATAAATTATTATAACATATTTTCATAACTTTCATTTCACTTAATCATTTAGACTTTATTTTATATGCCAACACAATAGCAGCCTCATTTGAAGCTATCTTTCACTGTTAGCAGCAAATATTTGAAAAGGAGGTAATCTCTAATATGTTGGGATTAAAGTTAGCTGTAAATTATAAATGAGTTATTTTAGTGTGTGGAAGTGGGAAACTTAAAACACAATGAAAATCTCCAGAAGAAGTGAATTAGGAAGTATATGCCTACTTACTTCTCTTTCACTCTTCCATTTTAGAAGGAAAATACTTGGGATGGATTGGGTGAGAAGCAAAAGGGAAAAAAAGAAAGCAGAATAAATACACTGAAATTTTTAATTTGTGGAAATGAATACAAATAATATTTACCAATCAACATTGATTTTAAAGACACTGGAATGCTTTAATGTTCAGAGAGAAAAGTATGGGTGCTGATATGGGGTGATGATACCTAAAAGTCAGTTAAATTTTTAGTGTAACCAGTACATGTCTTTGTAGATCATTGAGCAAACTACAAGATAAAACAACTTTGCAATAAGACCTGTGTAGAGACTTGAAATTATTTGAATTATCTTTTCTGTGCCACAGTTGTATCTATTTATAGTTGATTAGGCCACAAAGTAGGTATTATTAAGTTGATTAAATTGATATATTTGGTTTGCCCTACCATTTTCAAGTATTTTCTGTGAAGCGTTCTTAGTCTATTTTGAACTCTGGGTATTCCTGCCATAAAAGTAAACATGCCTGTGTGTTATGGAAATATTTTCTATATTTCTTTATAAAAATGGGTAGAAGTAGTTACTAGAATACCTGGTCTTTAATTTCCTAAACAAATACAAAAAACGTTTTTGTCTTGTAGGGAAGGTATAATATAGGTATATTAACAGCTGTATTATGAGGTTGACTAGTCTCATAAGGAAGATGTAAAGAGATCCCAAAGTACAGAGATATCACATTAGATTTTAATGATATAGGAGTGTGCCAGTTACTAAGCAATTATCTCATCATGAAACCCTCCTTTCTATGTTCTGCTTTGAGACTGGGCCCAGTACTCTGCAAACCATGTTTCTGTTTTCTAGCTGACTTCCTTTAGACTGTGCTGCCAGTAGGGGGCTCTAAAGGGAGATTACAGGGCTGGGTAGAAGAAGGCACATGTTCCTTTCTTTTACTTTCAGTTGGCTTCAAGTTCCTTTGAGCAACCCAGCAATGCTTCACCCTGGCTGCATCATTTTTTTCCTGTAGTGGGAACTGAATCTGGTTTGTAGTTTCTCTAATACAGAAGCAGCCTGAACATGCATCCCCTTCCTCAAGGATTTGGGTCTCAAACCTTGTGGCCTTCCTCTAAGCTCAGAGATGGTAGTAGTACCAGCCAATTTATGCCCCTTCTTCAGAAGTCTGAGTTTCATTTCCATGGGTTGCACCTCTAAGCTTCCAAGTTTTAAAAATCCCAGCCTCTTCCCTTGTTTCCCCCAGTTTTAGGGTTGGTGGCTGCTTCCTGTAGTTTCCACCCACATATCTTAGTGTTCATTTGTTGCCTTTTCAGTTACCTAGTTACCACCTTTATACTTGGTTAATAATCTTTTATATGAAATTCTTTCTATTTCCCTGACTAGTGTAACTTCTATCTCCTAATTAGACCCTGAATGATACTGGAAGGAATCAGGAACAAACTTAATGGAGAAACTGGTATTTCAGTTTGACTTGAAGGAAGAGTGGAATTTCAGTAGGTGAAAATCAGATTTCAAATAGAATGACTATCAGCATGAGTAAAGGTAGCAGAAGTGGGAGGGTATGATGTGTATTTAGGAAACACTTTATGTTTATCTAGGGTTTTTTTTTTTTTGGAGCACAAGACAAATGTTTTGAAAGAATATTAGAGAAATACATTGGGGCAGACAGTAATCTGGAGGGTCTTGAACTCTAGGCTGAGAAATTTAGACTTAATTGGTAACAATTAAATGATTTTTTAAAAAAATTACAGATTAAACAAATTTATTTTATTTTATTTATTTATTTTTATTTATTTATTTTTGGCTGTGTTGGGTCTTCGTTGCTGAGCGCAGCTTTCTCTAGTTGCGGCGAGCGGGGGTTCCTCTTCATTGCAGTACACAGGCTTCTCATTGTGATGGCTTCTCTTGTTGCATAGCATGGGCTCTAGGCACCCATACTTCAGTAGTTGTGGCACGTGGGCTCAGTAGTTGTGGCTCGCAGGCTCTAGAGCGCAGGCAGACTTAGTTGCTCCGAGGCATGTGGGATCTTTCAGGACCAGGTCTCGAACCCATGTCCCCTGCATTGGCAGGTGGATTCTTAACCACTGCACCACCAGGGAAGTCCCTAAATGATTTTTTTTTAAGTGTAGTAATTCTCCCCTAGGAATGTTTGGATAATACATTCATGACAGATTATTAAGAAAAGTTAGGAATTTACACGGTAAAATCTTAAGGTTATGCTGAGCCTCATTGTTTTCCCACAAAACATTCATCCAGTCAGAAACTACTGGGGGCCTGTATGTTGGGAATGCAACAATGAATATGGAAACATTTTCTATTCTCCACTCTAGTGGAGAAAAAAGATGTATGCTCACGTAATTAGAGAACAAAATGGATAGGTATGGGAATGCATAGAGAATTACAGAATATGAAATAGAGCAGAAAATGTGACCTAGAAGGACCAAGAAAAACTGAAAACTGATGTGTGTTTTATGTTTTTTTTATTTTTTATTAGTTTCTGCTTTATAACAAAGTGAATCAGTCATACATATACATCTGTTCCCCCATCCTTTCCCTCTTGCGTCTCCCTCCCTCCCACCCTCCTTATCCCACCCCTCCAGGTGGTCACAAAGCACCGAGCTGATCTCCCTGTGCTATGCGGCTGCTTCCCACTATCTATCTACCTTACGTTTGATACTGTATATATGTCCATGCCTCTCTTTCGCTTTGTCACAGCTTACCCTTCCCCCTGATGTGTGTTTTAAATGATGACTAGCAATTGGCCATTCATAAAGGAGGGTATGAGCCAGGCTTAAAGAATAATTCTGAGAAAAGACAGAAACAACATTGTTTTGGTAAACTCTAATGGGAAATTATATGATCTTTTCAACAACAGATTCATTTTTCCCTTCTTGGTGTGGTTTTTCTGCTAATGGATGAAATTAAATTGGGAAGGAGCCTTAGCTCATGCAATAGGGCACGTAATGCATATGTATGCATATTGGTTTCTGAAATCCTGTGGTGGTTTTTATAGAGGATATTTCAAATGAATGGATTTTAATTATCCCACTTAAATTCAGTACTGGATAAATAATTTTCACTAGTGTGTGTGTGAGAAGGGTATGTTCTTTGTGTCTATATATGTGTGTATTTACAGAGAGAGGGGAGAGGGACAGAGGAAGAAAGAGATGTATCTATAGAGTAGGGAACTGTAATAGAAACTTAAAAGAAATATCAAGGTAGCTAGTGCATTTATGTACAGTACTTTTCCCTAACAAAGGTATTGTACTAGCGAACTTTTAAGCCACAGAAATAATTTTTAGATTGCAAGTGTTTACGTCAAAATTATGAGTTGAGAGGACAGAAGAATCTAGTGAAACAAAAGAGAGAGAAACACAGGGAAAAGGAACCAAAGAGTGAATGTTGTGATTTTTCTTTAAATTTTTTTAGGTTCTTCAATTGAACCATTACGTAGCATAAAAGGAAACTTTTATCGAAAATTTTTATGGAAACTTTTGGAAACTCTCCTTAAGAGAATTGAGAAGAAGCAATCTCTAATTATATTTTCTTATAGAGTTCATGTTGTCCTGTTGTACAACAACTATATCATGGTTGGAAAATATCCAAATTTGATGACTGAGTTTATGAAAGTGTGCATGTTGTAGGTTTTTTTAAAAATTACTATTTTTTTTAATGTTTTTTGTGTTTAGGCTAGACAGCAACAAGCAGAATTAGCCCAGCAGGAATGGCTTCAAATGCAGCAAGCTGCCCAACAAGCACAGCTTGCTGCTGCTTCAGCAAGTGCATCCAACCAGGCAGGATCTTCTCAGGATGAAGAAGATGATGATGATATCTGAAATTCACCAGCTGAGTTTCTATTTCCTCTATAAATGTTTTTCCCTGCACAAGAAAACAGTGAAAGAAATGCTTATCTGTAATTTTGTACGCATCTTGGTGGACTTGCCATTGGTATTCTAGGGATGTCTGCCGTAAAGTTTCATCTATTGTGTGCTATTCATGTAAAAACTGTCTCTTCTAACTATTGAAAATTTAAGGCTCAGTATAATATCAATTTTGAATTTTTAATGGTGTTTATGAAATTTTAGATAGCAGTGAGTCCTTTATTTGATCAATAAACAGTGTTACAGAAAACTTCAAGTTTATAAAAATACAGTGAAATTTATACAGAAGCTCTAAATCTTCATTTGCATTTCCTCTGCCCTTTTAACTAAACTAAAAATTGGGAATTTTAAATTATTGGGGGGGAGGTGCTATGTGATGCAGTAGATATTAGATCAGGCTGGTGAAAAAACAAAGAGTTCAGTTCTGTAGTATTTGGATTTTTTGTCTTTTAAAATTAGTATATATACAGGCACTAAATATATATGCTCAGATGAATATACTTGTTTTAAAAAATCTCAAACAAGACATTCAAAAACTAGGATGAGTATGTTCAGTAGTAGTTGTAAAATTTGGTAGGTTATGTTTTGATTTGTTTTTGTTTTATGTAGAGGTAAAAACTAAAGTTTTATTATAGCATAATTCATCTTGAGCTACACTATTACATTTCAAAGACTGCCCCGTTTTGAGGACTGTCATGATTCTTAGTATTTCACTCCAATAATTGTTAATAGTGTTACTTGCTTAGTCCATCCATGTTTATTGGAACTTGTGAAACAATTGCTTAGGTTCCGTTGGTTTAACTAAGGTTCATGAATATTCAAACCTTTGCTCGGGGAAAGAAATGAAAGTTAATGAGCATGCTTGCTATAAGACGGATTTTTTTGTAATTTAACTTGTAGTCATAGTTTACTTATTGTTTGTTTTTAGCATTACTTTTACAATTTCTTGACTAGATGGCCTAGAGCGTCCAATGCTTCCTTTTGAAATGGCATCATTGTCTCCATCGTAACTGAGCTTTAAAAAATGATTGTTTTGTTTTGTTTAAGAAAGTGTATCATGATTGATCAGCCCTATATGAAACATAGTTTCAACCTGCTCATTACAAGGGAAAAGCTTTAACTTGGTTCCAATAAATAAACTATGGTAGTGATTTTTATAGGAATCCAGTGTGTTGAAGAACTGGCCTATTGTTTGTATTTTGAAAACAGAATGGAAAGCCACTTAAGATAGTATAAATTAATCTAAATTCCTATGTCAGTTGCCAAATCATTTAAATTTGTATATTCACCAGGTCTAAAGACAGATTGCGGATGCCAGGATTCCAATTTTAATTGAAGAGCTAAATAAGTAAAGTTTACAAGTATTAGATTTCTTAATGATTATATTTTGCAGTTTTAGAAAAAGTGAAATATTGTCATACATTTATTAAATACACTTCTTCCATGCCACAACTAAGTGAATCTTGCTTAATGTATTGAGTTAAAGTTGGTATTGAATCCATGAAGTGCATTTGGACAAAATAGAAGGGATTGTTTTTTTAAAAGTTTAAGTACCAAAGGTAGTCTAGTCTAAGAAATAATAAGTTAATAAGTGTTGGCTTTTCTAACTTGTACTGTAACATCCTTATACTTTCTATTTTAAGTATATCTGTTTCTTATGTAAACAACTTAGATATTTTTCCATACTTTTTTTTGATGCAGAGTTCAGGTTAATTAATATTTTACTGCATCTGATAATGTATTATATGTTTGAATCCTAGTGACTTTTCATTTTGACATTCTTGTGATTTTCATATGCTATATTCTTCAAGCAATAAAATCTGATGTGTTTTATAAATTGTTTTTATATTTAATGATCTATATAGATTAAGGGAATGAGATTTCTGTTATTACCATTTTTACTAGTTTCAAGAATCCTAGACCCAAAAGACATTTTGATCATTTGGTATATAGTACTTGACTTTCTCCTCTGTTTGCTGTTATTTCAGAAAATGTGGTTTTACTTGTATTTTTGTAATTTACAGTCCTAGGGTGCAGGCATAACAGAGCTAATTAAGCAGTATTTTACTCTTAGCTTATTTTTTAGCAGTTAACTATTACATTCTGTCTGTTGAGATTTTTAAAATCCTTTGGAGAGAGAAACAAAATCTTTATGGTTGTTGAGAAATAAAGTTATTGTTAAGTAAGTATGTCCCCCACCTCCTTGAGTATATGTCTTTTTCAGCAGATTATCAGGTAAGTGTTGAAAAGGCATCAATTTTTAAACTTACATATACCATACATATAAGTACATAAATAAGGGTTTTCACAAATTAAACATACTCATTTTGCCAGCCCTCAGATCAAGAAACAGAGTGTTATGAACATCCCAGAATCCCTCCTTTTGCCCCTGTCTCAGCACTATCTTCTTCTTCCTCCCCAGAAGTAACTACTATTCTGACTTCTAAAATCAGTTTTGCCTGTCTTTTATTTTATGTAAATGCAGTCATACATAATACACTCTTTTTATGCTCATCATTATATTTGTGAGTGATTGGTTTCCTGATGCCACTGTAACAAAATATCACAAACTGAGTGATTTAAAACAACACAAACGTATTCTCTTGCAGTCCTGAAGATCAGAAGTCCAAAATCAGTTTCATTAGGCCAAAGCTGAGGTTGGTTCCTGAATCTGGAAGTTAATTGTGAGTGGAAAATCTGTTTCCTTGTCCTTTTTTCATTTTCCAGTGTCTGCCTATAATCCTTCGCTTGTGGGCTCTTCCTCCATGTTCAAAGCTTCTGCTTTTATCATCACATCATCTTATCTTGTTCTATAGTCAAATATTCCTCTACATCTACATTTAGGGCCCACCTGGATAATCCAGGATAATCCCCCATCTCAAGATCCTTAATTTAATCATATCCACAAGGTCTCTTTTGTCATATACGGTAACATTTACATGTTCCAGGGCTTCAGTCCTGGATATCTTAGGAGGCTATTACTCAACCTACTAGAGTGAGATTCATTCATATTGTTGCATGTATTTGTAGTTCATTCATTCTCATTGCTGAATAGTATTTCATTATCTATTTTTATTATATACAAAATTTATCCATTCTACCATTGATGGGCATTTGAGTGGTTTCTGGTTCTGGGCTATTATGAATAATGCTGTGGAGAACATTCTTATATATGTCTTTTGGTGAGTGTATATATGCATTTCTGTTGAATATATACTTGGGAGTGGAGTTGTTAGGTCATGGGGTGTGCATGTATTTGGTGTTTAGTGTGTACTGTCAGTTTTCCAAAGTGTTGTAAGAAGACACCATTTTAATGTGTACTATAATAATGAATTACTATAATGGTCTAGTGGCCTGAGAATGTTAATGAATTTCTTGAAATTCTTAAATTATACCAAATGAGTTATACTTGCTACAGCAGGTCTGTTGTTTAGTATGATAGCAAGAGGAAAATAAAGCAAAAGTATTTGTTCTTGTTATTGACACAGTAGTAGTATGCATTCATTAGATTATTGCTCCTCAGAAGAAATGCAAGATTTAGGTAATCATAAGCAGTATGTTGAGTTTAAAAATAGTATGTTGTTGGGCTTCCCTGGTGGTCCAGTTGTTAAGACTCCACGCTTCCAGTGCAGGGGACAGGGGTTCAATCCCTGGTCAGGGAACTAAGATCCTACATGCTGTGAGGTGCGGCCAAAAAATAAATAGATAAAACAACATAAAAATAGCATGTTATAGAAAATCCATGATTTAAATTTTTAATTGAATTAAAAATTTTTTTGGTTACAACTTTATTTGGTGACATAGATATTTCCTCTTATCCAAACGGCCACTGGGAAGAATTATCCAATCCAGATAGGATAGGCTCCTGCCTTCCACTGGCTTCATGTGGATTTTTTTTTTCCTTCTTCTCTGTCCCTAACACCTTGTCCCCATCTATTTTTCACCTTGCCCCATGGCACAGAGTTTCATGGGTAGGATTGGCCAGGGTGAAGAGAATGGCAGCGTAAATGTAAATAGCCTCCTCTCACCTACCCCCACTTGTCACAAAAGCATCACCACTGATCCTTGTCCTGTTTCCACAAAATAAAAGACCTACCCTTAGCATAAGTGCTTAGTTTTGCTTTTTCCTGTAAAAGATGTAAATGAAAAGAGAAAGTAGGGAATCAGAGGAGGTAACTTTTAATTTATGATCAATTTCTACCAGAAATCAAGCAACTTAGTAAAACCTTAGAACAGGATCTTAGAACAAGATTCTCAACCCAGCATTATCGGCATTTTTGGCCAGTTACTTCCTTGTTGTGAGAGGCTGTCCTGTGTCTTGTGCAAAGTTTACCAGCATCCTTGGCTTATACGTACTGGATGCCAGTAGCAACCACTGCTCTCCACCCCATTGTAACCACTTAAAAATGTCTCCAGGGCTTCCCTGGTGGCGCAGTGGTTGAGAGTCCGCCTGCCGATGCAGGGGACACGGGTTCGTGCCCCGGTCCGGGAAGATCCCACATGCCGCAGAGCCGCTGGGCCCGTGGGCCAAGGCCGCTGAGCCTGCGCATCTGGAGCCTGTGCTCCGCAACAGGAGAGGCCACAACAGTGAGAGGCCCGCATACCGCAAAAAAAAAAAAAAAAATGTCTCCAGACATTGCCAAATGTCATCTTGGGTTGTGAAATCACCCCCTGTTGAGAACCACTTTCTCAGAACATCCAGGTTTTTACTTTTAGGATAGGGTACTAGGGGAAAGACTGAAACTGAACCTCTGTTGGAAGCAAAACATGAATGATGTCGGTTGAAAAAGACAAAAAGAAACAAGGTGATTTGGAGAGAATAGGCCCAGGATTAAAATGTATTTCCAAAAAGGTCAAATCTTAAAGGTGGCTCTTAACTTCACATCTGCTGATTCCTGCACCCCCTAGGACCCTAAGTCCAGTTCTTAGAAATTTACCTCCTTGATGTTTTTCACTCAGAGATCCCAGCCACATCCAGTTTAAGGTAGATCAGGTATACTGTTTCATTACTATATATATCTTTTAACAATCATGATTTTTTAAAATGTTTTTATTGTTGTTAACTATACATACAAGATTTACCATTTTAACCATTTTTAAGTGTTCAGTTCAGTGGCATTAAGTGCACTGTTACTGTACAACCATCACCGCTATTTTCAGAACTTTTTCATTATCCCAAACTGAAACACTGCACCCACTAAACAATAACTACCCATTCTTCTCTCCACTCAGCCCCTGGTAAGTATTCTGTTTTCTCTAGGTACCTCATATAAGTGGAGTCATACAGCGTTTGTCTTTTTGAGTCTGGCTTATTTCACTTAGCATAATGCTTTCAAAGTTCATCCATGTTGTAGCACGTATCAAAACTTCATTCCTTATTAAGGGTGAATAATATTCCATTGCATGTATATACCATATTTTGTTTATCTATTGATCTGTCTATGATTGGTTTGCTTCCACCTTTTGGCTACTATGACTAATGCTGCTGTGAACATGGTTACGAATACCTGTTTGGTCCCTAACAAGCATGATTTTTGAGTGTACTGTATTGAGAACTGAAAGGAAAGCAGTATAATATGAATGCACATATATATAAAGACAATTTATAACATGGTAGGGACTTCCCTGGCGGTCCAGTGGTTAAGACTTTGCCTTCCAATGCAGGGGGGTGCAGGTTCGATCCCTGGTTGGGGAGCTAAGATCCCACATGCCTTGTAGCCAAAAAACCAAAACATAAAACAGAAGCAATATTGTAACACATTCAATAAAGACTAAAAATGGTCCACATGAAAAACATCTTTTTTTTTTTTTTTTTTTTTTTGCGGTACGTGGGCCTCTCACTGTTGTGGCCTCTCCCGTTGCGGAGCACAGGCTCCGGATGCACAGGCTCAGCGGCCATGGCTCATGGGCCCAGCTGCTCCACGGCATGTGGGATCTTCCCGGACTGGGGCACGAACCCGTGTCCCCTGCATTGGCAGGTGGACTCTCAACCACTGCACCACCAGGGAAGCCCATGAAAAACATCTTTAAAAAAAAAATTTACAACATGGAAAATGTGACATGAACAAAGGGAACCAACACTTTTGTACTAGATCTTTACGTATGTTATTTCATTTTCTCATCACCTCTGAAAGGGTAGGTAACGATAGTCCAGAGTGGCAAACTGGTAACATAGCTATACTGTTAAATATAGTAGATGTACAAGCTGCAATATTTTTTTTCATTTATGAAACTTAATGTCTTATGCATAATGTTGTGAGTGTGGAAAATAATATAGTCCATGGTTATTTCTTTTCAATTTCATCTTGTATGTTTCTTTTGTTATACTTTTATATGAATAGCACTTGTTTGTCACCAACAGGGAATCAGTAGTGGAGCTAGAAGAATTGTCAGAGAAAATTTTAGTGTGATTGAGAGGTTTTTATTGGGGATTGAGGGTGGAGGGAGAGAATCAGAAAGGATATATCTCATGATGGAAGAAGAAACTGTTCAGGCAGCTAAGGCTCGGCTCCTCTGACTACTAGGGGAAAATATGGCAAACTCAAAATGGTCTGGTTATGCAAGTATCTTCTAATGAGTTTCTTGCTCTTATTGAACCTATAAAAAATACCATTAACTTCATATTTATGTCATTAATAAACTTCTAGGGTGTGTAGTAGGGTGTAGTAGTATATAGGTATAGTTGAGATAAAAGGAGACAACAATGGTATTTTTTTGAGAAGCATCTGTTTAATGTATTACATAGGATAGGGTATGTCTTATAAGCCTAATAGTGTTAGGTTTATATGTGCAGTTGAATCTTACAGGTAATTGTAGCCCCTACGTAATTTGATCTGTTTTTATTATAAACATTTTATAAATAAGGAAACTAAGGTTAAAAGAAACTAAGTAATGTAATAACATCTAGCAAGTGAAGGCATCAGAATTTGAACCCCAGTCTAAGTAGTTCTGAGGATTATGTTTCTTCCACTAGATCATTCTGCTTTCCCCACAGAAGTGTTCTGGGAATACTGGGATGAATCTTTATACCTTTATTTGAAGGTCATTTTAAAAATTGTAAGTCTGACTGAAGATAGCAAAATTGTGTGCTATTGCAAAATAATTGTAGAGCTCACTCTAAGGAAGCCGAGGTAATGTCTGGTAATATTTTTAACATCATTTTTCTGCTCACTGTTGTCCAAATGATTCACTCAATGTTATGCAGAATATGAAATATTGTTACAGAAGCTATTTTATAAAGTTCATTTATGGTATAGGCTTTATATAGGACGTTTCTTTTGATCAAAATACTTGGAAGCCTATAGAAAAATGTGACCTGGCATCATGTTTTTACAATTTCATCTTATCCAAATGAAGAATTTTGAACTTTTTTGCAGTAAGCTCTCAAAAACCAAGTCCAAATTAAAAATTTTAATTGCAAGTCCCCTATTCTTATCCTAGTAACAAGCTTACTATTGTACAAATAGGAAACAAGATCTGGTAGCTGTGGCCTATTAGTTAGAATTTTGAAACTAAGGATTGTGTTCTTAATGGTACTGATAAGTCAGCAGCTGTTAATATATGAGGAAGTGCTTGGGGAAAGTGCTGCCTCCACCTTCAAAGTAGTATTTATTTTTACAGTAGTCTAGTCATGGTGCCTTGGAGGTTGAACAACTATAAATCCTCATTTCACACCCTATCGATATTCTCACCTGAATCTTGCTGTAGCCTCCTAACTGGCCTTGCTGCCAGTCCCTCCTTGTTCTGATCCATCCTTCACATTGCTACCTATGTTATTTTTCTAAAACACAAATGTGAATATGAGACTCCTCTGCTTCTTGGTGATCATAGTATAAAGTCCAAACTGCTACATAAAGTATCTTTCACAATTTGATTCAACTTTTTCTATACTTTCTCAATTATACTGAAACCTGAGCTGAATAATGCCATCTCTTTTCCACTTCCCTATATTTGATGTGCTTCTTCCCCCTCTGGAATGACATTTTCTCTTCCTCACCTGGCAAATGTCTAACCATACAGCATGATCCAGCTTAAATTTTAGCTTCTAACAGTTTTCCCTGAAGCCTCTATTCGTAGTCACCCTTTCTCTGTCTTTGCCTGTGGTACACATTTCTATTTTTGAATCCATAATACCATATTATAATTTATTTGTTTACAAATCCATTACAGTGGCAGCTCCTGGAGGACAGACCATATCATCGTTATTTCAGTATCCCTAGCAACGACCTAGGATAGATTTCTCCGGTTGAAATTATAAATATCTGTTTGGTCGGTCCTCATTTCACCTGATGTTTCATACCATCTGCTCTTAGAGCTATTATACAATACACAACAGGTACTCAGTAAATATTTGATGGTGACGATAATGGAAAAGGAGAAAAATTATATTTCATGTGCTTTGTTTAAGAAGCAATGTTCATGTATAAATCATTTAGGAAAAATTTCATATTTCAATACTATAACGGTGGAAATTACCAGGAAACTCCACCCCCTCACCCCACCCCTGCCCCGGGCCGTAGCACACTTCTTTGGTTCTAGGAATGTAAGATAACAAAATGTCATACCACATGATTAACCAGAAAAACAGAAGCCACTCAAGGCATTTCAAGCAAAGAGTGATTTAATACAAGGAATTAGGTAATACAATTATTGGAAGAGCAAAAAAGGGGCAATATTACTCAATGATGAAGAACATCCGGTCATCTGCTGACTTTCGCTCCTGCAGGAGCCCTGTTACTGCAGGAGAAATCACTTAAAACTCAGCAGCTTAAAACGACAGTCATATTATTTGTCACAGTTCTGTGAATTGTCTGGGCTCAGCTGAGTAATTCTGCTTCACATGATGTCGTCTGAGGCTATAGTCATCTGGGGGCTGAACTAGAAAGAAATGTCCAGATGTCTCACGCACATGGCTGGTGGCTGGCACTGACTGTCAGGTGGAATCTCAGCCTGAGTGGTCAATTGCAGCTCCTTGATTCTACTCCATGTGGTTTGGACTTCTTAGAGCATAGTGGGATTCTAAGGAATATCTCAAGAGTGTACCCAAGGGAAGGAAGTGGAAACTGCTGGTCCTCTTAAGCCCTGGGCTCAGAAGACCCAGAACATCACTTCCACCACATTCTGTTGGTCAGAGCAATTTCAGGGCCAGCCCAGATTCAGAAGGAGAGGATATAGCATACAGGAAAGGGATGAATTGTTGGGAGCTGTCACTGGAGACTAGCTACCACATTTGTCTTTGCACATGCTGCTTCTCTGCTCTGGAATGCATTTTTTTCCTTTTCCTGACAAACCTATTCATACTGCAAGATCCAGCTTATATTTCAGCCCACATCTAGGGCCTCCCCTGATGCCGCCAATACATAACCAGTAACCTCTTCCTTTGTACAGTCTGTGCCTGTGGTGCGTATTTCTATTTTTGTATCTGTCATTCCTTATACTTAATTTTCTTACATATTTTTCTTTGAGAATGTCTTGAGTACAGGAATCATATCATCATCATCATCATCTGTCTCTAGTAACTGTCATAGTAAAGGTTTTTGCAATTGAACTTAAGTATCTGCTTTTAGTCAGAACTAATTAGCCTGGTATTGCATACCATCTATTCCTGGAGCTTTAATCTAGGGCCTAAAACAAGGGAGATAGTAAATATTCAATGGTGATAATAATAGAAAAGGAGAAAATACTGCATTTCAAGTATTCCATTTGGAAGAAAGGACCACGTATGAATCACTTAATCAAAATTTTCAGGAAAATTGGTGCTTTAGTCCTGAAACTTTTAACTTATCTGGAAAAATAATTTTCCCAGAATAGCACGTTCTCTGGTTCTAGGAATACCAGATAAAATGTTATACCACATAATTAATCAGGAAAATGGAAGCTACTTGAGGTATTGCAAGTAAGGAGGGATTTAATACAGGAAATTAGATAGCAAAATCGTTGCAAAGGCTGGAGGAGCAAAAGGAGGTGATGAGTAACTATAGGAAGCTGCTTCTTCCCCCAGAGCCTACAATTGTTTGTAGGATGCAACTCATCCAAGAACCCATCCTACCCATGACTTCATGGAATTGTGCTCCTCTGCTTCCATGATGCTAAGGCAGCCACTACAGGGAACGCATGTCTAGCTTCTACCCAGATGCCACAGGAGCCTACTGTTATGAGAAAGGGTACAACAATCTGCCAGTGCCACCACTGCCTGAACTAGAAGATTGTTTCTGTCTTCCTTTAGCTTTCCCATCTCTTGCATATGGCCACAGTTGACAGAACTCTAAATAAAAACCCTGCTGCCAAGAGGGTCTGAAGAAACTTCTAGGTTTCCCAGCCCCTGCGATAAAAATGTGGGTGTGATGCTGAACACATCACAGTATCTGGAACATGGCATTATAAACATAGCTTATAAAAGGAATATAGTGATTAAAGCTCTTGCCATAGGTCTGTCCAGACTGGAATTTTAGGGTGGAGGCGTTTCTGTCTTATGCTTTAAATATTTGATACAATAAAAAAAGAGCTCTTTTGAACCAGTATCTAGAACTAGTTATGCTTTTGGAGAACTAAGTGATCTTAGGCAACTTTCAGCTTTAGTTTTCTTACTAGTAAATTAGAAAAGCTGTGTGACTTGGGAGTCTTTCAAAGATACAGAGGTGGAAGGATCTTTAAGGCTTATTAGGGAAAAAAATTATTTATGTGTACTTATAAATGTGTTTGTGTGTATAAATATATTGATACACACATGCATAGTATATTGTGTGACAGAAAGAATACTGTATTTTGTGAAAATAAAAAAAAATTTTGGGGGGGGCTTCCCTGGTGGCACAGTGGTTGAGAGTCCGCCTGCTGATGCAGGGGACACGGGTTCATGCCCCGGTCTGGGAAGATCCCACATGCCGCGGATCGGCTAGGCCCGTGAGCCATGGCCAGTAAGCCTGCGCATCCGGAGCCTGTGCTCCGCAACGGGAGAGGCCACAACAGTGAGAGGCCCGTGTACTGCAAAAAACAAAACAAAACAAATTTTTTTGCCACATAGTGACTGTATGATTTTGGTAGAATACTGGTCAAAAGTTGAAATACAGCTCCGCTAACGTTTATTAGGCATAGGAACTGTGCCGGGAACTAGGAACACAAAGATGCATATTATACACCCCAATTCAGTAAATATTTATTAAATATCCATCCACTAAGTATTAGGTCTACCAAGATGAATAAGGCCAGATTTTTTTTCCTGTGAGGGCCTCATAATCCATAGGGAAAGACTGGTAAGCAAGTGATCATAAAATTTTGATTTGTGTTGATAAGAAATTGGAAGTAGGACCAAAAAATTGAATGGTGAAATTTTAAATTTTAATTGACAATGAGAAACTTGAACTTTACTTAAAATTATTCAAGAATATGCCATTTCTAGGGGGAAAAATATTGGTTCTTGAATGAAAAACATCTCAGGCAGTTAGAATTGAGGGTTTTTTGGTTTTTAAATGTATGGAAAATACTCACTTTGGGAAATACTGAAAAGTATTTTGAAAAAGATATATAATCTCACCACAAAGACAGTCACTGATAACATTTTTATGTATTCCTTTCTAATCCAAGGACATACATATAAATAAAATATATAAAAATATTTAAATGGAAATAAAACCCCCAAAGGGAGGCCTTTGAAGTCACAACGCATGACAGATTGCATGTAAGTTAGAAGGAATAAAAAAAGGAAAGAAGGATCCATTTGGGTGAGGTATTTCAAACTTCAAAATACACACCTGAACTCAGTATCATTTTCCTAATTCTCATTCCTCCACTTTTACTTGCCCTCTTTAGGAATGGCACCACCATCTTCCCATTCTCCCAATCAAAAACATCCAGCCATTGTCAGGAGTAATCCTAACAATCTAATTTGATCATTCCTTTGATCAAAATCCTTCAATTGCTTCCGATAGACTTTGAGATCAAGTGTCACTTCCCTATTTCAGTATATATGGGCCCTTCACTATCTAGCTCCCACCCACCTCACTAGCTTGACCTGCCCTCCTTGTACCCACACAACTCTCCATTCTAGCTTCATTAAAATGTTTGTAGTTCCACTTAGGTGTGGTGGTAGTCTCCAGTCATCAGTGTTTTTCTACATGCTCTTTATCTAAAACACCATTACCCACCTCCACATTTTCTCTGTTTAATTGCTTCTCAAAAATTCAACTCAAGGGTTGCCTTTCAAGATGCTGCAATCTATTCTATTCCCCCACTGCCCCATGCATGTATCTCTAACATAGCATTTGCCATGCTGTCCTGGAATTATAAGTGTATTTTTATTCAACTCATCCAAGAGCTCCTTGAGGATGTGGACTGTGTCTTGATGACCTTGAGGCTCCCACTTCTGTCACAGTACCCAACATATAGTAGATATTATAAATATTGATTGATGGAAGCGGTATAAATTGGTAGATAAAAGGGCTGGTGAGTTTTTTTATTAGTGATCTTCAGGAAACACATTTAGGAATTGTAGCAAATATTGGTTAGTTGCTACTCAATAGCCATCCCCTCTTCTTTTTTGTTATCAAAACTCAAGTTTCCATGTGGCAGTGCACCCCAGGGCATGTAACTTGATAGATGGAAAGCAGTCATGGCATCCCATATTCCCCTCTGCCAATAATACAACTGGGTTGGACATGATGGGGCATAGAGGGAAGCTGTGGAAGTTTCAGGGAGAGGTCTTTTTCCTTAAAAGGAGAAACAGCCACTTTTTTTTTCTTTCTCTCTTCTCCCTTCCTGTTATGTTTACTGTCTGTAAGGGATGTGAAGCCTGGAGCTGGGGCAGCTGTCCTGTAACGATAAGGCAGCAAGCTTGAAAACAAAAATAACATGCTGAGAATTGTGGAGGGAGAATGATGGAGAGTCTAGGTCTTTGATGAGGTCATTGAGCCACATCATTTCTAAACTGCCTGTTGCATACAGACTTCTTTTTATATAAGATAATTAAAACGGCTTCATTGTTTAAGCCACTATGTGGTTGATTGGTGGCCCTAATAAAAGGATATATCTATGTCCGAACCCCCAGAAACTGTGCATATGACCTTCTTTGGAAAAAAGATCTTTGCAGATGTAATTAGTTAAGGATCTTAAGATGAGATCATCCTGGATTATCTGGGTGGGCCCTAAGTCTGATGACAAGTGTCCTGTAAGAGATACACAGAGGAGAGGAGAAAATGGACACAAAGAAGACAATGTGAAGACAGAAGCAGAGATTAAAATTATCCAATGACCAGCCAAGGAACATCTGGAGCCACCAGAAGTTGGACGAGGCAAGGAGGGACTCTTTACAGCCTCCAGAGGGAGAACGGCCCTGCTGACAACCTGCTTTTGAACATTTGACCACCAGAACTGTGAGAAAATTAATTTCTGTTGTTGTAAGCCACCCAGTTTGTGCTAATTCGTTATAGCAGCCTCAGGAAGTAATACAAACCGTAAGTCAATTCTTCTGTTGGTTGCAGGCAAAGATATCTTAATGTAAGGATTTTTAAAAAATTTCAAACTAACCATATGAAATAATTGGTAATAATTGATACTGGTAATAATTCAGGAAAAGATCCTAGAGTCCCTGAAAATTCTTTCCGTAGGACTTAACACTAAGATTGTTACAAATGTTCAGGTATCCCAGGGGTCAGGGGGTAAGAAGACACTGTTGCACCTTTATATAAAACCGTGGGGCATACCTATTAAAACCAAATAAAACATAGTAATTCCTCTGGGATTCCATTCCAAAGAAATAACCAAGTGCACAGGATAGATAATAAATAGATGTAGATATAGTTATTGCAGTAAACATCTGTATAACAAAAATTTGGTGGCTGCACTAACTAATCATTTTTAACAGATATTCTCTTTAATGTTGGTTTGGCCAAAAAGTTCATTCGGTTTTAAGTAAAAATAAAAGATATTTTTCACTGTCACCCAGAATTTTATTGAACAATGTATTCATTAACCGAATGAACTTTTTGGCCAATCCAATAATTAACTATTAGGAGAGTGGATAAACAAACAGTGATACTCTGTGCCACAAAGTACTATGTGATCTTTTATTTATTTTTTCCCAGGTTTATTGAGATATGATTGACATATAACATAGGTAAGTTTAAGGTGTACAACGTGATTTGATCATGTATATATTACAAAATGATTACCACAATAAGGTTAGTTAACACCTTCATCCTCTCACATAATTACCTTTTGTGTGTGTGTGTGGTGATAACTTCTAAGATCTACTTTCTTAACAACTTCCAAGTATATGATACAGTATTGTTAATTATAATCACCATGCTATACATTAGATCTCCAGAACATACTCATCTTGTAGCTGGAAGTTTATACCCATTGACCAACATCTCCCCATTTCTCCCACCTCTAGCCTCTGACAACCATCGTTCTACACTCTATTTCTTTGAGTTCAGCTTTTTTAGATTCCACATATAAGTGAGAACATACAGTACCTGTCTTTCTCTGTCTGACTTATTTCACTAGCATAACTCCCTCAAAATCCATCCATGTTGTAGCAAAAGGCAGGATTTCCTTCTCTTTTATGGCTGAATAATATTCTTGTATGTGTGTGTGTGTGTGTGTGTGTGTGTGTGTGTGTATCTCATATTTTTCTTTATCCATTCATTCATCAATGGACGCTTAGCTTGTTTCCATGTTTTGTACTATGTGATCTTTTAAAAGTGGAAAATCAGTGTGGAAGTTATCTATAATTTATTTTTGAGAGAGAAAAAGGAAGATGCAGAATAGAATGTATACCGTAACCTCCTATGTGTAAAAATAGACCTAAAATTCATATATGCACAGGATGAAAGGTCAGGAAGGCCTAAAATTGTTAACATTTCTAGGAAGTGGGAGTGCAAAGGAAGACACACACTTTTGTACTTGCATTTTGCTTTTTTAAAATAAATGTGCATTGCTTTTATGATTAAGTAAAACCATTGAGTATCAACACCTAGAACATTGTGGGTGATCTCCAATTTAGGAAGGACACTGGGGAAAAGCTGTAGAATTAAAGCCTGGAGAAAAGCAATTAGGAGAACAATAGAGCAAGAAAAACAGCTTTACAATGAATGGTCTAAGGGCCTTCTTCAGCCAGGACGGGTGTGAACCCAATCTCAAAGTTATGAACATTATGACAGTAAATATAAAATTTACTAAAGCACAAAATATTGGAATAAGAGGAATACTTTTTGAAGGAAAAACACAGTATGGGTTCTGTTTGGGAAGTACTACTTGGCACAATGAAAAATTAACATATAATTAATTTAGATCTTGTTGCCAACAAATAGACTTAACAAAGCTTTCAGCAAATTGACAGATGACAGATCCTTCAATAGCAACCAAGAAAGAATGCCATATGCCTAACGTGATGATGATTGTAAGAGGTAACTATGTGCTGGACATTTATTTATTTGGTCATTTTATATATGTTATTTACGTAGTCTTCATAATTCCCTGTAAAGTAGATGTTATCGACACTTAAGGTAGTAGGAAACTGGTTAAGCTCACACTAAGTAACTTGTCCCAGGTGATATTGGTAGGAAGTGGCAGATCCGGGATTTAAGGATATCTCTAACTGACTTCACTTCACTTTCCCTTACACCACTCTCCCTCAGGGAGTAATGACTGATAGCAGGAAAGAAAATTATGCCTTTCTTAAGACCATTTTTGATAACAATATCCAAGGTTAGATTTATTCCTTGTCAAGCTCAATATGGGAATTTTTTGTTCCTGTTTTTAAGTATAGTCAAAAGAGATTGGGATTTGAGGTAGCTTCAAAAATACATATACTTTGGGCCTCCCTGGTGGCGCAGTGGTTGAGAGTCCGCCTGCCGATGCAGGGGATACGGGTTCGTGCCCCGGTCTGGGAGGATCCCATATGCCGCGGAGCGGCTGGGCCCGTGAGCCATGGCCGCTGGGCCTGCGCGTCCGGAGCCTGTGCTCCGCAACGGGAGAGGCCACAACAGTGAGAGGCCCGCATACCGCAAAAAGAAAAAAAAAAAAAAATATATATATATATATATATATATATACTTTGAAACAGAAAAAAAAAATAAACGTTTAAACATCAGGAAAAGAATAAAAAAATCAAGACCAGGAAGAATTTCAGAATGAAGATATGCAAACTATCAGATCTTACATAATTAAAGTTGCAAAATTGAAATTAGGGCTTCCCTGGTGGCGCAGTGGTTGAGAATCTGCCTGCCAATGCAGGGGACACGGGTTCGAGCCCTGGTCTGGGAAGATCCCACATGACGCGGAGCGGCTAGGCCCGTGTGCCATAACTACTGAGCCTGCGCATACGGAGCTTGTGCTCCGCAGCAAGAGAGGCCACAACAGTGAGGGGCCCGCGCACCGCGATGAAGAGTGGCCCCTGCTCGCCGCAACTAGAGAAAGCCCATGCACAGAGACGAAGACCCAACACAGCCAAAAAATTAAAAAAAAAAAAAAAAAAGTGAAATTACTAGGGGCCAAAGCAAAAAGAGTTAACAATTATGTGATTCATGTTGTCCTTAAGAAGAAACACGTTAGTCTCAAGAATAAGGAAAGCTTTGCTTTTCCTGGCACTTATTCTCTAAGAAATTAACCATGTATGTTTCAATTTAGAGGATCACTTCCTCTAAGAAGTCTTCCCTGATGACCTCCTCCCTCCAAATTTGGTACCACTACTATGGCTTGCCATTGTATCACTGGTAAGATCCCTACAAGACTGTAAGCTCTTTGAGGGCAAAGACTGCGATTAGCTAACCCTTGTATCCTTGGTACATATTCTATTGCTTGGCACGTGGCAGTATTCAGTATTTGTTGAATAACTGGATTCATGAGGCCTTGTGTTGTGGAGTAGGAGAGCCTAGTTCCCATTCTAACAATGCCTTGAGTTATGATCCAAGCTGCAAGTGGTACCAGAGTTCTTTTTTTAATTATTAAAAAGAAATACAATATTATATTAGTTTCAGGTGTACAACATAGAGATTCAATATTTTTATACATTATGAAATGATCACCACAATAAGTCTAGTTACTATCTGTCACCATACAGAGTTATTATAATATTATTGACTACATTCCCTATGCTGTACATTATATCCCTATGACTTATTTATTTTAAAGCTGGAAGTTTGTACCTCTTAAATCCTTTCACCTATTTCTCTCCATCCCACCCCACCCCCAGCAATGACTGGTATGTTCTCCGTACCTGTGAGTCTTTCTATTTTGTTTTGTTTGTTCATTTGTTTTGCTTTTTAGATTACCCCTGTAAGTGAAATCATGGTATTTCTCTTTCTCTGTCTGACTTATTTCACTGAGCATAATACTCTCTAGGTGGGACAGAGTTTTCCTTAGAAAATAGTTTGGGATT
This sequence comes from Mesoplodon mirus, assembly GCF_964341445.2. NCBI lineage: Eukaryota > Metazoa > Chordata > Mammalia > Artiodactyla > Ziphiidae > Mesoplodon > Mesoplodon mirus. The sequence goes on from NC_138978.1 coordinate 88,896,081, forward strand.
TGTTTTAGGACATGAAATTTCATATCTTCATGACGTCAACAGTTAGAGCCTGTTTAAAATTATTTTCCCCTACAAAATGTTCAAAATGAACTCAGTAGCTGCTCTCTGAAGTCATAGAAAATTCTCAATCATGCACACATGGAACATGGCAGCATGTGGAATCATAGTTCCCCGACTGAACCCGCATCTCCTGCATTGGGAGCGTGGAGTCTTAACCACTGGACCACCAGGCAAGTCCCAGAACATGGCTTCCTGTTGAACCCAGCTGAACCTGCTTATCAATCTTAGTATTATGTAAAGCAGGACAACCAGGCAATCACATGCCTTCTAATGTGATCCATATGAAAGTGACAGTACTACTAATGAGGTGTTCTTGCTCCACAAAAAGTTGAGTCTGAAAGTTTCTAAAGCTAATTTCCATTGTAGGAAATAGAGGAGATAATGGAACACAACGAGGAAGCGACAAATCCAGAATGTGGGAAATTCTACAGAACAACTGAGCTGGTCTCTGCAATCAAGTCAATGGCATGAAAAAAGAGAGGTGAGGGAGAAGAGACTGCTCTAGATTAAAAGAGGCTTAAGAACAACCAAATGCAATTTAAATTTAAAAATATGATTTCAACAAACCAACTGTAAAAATATAACTTTGATACAATTAGGAAAATCTCGATAAGATCTGGGTATTAGATGACACCAGAGAATTATTATAAGATTCTCAGTTTGGGTTCTTCCTGACGCTGAGAAAAGATTCAAAGGCAAGTAGCATATACAAGGGGGGAACTCAGGAAACACTGGAAGAGGAGAAGGAAGTGAGATGGGGAAGACATGGAAGCCAATAAAAGCTGCGCTGTTAAGCAAATTAACCCCTGTGGGCAAGTGGAACTTAATCTCACTGATGTGCTTTGGGAAATAAGAATATACCTCACAGCTAATCTCCACCTCCCAGGCCAAGGGAGCTGAGGCAAATTATACACTGATTCCTATCAGACCTTGGTTGAGTGCTGCTCCCACAGTGGAGGGAAAAAGGGCCCTGGACCTTCTGGCCTGCTCTGTGCAGGCAGAGTGGGCTCCAGGGGCGAGAGAAAGCCCTCAGCCGAGCACGTACACTGAAGTGGTAAGGACCAAGATGATATGGGAGAAAGCTCCAACACCATGTACTGCAATGCGATGAGAGCACAGTGGTCGCGTGAAAGCATGTCCTTTCTTTAAAAATAGACTGAAGTATGTGAGAGTGAAATGATGTCTGAGATTTCCCTTAAAATACTTTAGCAATGGGCTTCCCTGGTGGCGCAGTGGTTGGGAGTCCCCCTGCCGATGCAGGGGACATGGGTTCGTGCCCCGGTCTGGGAAGATCCCACATGCCGCGGAGTGGCTAGGTCCGTGAGCCATGGCCGCTGAGCCTGCGCGTCCGGAGCCTGTGCTCCGCAAGGGGAGAGGCCACAACAGTGAGAGGCCCGCATACCTCAAAACAAAAACAAAAACAAAAACAAAAAACTTTAACAATGAAGAAAATAAAAGGGACAGATGAAACAAATATGGTAAAATTTGATAATTATTTAAATCAGTGATGGGTATATGGGAGTTAATACTAACTTCTGTGTTAATTCTACTTCTGTGTATGCGAGAATTTTTTGGAATAAAAACATTTTTTTAAATAACTTCATTTATTTTTATTTTTGGCAGCTTTGGGTCTTCATTGCTGCGTGCAGACTCTCTCCAGTTGCGGCGAGCGGGGGCCACTCTTCGTTGTGGTGTGCAGGCTTCTCATTGTGGAGCACGGGCTCTAGGTTCGTGGGCTCAGTAGTTGTGGCTCACGGGGTCTAGAGTGCATGCTCAGTAGTTGTAGCACACGGGCTTCGTTGCTCCGCGGCATGTGGGATCTTCCCAGACTAGAACTCGAACCCGTGTCCCCTGCATTGGCAGGCAGATTCTTAACAACTGCACCACCAGGGAAGCCCGGAATAAAAACATTTTTAATGTGCATCTAAGTAATTAAAATATGTCAGTTGGGCTGCTTGGAGTAAATGGATATAAATCATTTTATTTTAGAGAATAGCTGTCAAGAATAATATTTTTAGTTTTAAAATAGTTCACCTTAATCTGTTCTTCCTAGTCATAGGTTTGGCCTAAAGTGTTTTCACAGTAGTACAAGCTGACTGGGATCTGGAAGCTACCCTTGTATTGATCTTTTGGGGTAAAACCCATCAATCAGTGAACCAAGCAGATGGTTGAGCAGCCCAGGACTGCTCTGGCCTCATCAGCCTAGTGTGTAAGGAGTCCCCCACCCTGTGTAATTAGGCCTCTCAGCATCTGTGGGGTGCTTCCTTTTCTTAGCTGCAAACACAAACCTGCAAAATGTCTTACGCACAATATGAAACACAATAGCAGCCCAATGGCTGAACCCATTGGTCCTCCTTACCTTCACTAACACTCCTGGGTTTGGATTCTTCTTGCCTTCCTGGACTTCTGACACTCATGTGCATGGATCTGGTGATAGAATATTGAGACACTTCTCCCTAAGTCAACAAGTCACTGAACCTCAAAGTTTGGCTTGCCTAGATCAGGAATACCTACTATACCCAGCTACTTCATTAGACTTTTAGGCTTGGCCCTTTTATGTGCTCCACAATACCACTTGGAAGTTTTATAATTATTTGTTCATATCTGTTATGTTCATTTCTTGAGAAAGGGCTGTAATAGACCACTTTTGCTTACAGATGAAAAAACCCTATTGTCTCATGAAACTAAATTACAAAGAGGAGTAGTTAGCAATATGAACAGAGGACACTTAGGATTTTTTATTTGTTATTCCTGGAACAAAGATCTGCGGATTGACAACCTAGCTTGCTTTTACCACAATATCAGAATCATCTTCCCCAATACCTCTACGCCACCCTCACTGGCAGCCCCGATTAGGTACAGCCCAGCTCCATGTGCTGGTCTCGGAGACTAGATTTTCAAGTGAGCAACTAGGTTCAGCTGAATTTTACACTTCAAATATTTTCTACGTGCCTATTTTATGTCAGGCACTATTAGGTTCTGGGGTGAGAAAGTGCAAAGGACGTGGTCCCCCAGTGGGAATCTCAACACTACTATCACCTCAGCTGCCACTCTAAGGAGTCATTTAATTTAATCTGTTCTCAACAACTCACTCCACCTTGGCTCTTGTAAACTGGGGATCATAGTTATTTTTAATGTGTTTTACAATAGAGTGTAATCTAGCCAGGCTGTAAGTATTGGAATTATGAAGTTTCTTTAAACATTCATTGTAAACTGTAAGGTCTAAAATGAACAGAAGGTTTTTAAATTTTCTACCAGGCATCGATTGTATTTCCAGACACTCAGCCAAATTTTGAAAAAAATCTAATTTTAAAGATTGTTATTTTTTAGATTTTCTTATTTTAAAATAATTGCTTTTCTTCTTTTTTTAGTTGAAGACAAGCGGTTTCCTATTTATCTTTTTTGTTTGTTTCTGTGTTAATCAGAACAGACTAGATTTTGCTGCAGTAACATCCCCCAAATCTTAGTGGCCTAAAACAAGAGTGTATTTCCCTCTCATGCTATATGTCCATCTTCAGGGGCCCTGCTCCACGTTGTTCTCACTAAAAGATGCAGGTTGACAGAGGCTTCACTATCTGAAGCATCACGGAACCATGACCAGAGAAGGGGTGAGGACGAATTATGCCACGGCTCTTTAAGACTTCCTCCTGGAAGTGACACTCCTCAATTCTATTGTTTTATTGGCCAAAGCAAATCACACGGCCACTTCTAGCTTCAAGGGGGCAAGGAAGTGTAGTCCCACCGTGGGCCTGGAAGGAAGGAGATCAGTAATACTGGGGAATAGCTAGCAATATGTGCTACTGCCTTCTGGTCACCAAATACTCATTTAAGTCTCCTTTTTGCTTGCAAAATATACTTATCTCCTTCCCAAGGTAGACAAACCAAAAGCACCATCTTGTCAGGACATCTAGTTCAAAACCCAGAATCCCTGATGTAGAGATTACTACACATCAGGTACAGATGTGCCTCCTTTTGATCTAAAGACCTATGCCTGAGAAGACAAGTTATCTGTCCCCATGGACAGGATAGCCACAGCAAAGATTCCCTTTTGGAAGAAGACACATAGCAGAAGCAGACACTCATCTGTGGTAGTTCTGAAATCCTGTTGGGTAGCTATTTTGAGGACCCTTTATCACCCTGGGGAGCAGGGAATGTTCTTTCATTAAGCCCTGACTCTGCTCCCTGGAAGTGACTCCCTTGTTCATTGTTTGTTATTCCTGATTCTGTGGCTGATTTTTCCTTTCCCATTATCCTTCTTGGCTACTTCTGGAATGGGTGTTGGGGGGGAATATGCCCTCCTTAGGGGTTGAGCAGCCTTCTTAGTCTGCTTTCTGCACATAGACAGAGTTCTAAAGGTGAAAAGTCATGATCTCCTTTAGTCTAGGCTAGTGGTTATTTTGGAAGTACAGCTCTCTCAGAAACTTAATCAGGAGGGGAAAAAAGCCCGAACTAGTCATTTTTATCAGCTCCATACTTCCTTTCAAGACATAATTCTCATTTAGTACATAATTCTTTGTTTTCTAGCCCTCATTCATCCACCTCTCTTTACCTCTCCCTTCTTCTCCCCTCCCCCCGACCCACCACAGTGATTACATAGGTTTATCAGGTTTTGATGGGAGAGTCACTTTACCTTAGTCTCTTTTCCCTAAGCCATTGTGTCCAAACAGCCCTAGTTGGTTGGATCTTTGATCTGGGACCTATTAATCCATTCATTAAAAGTTTTTAAAAAATTGGTAAGAATTTTGCTGCATTGCCTCCAGGATGAGTTTTAGTTATCCTTTGTCACACCAAGCATTTCTCAATTCTATCTTGAACTATTTGGGATTGAGAAGTAGTTGCCTATTTCAACTCTACAAGTCCTCAAATTGGTGTAATCTTTATTCCTTTCGTTCTTGCTTGCAAGCTGGTCAATTCTTTTTTCCACTTCATCTCTCTTTTTTTAATACCTTGTCAAATGCAGCCAACAGCAATGAACACACAACATTCTGTTTTCCAATCTTCCCCTTAAGCTACAAATTTATTACATGACCTGTCTTCCAAGTTAACTGTAGGCAACAGTTTTGTGAAATGTTTCACCACTACATACCATGGATTGCTATCTTTCCATCCTCTGAAAATAGCTTCCTTGCTGCCTGCCATCTGTCTCTTAAATATTTTAGGTTCTCGTTATGGCAGCACCTCACTTTAGATAACAATTTCTACCTAAAATGAGGATGATCTAGATTTTGCTGCAGTAACAACCCTAAATTCTCAGTAGCTCAAAACAATAAAGACTTATTTATCACTCAGGCTGCTTGTCTTCACAGTATGGAGCAGAGCCCCTCAACTACCAAAAGTAGACACGGAGCTTATCTCTCAGTGTTCCCAAATACATGAACGCTTACCCTGGGGGACACCTAAAGACTCTCAGGGTCCACAGGAAGGATCTTTAAGGAGTCAATTTCTGGGTCCTCAATACTTTAAAAAATTGATCTGCCTTATTTTTTTTTTAAGCCAAACCAGCCAAATTTATTTATTTATTTATTTAAAAAAATTTTTTTATTATTAGTTTCTGCTTTATAACAAAGTGAATCAGTCATACGTATACATCTGTTCCCACCACCCTTCCCTCTTGCGTCTCCCTCCCTCCCACCCTCCCTATCCCACCCCTCCAGGCGGTCACAAAGCACCGAGCTGATCTCCCTGTGCTATGCGGCTGCTTCCCACTAGCTATCTACCTTACGTTTGGTACTGTATATATGTCCATGCCTCTCTCTCACTTTGTCACAGCTTACCCTTCCCCCTCCCCATATCCTCAAGTCCATTCTCAAGTAGGTCTGTGTCTTTATTGCTGTTTTACCCCTGGGTTCTTCATGACATTTTTTCCCCTTAAATTCCATATATATGTGTTAGCATACGGTATTTGTCTTTCTCTTTCTGACTTACTTCACTCTGTATGATAGACTCTAGGTCTATCCACCTCATTACAAATAGCTCAGTTTCGTTTCTTTTTATGGCTGAGTAATATTCCATTGTATATATGTGCCACATCTTCTTTATCCATTCATCCGATGATGGACACTTAGGTTGTTTCCATCTCCGGGCTATTGTGAATAGAGCTGCAATGAACATTTTGGTACATGTCTCTTTTTGAATTATGGTTTTCTCAGGGTATATGCCTAGTAGTGGGATTGCTGGGTCATATGGTAGTTCTATTTGTAGTTTTTTAAGGAACCTCCATACTGTTCTCCATAGCAGCTGTACCAATTCACATTCCCACCAGCAGTGCAAGAGTGTTCCCTTTTCTCCACACCCTCTCCCGCATTTATTGTTTCTAGATTTTTTGATGATGGCCATTCTGACTGGTGTGAGATGATATCTCATTGTAGTTTTGATTTGCATTTCTCTAATGATTAATGATGTTGAGCATTCTTTCATGTGTTTGTTGGCAGTCTGTATATCTTCTTTGGAGAAATGCCTATTTAAGTCTTCTGCCCATTTTTGGATTGGGTTGTTTGTTTTTTTGATATTGAGCTGCATGAGCTGCTTATAAATTCTGGAGATTAATCCTTTGTCAGTTGCTTCATTTGCAAATATTTTCTCCCATTCTGAGGGTTGTCTTTTGGTCTTGTTTATGGTTTCCTTTGCTATGCAAAAGCTTTTAAGTTTCATTAGGTCCCATTTGTTTATCTTTGTTTTTATTTCCATTTCTCTAGGAGGTGGGTCCTAAAGGATCTTGCTGTGATTTATGTCATAGAGTGTTCTGCCTATGTTTTCCTCTAAGAGTTTGATAGTTTCTGGCCTTACATTTAGATCTTTAATCCATTTTGAGCTTATTTTTGTGTATGGTGTTAGGGAGTGTTCTAACCTCATACTTTTACATGTCCCTGTCCAGTTTTCCCAGCACCACTTATTGAAGAGGCTGTCCTTTCTCCACTGTACATTCCTGCCTCCTTCATCAAAGAGAAGTTGGCCATATGTGCGTGGGTTTATCTCTGGGCTTTCTATCCTGTTCCATTGATTTATATTTCTGTTTTTGTGCCGGTACCACACTGTCTTGATTACTGTAGCTTTATAGTATAGTCTGAAGTCAGGGAGCCTGATTCCTCCAGCTCCATTTTTCGTTCTCAAGATTGCTTTGGCTATTCGGGGTCTTTTGTTTTTCCAAACAAATTTTGAAATTTTTTGTTCTAGTTCTGTGAAAAATGCCAGTGGTAGTTTGAAAGGGATTGCATTGAATCTGTAGATTGCTTTGGGTAGTACAGTCATTTTCACAATATTGATTCTTCCAATCCAGGAACATGGTATATCTCTCCATCTATTTGTATCATCTTTAATTTCTTTCATCAGTGTCTTATAATTTTCTGCATACAGGTCTTTTGTCTCCTTAGGTAGGTTTATTCCTAGATATTTTATTCTTTTTGTTGCAATGGTAAATGGGAGTGTTTCCTTGATTTCACTTTCAGATTTTTCATCATTAGTGTACAGGAATGCCAGAGATTTCTGTGCATTAATTTTGTATCCAGCTACTTTACCAAATTCATTGATTAGCTCTAGTAGTTTTCTGGTAGCATCTTTAGGATTCTCTATGTATAGTATCATGTCATCTGCAAACAGTGGCAGCTTTACTTCTTCTTTTCCAATTTGGATTCCTTTTATTTCCTTTTCTTCTCTGATTGCTGTGGCTAAAACTTCCAAAACTAAGTTGAATAAGAGTGGTGAGAGTGGGCAACCTTGTCTTGTTCCTGATCTTAGTGGAAATGGTTTCAGTTTTTCACCATTGAGGATGATGTTGGCTGTGGGTTTGTCATATATGGCCTTTATTATGTTGAGGAAAGTTCCCTCTATGCTTTCTGGAGGGTTTTTATCATAAATGGTTGTTGAATTTTGTCGAAAGCTTTCTCTGCATCTATTGAGATTATCATATGGTTTTTCTCCTTCAATTTGTTAATATGGTGTATCACATTGATTGATTTATGTATATTGAAGAAACCTTGCATTCCTGGAATAAACCCCACTTGATCATGGTGTATGATCCTTTTAATGTGCTGTTGGATTCTGTTTGCTAGTATTTTGTTGAGGATTTTTGCATCTATGTTCATCAGTGATATTGGCCTGTAGTTTTCTTTCTTTGTGACATCCTTGCCTGGTTTTGGTATCAAGGTGATGGTGGCCTCGTAGAATGAGTTTGGGAGTGTTCCTCCCTCTGCTATATTTTGGAAGAGTTTGAGAAGGATAGGTGTTAGCTCTTCTCTAAATGTTTGATAGAATTCACCTGTGAAGCCATCTGGTCCTGGGCTTTTGTGTGTTGGAAGATTTTTAATCACAGTTTCAATTTCAGTGCTTGTGATTGGTCTATTCATATTTTCTATTTCTTCCTGATTCAGTCTTGGCAGTTTGTGCATTTCTAAGAATTTGTCCATTTCTTCCAGGTTGTCCATTTTATTGGCGTACAGTTGCTTGTAGTAATCTCTCATGATCTTTTGTATTTCTGCAGTGTCAGTTGTTACTTCTCCTTTTTCATTTCTAATTCTATTGATTTGAGTCTTCTCCCTTTTTTTCTTGATGAGTCTGGCTAATGGTTTATCAATTTTGTTTATCTTCTCAAAGAACCAGCATTTAGTTTTATTGATCTTTGCTATTGTTTCCTTCATTTCTTTTTCATTTATTTCTGATCTGATCTTTATGATTTCTTTCCTTCTACTCACTTTGGGGTGTTTTTGTTCTTCTTTCTCTAATTGCTTTAGGTGCAGGGTCAGGTTGTTTACTCGAAATGTTTCCTGTTTCTTAAGGTGGGATTGTATTGCTATAAACTTCCCCTTTGGAACTGCTTTTGCTGCGTCCCATAGGTTTTGGGTCATCGTGTCTCCATTGTCATTTGTTTTTAGATATTTTTTTATTTCCTCTTTGATTTCTTCAGTGATCACTTCATTATTAAGTAATGTATCGTTTAGCCTCCATGTGTTTGTATTTTTTACAGATCTTTTCCTGTAATTGATGTCTAGTCTCATAGCATTGTGGCCAGAAAAGATACTTGATACAATTTCAATTTTCTTAAATTTACCAAGGCTTGATTTGTGACCCAAGATATGATCTATCCTGGAGAATGTTCCATGAGCACTTGAGAAAAATGTGTATTCTGTTGTTTTTAGATGGAATGTCCTATAAATATCCATTAAGTCCATCTTGTTTAATGTATCATTTAAAGCTTGTGTTTCCTTATTTATTTTCATTTTGGATGATCTGTCCATTGGTGAAAGTGGGGTGTTGAAGTCCCCTACTATGAGTGTATTACTGTCGATTTCCCCTTTTATGGCTGTTAGTATTTCCCTTATGTATTGAGGTGCTCCTATGTTGGGTGCATAAATATTTACAATTGTTATATCTTCTTCTTCGATCGATCCCTTGATCATTATGTAGTGTCCTTCTTTGCCTCTTCTAATAGTCTTTATTTTAAAGTCTATTTTGTCTGATATAAGAATTGCTGCTCCAGCTTTCTTTTGATTCCCATTTGCATGGAATATCTTTTTCCAACCCCTTACTTTCAATCTGTATGTGTCTCTAGGTCTGAAGTGGGTCTCTTGTAGACAGCATATATATGGGTCTTGTTTTTGTATCCATTCAGCCAATCTGTGTCTTTTGGTGGGAGCATTTAATCCACTTACATTTAAGGTAGTTATTGATATGTATGTTCCTATTCCCATTTCCTTAATTGTTTTGGGTTCATTATTGTAGGTCTTTTCCTTCTGTTGTGTTTCTTGCCTAGAGAAGTTCCTTTAGCATTTGTTGTAAAGCTGGTTTGGTGGTGCTGAACTCTCTCAGCTTTTGCTTGTCTGTAAATGTTTTAATTTCTCCATCAAATCTGAATGAGATCCTTGCTGGGTAGAGTAGTCTTGGTTGCAGGTTTTTCTCCTTCATCACTTTAATTATGTCCTGCCACTCCCTTCTGGCTTGTAGAGTTTCTGCTGAGAGATCAGCTGTTAACCTGATGGGGATTCCCTTGTGTGTTATTTGTTGTTTTTGCCTTGCTGCTTTTAATATGTTTTCTTTGTGTTTAATTTTTGACAGTTTGATTACTATGTGTCTTGGCATATTTCTCCTTGGATTTATTCTGTATGGGACTCTCTGTGCCTCTTGGACTTGATTAACTATATTTCCTTTCCTATATTAGGGAAGTTTTCAACTATAATCTCTTCAAATATTTTCTCAGTCCCTTTCTTTTTCTCTTCTTCTTCTGGAACCCCTATAATTCGAATGTTGGTGCATTTAATGTTGTCCCAGAGGTCTCTGAGACTGTCCTCAGCTCTTTTCATTCTTTTTTCTTTATTCTGCTCTGCAGCAGTTATTTCCACTATTTTATCTTCCACCTCACTTATCCGTTCTTCTGCCTCAGTTATTCTGTTATTGATCCCATCTAGAGTATTTTTCATTTCATCTATTGTGTTTATAATCGATGCTTGATTCACCTTTAGTTCTTCTAGGTCCTTGTTAACTGTTTCTTGCATTTTGTCTATTCTATTTCCAAGATTTTGGATCATCTTTACTATCATTATTCTGAATTCTTTTTCAGGTAGACTGCCTATTACCTCTTCATTTGTTAGGTCTGGCGGGTTTTTATCTTGTTCCTTCACCTGCTGTGTGCTTTTCTGTCTTCTCATTTTGCTTATGTTACTGTGTTTGGGGTCTCCTTTTTGCAGGCTGCAGATTCATAGTTCCCATTGGTTTTGGTGTCTGTCCCCAGTGGCTAAGGTTGTTTCAGTGGGTTGTGTAGGCTTCCTGGTGGACGGGACTACTGCCTGTGTTCTGGTGGATGAGGATTGATCTTGTCTTTCTGGTGGACAGGTCCACGTCTGGTGGTGTGTTTTGGGGTGCCTGTGGCCTTATTATGTTTTTAGGCAGCCTCTCTGCTAATGGGTGGGGCCGTGTTCCCGTCTTGCTAGTTGCCTGGCACAGGGTGGCCAGCACTGCAGCTTGCTGGTCGTTGAGTGAAGCTGGGTGCTGGTGTTGAGATGGAGATCTCCGGGAGACCTTCGCCGCTTGATATTATGTGGAGCTGGGAGGTCTCTTGTGGACCCGTGTCCTGAAGTTGGCTCTCCCACTTCAGAGGCACAGCACTGACTCCTGGCTGAAGCACCAAGAGCCTTTCATCTACCCAGCTCAGAATAAAAGGGAGAAAAAGTAGAAAGAAAGAATTAGTAGAAGAAAGAAAGAGAGAAAGAAAGAAAGAAAGAAAGAAGGAAAGAAAGGAAGGAAGGAAGAAAGAAGGGAGGGAGGGAGGGAGGAAGGAAAGAAAGAAAGAAAGAAAGGAGGGAGGGAGAAGGAAAGAAAGAAAGAAAGCGAAAAGAAGAAAGAAGGGAGGGAGGGAGGAAAGAAAGAAAGAAAGAAAGGAGGGAGTGAGGGAGGGAGGGAGGAAAGAAAAAAAGAAAGAAAGACAGGAGGGAGGGAGGGAGGGAGGAAAGAAAGAAAGAAAGACAGGAGGGCTCCACCATGTGAAGACCCAGGGAGAAGGCCTTCACCAGAATTTGGTCATGTTGGCACTCTGATCTTAGACTTCCCAGCCTCTAAGACTGTGAGAAATATCGATTGTTTCAGACACCCAGTCTGTGGTGTTTTGTTATTGTAGCCCATACTAAGTAAGACATGGATAAATGTCCAAAAGTACTGAGGGGACTAATTTACATTAGCAAGAAGAAACAGGAAACACGGAAGAAAAACGGGCAAGTTATATAAATAGGTAGTACATAGATAGAAAATGGCTAACAAATGTATGAAGATGGGTGAATTGCAAGCTCCTCAGTAATGAAAGAATTGCAAATTAAAGTAACTCTGTTATATATATGCATATATATAGGGAATAGATTCTTAAATATTAGAATCGAATTATTAGACTATTTAGGAAAGAGGGGACCTACAAGTTCTTATGTACTTCTGACTGATATATTAACTAACATAGGCTCCCTGGAAGATAATTTGACAGCATTTTGTGAAATTAAGTATGCCAAAATCCCATAACCCAGCAGTTGTATCCTTAGTGTTTAGAGGGCAGAGAACTTCTCAATAGACCCACGAGGGAGCTTGTATAAATATATTTACAACACTGTTTGTGCTATCAGGAATAGTTAGAAAAAATAGGTATCCATCACTAAGAGAATAGGTAAGAAGTGATAGAAGTAACTGTGCAGAAGGCAATTGTAAAGGACTAGATGCATCCTGGTTTTACGAATTTATTTTTAAAACTCAGTCTTGAATGGAGGGGGGAAAAACACCACTTGTAGCACCATCCCATTTTTTATAAATTAAAAAATGCTAACATGCACCAAATAACATTATATATATTTTTAAAGATAAATACTTGTCAAAATACACATAATAAATGGTAAAGTGACTGCTTATGTAAATGGTGAGTTGGAAATGAGAACTAGAATTGGAAATTTAAGGGAATAAATATGAAGGGCCTCATACCAACTAATGACATGATATAAAGAGTATGAGCCATTCAGTTATCTGTTTCTGAAATTCAAAACAACAATCAAAACATCTCAAAGAAATGGATAAGCTGAGGCATGTGTGAAAATAAATGGGAAAAGGCTATAATTTAATTAGTAATGTTGATGATCAATAATGTTAAGAATGAAGAGTCCTTCCAGAATGAAAAGTAAAATAACCCATGGAAAACAGTGAGAAATCTAAGAATAGGTGTGCAGGACATAGAGTTCCTGAAGAGGGAAACAGAATAGAAGCAATAACATATGACATTGGAGGGGGGAATTTGAATGTTAATTATTTAGCTCAACAGAGTCTACCACATTCCAGTAAGTTAGTAAAGAGATAAAATCAATAAAAAGAGATACATACCTGGATATATAGTGTCAAATTATCGTTTTTAAGTTACAAGAATGTGTGAGGGGAGATTTGTAGTTTGGGGGGGAAATTTATGTTTATAAAGAATATATAAATACCTAGCAAGATGCTTAGTATTATGTACAGTGCCAAAAGTATGTTACAATCTGCTTCTGTTGGAAAGGGGAGTAGAAGTTGGACCTGGAGATTAAAACAGGAAATTTGATATTTATTTCAACTACATTTAAGAATGTGTACTAAAATGTAGACAGTCATTATGTCTGAGAGGTTAAATTATTTGATTTATTTTTTATATGGATATTTTTTGTTTTCCACATTTCCCACAATATGTACATATTTTCTTTTAAAACCAGAAAAAAATCTAATTTATAATAATAAATACTTATCATAACTTAAAAAACAGTTAAAGAGATTTTCTTGCTCAAATAGGTTAAGCTAGCACAGGTAGAAAAAGACAGAAAAAACATGCAAATGAACCCAAGTATGGAACTGATACTGAGAACAAGATCCTGGTAATTACATTGCCCATGAATTTACAGGTATCAATAGACCAAGTGAGAAGAACTTAGGACAAAAAAAAAAAAAAAAGAAAAAAAAGAGAAAGACAGGAGGGAGGGAGGAAGGGAGGGAGGAAAGAAAGAAGGAAAGAAAGGAGGGGGAGGGAGGGAGGGAGGAAGGGAAGGTAGGAAAAAGAGAAAGAGAATATAAAGTAAAATAGAATAAAGTATGATAAAATATAGTAGCGTTATTAAAATAAAAAAGTAATTATTAAAAAAAACAAAAACAAAAAAATGGACGGATAGAACCCTGGGACAAATGGTGGAAGCAAAGCTATACAGAGAAAATCTCACACGGAAGCATACACATACACATTCACAAAAGGAGAACAAGGGGGAAAAAATCGTAAACCTTGCTTTCAAAGTCCACCTCCTCAATTTGGGATGATTTGCTGTCCACTCATGTATTCCACAGATGCAGGGTACATCAAGTTGATTGTGGAGCTTCAATCCGCTGCTTCCGAGGCTGCACAGAGAGATTTCCCTTTCTCTTCTTTGTTCTCACAGCTCCTGGGTCTCAGCTTTGGACTCGGCCCCGCCTCTCCATGTCGTCGCCAGAGGGCGTCTGTTCTTGACTCAGACAGGACGGGTTTAAAGGAGCTGCTGATTCGGGGGCTCTGGCTCACTCAGGCCGGGGGGAGGGAGGGGCACAGAGTGCGGGTCGAGCCTGCAGCGGCAGAGGCCGGCATGACGTTGCACCAGCCCGAGGCGCTCCGTGCGCTTTCCCGGGGATGCTGTCCCTGGATCCCGGGACCCCAGCAGTGGTGGGCTGCACAGGCTCCCCGGAAAGGGGGCGTGGACAGTGACCTGCGCTGGCACACAGGCCTCTTGGCGGCGGCCACAGCAGCCCCAGCGTCCCACGCCCGTCTCCGGGGTCCGCACCTTTAGCCGCGGCTCGCGCCCGTCTCTGGAGCTCCTTTAAGCAGCCCTCTTAATCCCCTCTCCTTGCGCACCAGGAAACAAAGAGGGAAGAAAAAGTCTCTTGCCTCTTCGGCAGCTCCAAACTTTTTCCCGGACTCCCTCCGGGCTAGCCGTGGTGCACTAACCCCTTCAGGCTCTCTTCCCGCCGCCAGCCCCAGTCCTCTCCCTGCGCTCCGACTGAAACCCGATACCCGAGCCTCAGCTCCCAACCCCCGCCCGCACCGGCGGCCAAGCAGACAAGCCTCTCGGGCTGGTGAGTGCCTGTCGGCACTGATCCTCTGTGCGGGAATCTCTCCGCTTTGCCCACCCCCCCTGTTGCTGCGCTCTCCTCCAGTACTCCGAAGCTTTCCCCCTCCGCCACCCACAGTCTCCGCCCACGAAGGGGCTTCCTTATGTGGAAACCATTCCTTCTTCACGGCTCCCTCCCACTGGTGCAGGTCCCGTCCCTATCCTATTGTCTCTGTTTATTCTTTTTTTCTTTTGCCCTACCCAGGTACGTGGGGAGTTTCTTGCCTTTTGGGAGGTCTGAGGTCTGCCAGCATTCAGTAGGTGTTCTGTAGGAGTTGTTCCATGTGTAGATGAATTTCTGATGTATCTGTGGTGAGGAAGGTGATCTCCGCGTCTTACTCTTCTGCCATCTTCCCCCAAATCCTGCCTTATTTTTTTAAATCAATTTTTGAATCTCAATGGCTTAAATAAAAATTTCTGACCCATATAAAAGTCTAGTAGATGGTGGCAAGACAGGTGGTAATGGGAGGGCAGTTGTAAGAAGAAAGGGATCTTTGCTCCAAGTAGTTACTCAGCATCTAGCTGAGGAAGATGGAGGAGGAAGAGAGAGTGCAGCTTGCAGATCATGCATTGGTAGTTTTTATTGACCAGACTGGGAAGCAACATAAATCACTTCCATTCACATTCTGTTGTCCAGAATTCAGTCTACATGGCCACATCTAACTTCAAGGGATGCTTTGTGCCTATGAAGTGAGGAGGTAGGTTGGGTAAACAGCTAATCAGTCTATGATGTAATGGTGGATATCAAATTGTTAAGATCTGTAGATTCATTTTTTTTTGTACAAGTAAAAGAGCAAAGTCACAGTCTATTTTTAAAGGCAGTATTTAAAATGCCATGGAAAATATCTTTTACAATTATTTAAACTTATGATGAAAAATTTTATATCATCTTCAGAATGAGCAAGGACCAGTAGCAATGAGCATTGCCAACACCCAGATCTTTGTTTCTAAATGCCATTCTCTACTAAAAGGAATCTGGGCTCCTGAGAGAAATGGCTAACTCTGGGGTGGGGACAGGGAAACACGAGATGAGCCTGGAGCATCTTGAGTACCAGAAAGTCTGGGAGTGCTAAAAAAAATTAATAATTGGGCATGTTAAAGTGACACAAGAGTCAAACTGAAGGAACTCCCAATGACCGAAGCTGGAACAATTTGAGCAACAAAATAATGTGACATTAGGTTATAACTCAATGTATAAAACACATGTCCAGGAGTCCATAGTGGCATAGATAAAATTGAAATAAATAAATGGGGAAGAAGAGACAAATGTTCTTTAAAGAAGAATTCCAAATAATTTATGCAGATACTGCCCCCTCCTAAGGTGGACCTTAGTCACCACCTCCCTTGCTTTGGAAGTGAGCTGGACTTAGTAACTCATTTCCAAAGAATAGAGTGTAGAATGGGAAACATAGTAACTTCACAGTGGAGAAACCTGGCAGGTACCACCTTAACCAAGTGACTAAGGTTAACATTACCAGTGTTGTCATGTGGAGATCATGTACACTCTGATATGATATAATGAGAAAGGTGTTTCACTTCTGTGGCATTCTTTCCAAAAACCCATAACCTTAGTTTAATCATGAGAAAAACGTGAGACAAATACAAATTGAGAGACATTCTACAGAAGTATCTGACCTCAAAATTGCCAAGGTCATCAAAAACAAGGAACATCTGAAAAACTGTCACAAACAAACTACAGAAGACTAAGAGGAACTGACAGCTAAATGCAATGCAGTATCCTGGATTGGATCTTGGAACAGAAAATGGTTATTAAAAAAAAAAAACTAGTGAAATCCAAATAAAGCATATAGTATAGTTAATAGTAATGTACCAATGCTGGTTTCTTAGTTTTCACAAATGTACCACAATGATATAACATTAAGTGAAACTGGGTATAAGAGAACTCTCTATTGTCTTTGAACTTTTCTTTAAATCTAAAATAACATCAAACAACTGTCTACTCTTTAAGATTTATCTGGAAACCCTCTCCTCATTCTGTCCACCAATCCTAACCTATTATGTCATGAACTTGCCCACTCTGAATTAAGCTCCCACTCCCACATCAAGTGACCAACCTTAAAACATAACTTCCCCAAACTTCATAAATAACCTGTCTTTACCCTCTCTCATCGGAGACGCACTTAAAACTTGGTCTTGGAAGTGGTGATTTTCCCTTACTACAGTAAGTAATAAATTCTGCTTTGCTTTCTTCATAGATTCTTTTGGTAGCTCTTTGGTAGGAGCCATTGTTTTATTTTTTATTTTTATTTATTTATTTTTTATTTTTTAATTTTTTTTTTCTTTTTGCGGTACGTGGGCCTCTCACTGCTGTGGCCTCTCCCGTTGCAGAGCACAGGCTCTGGACGCACACGCCCAGCGGCCATGGCTCATGGGCCCAGCCGCTCCGTGGCACGCGGGATCTCCCCAGACCGGGGCACGAACCCGTGTCCCCTGCATCAGCAGGCGGACTCTCAACCACTGCGCCACCAGGGAAGCCCCCGGAGCCATGTTTTAAAGGAGCAAACATTAAAGACATTTCTTGAGGAAATCATGAATGTGAATCAGATATTAGATGATATCATAAAATTATTAATAATTTTCTTTTGTGTGGTAGTGAGATTATACATAAAAATATCCTGGACTTCCCTGGTGACACAGTGGTTAAGAATCCGCCTGCCAGTGCAGGGGACACGGGTTCGAGCCCTGGTCCGGGAAGATCCCACATGCCGCGGAGCAACTAAGCCCATGTGCCACAACTACCAAGCCTGTGTTCTAGAGCCCATGAGCCACAACTACTGAGCCCACGTGCCTCAACTACTGAAGCCTGTGTGCCTAGAACCCGTGCTCCTCAACAAGAGAAGCCACTGCAATGAAAAGCCCACGCACCACAACAAAGCGTAGCCCCCTCTCGCTGCAACTAAAGAAAGCCCACGCGCAACAACGAAGACCCAATGCAGCCAAAAAATAAATTAATTAATTTTAAAAAAGAAAAAAAAATTTTTTTAATTGCTAAAAAACAAACACGCACACACACACACACACAAATCCTTGCTCCTAGAACATGCTTGCTGAATTATTTAGGGGTAAAGTGTCTATTTAGAAGTAAATTATCTAGCGGTAAAGTGTCTTGACGCTTGCAACTTATTTTTAAATGGATCAGGAAAAAAAAATACACCCAAAGTATGACAAAATGTTGGCATATGTTAAGTCTATTCTAGGGAGATCCTAATGGAAGGTGTTCAATTATTTGTTCTTTTCACTTTTCTATGTATGTGGAATTTTTACTAGTAAAATGTTAATAATAAAAAGTAAGTACTTATAACTTTCAAATTAAAGGCCATAGAGATCTGTATGATAGTTTTATGCAGGTAAACAACACAATATTTATATAGAGATGTCACTGACTGTGGCAACTGCCTGCCGTTTGAATGGTAGGAAGTTCCACTATGCATATTAAAATACCTAGATAGCACATGTCTGGAATATAATAAACCCCAATCTATGTTTGTTGAGCTGGTACAATAATGGAAAGAAAGCTGGACTGAGGGTAAAGAGCTTAGGGCTTTCTAATCCTGGGCCTGTTCCTATTTAGCAATG
Source organism: Mesoplodon mirus (assembly GCF_964341445.2). NCBI lineage: Eukaryota > Metazoa > Chordata > Mammalia > Artiodactyla > Ziphiidae > Mesoplodon > Mesoplodon mirus. The sequence goes on from NC_138978.1 coordinate 88,914,344, forward strand.
AGACCTTGAAGAAATCACTTACCTTTTCTTTTTTTTGGAGTTATTTATTTTGCTTATTTTTTTAAAACATCTTTATTGGAGTATAATTGCTTTACAATGGTGTGTTAGTTTCTGCTTTATAGCAAAGTGAATCAGTTATACATATACACATGTTCCCATATCTCTTCCCTCTTGTGTCTCCCTCCCTCCCACCCTCCCTATCCCACCCCTCTAGGTGGTCACAAAGCACTGAGCTGATCTCCCTGTGCTATGCGGCTGCTTCCCACTAGCTAGCTATTTTACGTTTGGTAGTGTATATATGTCCATGCCACTCTCTCACTTTGTCACAGCTTACCCTTCCCCCGCCCCATATCCTCAAGTCCATTCTCTAGTAGGTCTGTGTCTTTATTCCCGTCTTACCCCTAGGTTCTTCATGACCTTTTTTTTCCCCTTAGATTCCATATATATGTGTTAGTATATGGTATTTGTTTTTCTCTTTCTGACTTACTTCACTCTGTATGACATACTCTAGGTCCATCCACCTCACTACAAATAACTCAATTTCGTTTCTTTTTATGGCTGAGTAATATTCCACTGTATATATGTGCCATATCTTCTTTATCCATTCATCCAATGATGGACACTTAGGTTGCTTCCATGTCCTGGCTATTGTAAATAGAGCTGCAATGAACATTTTGGTACATGACTCTTTTTGAATTATGGTTTTCTGAGGGTATATGCCTGGTAGTGGGATTGCTGGGTCGTCTGGTAGTTCTATTTGTAGTTTTTTAAGGAACCTCCATACTGTTTTCCATAGTGGCTGTACCAATTCACATTCCCACCAGCAGTGCAAGAGGGTTTGCATTTCTCCACACCCTCTCCAGCATTTGTTTCCAGATTTTTTTTGATGACCATTCTGACCTGTGTGAGATGATATCTCATTGTAGTTTTGATTTGCATTTCTCTAATGATTAATGATGTTGAGCATTCTTTCATGTGTTTATTGGCAATCTGTATATCTTCTTTGGAGAAATGTCTATTTAGATATTGTGCCCATTTTTGGATTGGGTTGTTTGTTTTTTTGTTATTGAGCTGCATGAGCTGCTTATAAATTTTGGAGATTAATCCTTTGTCAGTTGCTTCATTTGCAAATATTTTCTCCCATTCTGAGGGTTGTCTTTTGGTCTTGTTTATGGTTTCCTTTGCTGTGCAAAAGCTTTTAAGTTTCATTAGGTCCCATTTGTTTATCTTTGTTTTTATTTCCATTTCTCTAGGAGGTGGGTCCAAAAGGATCTTGCTGGGATTTATGTCATAGAGTGTTCTGCCTATGTTTTCCTCTAAGAGTTTGATAGTTTCTGGCCTTGCATTTAGATCTTTAATCCATTTTGAGCTTATTTTTGTGTATGGTGTTAGGGAGTGTTCTAACCTCATACTTTTACATGTACCTGTCCAGTTTTCCCAGCACCACTTATTGAAGAGGCTGACTTTTCTCCACAGTACATTCCTGCCTCCTTTATCAAAGATAAGGTGACCATATGTGCGTGGGTTTATCTCTGGGCTTTCTATCCTGTTCCATTGATCTATATTTCTGTTTTTGTGCCAGTACCATACTGTCTTGATTACTGTAGCTTTGTAGTATAGTCTGAAGTCAGGGAGCCTGATTCCTCCAGCTCCGTTTTTTGTTCTCAAGATTGCTTTGGCTATTCGGGGTCTTTTGTGTTTCCTTACAAATTGTGAAATTTTTTTGTTCTAGTTCTGTTAAAAATGCCAGTGGTAGTTTGATAGGGATTGCATTGAATCTGTAGATTGCTTTGGGTAGTAGAGTCATTTTCACAATGTTGATTCTTCCAATCCAAGAACATGGTATATCTCTCCATCTATTTGTATCATCTTTAATTTCTTTCATCAGTGTCTTATAATTTTCTTCATACAGGTGTTTTGTCTCCTTAGGTAGGTTTATTCCTAAATATTTTATTCTTTTTGTTGCTTGGTAAATGGGAGTGTTTTCTTAATTTCATTTTCAGAGTTTTCATCATTAGTATATAGGAATGCCAGAGATTTCTGTGCATTAATTTTGTATCCTGCTACTTTACCAAATTCATTGATTAGCTCTAGTAGTTTTCTGGTAGCATCTTTGGGATTCTCTATGTATAGTATCGTGTCATCTGCCAACAGTGACAGTTTTACTTCTTCTTTTCTAATTTGGATTCCATTTATTTCTTTTTCTTCCCTGATTGCTGTGGCTAAGACTTCCAAAACTATGTTGAATAATAGCAGTGAGAATGGGCAACCTTGTCTTCTTCCTGATCTAAGAGGAAATGCTTTCAATTTTTCACCATTGAGAATGATGTTGGCTGTGGTTTTGTCACATATGGCCTTTATTATGTTGAAGTATGCCTACTTTCTGCAGGGTTTTTATCATAAATGGGTGTTGAATTTTGTCGAACGCTTTCTCTGCATCTGTTGAGATGATCACATGGTTTTTCTCCTTCAGTTTGCTAATATGGTGTATCATGTTGATTGATTTGCATATATTGAAGAATCCTTGCATTCCTGGAATAAACCCCATTTGATCATGGTGTGTGATCTTTTTAATGTGCTGTTGGATTCTGTTTGCTAGTATTTTGTTGAAGATTTTTGCATCTATGTTCATCAGTGATATTGGCCTGTAGTTTTCTTTCTTTGTGACATCCTTGCCTGGTTTTGGTATCAAGGTGATGGTGGCCTCGTAGAATGAGTTTGGGAGTGTTCCTCCCTCTGCTATATTTTGGAAGAGTTTGAGAAGGATAGGTGTTAGCTCTTCCCTAAATGTTTGATAGAATTCGCCTGTGAAGCCATCAGGTCCTGGGCATTTGTGTGTTGGAAGATTTTTAATCACAGTTTCAATTTCAGTGCTTGTGATTGGTCTGTTCATATCTTCTATTTCTTCCTGGTTCAGTCTTGACAGGTTGTGCATTTCTAAAAATTTGTCCATTTCTTCCAGGTGTCCATTTTATTGGCATAGAGTTGCTTGTAGTATTCTCTTAGGATGCTTTGTATTTTTGCAGCTTCTGTTTTAACTTCTCCTTTTTCATTTCTAATTTTTTGATTTGAATCCTGTCCCTCTTTTTCTTGATGAGTCTGGCTAATGGTTTATCAATTTTGTTTATCTTCTCAAAGAACTAACTTTTAGTTTTATTGATATTTGCTGTTGTTTTCTTTGTTTCTATTTCATTTATTCCTGCTCTGATCTTTATGATTTCTTTCCGTCTGCTAACTTTGGGTTTTGTTTGTTCTTCTTTCTCTAGTTCCTTTAGGTGTAAGGTTAGATTGTTTATTGAGATTTTTCTTGTTTCTTGAGTTAGGCTTGTGTAGCTATAAACTTCCCTCTCAGAACTGCTTTTGCTGCGTCCCATAGGTTTTGGATCATCGTGTTTTCATTGTCATTTGTCCCTAGGTATTTTTTGATTTCCTCTTTGATTTCTTCAGTGATCTCTTGGTTATTTAGTTACATATTGTTTAGCCTCCATATGTTTGTGTGTTTTACGTTTTTTTCCCTGTAATTCATTTTTAATCTCATAGTGTTGTGGTCAGAAAAGATGCTTCATATGATTTCAGTTTTCTTAAATTTACTGAGGCTTGATGTGTGACCCAAGATGTGATCTATCCTGGAGAATGTTCCATGCACACTTGAGCAGAAAGTATAATCTGCTGTTTTTGGATGGAATGTCCTATAAATATCAATTAAATCTATCTGGTCTACTGTGTCATTTAAAGCTTCTCTTTCCTTATTTATTTTCATTTTGGATGATCTGCCCATTGGTGTAAGTGAGGTGTTAAAGTCCCCCACTATTATTGTGTTACTGTCGATTTCCTCTTTTATAGCTGTTAGCAGTTGCCTTATGTATTGAGGTGCTCCTATGTTGGGTGCATATATATTTATAATTGTTATATCTTCTTCTTGGATTCATCCCTTGATCATTATGTAGTGTCCTTCCTTGTCTCTTATAATATTCTTTATATCCAAGTCTATTTTATCTGATATGAGTATTGCTACTCCAGCTTTCTTTTGATTTCCATTTGCATGGAATATCTTTTTCCATCCCCTCACTTTCAGTCTGTATGTGTCCCTAGGTCTGAAATGGGTCTCTTGTAAACAGCATATATATGGGTCTTGTTTTTGTATCCATCCAGCAAGCCTGTGTCTTTTGGTTGGAGGATTTAATCCATTCATGTTTAAGGTAATTATAGATATGTATGTTCCTATGACCATTTTCTTAATTGTTTTGGATTTGTTTTTGTAGGTCTGTTTCTTCTCTTGTGTTTCCCACTTAGAGAAGTTCCTTTAGCGTTTGTTGTAGAGCTGGTTTGGTGGTGCTGAATTCTCTTAACTTTTGCTTGTCTGTAAAGCTTTTGATTTCTCCATCAAATCTGAATGAGATCCTTGCTGGGTAGAGTAATCTTGATTGTAGGTTCTTCCCTTTCGTCACATTAAGTATGTCATTCCACTCCCTTCTGGCTTGTAGAGTTTCTGCTGAGAAATCAGCTGTTAACGTTATAGGAGTTCCCTTGTATGTTATTTGTCATTTTTCCGTTGCTGCTTTCAATAATTTTTCTTTGTCTTTAATTTTTGCCAGTTTGATTACTATGTGTCTCAGCGTGTTTCTCCTTGGGTTTATCCTGTATGGGACTCTCTGAGCTTCCTGGACTTGGGCGGCTATTTCCTTTCCGATGTTAGGGAAGTTTTCGACTATAATCTCTTCAAATATTTTCTTGGGTGCTTTCTCTCTCTCTTCTCCTTCTGGGACCCCTATAATGTGAATGTTGTTGCTTTTAATGTTGTCCCAGAGGTCTCTTAGGCTGTCTTCATTTCTTTTCATTCTTTTTTCTTTATTCTGTTCCACAGCAGTGAATTCCACCATTCTGTCTTTCAGGTCACTTATCCGTTCTTCTGCCTCAGTTATTCTGCTAGTGATTCCTTCTAGTATAGTTTTCATTTCAGTTATTGTATTGTTCATCTCTGATTGTTCATTAATTCCTCTAGGTCTTTGTTAAACATTTCTTGCATCTTCTCAATCTTTGCCTCCATTCTTTTTCCAAGGTCCTGGATCATCTTCACTATCATTATTCTGAATTCTTTTTCTGGAAGGTTGCCTATCTCCACTTCATTTAGTTATTTTTCTGGGGTTTATCTTGTTGCTTCATCTGGTACATAGCCCTCTGCCTTTTCATGTTGTCTATCTTTCTGTGAATGTGGTTTTTGTTCCACAGGCTACAGGACTGTAGTTCTTCTTGCTTCTGCTGTCTGCCCTGTGGTGGATGAAGCTATCTAAGAAGCTTGTGTAAGTTTCCTGATGGGAGGGACTGGTGGTGGGCTGTTGTAAAGTTCTTATACTATACACAAAGTGGTATAATATTTCTTTAATTTATTGTAATAAAATAAAGATATATAGTTTCACATCAAGGAAATGAAAGTCAAAATCACAGTGAGACACTACCTTATACCCACTAGGATGGCTATAATCAGAAATACAATAATAAGTGTTGGTGAGGCTTTGGAGAAATGAGAACACTCATACATTGGTGATAGGAATGTAAAATGATGTGCCATCTTTGGAAAATGGTCTGGAAGTTTCTCAAATGGTTAAACTTAGAGTTAAGATATGACCTAGCGATTCCACTTCTTGATTTATAGCCAAGAGAAATGAACACATATGTCCACCCAAAAACTTATATATGAATATTCATAGCAGCGCTATTCATACTGGCCCCAAAGTGGAAGCAACTTATGATGAATAAATAAATAAAATGTGGTATACCCATATAATGGACTATTATTTGGCAATAAAAAGGATTTGCAGTACTGATATATGCTACAGCATGCATGAACCTTGTAAACATTATGTTAATTGAAAAAAATCCAGTCACAAATAAATATATATTGTATGATTTCATTTATGTAAAATGTTCAGAATAGTCAAATTTATAGAGACAGATATCAGTTTAGTGTTTGCCTTGGGCTGGGGGTGGAGGTGGGAGAATTGGAGGGCTAAGCGGTGTGGGATTTTTGGGGGGAGGTAATGAAAATGTTTTAAAGTTGATTATGGTTATGGCTGCAAAATTCTGTGACTATGCTAAAAGCCATTAAATTGTACACTTTAAATGGATGAATGTATGGTATGTAAATTATATCTCAATAGAATTGCTTAAAAAGAAAGTTAAAAAGGTGTACAAATCCTAAAGCAACCACTAAAATACAAAACAGAATTATATTTAATAGACAAAAGACTGGAGGTAAAATGGAATCATAAAAAATACTCAATCCAAAAAAGTTTAAAAAAAGAAAAAGAGGGAACAGAAAACAAATAGGACAGATAGAAAACAAAAAATAAGATGGTAGATTTAAACCTTACCATGTCATTAATTATATTAAATATAAATGTCTTAAAACACCCCAAGAGATTGTGGAGTTGGATTGAAAAAAGCTGCCTACAAGAAGTACGTTTAAAAATCAAAGATACAAATAACTTAAACTTAAGTAAAAGAATGGAAAGAAATATACCAGGCTAACACTAATCAAAAGAATGATAAAATGACAATATTAATTTTGGACTAGATAGATTTTTGGGCAAGGATATTTCTAGAATTAAAGAGGGTCACTTAATAATAAGAAAGGGCTCAACTGATCAAGAAGATAAAAATTCTAATGCTAATGCACCTAATAACCAAGCTTCAGACACATGAAGCAAAACCAACAGAACTGCAAGGAAAAATATACAAATCCACAATCAAAGTCAGAGATTTCAACATCTTTCTCTCACTAATTAATAGAATATGTAGGCAGAAAAGTAGTAAGGATGTGGAAGACTTGAACACTATGAACCAACTTGACCTAATTGACATTTATCAAACACACCACCCAACAGCAATAGAATATACATTCTTTTCAAGTATCCACAAATCATTTACCAAGATAAGTTATATTTTGACCAAAAAGTCAAGTCTTAATAAATTGAAAAGAATTAAAATGATACAAAGTATGACCACAAGGAAGTAAAACAGAAATCAATAACAAAGCTATCTGCAAAATCCCCATTTATTTATTTATCTATTCTCTCTTTGAATTTAATGAGTTTACATCAAAAAATTAGGTAGTCATTTTACATTTAAGGAATAAAAATCTTTTTTTAAAAAAAAGCAATACAAAGAGTGAGAGGATTTTAACCAAGTTTACATTTCTTTTTGCTATAGTTTTTAACAATTCATCTCATCATTTACAATGTGCAAATGCATTTGCAGCACCCATTACAATCATGACACTAAATTTAAGGAAGTACATTGTTACTAATGGCCCTCAGAGGAAACTGATTTACCTTCTATTAAAAACTCTACAAAAAAACAACTCTACAATATATAAGCATTATGTAATAATGCTACTTCACCAACATTTGTCACAAGAACCATCACCAAAGTTTTCTGGAAATGAGTTCACACACAAATTAAATATTTAAACGGTGAAATGTTCCTTATTTTAACTTCAGCAAGATCTTTCTTTTTCATTGTTAAGAAACACTTTAATAGTTTTAAAGTAAAAGCTGTTAAGAGTAGAGTCCAGATAGCTAAAACTGTACTCCTGAGTTCGAACTTACAAATAAGTCTTTTGTAAATAGCTCTCAATAAAATATCCTCCCTCCCCAGCCCCCTGCCCCAAATTTTGAATTTTTTCTTACAAAACTTTGGTCAAGCGTAGAAATATATCCAGGCAGATATGTATGCCATATGATAGCAAGAACAGTAAAGCCCAACTAATGACTTTGGGTTTTAGAAATAGAAGGCAATTAAAATGTACTCAAAGTTACATTAAGAAAAGCTTTCACTGGGTAATATTGAAACAGTCACAAAGGTTAAGAAAATACTGATATCAAAGTACAAATGACTACAATGTTAAAATAGACAAAAACTACTATACAAGAGCCTCTTTTAAAATTAAAAAGAACACAACACATGAGTCAGGATTGTTTTCCTGTTCTACTCATAAATTTTAGTCTTTATATTCAGAGGGTTGGTTATGTTGACATCTAGTAGAGTTTCTTATGACATCTGATGAAGTCTCGTTCCAACTTCAGACGGTAGCTCTTCCCTAAAGAACTTCTTGATTTCGGTCACATCTTGGTCACTGTACAATTTCAAAGTAGTGCAGTATCGCCATGATGTGCTAAGGCATGAAAACATATCCTGTGTACAGTGCCATCCCCACGATGAAAACCAGCATGGATTTGAACACAGTCTGCTCCCAGGGCTCCAGCATGTAGAGTGCCATGACCAGCAGGTACTGGTAGTAGAACCAGGACATCTGTTTCCAGGCCCGCGCCAGCGCCATCCTTGCCACGTGCCTCCCGCGTTGCAGCCAAACATCAGTCTCCCCATATATTTAGATATTAAATAACACACTTTTAAATAATCCATAAGTGAAAGAAAGCAATCCAAAGGACATTACAAATTATTTTGAATTGAGTTAAAAGAAAAATATGTGAATGATCATCAAGCAGTGCTTAGGAGGAAATATACAGCATTAAACTCATATATTAAAAAAGCATTGTTTCAAATCTTGACCAATATTCTACCTTAAGAAACTGTATGTATGTAAAGCAATTATACTCCAATAAAGATGTTTTAAAAAAAAAGAAACTGTAAAAGGAAGAGCAAATTAAGTCCAAATAAGCCAAAGAAAGGAAATAATAAATTTAGAGTAGAAATCAATGAAATGGAAAACAAAAAATCCCCAAAAGAATGAAGAAAATCAATGAAGCCAAAAACAGGTTCTTTGAGAAAAATCAATAAAATTGATAAGCCACTAGCCTGACTGAGGAAGTACACAAAAAAAAGAAGACACAAATCATCAGTATCAAGGTGAGAGGGACATCACTACTGAGTCTACAAACATTAAAAAGATAGTAAGGAAGTATTATGAACAACTTTATACCAATTAATTCAGAAACCTGGATGAAATATATAAACCACCAAAGCTTATTCATGAAGAAATAGATAATATGAAAAGCTTTACATCTATTAAAGAAATAAAATTTTTAGTTAAAAACTTTCCCATAAAGAAAATTCCAGGCCCAGTTTACTTCGCTGTTGAAGACTACCAAAAGATAAAAGAGAGATAATAAAAATTGTATGAAAAGTCTTCCAGAAAATTGAAGAGGAAGGAATATTTCTTAATTCATTGGATGAGCCCGGCATTAAACAAGTACAAAAACCAGACAAAAACAATAAAATAAAACCACATGTCAATATTCCTCATGAATATAAAGGCAAAGTTTCTTAACAAAGTTTTAGCAAAATAAATCCAATAATGTATACAAAAGATAATATATTATGACTAAAGTAGTTTATCCTAGGAATGCAAGACTGGTGTAACATTTGAAAATCAAGCAATGTAATTAACCACATTCGAACTCACATGCACACACACGCACACACAAACACACTCAATAGATGCAGGGAAAACATTTGACAAATCTTGCATTCATTTCCAATGAAAACTTTCAACAAAGTAAGACAAAGGCTGTATCTGAAAATTTTACAGCTAAACGTATAGTTAATCATAAAAGACTGAATGCTTTCTTCTCTTAGATTCCAAACAAGGCAAAAATGTCTATGTTCACCTCTTTTATTCAACATTGTATTAAGGCTGTAAAAAGACATTAAAAACATAGATTGTAGAAGAAGAAAGAAAACTGTTTTTACTTATAGACAGCATAAACATCTATGTAGAAAATCCTAAGAAACTATATTTAAAAAGCTACTATAGCTAGGAAGTGAGTTATTTTTGTTGAAGTATACAAGGTCAATATAGAAAATATATAAAGATACTAGCCACAGTAAAGAATCAAAATTTAGAAACCTATACTCGTTTTTTGTTTTTGTTTTTTTGCGGTACGCGGGCCTCTCACTGTTGTGGCCTCTCCCGTTATGGAGCACAGGCTCCGGACGCGCAGGCTCAGTGGCCATGGCTCACGGGCCTAGCTGCTCCGTGGTATGTGGGATCCTCCCAGACCGGGGCACAAACCCGTGTCCCCTGCATCGGCAGGCGGACTCTCAACCACTGAGCCACCAGGGAAGCCCTATACTGTTTTTAATAGCATTGAAAATATGAACTATTGAGGAATAAATTTGACAAAAGATGTTGAAAACCTGTATACTGATAAGGACAAAACATTACTAAGAGAAATTAAGGAAGATCTAAATAAATGGAAGATATATTCATGGATCAGAGGACTCAATATTGTTAAGATGTCAATTCTCCCCCTATAGATTCAATACAATCCCAATTATTAAAAAAGGTCAGCAGAATTTTGTGTAGAAATTGACAAGTTGATTCCAAAATGTATATGAAGATGAAAAGAATCTAAAACAGTCAAAACAACTTTGGAAAAGAATAAAGTTGTAGGACTTACACTATCTGATTTTAAGACTTATAGAGCTATAGACATCAAAGTGATATGGTATTGGTGTAAAGATAGATAATAGAACAGAGTAGAGAGTTTGGAATTAGAGCCACACATATATGGTCAATTGATTTTTCATAAATGAGTAATGCAAATCAATGGGGAAAGGACACTATTTTCAACAAATGCTAGAACAGTTGGATAGAGCCATATGTAACAGAATGAATCTCACACTATACACACCCTATATACTCTTACCTCACACTATTTACAAAAATTAACTCAAAATGAATCATAGACTTAACTGTAAGAGCTAACACTTTAAAATTTCTAGGAGAAAACATATGAGAAAATCTTTATGGCCTTGGGTTTGGCAAAGATTTCTCGAATAGGACGCAAAAAGCATGAAAGAAAAAAATCCATTGTGTTCATTATCTACTGTTCTGTAACAAATTATCTCAGATCTCAGTGGCTTAAAACAACATATATTATAACCTTTGTGAGTCTGGAATCCAGGCATAACATAGCTGGGCCCTCTGCTCAGAGTCTTTCACAAGGCTACAATGTAATTTTTATTGGAACTGTGGTCTCATCTGAAGTCTCAGCTGGGTAGGGGTCTACTTTCAAGCTCACTCATGTGGTTGTTGGCAGGATTCAGTTTCACAAGGGTTGTTGAGAGAGCCTTAGTTTCCTGCTGACTATTGGCCAGAGGTCACACTTGATTTTGCCAGGTGGGCCTTTTAATAGAGCAGCTCACAACAGGACAGCTTGCTTCATCAGATGAAGGATGAAAGAAGAGCCAGAGAGAAGATATAAGCGAGAAGAAGTCACAGACTTTTGTAGCATAATCTTGGAAGTGACATTTCATCACTTTTGCCACAGGCTTCTCATTGGAAACAAATCACTAGGTCCAGCTCACACTCAAGGGGGGGAGATTCCACAAGGGCATAGATGCTAGAAAGTGGGATCATTAGATGCCATTTCAGAAGCTGCTTACCATAAACAACAAATTGGACTTCATAAAAATTAAACCTTTTGTTCTTTAAAGACACTGTTATGGGGTGGAAAAAGATGTTTGCAAGACATATATCCAAAAAAGAACTGGTATCTAGAATATATAAAGAACTCATACAACCCAATAATAATAAGAAAAATGATCCAGTTTTTTTTAATGGGCAAAAGATTTAAGTGGCTATTTCACCAAAGAAGATATATGAGTGGCAAATAAATACATGATATGATGCTCAACATTGTTATTCACCAGGGAAATGAAAATTAAAACTCCAATGAGATACCAGCGTATATCCACTAGAATGTTCAAATTAAAAAGACTGATTATTTTAAGTATTGGTGATCATGTGATGCAACTGGACCTCTCATACACTGCTAGTGGAAACTTAATATGGTACAATCTCTTTTTAAAACAGTAAGGAAGTTGTTAAAAAGTTAACTGTAAACCTACTACATAACCTAGCCATTACATTATATTACATAATTTTTATATTGCTCCTGTAACAAATTACCACAACCTTAGTGACTGAAAGCAACATAAGTTTATTATCTTACAGTTTTGGAGATCAGAAGTCCAAAATCCATTTCACTGAGCTAAAGTCAAGGTGTTGGCAGAGCTGGTTTGTTCTGGAGGCTCTAGGGGAGAATCAGTTTCCTTGCCTTCCAGCTCCTAGAGGCTGCCTGCATTCCTCGGCTCATAGTCCCATCCTCCATCTTCAAAGCCAGGAGCACAGCATTTTCCAATCTCTCTCTCTGTCCCTCTACTGCATTGTCACTTCACCTTCTGTCTGACTCTCTCTCTACCGCCTCCCTCTCGTAAGAATGCTTGTGATTACATTGGGCCAATTTGGATAATCAGGATAATCTCCCATCTCAAGATTCTTAACTTAATCACATTTGCAAAGTACCTTTTGCCATATAAGGTAACATATTCACAGGTTCTGAGTATTAGGACATGGACATCTTTGGTGGGTCATTATTCAGCCTAGCAAACGCTACTAAAATAATCATTCCCCTAAAATGAAAGCATATATTCACACAAATACTTTTGTACAGTTGTTCATAGTATCTTTATTTGTAATATTTACAAATAGTTAATTTGTAAAACAAAAAATAACCTAAATGTCCATCCAAGTAAATGGATAAAACAATTGTGCTATGTCCATACAATGGAACACTACTCAACAATAAAAAGGAATTAACTATTTATTCAGCAATAACATAGATGAATTCAAAATAATTACACAGAGCAGAAGGAGCCAGACAATAAAGAGTATGTATATCATGATTCCATTCATATAAAATTCTAGGAAACACAAATTTATCTATAACGAACAGAAGCAAACCAGTGACTGCCTAGGGACAGAGCTGGATTGGGGGAAGAAGTTTTGGATTACAAAGGGTCACATAGGCACTTTTGGGGATGATGGATATATTCATTATGTTGATTGTTATGATTATTTAATGACCATATATATGTACATGTCCCTTTAAAAATGTACCGTGTTATATGTCAGTTATACCCAATAAAGCTTTTAATACAAACAAAAAATGATTAGTGCTATTTGGATTAAACATAACATAAGGCATTGGGGCATTGCTGGAAGATGAAACTATTCATCTTGACTACTCAGGAATAAAACTGAATTTGATAAAGAGAGGGGTGATAGAATAAATGTAGCCAAAACTTCCTCTTTTTCACTTTTCACTTTTTGTTTTTCCATAGAAGTTGTTGAAATCTAGCAGAAAGATTGCTAGTTATCTTAAAGATTCTTTCAGAGAGCTCTGTCTAGGGAAAAGCTTCTTTGCTTTCAAAAATATCTAGTTAATACTTGAGGCTCAAAAATGCTTATTCTCACCTAGAATTCTTGCTTTAGAATTCTCTACTTTTCTTTTTTTAGTTGTAGAGTTCATCATAGTGCATATTCTCTGTTTGGATCTTCATGGCAACAGGAATATATATTGTATTGCTGCCTAATATTTGTTGTACCAAGTGGGCTGTAGTCTGTAAGGACTCTAAAGTATGGCCAAGAGAAAGAATAAAAATTAGAGTCGTTAACTTCTTACACAAAGAAATGGAAAATTCTGTTATATTTCAGATTTAACACTCCTAAATGAATGTCATATTTACATCACGTCCTAATATTTACATGTCCTAATATTATACTTAATATTTACATCAAATCCAAATATTTATCTAATATTTGCAGATGATAAATTCAACAGAAGAGCAGTCCTGCAAATTGTAGCCAAAGTCAAGTTTCTTTTGCTCACCGCAGGGACAGGTTGTTTGCTTCTCTGTAGTGAAGCATTCTTGCCATTAGGTGGCAGGCAAAACCAAGGTAATGATTAAACTCCCCTACCTATGTTTAATAATGATTTGCAATTTGTTATTCAGTGGACATGTTTCTGAAAAGTTCTGTGAAAATTGAAAGACATTGTAAATGATCCAACATTTTTTGAAACCAGAGTTATTTTACAAGGCAAATAAGTGTCCCTAAGAGATCAGTGTTTTAAAAAAAATAAACTTTCTAAAAATTGAAGTATCACATATACGAAATGCCCAGATCTAAGTAGTGCCAGTTTGAAGTATCACTACAAAGTGAAAACACCTGTATAAGCATCACCCAGATTAAATGAAAGAACATTACCAGCATCTCAGAAGACCCACTTGTGTTCCCTCCCAATCATTACCCTCTTCCTTCTCCCCAGAGATAAACATTATCCAGACTTCCAACATTATAATTTAGATTTTCCTGTTTTGAGAAATTATACAAATGTAATTGTGTATTTTATATACTTTGTGTCTGGCTTCTTTCATTCAATATTTTTTTGTTACTTTTACTTGTTGATATATTTCATTCTTTTTCTTTGTGGTAATATATTTTATTATATGAATGTAGCTCTACTTATCCATTCTACTACAGAAGGAAATTTGGGTTGTTTCCAGTATTTAGCTATTACAAATAATTGTTTCTATGTACATACTTGTACATGCCTTTTGTTGCACATATGAATGTATTACTTTTGAGTATATATCTAGAAGTAGAATTATTGGGTCATATAGTATGTGATATCCGATTGTTCCACATTTTCACCAACACTTGGTATTATCAATCTTTTTAATTCTAGCCATTCTGATAGACATATAGCAATCTTTCATTGGGGGGTTTAATATGCATATCTCTGATACCTAATAAGGTTAAACACTTTTTAATATATTTATAGACTACTTGAATATTTTCTTATGTGAAGTGCTGATTCAGGTATTTTGCCAATTTTCTATCATGTGGTCTATTTATTGTTTTGTAGTTCCTTACATAGTCTAGATATGAGTCTTTTGTTGGGCATTTGTATTGCTAAATATTCCCTCATTCTAGGCTTTTCATTGTCTTAAAAGAACTTTTTGATAAATTTTAATGTACCCTAATTTATCATTTTTTCCTTTATGGTTAGTGCATTTTGTATCCTGTTTAAAAAATTTCCACCTATACCAAGTCATGAAGATGATCTCATATGGTATGTTCTAGAAGCTTCATTATATTAATTTTCACAGAGCTAAAGTCTACCTGGAATTGATTTTTGTGTATATCATATGAGGTAGGGGTCAGATTTATTTTTTCCATATGGGTATTTTGTTGATGCAGCACCATTTGTGAAAGAGGCTGTAGCTTTTCTACTCTGCAGTGCCAACATGGATGTTTTATGTTCAGATTTTTTTTTAAGCTGTATCAAGTTTGTGTAAAGTAGAGTACGTCCATATTTAACAAAGTTCATCATTTGGTAGAGTTTTCTGGGGAAAAAATGCCATTAAAATCCTTTAGTATGTAGACAGTTGCACGGCTTTGATAAAACCTGAACACATTTGATTACAATTGGGTATAGTTTCATCATTATCCAAAATGTATCACATTTTCTGGGGAGTTTAAAACTCTCCTTTCTTGGGGGAATTTAAAATAAAGGATAAACAAACAATTTTCTTGAAGTGAAGCAGATTATATAGGCTTAAAGATGATCCTGTTGGCACTTTAAAATCAATTTATCAACCTCAAAGCTTGTATTAAACATCCTTATTACTGACCTGATGCAAACCTTTGAAGATGTTACCATCAAGTTGGGGAAACAAGAACACATTCAACCATTAGAAAACAAACAGAATAAAATAAATAGTATAAAAACAATAATATAAAATCAAGTGTTTTCATTCCTACCTCTTCGCAGTAGGCTTGGTAAAGAAGAAGGAAACAAACCAACCATGAATCTTGTCCCCAAATATTTAAAAAACAAGACTGTGTGATTTTAAACAAGAGGTATTATATTCTAAAATTATTTCTGTACTTTATAATTTTTTTCTTGAATGTAGATTAACTCATTTACCTTTTTTGAAGTTTATGATTGTATATTTTCACAGATGGCCTTATCTGGCTGTCTTTCTATTTAAGCCTTGTCAAATTATCTCTTGTACTTAAATATGTTTAAATGTATTATTTTAATTCAGTATATATCTGCACATATAGTTCCTCAGGAAAGCAACAGTAGAAAAAGATAACATGTTTAGATTAGAAATTTGGGAGTTATAGTTGAATTGACTTTCTCCATACTTAAAAATAATCAGCCTTAAGCTGGCCTCATTTTTTTGTATTTGTTTTTCTTTTTTTTTTTGCGGTTAATAAGCACTTAACTCACCTCAGCTGATCTTTTTCCAGGAATGTGGAAGTCATGGTTGCTTTCATGGTCTTTCTGAATTCCCTTCATTAATTTTTAAACAGTTTCTTTTAATCTGGATTTCTGAACACGTTTTAAAATGGTAACAAACTGATGTCATTTTTACATGCAATTTCAAAAGAAACTTTTAAGTTTGAGCGAATTTATTCATTTCTTAAGATCTACAAAAATTTCTGTGAATTTTACAAATCTAAAATAATTAGCTCTTGCCGATTCTTTTCCTGTACAAAAACAAGTACAATCAAGAACTTTATTTCATAAGTAATTTTCACTTTAAGATTTCATTTAAATCATATTTTAATTCTAATTTATTGGTAATTTGAAAGCAAATAAATTAAGAATGAGATAACAGGTATTCGACATAAAAGAATCTGAAAATCAGTGTTGGAAATATGACTTACCTTTATCTATAGCCAACTTTAAAGCTATGTAGAATATGGATTTTTATTTATTTCTGGGAAACTTTGATATTTGTTTATTAATGTTAATTGAGTACCTATTCTGTGCCAAGAATAGATCTGTTCTCAAAGGAGACAAACAAGTAATAAGATTATTTGAATTGTAATCTGCTTAGAGGACAATAAGGACATACAAAGAAGCATCAAGTTCAAAGTCAGAAGAGTAAAGAAGAGGGAAAGGAAGATTCATAGAAGACTTCTCAGAGTTTATCACATGTGAGGTTTGCCCTTTAGAACTTGTAAGAGTTTATCACATGTGAGGTTTGCCCTTTAGAACTTGTAAGAGTTAACCAGATGGAGAGGGACACGCACAGAGGCATGAGAAAGTACCCAGACAGTTGTGGAACTAACGGCAGTTGGGTACGGCTGGAGTTTAGGAACAAGGGCAGGGGAAAGTAGGAGATGGGTGGAGGGTTAGTTAGAGGCCATATATATCATGAAGGTTCTTGAATGTTATCATTCTAGAGAAAATACAAAATTCACAGTTCTGTAATGTTTCTTTTTCTTAAAAATGCCAACTTTAGGATTTTAGGTTTACCATCCTGGGCTCTTTTAACCAACAAAATATTTAGGATCCATCAAGGGAAAATTTGGACCACTGTCTTCCAAAGAATCAATGAAATATTACCAATATGACCTCAGAAATTAAATTTGGAGGCTGAAGAAGGATTTCTAAGAATGCCCAGGACTACTGTCAATAGAAGAATACCAGACACTACTTTCTACGACACAGGTTCAAAATAACATCCGGAGTTGTTTTTGTAAATGAACCAAATGCATTGCATACATTGTGGTGCAGTCATGTAATTTGTGGCCTTCATTTCCTCTGGATACAATGGACCGGAAATAGAACACTAAGAAAAGGGAATAAAAATTAATTTTTTTCTCAGATTTTATGTTTGCCAATTTTGCTGAAATGGAGAGAAGCATGGGTAAAGAAGAGACACCATTTCTTTAGGCTGATTTCAGGAGAATAACCCAAGTACTGCTCTAGCACACTCAGGTGGGAGCAGTTTTCTCTTTGCAGATTTAATCCTGAAAACTGTAGTCATTCCCTGAACATTGAAGGACACCTGCTGAGTAGTGGGTAGGATGAGGTTGTCAAAGTTCAGAAATAGCCAAAGTAAAACCAATGAATCACTGAAGTAGTAATTAGTAAAAGTTTATTGTGCACACACCAAGAAAACAGCCTGCAAACCAGGAGCACTCAAACCAAAACATGGAATGAGGCTCAGCGGTATATTATTATAAAGCAGCTTATATAGTGAGAAAACAGTGCTATTTGTTCTTTGCAGTGGTTGGTTATAATATTAAAATTTTCAGTGGTTATGTCATATCAACCTTGGGAAACAGTTCAAGTTTTGCTTATGATTTCCAGAGGCATAAGCAAGAAATGACCCAGGTCAGCTTAGTCTCCCCAAACAAGCTAAAATAAGCTTAATTTCTATGCCAAACTGATTTTGTCTGCTAGGAATTTTCAAGGCTGGTCTCCTTTTGTTTTAACAAGGTAAATTGTGAACAGGTGGGGCTGTCTCCTGACCCAGGCTGGGAGAATTCCTATGATTCCTGAACACTAGGAAGAGTTTCCAGGAGTGGCAGATTCTTGCTAAGCCTGGCCCCACCCACTAGAAGTGCAGAAAAGGCAGGTTACTTAATAGAGGGGTAAGCAACTCCTCAATTACTCCATGGTGTACTACAGTGGCCCAAAACATTAATCTGGAGTCTGCTCTCTGGAGCCTTCAACTTAAACGTCGAGCTGTTTCCTGTCTCACCACCCCAGAGTGTGGATGGGTGTGACTCACCCCCTGTCAGTTCTACACAGATACCCTCCAGCATAGCTAAAGTGAGTCATTCATGTTCTGGGTCTTTCTTGGGAAATACAGGGAATGTTATGTGTGTGAGTGTGGAGTATGTATATTTGCATTTTTTTTTTTTGTGGCAAATGCCATAGAACAGTGTGTGTGTGATTTCGATGTATAATCAAAATACTTTGGGGAGTTAAAAAAAGAAAAAAAGAGGGCTTCCCTGGTGGCGCAGTGGTTGAGAGTCCGCCTGCCGATGCAGGGGACGCGGGTTCATGCCCCAGTCCGGGAAGATCCCACATGCCGTGGAGCGGCTGGGCCCGTGAGCCATGGCTGCTGAGCCTGCGCATCTGGAGCCTGTGCTCTGCAATGGGAGAGGCCACAGCAGTGAGAGGCCCGTGTACCACAAAAAAAAAAAAAAAAAAAAAGAACCACAGACATACACAAACATTATGGCCCAACCACTGGAAATTTAGAAATTCTGACTTAATAGGCCTAGAGGCCTAGGCACTGTTGTTATTTCTGTAGTTTTAAATAGATAACATGTGGACAATATAATAAAATTAAATGGTACAAAAAAGTAATTCTGAAAAGTAAGACATCTTTTCACCCTAGTCTCCAAATTCCCCTCTCCAGAGGGGAATTTCCCCCTTCAGTTTCTTGTGTGTCCTTCCAGAGGTATTCTCTGCATATATATGCATATTTAAAAATTCCTCCCTTTAAACAAAAATGATAGCATCCTCTAACCACTGTTCTCAACCTTGTCAGGCACAAAATTTTTAATAAACTCTCCAAGAGATTTTGAAGCAAATTCTTCATTAAGAGTGACTGAAAAAAGCTATGCTTTTGTTCCTCAGAAAAAGCTATAGACACATTTATTTAAAATCTTTTACATCCAATTTCAAGTGTTTACTGACTTCCTCAAACCCATGGTTTAAATTCATCTGGTTAAAAGTCCCTGACCTAGGGTGTTCAAGATCAGCCTGAGTACTTAGCATTGACAGATAAAGTACAGGATGTCCAGTTAACTCTGAATTTCAGATAGAAAACAAATAATTTTTTACTGTAAGTATGTCCCATGTAATATTTGCAATTCTGAAACAAATTTAACTGGGAGTCCTGTATTTTATTTGCTAAATAAGGCAATTCCACAGAAAATTTTGATCTACTGGAAGCTATTCCAACTAATTCTCTCTAGAATGTCCTGTATTAGAGATGACCTAGATTATAATTATAGGACCAGGCTCTTCAGACTAAAGCCAAATACTCAGAGTTTAACCAGAAATTGGATAGCTGTTGGCTCATTTCAAAATACATGGCTTTACCTTGTTGTTTTATCTAATAAGATAGAACTGTATTATACAATAAAGTGATCACTGAAATAAAAATACCTTGAATTTACATAGAGTAGATTATTTTACTTTCAAAGAACTTAAAATATCTAAGGTCTGAGCTATTTTAGTCCTTAAAATGAGCATTAAAATCTTAGCTAATCGGGTTTGGATAAGGATGAAGAGAACCTAGAGGTAAGTTTTTGTTGTTGTTGTTGTTTTTAGGTGTAACTGACATACAACATTATAGTAGTTTCAGGTGTACAACGTAATTTGACATTTGTATACATTGTGAAATGATCACCACAATGTTTCATTAGAGGTAACTTTTCCTTATTAATTATTTAAATCATTTTTATTATCAACAAAAGTAATATTAAGCATTGACTTAATATTACTTGATTAAGCATAGGTAGTATAAAATCCTCACATGGAGGATGCAAAATTATGATTTATGACTTTTAAAGTAAATCAATAACATTAATAAAAATAATAAATATCAAATGACAAAGACTTACAAATGTTAGAATCCTAATATGAAGACAGTAGAAACAAGGGTTACCATAATGGGTATGATTCTGTTACATAGGAAATGAAGAAAAAAATTATAATCTGGTTAGATCCTGAGTATTCCAAATACATCTGAATGGACTCAGTCAAATTTAATTTTATTATTCCATTTTGGAATTGTTCTCACTTAGTAGCTAATGGTATATTTTCACTTCCTTCACTGTTAATCTGCATAGGATTTCGACAGTGGTGTGCTGATGTTTAGTAATTAGTTCTCCAAGGGAAAAACCAACCCTGATTTATAATATTTGCCAATTTCCATAGAGTAAACACTCTCACCATGACAGATGCTAATCTAACATTTTTAACAACCTGTTTGCAAAATTCCTGAAAACTTAACAGTGGCTCTTATGAGCCTGTAAAAGCTGGTTGTATTTCTATAAGTGCGTGTGATACACCTGATTGGATTTCATAAAAAGAAAATAGAGAACTAGGTGTTCTTTTTGTTAACTGATGTGCATATCTTGAAATTTTGTGAACAAGCCCCCCACCCAAAAGAACCCTACAACAACAACAGCAAAAAAAGGAACACTTTAAGAATTTAATCAGTGGAAATTTTGGATGGGTTTGCGAAGGTTTAATAAACACCTGATGAAATCTGCTACTTTTGTTCTACCAGGTCTCCTGGCTCTAAGGAGAATTTAACTTAAATAAATACCTAAATGTTTTTAGAGTTACAAAGTTCAATAACCACCAGTGGGAAAAAACCAATCATCATAGAAAACCGGACATGAGTTACCCCTTTAAGCAAATCTATTCCGTTTGATTTATGTGGAATTTTCTTTTACTTTTACTTTTTGCCAAGTTTCATTAGAGCAGTTATATAAAATGCTTTAACTGGATTCAATAATGGAGAGCAGAATCCCCAAAGACAAAACAGTAGGTGGTTTTCTTTCTTTCTTTCTCTTCAGTGAGCCACCTTAAAGTATGCTCTTGACGTTTTGAATTTCTTCCTATTCTTGGTTAGGAAAACTGTTAGTGCAAAAAGTAGTGATAACTGTTAACTAGCCAGTACCATTCTTCATTGGCTGTGTGGATCAGTATTCTAGTATGATCCCATTTCTGGTGTGGTGCTCCATTTGAAGCATTAAAACAGAGGTGCCAAGTACACTGCCTTGATATTCTTCCTAAAGGTAATTTTAGCTTGATTGTTCTGGCCATCCTATGTAGGTAATAATTCTATTTGTGGACACTGCCTCCATAGTTTTATTTTTAAGACATAGTTTAAAGATATTTAAATGACAAGAAAGGAATTGCCATTGTTTATGCCGGAGATTGTTTCCTTTCAATGGTGGAAATTATGTATGATTGGTAACCATTTGTGGATGGGACATTGATGCACATATGCATAGGAATGTTCTCTATGCTCCAAATATTAAGTTGATCTAAAGCTTTATTTTTTCTTTGGAAACACTTTTCAAAAAAGTGTTTAAGACATTACTAACTTTATACGTGGAATAAACTTTTGCAAAAATTTAATTTTGACAAGAGATTGATTTATGGTTGGAGGTTGATACATTTGGACAAGTAAATTATTCTATATTCCAGAATGTAGCAGTGAACAACTGTGTTTCACAATTTGACTTAATAAGGAAATTCATGCCAGGAATTTTTTTATTGAAGTATAGTTGATGTGCAATATTACATAAGTTTCAGGTGTACAACATTGTGATTCACAATTTTTAAAGGTTACATTCCATTTACAATTATTATAAATATTGGTTATATTTTCTATGCTGTACTATATATCCTTGTAGCTTATTTATTTTATACATAGTAGTTTTTACCTCTTAATCACCTACCCCTACCTTGCTCCTCCCCCTTTCCCTCTCTCCACTGGTAACCACTAGTTTTCTATATCTGTAAGTCTGTTTCTTTTTTGTAATATTCACTAGTTTGTTTTATTTTTCAGATTCCACATACAAGTGATAAAACAGAATTTGTCTCTCTCTGTCTGACTTACTTCACTTAACACAGTACCTTCCAAGGCCATCCGTGTTGTTGCAAATGGCAAAATTTCAGTCTTTTTATGGCTGAGTAGTATTCCATTGTGACATATATGTGTGTATATATATATTTGTATATGTTTATCTATATATCTGTATCTGCTATGAACATTGGAGTGCGTGTATCTTTTCAAATTAGTGTTTTTGTTTTTTTCGGATATTTACCCAGGAATGGAATTGCTGGGTCATCTGTGAGTTCTATTTTTAGGTTTTTTTTTTTTTTTTTTTAATTTATTTATTTTTGGCTGCGTTGGGTCTTTGTTGCTGCGCGCGGGCTTTCTCTAGCTGTGGCGAGCAGAGGCTACTCTTTGCTGTGGTGTGCAAACTTCTCATTGCAGTGGCTTCTCTTGTTGTGGCACACAGGCTCCAGGCACGCAGCCTTCAGTAGTTGTGGCATGTGGCTCAGTAGTTGTGACTCGTGGGCTTTAGAGCGCAGGCTCAGTAGCTGTGGTGCACGGGCTTAGTTGTTCTGCGGCATGTGGGATCTTCCTGGACCAGTGCTCGAACCCGTATCCCCTGCATTGGCAGATTCCCAACCCCTGCACTGCAGATTCCCAACCACTGCGCCACCAGGGAAGCCCTATTTTTAGTTTTTTTTTTTTTTTTTTTTTTTTTTTCGGTATGCGGTCCTCTCACTGTTGTGGCCTCTCCCGTTGTGAAGCACAGGCTCCGGACGCGCAGGCTCAGCGGCCATGGCTCACGGGCCCAGCCGCTCCACGGCATGTGGGATCTTCGCGGACCGGGGCACGAACCCGTGTCCCCTGCATCGGCAGGCAGACTCTCAACCACTGCACCACCAGGGAAACCCTATTTTTAGTTTTTTGAGAAACCTCCATACTGTTTTCCACAGTAGCTGCACCAATTTACATTCCCACTAACAGTGTGTGAGGGTTCCCTTTTCTCCACATCCTCACCAACATCTGTTATTTGTGTTCTTTTTGATGATAACCATTCTGACAGATGTGAGATGATATTTCACTATGGTTTTAATTTGCATTTTCTGATGATTAACGATGTTGAACACCTTTTCATGTGCCTGTTGGCCATCTGTATGTCTTTCATGCCAGGAAAAATAGAAACTGAAAAGAGCATTAGCTAAATGTTTATTACATAAAGAATTATAAAAAGGGCTTACATTTGGATTAATACATGATAAAAATATGCAAAGAAAATGCAACACTTTAATGGCTTATCATGGAGTAGAGTTCAAATATATGCCTGAGGATAAAATGCATTAAATGAAAGTTATTTTTCATAATTAATAAAAAGACAGTATAATACTTTTTAAAATTGCTAATAAGCTTGTGTAATTTGAGCTCCTTCAAGTTTACTTGGTATAGTGGCTCCATTGTAAAAATATATAGAGAAAGTTGGAAGAATATTATTTCCTCAATTCCTTCTTAGTGTTGATTACCTTATAAAATATGTAATTTGAAACAGAAACTATGTGGTGATGGATTGCCAAAATAGGTTAAGTAGCAAAAAGATACAAGATATTTGGTTGGACAGAATTTTATCACTTGATGCAAAATATGATTTTGGGGTAGTATCTGGAATGTATTAATAATAGATTGCTGTTATACCCAAGAGATTTTACTTTCAAGATGCTAAAAGTTATGTTTTACCTTTTTTAGAGATAAAAGTGTGTTTGAACTGCTCACAAAATACCTTGTCATGGGTCCATAAAGAATAAATCTTATATACAAAAATAATTTACTACCCAATGTATTCTGATTATGTTAAAAATCAGCAGCCTTATAAACTGCCATGCTGATAATATATATTTGTGTATGTGACTATATATGTGTGTGTAAAACACCTCTGGATGTTTGTTAGCTAAAATGTCCCTGTACTATTTTAGAGATTTGTTATGAAAAGGAACACTGAAATCTGACTGATCTTCATTATTTTCATAACAAAATATAACACAAAACATATTTTTTTGTTGTTGTGATAGTTTCCATTTTTAATAAGTTTTGCTTAAAGAGTTTGTTGAAGTAAATAGTGAATTTCAGTATCATGAAAGAATTTTGTAAGTTAAATAATTATTTGGGGATTATTAATTTAAGTTGCTTATATTAATTATATTTAAATTTATGATAATGTAGACTAACAGAATTTTTTTCTGAATTTGATGCCCCCAAACCTAACTTTTTAAAGAGAAATTAATTGTTCTAAGTGTGGAGTTCTGTTCAGAAATTTTGGAAGAAGAAAAATGCTCATCTAGGAGATAAGACTTTATGTTCAGTTGGGGAATTGTGTAAACAGTATGGTTAAGGATAATCTTTATTGTGAATGATAGATTAATTTACTTTGAAATGGAAAGCACAAATTTTTTTAAAGGGATAGGAGAGGTAGATAGTAGTGTTAGGTGACATAAATAACCTTGAAGGAAATAGAAAAATGTTGGAAAGAGAAAGTGTTTAGTCAACGCTTAACAGCCTTTTCACTGTATGGCACACGAGCATTTAAATATTGGTGACAACCCACTTGGAAGAGGTATTTGTATGCTGGAGCTGGACTCAGACCTGCAGCAAACAATTTAGCAGGAGTGGTGGCTGTAAGGTCAGGAGGGCTCAGGATATTTGCCTCAAGGCCAAGAGGAAGTACAGCTAGGCAGGGAAAAGGATTAAAGCGGAAGAGACTGGGGCACCTGAGCAGGCCCTATAATGGGGGGGAGTTTCGAATGCTGACTAGCCGGTTGGGAGAACTTAAGACACAGCTGTCAAGACACACTGAGGAGTACTTTACTACTAGTGACTGGACTGAACTCTGTGTGTATGTATGTGTGTGTGGTGTTTCGGAGACAAGCAATTAATGCTTAAGCATAAGTTAGGGAGTTGCTAAGCGTACTTGATGTCATATAGCAACAAGTCAAACTTGCCGACTGCAGTTAATGATTACTCAGAGATGCCGGAAAGTAACTCCACAGAGAAAAAAGGAAATGGTGGACCTGCATCCAAGGTTCTGATATTCTGAGTGAGAGATACCTGAAGTTCGGAAGAGGCTCTTTGCACTACCGGTTAGGAATCTGCCTCCCATCCAACACCTCCACGCACGAGGTGTCCATTCCAGAAAGGGGGCAAGCTCAGTGGTCCTTTCCCTTTAGGTGACAGCTCGGGTCACATTTGTGCATGTCTTTCATCTCCTGTCATGGCAGCATTCCAAATGAATGCCGAAAGATCTGCCTCTTTTTATGATTTCCTGACAGGATTTATAAAATTAAAATGTTTTGTTAAAAACAGAATCAGGGGCAAGTTGCCTTCTCCTTTGACGCTCTACACGTTTCAGTGATTCCCAAGATCACTTTAACCATTAAGACTTTTTTTCTTATAAATAGACTACAACTCTTCACAGTCTAAACCCAAGGATTTGGATGAGGTTTCCTTGTCTGGGTTTCTCCCAAGTGGAGGAGGCAAGAGGCAGGAAGGAGTTGCCTCATTTAAGGGGGCTCAGGGTAGAGAAAGGGCTGTGGGCGACTTTTCCTTCTCTCCCTTTCCTTCTTGGAGGCAGATATTCGAATGACGGCGGCGGTGGGAAGGTCCGAGCCAGGAGGTATGGGAAGCAAGAGACCGGACGCGAGGGAAGAGCCGAGAATGGGTAAACTCTTCGGCGAGGAGACCCTACCAACCTCCGCCAAGCGAGCGCAGGTCCGCCCCAATCCCAGGGTGCATCGCGCCCCGCCCCCTCCCCTCTCCGCGTCCCGCCTCCCCGCAGCCCGGGCCCCCTCCTCGCAGGCTTCGGGAGGCGGGGACGCGGCGTCGGCGGCTTTTCCAGTCGCGTCTTTCTCCCTCACTGGGGAAACCGGCGGTGGCGGCACCTTCGGAGGCTGAGCAGCTGAGCCGCGAGCCCGCCAGTGGGAGGTCGGACAGACTGACTGCAGAGCCGACAGACGGACGGACAGCGGGGCCAGCCAGCCGGCTCGAGTCGCCTCAAGTTCCGCCATGAGCTGGGGCACGGAGCTTTGGGTGAGTCCGGGAGAGGGGCGCCCAGCGCGAACCCCGGCTGGGCAGGCGCCGCTGGCCGTCGGCGGCAAGAGCGCGTCGGGCCATCCCCGGCGCTGGTGTTGGCGGAGGGTGGGGGTCCCGCTCCTCTTTGTGTGCAGACCCCTCTTCCCTCTCGGCCGGGACTTGAGAGGCTGCTGGTCCGCGCTCCCGCCCTTGCCGCGGCGGTGGGGCTGAGGGCAGAGGCTTGGACGGCTGGGGGAGCGGCCCGCTGCCGCGTCCGCCGCCGCGTCCGCCGCCATCCTCTCCTGTCCCCTCTCTCTCCTCCGCCTTCACTTTCCGGACGCCTGGCTCCGTGCCGGGCCGCGCTTCTCTGCCTTTGTATCTCCCCTCCCGTAGGCGGGGGAGGGGGCCCATTGTCCCGAAGGGGCGCTGTTAGCGGGCGGGGAGGGGGCTCGCCGCGGCCCCTCGCCCTGGCAAGGGTCCCCGGGGCGAGGGCGTCGCCGGGCTGGGGCGACGCGGGGAGCCGCGAGGCACCGCCCGCCTCCCTCGCCCCAGGTAGGGGGAGCCGGGAGGCTTTGTTCCGAGCCCGGCCTCCGGCCAGCCAGGCCCAGCCCACACGCCCATTTCCCTCTCCTTGTCTCCGTTCTCTGACCGGGGTAGCTTCGGGGACTCCGGCTGGGCCACCCCTGGCTGCTGCCTTGGGCCGGGGGGTTGGCTTTTGGGATCTGAATTGAGTGATCGATGGGGAAGCCAATTTTGCCAAAAGGAGCGTACGGCTTCCCGATTGCTTTACTTCCCCTTCCGTTGTCCATTATTCTCACTCTTCTCCCGCTTTTCTCTCTTTCCTCCTTGCTTGTCTTGGGCGCTGAAGGCTCCAGACAATGCCCGGTCTCTGGCCAGGTGCGGGTGGACTGTAATAGGTCGGAGAATTCTCTCGCGACGCCTCCACAGAAGGGTGGAGGTGTGGAGGGCAGTGATTTCTCAGGTGCTGCCGAGGGACGGGGAGCTGGGGGCGCTGTCCCGAGAGCCGCCTCATTTCAGCCACTCCTCTTTTTATCCCACCTGTGCATGTTTTCCGTGCCTTTTGTTAACCAGGATCTCGTGAAATCACTGCAGAGAAAAGAGGAGAAAGAACTTTTTCGTCTCCAGGCATACAGTTAGGGTGGCAGTGACGGCAGATCGGTTAATTGATCAGCCTTCACTGGGCACAGTGCTTTATGTTATTTTTCACATTTTATTCATAGATTGGGAATCTTAGAATTGAAAGAGACTTTAGAGTTCGTCTAGTTGAACACCTCCTTAGCAAGCCCAGGAATCGGCAGCGTTCTGGACAAATGTTTGCCCAGTCTGTAAACACACCACCCAAGAGAAAATACCTAGGAGCCTCTCCATTACGTTCTTAGATAGCATTAATTGTTCTTGTATTGGGGGGGGGGGATTGTATAGTAAATTATGTGAGCTTTAATCCTTTACTTTGGTTAGATTCTCAGGCATTATTGATCTCTTCCCTTTGATTTAGTACATTCTCTAATTGATTATAGTATTTCCTAATTAAAGGAGATGGATATATTTCATTTTCCATTTTTATAATTAGAAAATATTTTTACATACTTGTATGATCCATGTTTCAGAGGGAGCAAAAATATAAGCAGAATACTTTTAAAAAGTACAAGTAATAAAACAGTGGAGGAATATAATTTAGGTGTAACTCTTAATTTAGATTGGAAAAAATTGCTTTGTATCACACTGTAGAAAAGCAGTTTTAAGGAGGAACAAAATATTTTAGTGAAGACTAAAATGTGATTTTTAAAGCTTTAAAAAATTTTTAATTTAAGAGTATAATACAATCAGAAGCAATTACCCATCTCCTGTAGTTTGGTTATTTACGTTCAGCATTTGAGTAGTTTTTCAGCAATTTAAAAAGGTAAACCATAGAAGAGATGGGAATTTCTGTTCTAACTAAATATTGTTTCGTATCCTTTTGGAAATTATGA
This sequence comes from Mesoplodon mirus, assembly GCF_964341445.2. Classification (NCBI taxonomy): domain Eukaryota; kingdom Metazoa; phylum Chordata; class Mammalia; order Artiodactyla; family Ziphiidae; genus Mesoplodon; species Mesoplodon mirus. The sequence goes on from NC_138978.1 coordinate 88,942,600, forward strand.
AAAATTTTAAAATTAATTTTTCTCGTAAAACTTAATATGTCTCCATGTTTTAAATTTTTTTTAGTGGTTTGAGGATTTGAGGAAAACATTTATTAGGAATTAAATAATGTGGAATCAGCTAATATCAGTTGGATGCTTACACCTTACATAAGTAGAAGTTGGTGTAGAGGACTATTGTTGGGACCAGAAGAGACCTTAGAAAAATTTGACTAGATTTCCTATTTTTTACTAATCTCAGTTTTGAAAAAGGATATTGTGTTTCCAGTAGATTGTAACAAACACCTGAACTGTGCTCTTGCCATTGAGGAATTTGAGGTTGGGAAAATTATCTTGAAAATTTGAATTGAGAAACCAGTTCTTATATTATTTTCATGTGTAGGATCACCTTACTGTCCCAGAGTTAGACTTTATTGAGAACATGTTACAAAAAAAATTATGATAAAATGCAGTTGTGCACTCAAACTTAAGTTTATTTCTTATAATATTCATTGGCATTTATTGCTATCTGTCTTACGTTAAACTTGAGAACAAAGTAAAAAAATTAAAACAACTCTAATAGTGACTCTGGGGGACAGAACTGATAGTGATAGGCTAAATTGGTTGTGTCAGACTTTTGTTTGTGTAGTTGTGAGGGGATATGAATTAACTGGTAATAAATCTGAACTGTGCTTTAAGGGATTTCTTGTGTTCCGAATGAGCATTTAAGCAAGGTAGTGAATATATGCTAGAGACTCAGTTCTGGGTAATATAACGCAAAGAGATGACAGCGTCTTCATTTCTTCAGGATGCGTTGTTTATTGTGTTGATTTCTTTATTACCATAGGAAGAATGGTTGGATTAAGAAGTCTAAATATGAATTAATGATTTTGCAAAGCATAGATTTTGTAATTATTAGCTCTTTTTACAAATAAGGAAATTAGAGATTGGAGAAGTCCTATGTTTAGTCAGTAAGTTTTATTTATTAGGAGATAACCTTTTAGTTTTTTTAGGAGCCAGTTAAAGTTCAATGGGAAAAAAATCAGTATGTATGGACTGCGAGTGTATAGATAGGAAAGAAAATGGCTGAGCACATTACATTCAAATCATGGTTTATTAAAAAATTCCCCTCCCTTCCCCCCACCGGGAAATGAGGGGACTAGTCTGGAAATTAGGGAGTGGGTTCAAATGTCTGACTTAATTTATAGGGAACATATAAACCTTTTTTATGCCTTAGTTTCCTGGTCTGTGATTTTTGGTCCTTAGTTTTCAGAGTGTATAATTTAAAAGCCATTGTTATTTTCATCATATTTTTTAGCTAGGTGCATTTGACAAAGCTCATGATATCTTTTTGGAAGAAACTGAAAAGTGTGCATTGCATGATAGATTCAGTGGATTCTTTATTTTACACTCCTAGTCTTAACCCTTTAATGCTTCTTTATCTTTTTTCTCTATATAGCACTTCTGTTTTAACACTTATATTGTAAATGTACTAGACTTTTTGAGCCCTTGAGTGTAGGGACTGGGTTAATCTTTTTGTTTTCTCTAATACAGTGCCTGTTGCTGATCATACATGTTTCGCCCAATTGTATTAGTAGTTCATTTCATTACCCAGAGTATTGATTACTGATTAATAATTGCATCCTTGAGGAAGTTTTTATGGTTCTGAAGGCCTTCGTAGGTGATGATAAATTAGTGGTCTAGTTAACAATTCAAGGTCTTAGCAATCTGAAGCCAAAATGATGAAGTTTTAGTATTTCGGTTAATAATTTTCACAGATTGGGGAAGAACTGACCTCTAAAGGTAGTTGTTGTGAGTTTACCTGATAGGCTGATGATGTGACTGCCACAATAGCCGATGAAATGGTAACTCAACTTGCCATGGTGATCATTTTGAAATGTTTAGAAATATCGAATCACTGTGTTGTGTAACAGGAACTAACAGTGTTGTAGGTCAGTTATACTTCAAAAACAAGCTCATGGCGAGATTAGATTTGTCGTGGGGGGAGGGTAGGGATGAGGGGGAAATGGATGAAGGCAGCCCAAAGGTATAAACTTCCAGTTATAAGTAAGTACTGGGGATGTAATGTACAAGGTGGTAAATACAGTTAACACTGCTGTATGTTATATATGAAAGTTGTTAAGAGAGTGAATCCTAAGAATTCTCATCCCAAAGGAAAAAAATTTTTTTTAGTTCTTTAATTTTGTATCTGTATGAGATGATGGATATTCACTGAACTTATTGTGGCAATCATTTTATGATGCATGTAAGTCAAATCATTGTGCTGTACCTTAAACTTATACAGTGCTGCATGCCAGTTATATCTCAATAAAACTGTAGGGGGAAAAAAACCCCCAAATAGCTGATGAAATCTTAGGCCACATGTAGATTTTTCTAGAACAAAGGAATTTGGTCCCATTGTAGTCTGTAGTGGTTAGACCAAATCTTAGTTTTACTTAAGATTTTTTTAGAAGGTGCTTATCTAGAGGAGGTTGACAAAGAGAACTCCTTATCATGTGAGCTGTATTTTTTTCCAAAGGCCATGAAACTAGTGTAGGAATTTGGTTTAAAAAATGAAATAATTATTGAGTGTCTATTATGGGGAAGCACTGTGTGATGTATGGTAAGATTTATTAAGGCTTATAATGTCAGATCTGCTGTGAAAAAACTTAAGAGTCATTTTGAGGTGATATTACTTTCCTAACTCTAGAATATTCCCCTAAATTGATATCACTGTTCAGAATATCCTTTGTTGACCAGTTCCTTCCCACCCTTTCCCTCCAGAGTACACATTCTGGATATCATCTTTCTTATGGGACTACCACTGTATATTTATTTATTATATATTCAAATCTTTGGAAAATAGTAATGGTATAAATATTTATATCTTACATCCCTTCTTTTTGGGTAGAAATTGTTGTGTTTAACACTGTATTACAGATATTGTTGTTACTAGTTAAGGAGGGTGACAGGCAATCAAGACACCCATTTATGCCACCATTCTGCCCTGACAATAATAAGGTGGAAGCTGGAGAGCTGCCTGTAATCAGTATCTCCTCTTCATTGCTAATTCTTTAAACCACTCATTTCTACTCCCCTTCCCTGCCTTTTATCTTAAAAAATGCACTCTCTTCTTCCCCCAATCTATAAAATACAGGTTTGGCTAGAAACTTAAAAGCCTGTTCTGCCTACTTTTCCTTATCAGCTCCTGTTTGCAGGCAGGAAATAGGACAAGAGAATAATAATGGTTTGTAATTATGGAACATCTTCTGTGTGTACCTACAAGTGGTATCTTATTTAATAATCTTCAACTTTAAGCATTTTCATCTCAATAGCAAAAAAACAAAAAATTCTTTTTTGGGGAACATAGTCATGTGCGTATTAAAAACTAGTAGGAAAATATTATGTAAAGGTTTTTTTTTTTTAGGAAGCAAAACCTTTTTCCATATATTAGCAATTTTTTCTTAAGTTTTTTTTTTTTTTTTTGCGGTACGTGGGCCTCTCACTGTTGTGGCCTCTCCCATTGCGGGGAACAGGCTCCGGACGCGCAGGCTCAGCGGCCGTGGCTTACAGGCCCAGCCGCTCCCGGCATGCGGGATCCTCCCGCACCAGGGCACGAACGCGTGTCCCCTGCATCGGCAGGCGGACTCTCAACCACTGCGCCACCAGGGAAGCCCTTTCTTAAGTTCTTGATCGAGAACTGATCATCAGACTTTTAACAATACCTTGTGAAATATGTGAAATATTAGTATATATTTGTTACATGTTGAAAAAACATAAATGTATAGAATCAGATTTTCCTATTTTTGGCACACCATTATTTTGTTGTTTCTAGAGCGTAAAGTCATCTGTTTTATTCCTTTTGTATCCCTGTTGTATTCCTAATTTGTAGAAAAGGAATAGGCATATAATAAGCAGTGAAATACTTGTTGAATGAGGGAATCAATGAATTGTTAGAACTCTATCATCAAACTATGTTTTGAAAACCTAAGGTTATTTTAATGTTTTTTTCCCCCAACATGTATGTCTCATACCTTTGTTTAATCTTAGGGGTCTTTTTTATAATCTGAAATTTAATTACTTCTGTCTTTTCATATGAAACTTTTCTCAATTTATTTAAGTCTTGAGTTCTCATCTCAAATTATTTGAGTACAAATGATTATCTTATTTATAGCTTATTTTATGGCCCTTTGGATTCTAACAATGAAAACAGTGTTGTTATATGCTTTGACATTAGGGTTGTCATGTATGAATGATATAAATGTAAATGGTTTGAGACTTAATGAATTGGGAAAACATAAAAGATTGATTTTTCAGAGAGTACAAAAGTTACGGTGATTCTGAGAGATTTTTTTTTTTTTTTTTTTTTTGCGGTATGCGGGCCTCTCACTGTTGTGGCCTCCCCCGTTGCGGAGCACAGGCTCCGGATGCGCAGGCCCAGCGGCCATGGCTCACGGGCCCAGCCGCTCCGCGGCATATGGGATCCTCCCAGACCGGGGCACGAACCCGTATCCCCTGCATCGGCAGGCGGACTCTCAACCACTGCGCCACCAGGGAGGCCCTCTGAGAGATTTTTGAAAAATGTTACAGATGAACCGGTTTGCAGGGCAGAAGTTGAGACACAGATGTAGAGAACAGAAGTATGGACACCAAGGGGGGAAAACAGCGATGGGGTGGGGATGGTGGTGTGATGAATTGGGCAATTGGGATCGACATGTATACACTGATGTGTATAAAATTGATGACTAATAAGAACCTGCAGTATAAAAAAACAAACAAAAAAACAACTAATACTAAACTTTCTTTGGATTATTTGTATGGAAATATGTTAATATAAATGTTTCAGACATTACATGAAATTTCTAAAAATCTTATATGTTCTGTATAATGTTATAAGTCATAATTTTACTTATTACTTTAAAATGTATATCTCAGAAATAACTAAAAAAACGTAAATAAAAAATAAATAAAAATGTTCATGGTGGCTAGTTGAGATTTTTTTCCATTATAAATTATAAAAATCAAAGTCATTGAAACTGCTATGGTAAATAGCAACCATTACTTTTGAATCATCTTCTAGACATAGACCATGAACTAAATTAACATCCTTTACTATTTGCGAAAGCTGAATATAATTAATATTTGTTAGCTTTTTTAATTTGAAAATTTTCTTATTTCATCTTCATTTTAAATAAAAGCTTCATTAAATTATAACATTCATACATTAAAGTGTACAGTTTTTATATGTACGTTATGATTTGAAAAAATAAAATAAAGGCACTCATTCATGTCACTCCCAGCCAAGAGCAAGATACGGAAGTCTCACTTATGCCATCCCCGGTAAATATCCCCCAAAGGCAATCAATCACTATTCTGACTTGCATTGCCATTGATTAGTTTTGTAGGTTTTTTTAACCTCACAAAAATGATAATATGGTATGTACTTCATCTGACTTCTTCCATTTAATATGATCTCTTTGAGAATCATCCTTCTCTGGTTAGTTTATAGTGTTTCATTGTATATGTAGGATTTGTATTTTCTTCTGCCATGTGCCTGGGGTCACTCCTAGTCTGGGACCACCTTAAACCAAGTTCAGGGCTTGAAATTCCCTCGTGTGGTTGTTGGATTTTGTTTTTGTCCCCATAGCTCTTGCAATGTTATCAAAACAAATCCAAAATATCCTCAGGGCAAAAATAGGTGGTATGTGCTTTTTTCCCTTTCTGGATTCTCATTTTTACTTCACTTGTGACTTTGTAATTCCTTATTGTCTTGGCCTGTTTTTTGGTGCTTTAAAATTTTTGGAATATATTTTATCCGTATTTTAAAGTTCTTATCCAGTGGAATAGTGATAGTTGATCCAAATAACCTAGCCTGACACTACTGGAAACTGGAAATTCTTACATTGAGATTTTCGTTTTTGCTATTATATTTTTAATATCAAAGAGCTGCTTTTTGTTTGTTTTCTGAACATACTTTTTTTTTTTTCCTTTGGCCATGCTGTGCAGCTTGTGGGATCTCAGTTCCCTGACCAGGGATTGATCCTGGGCCACGGCAGTGAAAGCACTGAATCCTAGCCACTAGACCACCAGGGAGCTCGCCTGAATGTACTTTTTTTTTTTATCATTAAATTATTATATAATTAGACAGTAAATATGGTCTATTTTTGCTTCTTTCCAATAGAATAAATACATTTGATCACTTTTTTTTAATACAGCAGGTTCTTATTAGTCATCAGTTTTATACACATCAGTGTATACATGTCAATCCCAATCACCCAATTCATCACACACCCTCCTCCCACCCCCCCGCAGCTTTCCCTCCTTGGTGTCCATACGTTTGTTTTCTACATCTGTGTCTCAATTTCTGCCCTGCAAACCGGTTCATCTGTACCATTTTTCTAGGTTCCACATATATGCGTTAATATACGATATTTGTTTTTCTCTTTCTGACTTACTTCACTCTGTATGACAGTCTCTAGATCCATCCACGTCTCAACAAATGACCCAATTTCGTTCCTTTTTATGGCCGAGTAATATTCCATTGTATATATGTACCACATCTTCTTTATCCATTCATCTGTCCATGGGCATTTAGGTTGCTTCCATGACCTGGCTATTGTGAATAGTGCTGCAGTGAACATTGGGGTGCATGTGTCTTTCTGAATTGTAGTTTTCTCTGGGTATATGCCCAGTAGTGGGATTGCTAGATCATATGGTAATTCTATTTTTAGTTTTTAAAGGAATCTCCATACTGTTCTCCATAGTGGCTGTATCAATTTACATTCCCACCAACAGTGCAAGAGGGTTCCCTTTTCTCCACACCCTCGCCAGCATTTGTTGTTTGTAGATTTTCTGATGAAGACCATTCTAACTGGTGTGAGGTGATAACTCATTGTACTTTTGATTTACATTTCTCAAATAATTAGTGATGTTGAGCAGCTTTTCATGTGCTTTTGGCCATCTGTATGTCTTCTTTGGAGAAATGTCTATTTAGGTCTTCTGCCCATTTTTGGATTGGGTTATTTGTTTTTTGAATATTGAGCTGAATGTGCTGTTTATATATTTTGGAGATTAATCCTTTGTCCATTGATTCGTTTGCAAATATTTTCTCCCATTCTGAGTGTTGTCTTTTCGTCTTGTTTATGATTTCCTTTGCTGTGCAAAGGCTTTGAAGTTTCATTAGGTCCCATATGTTTATTTTTGTTTTTATTTCCATTTCTCTAGGAAGTGGGTCAAAAAGGATCTTGCTGTGATTTATGTCAGAGTGTTCTTCCTATGTTTTCCTCTAAGAATTTTATAGTGTCTGGTCTTACATTTAGGTCTCTAATCCATTTTGAGTTGATTTTTGTGTATGGTGTTAGGGAGTGTTCTAATTTTCTTTTAAATGCAGCTGTCCAGTTTTCCCAGCACCACTTACTGAAGAGACTGTCTTTCCTCCATTGTATATCTTTGCCTCCTTTGTCATAGATTAGTTGACCATAGGTGCATGTTTTTACCTCTGGGCTTTCTGTCTTGTTCCACTGATCTATGTTTCTGTTTCTGTGCCAGTCTTGATTACTATAGCTTTGTAGTATAGTCTGAAGTCAGGGAGTCTGATTCCTCCAGCTCAGTTTTTTCCCCTCAAGACTGCTTTGGCTGTTCGGGGTCTTTCGTGTCTCCGTACAAATTTTAAGATTTTTTGTTTTAGTTCTGTAAAAAACACCATTGGTAATTTGATAGGGATTGCATTGAATCTGTAGATTGCTTTGGGTAGTATAGTCATTTCACAATATTGATTCTTCCAATGCAAGAACATGGTATATCTCTCCATCTGTTGGTATCATCTTTAATTCTTTCATCAGTGTTTTATAGTTATCTGCATACAGGTCATCTCCCTATGTAGGTTTATTCCTAGGTATTTTATTCTTTTTGTTGCAGTGGTAAATGGGAGTGTTTCCTTAATTTCTCTTTCAGATTTTTCATCATTAGTGTATGGGAAAGCAAGAGATTTCTGTGCATTCATTTTGTATCCTGCTAGTTTACCAAATTCATTGATTAACGTTAGTAGTTTTCTGGTAGCATCTTTAGAATTCTCTTAAGTATAGTGTCATGTTATCTACAGATAGTGACAGCTTTACTTCTTCTTTTCTGATTTGGATTCCTTTCATTTCTTTTTCTTCTCTGATTACCGTGGCTAGGACTTCCAAAACTATGTTGAATAATAGTGGTGAGAGTGGGCAACCTTGTCTTGTTCCTGATCTTGGTGCAAATGGTTTCAGTTTTTCACCATTGAGGGCGATGTTGGCTGTGGGTTTGTCATATATGGCCTTTATTATGTTGAGGAAAGTTCCCTCTATGCTTTCTGGGGGTTTTTTCTCATAAATTGGTGTTGAATTTTGTCAGAAACTTTCTCTGCATCTATTGAGATGATCATATGGTTTTTCTCCTTCAGTTTGCTAATATGGTGTATCACATTGATTGATTTGTGTGTATTGAAGAATCCTTGCATTCCTGGGATATACCCCACTTGATCATTGTGTATGATCATTTTAATGTGTTATTGGATTCTGTTTGCTAGTATTTTGTTGAGGATTTTTGCATCTATGTTCACCAGTGATATTGGCCTGTCGTTTTCTTTCTTTGTGACGTCTTTGTCTGGTTTTGGTATCAGGGTGATGGTTGCCTCATAGAATGAGTTTGGGAGTGTTCCTCGCTCTGCTAAATTTTGGAAGAGTTTGAGAAGGATAGGTGTTAGCTCTTTTCTCAGTGTTTGATAGAATTCGTCTGTGAATCCATCTGGTCCTGGGCTTTTGTTTATTGGAAGATTTTTTCATCACAGTTTTAAGTAAAGTGCTTTTGACTGGTCTGTTCATATTTTCTATTTCTTCCTGTTTCTGTCTTGGAAGGTTGTGCATTTCTAAGAATTTGTCCATTTCTTCCAGGTTGTCCATTTTATTGGCATATAGTTGCTTGTAGTAATCTCTCATGATCCTTTGTATTTCTGCAGTGTCAGTTGTTACCTCCCCTTTTTCATTTCTAATTCTATTGATTTGAGTCTTCTCCCTTTTTTTTCTTGATGAGTCTGGCTAATGGTTTATCAATTTTGTTTATCTTCTCAAAGAACCAGCTTTTAGTTTTTAGTTTTTTTTTTTTTTTTTTTTTTTTTGCGGTTCACGGATCTCCCACTGCTGTGGCCTCTCCCGTTGTGGAGCACAGGCTCCAGATGCGCAGGCTCAGCGGCCAGGGCTCACGGGCCCAGCCGCTCCACGGCACGTGGGATCCTCCCGAACCGGGGCACAAACCCGTGTCCCCTGCATTAGCAGGCAGACTCTCAACCACCGCGCCACCAGGGAAACCCCAGCTTTTAGTTTTATTGATCTTTGCTATCGTTTCCTTAATTTCTTTTTCATTTATTTCTGATCTGATCTTTATGATTTCTTTCCTTCTGCTAACTTTGGATTTTTTTGTTCTTCTTTCTCTAATTGCTTTAGGTGTAAGGTTAGGTTGTTTATTTGAGATGTTTCTTGTTTCTTTTTTTTTTTAATTTTTAAAAATTTTATTTATTTATTTATTTATTTATTTATTTATTTATTTATTTTTGCCATTTTGGGTCTTCGTTTCTGTGCTAGGGCTTTCTCTAGTTGTGGCAAGCGGGGGCCACTCTTCATCGCAGTGTGCGGGCCTCTCACTATCACGGCCTCTCTTGTTGCGGAGCACAGGCTCCAGACGCACAGGCTCAGTTGTTGTGGCTCATGGGCCTAGTTGCTCCGCGGCATGTGGGATCCTCCCAGCCCAGGGCTCAAACCCTTGTCCCCTGCATTAGCAGGCAGATTCTCAACCACTGCGCCACCAGGGAAGCCCTCTTGTTTCTTAAGATAGGATTATATTGCTATAAAGTTCCCTCTTAGAATTGCTTTTGCTGCATCCCGTAGGTTTTGAGTCATCGTGTTTTCATTGTCATTTGTTTCTAGGTATTTTTTGATTTCCTCTTTGATTTCTTCAGTGATCTCTTAGTTATTAAGTAGAGTATTGTTTAGCCTCCATGTGTGTTTTTATTTTTTACAGATTTTTTTCCTGTAATTGATATCTAGTCTCATAGCGTTGTGGTTGGAAAAGATACTTGATACGATTTCAATTTTCTTAAATTTACCAAGGCTTGATTTGTGACCCAAGATATGATCTCTCCTGGAGAATGTTCCCTGAGCACTTGAGAAGAATGTGTGTTCTGTTGTTTTTGGATGGAATGTCCTGTAAATATCAATTAAGTCCATCTTGTTTAATGTATCATTTAAAGCTTTTGTTTCCTTATTTGCTTTTATTTTGGATGAGCTGTCCATTGGTGAAAGTGGGGTGTTAAAGTCCCCTATTATGATTGTGTTACTGTCGATTTCCCCTTTTATGGCTGTTAGTATTTGCCTTGTGTCTTCAGGTGCTCCTATGTTGGGTGCATAAATATTTACAATTGTTATATCTTCTTCTTGGATTGACCCCTTGATTATTATGTAGTGTCCTTCTTTGTCTCTTGTAATTGTCTTTTTTTTAAAGTCTGTTTTATCTGATATGAGAATTGCTACTCCAGCTTTCATTTGATTTCCATTTACATGGAATATGTTTTCCATCCCCTCACTTTCAGTCTGTATGTGTCCCTAGATCTGTGATGGGTCTCTGGTAGACAGCATATGTACGGGTCTTGTTTTTGTATGCTTTCTGCCAGTCTGTGTCTTTTGGTTGGAGCATTTAATCCGTTTACGTTTAAGGTAGTTATTGATATGTATGTTCCTATTCCCATTTCCTTAATTGTTTTGGGTTTGTTATTGTAGGTCTTTTCCTTCTCCTGTGTTTCTTGCCTAGAGAAGTTCCTTTAGCATTTGTTGTAAAGCTGGTTTGGTGGTGCTGAACTCTCTCAGCTTTTGCTTGTCTGTAAAGGTTTTAATTTCTCCATCAAATCTGAATGAGATCCTTTCTGGGTAGAGTAATCTTGGTTGTAGGTATTCTCCTTCATCACTTTAAATATATCCTGCCACTCTCTTCTGGCTTGCAGAATTTCTGCTGAACGACCAGCTGTTAATGTTATGGGGATTCCCTTTTGTGTTATTTGTTGTTTTTCCCTTGCTGCTTTAATAGTTTTTCTTTGTATTTAATTTTTGATAGGTTGATAAATATACGTCTTGGTGTATTTCTCCTTGGATTTATCCTGTATGGGACTCTCTGTTCTTCCTGGACTTGATTAACTATTTCCTTTCCCATATTAGGGAAGTTTTCAACTATAATCTCTTCAAATATTTTCAGTCCCTTTCTTCTTCTCTTCTTCTGGGAGCACTATAATTTGAATGTTCGTGCATTTAATGTTGTCCCAGAGGCCTCTGAGACTGTCCTCAGCTCTTTTCATTCTTTTTTCTTTATTCTGCTCTGTCTGCAGTAGTTATTTCCAGTATTGTATCTTCCAGGTCACTTATCCGTTCTTCTTTCTCAGTTATTCTGCTACTGATCCCTTCTAGAGAATTTTTTATTTCATTTATTGTGTTGTTCATCACTGTTTGTTTGCTCTTTAGTTTTTGTTTTTTTTTTTTTTTTTTTTTTTTTTTGCGATACGCGCGCCTCTCACTGTTGTGGCCTCTCCCATTGCGGCGCACAGGCTCCAGACGCGCAGGCTCAGCGGCCATGGCTCACGGGCCCATTCGCTCCGTGGCACGTGGGACCGGGGCACGAACCCGTGTCCCCTGCATCGGCAGGCGGACTCTCAACCACTGCGCCACCAGGGAAGCCCTGCTCTTTAGTTCTTTTAGGTCCTTGTTAAACGTTTCTTGTATTTTCTCCATTTTATTTCCAAGATTTTGGATCATCTTTACTATCATTATTCTGAATCCTTTTTCAGGTAGACTGCCTATTTCCTGTTCATTTGTTAGGTCTGGTGGGTTTTTGCCTTGCTTCTTCATCTGCTGTGTGTTTCTCTGTCTTCTCATTTTGCCTAACTTACTGTGTTTGGGGTCTCTTTTTCGCAGGCTGCAGTTTCGTAGTTCCCGTTCTTTTTGATGTCTGTCCCCAGTGGCTAAGGTTGGTTCAGTGGTTTGTGTAGGCTTCCTGCTGGAGGGTATTAGTGCCTGTGTTCTGGTGGATGAGGGTGGATCTTGTATTTCTGGTGGGAAGGTCCATGAGTGGTGGTGTGTTTTGGGGTGTCTCTGGCCTTATTATGATTTTACGCAGCCTCTTTGTTAATGGATGGGTTTGTGTTCATATTTTGCCAGTTTGTTTGGTATAGGGTGTCCAGCGCTGTAGCCTGCTGGTCGTTGAGTGGAGCTGCATCTTGGCGTGAGATGGAGATCTCTGGGAGATTTTCGCTGTTTGATATTACGTGGAGCTGTGAGGTCTCTTGTCGACCAGTGTCCTGAACTTGGCTCTCCCACCTCAGAGGCACAGCCCTGACACCTGGCTGGATCACCAAGAGCCTGTCATCCACACGGCTCAGAATAAAAGGCAGAAAAAAAAGAAGGAAAGAAGAAGATAAGATAAAATAATAAAATAGTTATTAAAATAAAAAATAATTTAAAAAATGTTTAAAGAAGTAATTAAAAAAAGAAAGAAAGAAGAGAGCAACCAAACCAGAAAAGAAATCCACCAATGTTAACAAGTGCTATAAACTACTAAAAAAAACAAACCAAAACAAAACAAAACAAAATGCACAGACAGAACGCTAGGGCAAATGTTAAAAGCAAAGCTATACAGACAAAGTCTCACACAGAAGCATACACATACACACTCAGAAAAAGAAAGGGAAAAAAAATACGTCGTTGCTCCCAAAGTCCACCTCCTCAATTTGGGATGATTCCGTTTTCTGTTCAGGTATTCCACAGATGTAGGGTACATCAAGTTGATTGTGGAGATTTAATCCGCTGCTTCTGAGGCTGCCGGGAGAAATTTCTCTTTCTCTTCTTTGTTTGCACAGCTCCTGGGGTTCACCTTTGGATTTGGACCCGCCTCTGCGTGTAGGTCGCCTGAGGGCGTCTCTTCTTGGCTCAGACAGGACGGGGTTAAAGGAGCAGCTGATTCGGGGGCTCTGGCTCACTCAGGCCTGGGGGAGGGAGGGGTACGGATGTGGGGTGAGCCTGCAGCGGCAGAGGCCGGCGTGACGTTGCAGCAGCCTGAGGCGCACTGTGTGTTCTCCCAGGGAAGTTGTCCCTGGATCTCGGGACCCTGGCAGTGGCGGGCTGCACAGGCTCCCGCGAGGGGAGGTGTGGACAGTGACCTGTGCTTGCACACAGGCTTCTTGGTGGCTGCAGCAGCTGCCTTAGTGTCTCATGCCCGTCTCTGGGGTCCGCGTTGATAGCCGCGGCTCATGCCCGTCTGTGGAGCTCCTTTAAGCGGCGCTCTTAAACTCCTCTTCTTGTGCACCAGGAAACAAAGAGGGAAGAAAAAGTCTCTTGCCTCTTCGGCAGCTCTAGACTTTTTTCCGGATTCCCTCCCTGCTAGCTGTGGTGCACTAGCCCGCTTCAGGCTGTGTTCACGCAGCCAACCCCGTCCTCTCCCTGGGATCCGATTGAAGACCGAGCCTCAGCTCCTAGGCCCACCCCACCCCTGGCGGGTGAGCCGACAAGCCTCCCAGGCTGGTGAGTGCTGGTCGGCACCGATCCTCTCTGCGGGAATCTCTCCACTTTGCCCTCCGCACCCCTGTTGCTACGCTCTCCTCCGCGGCTCTGAGGCTTCCCCCCTCTCTGCCACCCACAGTCTCCGCCCGTGAAGGGGCTTCGTAGTGTTTGGAAACTTTTCCTCCTTCACAGCTCCCCGCCACTGGTGCAGGTTCCATCCCTATCCTTTTGTCTCTGTTTTTTCTTTTTTCTTTGGCCCTACCCAGGTACGTGGGGAGTTTCTTACCTTTTGGGAGGTCTGAGGTCTTCTGCCAGCGTTCAGTAGGTGTTCTGTAGGAGTTGTTCCACATGTGGATGTATTTCTGATGTATTTGTGGGGAGGAAGGTGATCTCCAGGTCTTACTCTTCCGCCATCTTGAAGCTCCCTACCATGCATGACTTTTTTTTTTTTTTTTTTTGGCGGTACACGCGCCTCTCACTGTTGTGGCCTCTCCCGTTGCGGAGCACAGGCTCTGGACGTACAGGCTCAGCGGCCACGGCTCACGCGCCCAGCCGCTCCACGGCATGTGGGATCTTCCCGGACCGGGACAGGAACCCGTGTCCCCTGCATCGGTAGGCGGACTCTTAACCACTGCGCCACCAGGGAAGCCCCCATGCATGACTTTTTGAATTCTGAATTTTATTACAGAATTTAGTTAATGTCCATAACTAAGATATTTTGGCTTTTCTACAGTTCTGTTCGAAGAAGAGTAATGGCAGTATTCTTTTTTAGTGATGTAAGTTTACAGATGCTGCACTGGCCCTTATTTACTCATTGTATTGTAGATAGACTGTTAGTTGTTCTGTTAGTGAAAGCCACGTCTTTGTTTTCTATTTCTTAGTATTTTGACTCTATTCTAGATTGAGAAACTAGGTTTTTTTTAATCTATCCTAATTGTTTCCGGGTTAAGTTTATCTCTTTCTACATTGAACTTCTGATAGTCCAGAGGTTATTGATTTATTTTGTGGACTTTTTACTCTGTATTGAACAACAGCAACAATAATTCTTATTTCAGCCAGCTGTTCATAATTTGGCCAGTTTGGCTTGAAGATTCTGATTCATTAAGTTCTGGGGGTGATGCATGGTCAGGCATCTGGAGTTCTGTAAGACTTTGTCGGTGATTGTGGTTCTTACCCAGGGGTGAGAAACATTGCTGTTAACTAGCAGTCCTTAACCATTAGGAGCATTTCGGGAATTTAAAGGCAGTAAGCAAAACAAACTCCCAAGCCCTAGTCTAACCTCCTGTATCAGAATCTGGGAATTAAGCCCAGTAGTTTGTATTTTTGAAAAACACCCTAGGTGATTCTGATAATACCAGGATTTGAGAACCATTGCTTTACATGATCTAAAATCTTTGTTTATGTTAAGCCAGGACGTTAGGAGACTCCTTTTACTTGGATTGCATCATATTCCCTTACTACTCCCATTATATTGCTTTTAGCAGTATTACTATGAATAATTGAATGATTATTGAATACTTAGTATATTTGAGGCAGTGTTTCTTACTTTTGGGGGCTCAGAGAGGTTAAGTGTCCTGTCTAAAACTACTTCATAGTAAGTGGCAGAACTGGGATATGAATTCTGGTATTTGTATTCAGAACCTTCATTCTTTGCCATGAATATTACACTGGCTACCTTTATCGAACTGTTTGCTTGAGAAGCCAGCCATCAGTGTATGTGCAAAGAGGTTATTTTTTGAAGGTGCTAATAATTTGCCAGTTTACCATAAGGACTTTGTCTAGAATATTGTTCACTGTGTTGTAACGTGTCCTCTGTGAGACTCATGGGAGAAATTTCAAGCTTTTTTATTGTATAGAAATTGTTTCCTATGACTATTTTGCATTTCCCATTTTGAACTTGCTGCTAGAAAACTTATATTCAGATTTCTGGTTCACTGTCAGCAAGTGTATAGGGTTTTTTGTTTGCATTCTGTTTACAAGTTCATTCTTATTATCATCTTAAATTTCTGTCTCCTTCATTTTTTTTCATCTCTTTTAAAATTATTTTATCTTACTGTGTTATTTTTATAAGTCATTTTAAAGGAAAGTGTTAAGAAGTACTAAATTAATAAGTGATTTCAAGCCATTTTATATAATTCTGGCCAAATGTCTTTTTGAAAGAGTTGGATTTGGGGAAGGGAGGAACTTAGAATTTGGAACATATCTGTGTGCCAGGCCTTCTGGTAGATATTGTTTTATTTTCATGCCAGCTCTATGAAGTAAGTGGTGGTATTCCCATTTTATAGAAGTTGAAACTAATAAGAAAGGTTAACCTTGTCATGCAAAGCTAAAGGTTTGTGTGACTCCAAAGCCCCCTTTTTTTTTAAAGTGCTTGTAATGGATCTAATTTACCCAACAACTTCTAAATACTGAGGGTCATTCATACATTCAACAAACATTTGTTGATGACTTAATGGTGTAAGTCATTTTCAGCTTAGCATATCTTTGAATGGACATTGTATCACGGCCCTGGTAGGAAACAGCGCACTTGAAAGGGTTACATGGGAGAGTTTAATAAAGATATTAGTATTTATAAAGGTGCGAGCCTGGTCAGTGGAATCACGGTGGATGGTGCATTACCCTGGAGTTAGTAACAGTTGGGAGCTGTTATTACTTAGGTCTTAATGGGCAAGGAGAAGGAATAGTTACTAGAACCTTAACAGGAGCTGTAAGTTAAGGCTGCCTGATAGGATCTCTGGCCTTCAGTAGAGGAACATAGGAATTTTGTACTTACCTGGCAGGAAGAGAGTTGGAGGAATAAAAACCTTAACCTTATTTTCATCCTGCTTGTGCTTCCTATTGACTGAACCCAAGGAGAAGTTGGAGGGCAAGGGAACCCATTGATGCAGTCAACTGGGTCCATAGAAATATGAAAGGTAGAGTGTGGTTCTGGAGGCGGAAATAGTGAGGAACACAGACATGGTCACTGCTCTGAAGGAGTGTGTACCATCCAGCAGGGAAGATAGGTATTGAGCAAATTGTTACAAATGTGATGAGTGCTAAGTACAGAGTACTGTGGAAATGTATAATAGATGTACCTAGTCTGACGAGTCAGAGGGCTTCTCTGTGGAATGTACTTCACACATCCTGTTTCTTTTAAAACAATTCAAAAACCAAACAGATTCCTGGTACCCTCTTCCAGAGATTCTGATTTACTAAGTCTGTGGTGGGGTTGTGGAGTATGTTTTTTTAAAAGAAATCTTACCCAGGTGATTCTGTCAGTTATTTTTTAGAGTTACTGAGAGACCAGTTTGCCTGGGGCTTAGAGGTTTGGGCAGAGAGTGGTGTGAGACGAAGGTAGAAAGGTGATGGGCAGAGCCTTGAAGGCAATTCTTAAAAATTTTGGACCTTATTCTTAGATAGTAGGTAGACATTGGGGATTTTTTCCCCCCAAGCTACCTTGCTAACTCTGTGTCTAGCTTCTTTTTCCTCTCTCCACAGCACTCTCATTCCCACACTTGGCTTTTTTCTTTGATACCTGAACCTCTAATTCCTCAGTAGGAAATAGATATTAAGGAGACTGAAGAAATAAAGTTAAAAGTAGTGAGAACAGTAGCACTGCTCTCTTTTGAGCCCTAGAATAGTAATTGCGTTCTAAAGCTTGTTAATTTCCAGTGGAGGCTAGAGCTGTGGCCATTTTGGGTTTTCTCAAGTGAGCAGAATGTTAAATGACCTCTACCTATTTAAAATTTTTCTTGGTATCTAGAATCACGATACATATTAAAACCGAAAAACTATAACATTTGCAAAATAATACCTGCCATCAGGTGAGATTAAATGAAATGTATAAAGCACTCAGGGACTTCCCTGGTGGTGCAGTGGTTGAGAGTCCGCCTGCCGATGCAGGGGACACGGGTTCGTGCCCCGGTCTGGGAAGATCCCACATGCCGTGGAGCAACTAAGCCCATGCACCATAACTACTGAGCCTGTGCTCTAGAGCCCATGAGTCACAATTACTGAGCCCGCGTGCCACAACTACTGAAACCCACGCGCCTAGAGCCCGTGCTCCACAACAAGAGAAGCCACCGCAATGAGAAGCCTGCATACCACAACAAAGAGTAGCCCCTGCTAGCCACAACTAGAGAAAAGCCTGCGCACAGCAATGAAGACCCAACACAGCCAAAAAAAAAAAAAAAAAAAAAAAAGAGCCTGCCACACAATGCCTGGCACAGGTGTCAGTTATTATTCACTTATTTAATTGAACAAATGATTGAGTGTTGAGCTAAGCACATAATGTGAGCAAAAACAGGCATGGTGGAAAGGATAGCTGTTAGGCAAATAGTCACCCAAAGCAGTAAGTACTATGACTGAAAGGAGCAACATTCTTTAAGGTGATAGTGACATAAAAACCTAACCTAGCACTAGGGAGGGTCTCCCTGTGGAAGAGATGTTGACAGAGATCTGAAAAATGATTAGGATCTAATAGGCAACAAGTGTATGTAAGAGAGCGGAAGGGTGAGTTCAGATAGGGGCTGTAGCTGTGCAAAGGCCCTCAAACATCAGAACGTGTGGCCCTTTTCTCAAAGGGAAAAACAAAACAAAACAAAAACCTTCTAGAATGGCTAGAACAATAAAATACAAATAAAGATGTGGTTGAGGTTGATGAGGTAGACTGCCATTCACAGAGCACTTACATTGTTAGTTCATTTAATCCTTATAATCATTTAAGAATCACATGTCCATTCTACAGATGAGGAAACTGAGGCAGAGAGGTTAGGTGGTTTGTCAAAGGTGACACAGATAATAAATGGCAGAGTCTAGATTTGAATCCAGGTAGCTTGGCTCCAGAATCAGTGCTCTTAACAATTGTACTGTATTGTCTGACATGGTAACTTTTTGCATTTTGAAAAGATCACTGTAGCTACAATTGAAAAATGAATTAGAGGATGACTAGAAACTTGAAGAGACCAGTTAAGAAACTACTAAAGTATTCCAAGAAAGATAATTGTAACTTGGTGTAGCGTGATGATAGGGAAAATGCAGAGAAGTAGGTGGTTTACTATTATACAAAGTGAGTGTGTCCTGGGTGAATAAATGAAAAATTAGCGGAAAAGTGAGTCTGAAACACATGTATAAATATGGCAATATGCTGCCTTACTATATGTTTTGTTTATTTATTTATTTTTTTTGCGGTATGCGGGCCTCTCACTGTTGTGGCCTCCCGTTGCGGAGCACAGGCTCTGGACGCGCAGGCTCAGCAGCCATGGCTCACGGGCCCAGCCGCTCCACGGCATGTGGGATCTTCCCGGACCGGGGCACGAATGCGTGTCCCCTGCATCGGCAGGCAATCTCTCAACCACTGCGCCACCAGGGAAGCAATAATTGCTGAATTATCTATTGGAATAAAAATTGTGAGGCAGATAAAACCCGTTTAGATTTACTTATGTTACTACCAACCAAGATTTGTATCTTAAAAACGTGAAAAGATGTTAATCTACAAAATAATAGGTTGTATGTATTCATTCTGTAAACTTCTTGATTTACTTGAAACTATAAAGCTCTTCTTGTTCTTATTAGACCTTTAAGTACTCTTTTTTTAAAAAAAAGATTTATTATTTAGTTTGGTTGCGTTGGGTCTTAGTTGCTGTGCGTGTGGGCTTTCTCTAGTTGCAGCGAGTGGGGGCTGCTCTTCGTTGCAGTGTGCAGGCTTCTCCTTGCAGTGGCTTCTCGTTGTGGAGCACGAACTCTAGGCACATAGGCTTTAGTGGTTGTGGCTTGCGGGCTCTAGAGCACAGGCTCAGTAGTGTGGCGCATGGGCTTAGTTGCTCCGTGGCATGTGGGATCTTCCCGGCCCAGGGCTCGAACCTGTGTCCCTTGCATTGGCAGGGGATTCTTAACCACTGCGCTGCCAGGGAAGCCCTAAACCTTTAAATACTCTTAACACAAAAATAAATTACGGTACAAAGCTATTATTGCTTCTAAGATATGGGAGTAAAGGAAAAATGCTCTAAATGTAAA
The DNA here is from genome assembly GCF_964341445.2 of Mesoplodon mirus. NCBI lineage: Eukaryota > Metazoa > Chordata > Mammalia > Artiodactyla > Ziphiidae > Mesoplodon > Mesoplodon mirus. The sequence continues at coordinate 88,962,135 of NC_138978.1, forward strand.
TATAAGTGAATTTAAAGGAAGAGATAACTCATTGTAAAATTGAGAATCATAGGCTTCCTGAGCAATAAAGGCAGATGGGCAGAAAAGAAATACTTTGGTCTAGTTTGAAAAATCCTAATTTCTGTTTCAGACAGCCATATGCACCCATATCCTGCATTAATGCATTTTGTGGTTAAAACATTTTTATCCTAGAAAGCTGGAAGGTGTAATAAGACATTAACATCTATTTTTAATATTCTACCTTTTGTTTCTTTATTCTAATCCTTTCTGTAATTCTAAGTACCATATAGACACAGACTTCCTAATTATTTAATTGTGAGAAACTTTATTTTTTAAAATGCCTGTCTGTAACACACTCAAATTCACTTTGGTTCTAGAATAAGCAAACTGTATGAATTAAGAATCCTTTCATTTAGGGATAAGCAGGGAAGTGATAGATGGGGGATATAAAATAGAATCTGAGGGAAGGGGACGGTGGCATCAGTCTGACAAGGATGTGAAGGCTGAGTACAGTCAGGAAGATATCTAGGTGGGGAGTAGTGGCAGTAACAAAGGGAGATTGGTTACATATTAGGGATTATTTAAATGAGTAAATAAATATATTAAGGATAAAGGGAGCCAGGTTTTTGACTTTGCAGAAGGGAATTACAAATATTGAAAGGGTGTTGGTGGTGTTAGATTGGAATTGGAGGTAATTGGCGTGAACTCAAGGTTTTCAATATACTAGATAGATAAAGAGGTAAATGTGTGTATATGTCTGTCTGTATCTGTCTACCTATGTGTATGTGTGTGTACATGTATTCAAGGTCTGTTCATTGAGAGGGCCTTGGAGTAGTGATACACCTATAGCAATCAATGAAATTCAACTCTTGGCTTCTGAATATCTTTCTCCACTAAAAGGAACCAGAGTTCCTTGGAGAAATAGCTCTTTCCAGGGCTGGGACAGGGAAGGTAAAAGACGAGCCTGAAGTATCTTGTGTTAGAAAGTGGGGAAGTGTTCAAAGAATGATGAGGATATGTCAAAAACAGATGTCAGCTTAAAGGGGCTCCCACTGACCAAATATGGGACAATTTGAACATCAAAATAAATAATGATGGTTATGAATGATAGTCCATGGAGTAAAATAGGAACCCATGAGTTCATGCTGATATAAATAAATAAATGAATAAATTGAAAGTTTGATGAGGAAAAAATATTTCATAGTTTCAAAGTTAATTGCAGAGGTAAAAAAGTAACTTTATACAGGAAAGCCCTGGCATTTATCCCCTTAATCAAGTGATCAGTTAGCATCACAAGTAATAGGACGAATTAAAGTCATTTGCCACCTGATTGGGTGCAATGAGAAGCATACTCCATCATTTCCAGCCAAAGATGCATAATTTGAATCACAGGGAAAGATTAGACAAACTCAAATCAATGGTCATTCAATAAAATAACTGGCTCAGAACCTTCAAAAGTGTCAAAGTCATGATAAGGGAAGACTGAGGAACTGTTGTAGATAGAAGGAGACTAAAGGAACGTGACAATAATTGTAACATCGTTCTAGACTTGATCCTATTGTTGTAAAGGACATAGTTGGACCAGTTGAGAAAACTTGAATAGGGTCTGAGAGTTAGGTGGTAGTATTGTATCAGTGTTAATTTTCTGATTTTGATGGTTACATTTTTGTTATGTAGGACAATGTTCTTGTTTGTAGAAAATACACAATAAAGCATTTGGGGGTGAGAAGAAGTAAGTGGGAAGTGTGAGAAGTAGAAACAGCAAGTATACAAAACAATTTTTTGGAAGAATTGCTGAGAAAGGAAGCAGAGTAATGGAGCTATATGAGGGCATGAAGTAAGGGACTTTCTTGGTTTTTGTCTTTTTTTTTTTTAACGTGGATGATATTACAGGATATATTATATGTTTGGGAATGAGAAAGATGTAGAGGAAAGAGAAAATGATGATACAGGAGAGGGTATAATTTCAGAAGCAATGTACTTGAGAAATGGCATGGAATCAGTGCACAAATGAAAGAATTGATCTTAGGAGCAGGGACCAGTGGAACAGAGAAGGCAGAGTACAGGCTGATAGTTTAATGATGCAAAGATGAGGTAATTATCTATAGTTATCTATAGTTATATACCTATAATTATAGGTAATTATCAATTTTCCCAGTGAAAAAATGGAGTCTAGATTAACAGCTAAGAATGAGGAAAGGAAAGATGGTACTGGAGGTTTCATGAGAAAGAAGAAGTGGCAAATAGTCATTGTGAAGAGCAGGAGAGTGAACAGACCAGGAAAATGTAATGGGATTGAAAGGTAACGTCAGGTTACCTTTATAGGCCCTCATGAGGTTTGTGATCAAAAATTTAAAGGTGACACCAAGCAGTATGAATGGCTGTTTTTCCTCCAGCCACATTTAGCTGACTGGATATGGTCATATGGAGGAGCTAGACAACTGGATATTGTCTGGTTCTCAGGGTTGGGATTTTATCAAAAGTACATCACAGTGAGAGAAGGACAAAAGAGTTAAGGGTGCTTGCAAGGGAGTGATTATTATAAATGACTAAATGAGACTACTCACTACTGACCCTCTCCCCCTTGATGTTATATCAGAATGGGGACTTATTTCTCATTGACTCACTTATTCTAAGACTCTCATGAAAACTGGTAACGAGTTTGGCTCTCCCCAGCGGTTACTAACTAATCAGACTTCCTACAAAGTGCTAACTGTATTAAAGTTACTTTTATTCAATTCATTATAGAATGCCTGGGAATCCAAATAATTCTTTCCTCTGTTAAAAAACTGAGTAAAATTTAAAGATCTTGCTGGCTTTATTCAGCGATTCATGAATCAGGCAGCATTCAGCCTAGAAGACAGAAAGGAGCTCCAGGGAGCTGTACAAAATGAGACTTTTATAGGTAGAAGGGAACGGGAACAAGTAAGTTATACTAGGCAAAAAAGTGGATTGGTTATTGCAAAGTTACTTTCCTTAGGTGGTGTCAGGGGTCTGTCAAGCAGATTATAAATAACTCGTGCTGATCAGGCAGTTCCTGATTGACTGGTTTAAGATTCCATTTCTGGGATAGTCTGAAACTGTAAGTGAAGTCTTGGGGCCTAGCATAAGGAACTCCGTTTTGAGCTTGTTGTCTTGTTTTTAACACCCTCCCCTCTCATTTCTTTTATCTTGAGGCAGAAACATTAAATAGTACCTCTGGATATCTTACAGTTTCGAAATTGTTTAATTGTAAGATTCTGTTTGCTCGTACCAAAAATATTCATCATGGAGGTCAAGTGTCTCCCTCACTAATGGTTCTCAACATTCAGTGCTCATTTCCAGTTCCAAGTTTTGGCTGCTGTCATTCCTCTTTAGCATCTTACCCAGAATCTCATTACCCCCATTTTCATCCTTTAAAAAGTCTAATTTAAAACTCTTGGCTTCGTCTTGATCATGTATGTGTCTTTTACATCTGTGAGGGCTCATAGAAGGCACAACTGCTTCTCTTACCTTCTCTTCCCACACAGGTCAGTTCTTCAGAGCATTCCTGTCCTTTTAAGTAGTTTAAAATAATGTCTGGGCTTCTAGTCTCTTCTAGAAGAAGGGTAGATTAGGGTTTTCCCACCATGGCTCCATAGATATTTGGGTTGGCTATTTCTTTGTTGAGGTGGAGGGGGAGCTGTGTATTCTAAGAGGTTTAGCAGCATCTTTGGCCTCTGTCCACTAGATACTAGTAACAGTTCCCCCTCTCTCCTCTCCGGGTTGTGACATCCAAAAATGTCTCCAGACATTGCCAAATGTCCCTTGGTTGGGGAGGGGTCAAAATTGACCCCAGTTGAGAATTGTATTGTAGATTGATTGTTTTTTAACTAGTAAAAATTGTGTATCTATCAAGTCTGGCATATATCTACCTGTATATAAACAGATTGGTCTTTAAATCTTAATGAAAATTTGGATACAAGCTTAATTTTTATGAATTTAAGTCACTTTAAGTGAACTGGATGAATATACCTCTAATATGATGGCAGGCCCAGATAGATTTTTACTGACTTGAAATGAGTGAAGACAGTGTATTCTCAAGGAAATCTGCTAGGAGTTCCTTCTTAAAGCATTAAACCTGTCCATTTAGTTTTGGTAATTAAAAAAAAATCTGAATTTCTTCAAAGAAAGTGTATACATACACATATGTAATGACTGAGCAATAGTCTTTCTTAACTACCCTGAATGAATCTTTTTCTGTGCTCAGTTAAAGCCACAAGATTGGTCAGCCTCTAATACTAACATATTTGCTATTAGGAGATGAAGATTCTCTGTAGTTTCTGTACTTTTATAGCTTTTATATTATACCTTGACATTAGCAAGAACAGAAGTAGGAGTCAGAAAAATGTAACTTGATTTGCTTATGATTAAAAATTTTGACAATATTTTTTCAAATATTTGACAATATTCAAATACGAGTCTGCAAATAGAAACTATTCTGGTTTTACAAAGACATGAAAATAAAAAAATCTGATATTTAGCCACACAAAAAAGAAAATCACTGGATGATTTAATTTATAATCTGTATCTATAGTCTCAAGGAAGGACAGTCATTCTTCCTAAAACATCTATACCGTGGAACAACACAAAGCTCCTTCGGAAAGTTGAAAGTCAAAAGGTTCTCATATTAGTCAATGCTTTGCATTTTGGCATATCTAGTAAGAACTCGTACAGATGTTCAGAGCCATGGCAGCTTGCATTTCCTACTGTTAATTTTGTCTGGTAGCATGTTTAAGTTGACTTAGAGTTGGGGTACATGCCATCTTTTAAAAAAATCTTTCAAAGTTTGTTTAAAATTAGATCAGGATTTTTGATGTATTGAAAGTTTGACACAACTTGTTTGTTACATCATTGAATATGTTATATGTTCATGAGAATTAAAGAAATTCTTATTCAGGTAAAAAAAAAAGTCTAAAGGTTCTATAAAACTACAGTCAGTATTGATTGTTCCAAATTAGTGAAAGTAACTAACATATTTAACACTTATATACATATATGGTTTACACATGTTCATTTACTTTTCATAAAAAACTCTACAAGGTAGGTTATTATTATTATCCCTTACTTTACAGATGAGTAAAGTTAGCCACAGAGATTAATTAGTTTGAGAAAGATCCAAGAGTCAGTAAGAGGTGGGATTGGAATTCAAATTCAGATGGTCTGGCTTCAGGATCTGAACTCTAGACTGCTCTGCTATTCTGTCTCCTGCAGACACTGCTGGTGGCAAATGTTCAATCCTGGATTAACCTTCATCTGCCAGCCAGATCTCCCCAAACAAACAGGTATATATAACCTGAAAAAATACACATTACTATAAATACCAGCTGAACAAAATATTTGGAAAGTAAATCTGCTATAAAAACTTAATGTTAACTGTGTTCCAGAGTCAAATATTAGGGACTTAAAAAAATCATAAACAATACTGTTTTCTTCTACAACTTTTGATAACTGAGAAAGAGCTGACTGTATTACTTACTTTTGTTCTGAATGTTTCTTTCAACAAGGGCAAGGTTCCTATGCTGAAATCATGAGTGTGATATATTAAACCTATCACCCTATCCTATTTTTAATTGTGTACATTCCCCAGAACCTCAAAATCATTTCTAGGCATGGAAGAAAAATAGAGTTTTAAAAAATGTTTAAAAGTAAAAGTTGACTTTATTCAACACATTTTTATTGAGCATTTACAATGCACAAACACTATGTCAAACACTTTCTTAGCTAATCCTTATAGAGCTTTAAAATCACAGGGCTTAAATCACATTCTCCAAACCTGGTACTTAACTGCAATAGTTAGTAACTCATATAAGTAACAACACTCTATACATCATGGTGGTTCCAGTTAAAAACCTAGGTTTTTGCCTTAGTTTATTCCCAATATCTTGCTTGTGTTTAGTATTTTAATCCCCCTGGAGAACTGGCCTTACTACCCTTTCCTAGTCCCTGCCAACATTCAAGCTCCTGGCATCCTGCTGTTCTTAGTAGACCTCACTCCTTGAAGTGAGATGTACTATTCTTAGTAAATCTGCCAGGTAAACAGGTACCTGAGCCCCAAGCACCACTCCACGTGATTTCTCAAAAGGATTTCTGTCTGGAACTTTTGTTGCCCAGATGGACTACATTGGACATTCCTGTTACCAAGAATGCCTAAATCATACTTAAGTTTATATATACTATGGAGCAATGTCCCCAAACCCAACTGTAGCTCAAAATTCCTGGACACCTTACCCCAGAGATTGATTCAGTAGGCCTGGGATGAGGCCCAAAATTCATTACCTTTAAAGCACCCTAGGTACTTCTTATTTGAGGATCAGTGTTAGGGAATCTTTGCTTTGGACTGTTGATTCTTAAATGCTGGTCCCATAACAAATGTTTCACTAATATTGCAAAAAAATGAGAAAAATAAGTAGTACATGGTGATTAAAAAAGTAAGCTATTAATCTTACAAATTTAAAGGACTGTCTTATTCTGAGATTATATCTTCTCTTGGGGGGTATTAAATTGTTTCTTTTATAAAATGATGGTGAGTAGAGGCACTAATTGATGTATTTTATTTGTTAAAGTAAACATGTTAAAACAGACACAAGGTTGACAATCTTTTGTCAGTCTCCAAAATCTAATATGAAATTATACTGGTCCATGAAATTCAAAAGTTCAGGAACCCCTTACCTTAGACTACTCAACTGCCTGGTCAAGTAAGACACCCAGGCAGTTTCCCCAAGGGCCTATTTCGCCAGTTTCACTTGGCTGTTCACTTTTCCTGCTTTCCACCCCAGATAGCCTCAGAATTATGCCCTATACTTTGTAACCTGGGCACTTGGTTAAGTGTCTCTACTTTGGGGCATTCAAGTCTTCCAACTGTGGGAACTTCATGTTAAAAAATTAATGTATACAGGTCATTAATTTTTTATTGCTAACAATGATAAACATTAGACTGTAAGTCAAATGAATATTTGGTAAGTTTAAAAAGCAGTAATATGGGGCTTCCCTGGTGGCGCAAGTGGTTGAGAGTCCGCCTGCCGATGCAGGGGACACGGGTTCGTGCCCCGGTCTGGGAGGATCCCACATGCCGCGGAGCGGCTGGGCCCGTGAGCCATGGCCGCTGAGCCTGCGCGTCCGGAGCCTGTGCGCCGCAACGGGAGAGGCCACAACAGTGAGAAGCCCGCGTACCGCAAAAAAAAAAAAAAAAAAAAGCAGTAATAGATAACCAACAAGGACCTACTGTAAAAAAACAAAAAACAAACAAACAAAAAAAACCACCAAAAACAACAATAACAAAAAAAAGCAGTAAGAAGGCAATCAACTATATTCATAGAAAAGTGAGAGCCCCTCAATACTTTTCATAGGTTAACTGTTATCAAGAATTACAGCATTATGTTTAGGGCCCAAATCCATGCTGTGATTTAGATATTGCATCTTTCAGCTTTTATTTTATCAATTTTATGAAAGAGAATATGCTTTTTCCAAGCCAAGTAGACACAAATATTACACAGAATTTAGCCATTCAGAAGTTCCTGGGGAGTGCTGAGATTTATGTAGCTATTTCCAAAAATCTCAGAAGTAATATTTCTTCTAATGGGGAGTTTAATTTTGGCTCAGGTTTTCTTTAATTCATGCAGTCACGATGACAGGAAAGGTGCTTGGTGATTCAGATAAATCCTGAAGTTTGCTTTCCAAAAGGCAGCCGTTGATTCCTACATCAAAATTTGTAACTTTCCTAAATCTTTTTATTTTCCCTCCAGAGCACTGCAGTTCTTCACAGTTTATGATTTTACTGAACTCAGGACAGTTTAGCAAGGAGAAATGAGTAAACCTCTAGTAGCCACTTGCTCCATGCACCAACCTGAGTTTAAATACCTTGGACAAATCAATAATGCTTTTGTCTTTTTCCTGAAATGTCAAATGGAAAGACACTCTGTACCCTTCATAAATCACTTAACCTCTGAGAACTCATTTCTCTCTATATAAAATAAGGATAATACCACCAATGTCACAGAGTTGTGGGTGGAAGATTAAATGAGATAATGCATATAAGATTCCTCCACACTTTGGGCACTGGAGTGTACTTCCCTTCAGGTGTCTTTATATTTTCTTACTGATGACCCTAGGGGCACTTTACAAGTTGGGTCTCTCAGGGTCTTTAAATTCTAAAACCTGCTAATTTAAGGAAGCAGCTTATTAAATCTCTTCAAGTTTCCACATAATAAAGTTTCCAGACTGTATTTCAAATCTTCCAATTAGCACAAGAGCAAATAATGCTTGTGAAAAAAAAATCTTTTTTAAAAAAAATCCATAATCTTTTTTTTTTTTTTGAAGTTCAATCCCTTTATTAAAATGTGGGGAAAATCACATATACAGTGCCAACTGGCTTAGGCATAAAATTTACATGAATGTGTGTAATTCAGTTACCAAAATGCCGGGCACATAACTGGCACTTTGTGAGGTGGCCAATCATCATTGTCTCTGTCATCATGCCTGTAACCACCGCCACCACCACCACAATGTTTGCTCTAGAAGGAAAGAGGTTCAGACATACCTAGTACAGCACATAAGGAGATTCTTAAACTATATTACACTTTCATATTCTGTGTTCCTATTCTTTTCCAAAATAACGGTATTTATAATATCCTATGAAACATTAAAGGCTTTGGGAAATTATTGGGATATTCTGCATAAAATTATAGTAGTTCTGAAAACATGCGCAGTACAAATAAAGGGAAGTTTCAAGGGTCCTTACCATGCAAAGTGCTGCCTGCTCTCCAAAAAAATCCATAATCTTGATCACTTCCTCCAATGCATGATATTATTAATCTTACTTGTGTTACCATGGAAACCCTTCAGGTAAATGCTGCAGTGGAAGAGGTGCATAACTAACAAACAGCTGAAACTTCCCTCCTTTTGTTGTAGGTGTCCCACTATATTGTGAAACAGACTTCTTAATTTCTTTATAAGCAGTTAGGCCTCAGAGGTCAGTGTTGCCCTTTTTTTTTTCTTTTGGCTAAAAAATCTCAGGGAACCATTTGTCGGGTACTACTCCCTGAATATGTTACTGAAAACATACTTCAGACCCAGTCTTTATTACTACTACCAGCCTATCAATAGTCATTTGGCATTAATGCCATCAGAAAGGAAAACAGTATTGATACTTGAAATGTTTAAGAATATTTAAGAGGGAAAATTAAGGAAACTAATAGCCCATTAATTGGGGGATAAAATAACAGTAGTCCAAAATTTTAACCAATTTATGAGTCACACTTATAAGCATGTAATTAATTTAATTCCTATGCTAAAATGAAGGCATAGTAAAATTCAAGAGAAATTGAGGTTCAAAGTAGACAATAGTTCTTTTTTTAATTTTTATTGAGGCAGCATTGATTTATAACATGTTTCATGTGTATAACACTATATTTCTACTTTTGTATACCATGCATTGTGCTCACCACCGAAACCTTATTTTCCATTGTCACCATTCAGTTGACCCACTTTATCCTTTTCACCCTCCCCCCCTTCCCCTCTGGTAACCACTACTCTGTTCTCTGTATCTACCTATGTTTTTTTTAATATTTATTTTATTTTTTTATTTTTTGGCTACGTCAGATCTTAGTTGCGGTACATGGGATCTTTGTTGCAGCACGTGGGCTTCTCTCTAGTTGTGGCATGCTGGTTTTCTCTCTCTAGTTGTGGCACGTGGGCTCCAGAGCACGTGGGCTCTGTAGCTTGTGGCACACAGGCTCTCTAGATGAGGTGCACAGGCTCAGTAGTTATGGCTCATGGGCTTAGTTGCCCCACGGCATGTGGAATCTTAGTTCCCTGACCAGGGATTGAACGAATGTCCCCTGCATTGGAAGGCAGATTCTTTACCACTGGATCACCAGGAAAGTCCCTCTACATATTTAATTTGTTTGGTTTGTTCCTTTATTTTGTTTTTGTTTGTTTATTAGTTTTTTATATTTCACAGATGAGTGAAATCTTATAGCATTTGTCTTTCTCTGTCTGACTTATTTCACTTAGCATAGTACCTCAAGATCCATCCATGTTGTTCCAAATGTCAAGATTTCATCTTTTTTATGGTTGAGTAGTATTCCATTGTATGTATATACCACATCTTTATCTGTTCATCCATTGATGGGCAGTTAGGTTGTTTCCATATCTTGGCTGTTGTAAATAATGCTGCAGTGAACAACATGGGGGTGCAGATATCTTTTCGGATTAGTGTTTTTATATTCTTTGGATAAATACCCAGAGTGGGATAGCTGGAACATACGGTAGCTCTGTTCTTAATTTTTTTTTTTTTTCTGTGTAGTTCTGACTCTAGAACATACTTCATTTTTAAGCAGCTTTTTTTTAAACATCTTTATTGGAGTATAATTGCTTTACAATGTTGTGTTAGTTTCTCTGTTCTTAATTTTTTGAGACATCTACATACTGTGTCTTCCATAGTGGCTACACCTACGTTCATGAGGGTTGTCTTTTCTCTGTATCCTCACGAACACCTGTTATTTCTTGTCTTTTTGTTAATAGCCGTTGTGACAGGGCTGAGATGATATTTCATAGTGGGTTTTTTTTTTCTCATTGTGGTTTTTATTTGCATTTCCCTAATAATTAGTGATGTTGAACATCTTTTTATGTGCCTGTTGGCCATCTGTATGTCTTTGGAAAAATGTCTATTTAGCTCCTCTGCCCATTTTTAAATCAGGTTGTTTGTATTTTTGTTGTTTAGTGTATGAGGTCTTTATATATTTGGATATTAACCCTTTAATTGGATATATCATTTGCAAATATCTTCTCCCATTCTGTAGGTTTTTTGCTATTATTGATGGTTTCCTTTGCTGTGCAGAAACTTTTTAGTTTGATATCCCATTTGTTTATTTTTTTCTTTTGTTTCCCTTGCCTGAGGAGACATATATAGAAAGATATTGCTTAGACTGATGTCAAAGAGCATATTGCGTATGCTTTCTTCTAGAAATTTTATGGTTTCAGGTCTTAGGTTCAAGTCTTTAATCCATTTTGAGTTAATTTTTCTGTCTGGTATGAGATAGTGGTCTAGTTTCATTAGTTTGCATGTGGTTGTTCAGTTTTCCCAACACCATTTATTGAAGAGACTGTCCTTTCTCCATTGTATGTTCTTTGCTCTTTTGTCGTACATTTATTGCTGTTATATGTGTGGGTTTATTGCTGGGCTGTCAGTTCTATTCCATTGATCTATGTATTTGTTTTTTTTTGCCAGTACCATGCTGTTTTGATTACTGGGGCTTTGTAGTATAGTTTGAAAGCAGGGTGTGTGATACCTCCAGCTTTGTTCTTTTTTCTTAGGATTGCTTTTGCTATTCAGGGTCTTTTGTGGTTTCACATAAATTTTAGAATGTTTTATTCTATTTCTGTGAAAAAATACTTTGAGATTTTGATAGGGATTGCACTGAATCTGTAGACTTGCTTTAGATAATAACATTTGACAATGTTAATTCTTCCAACCCATGAGCACAGACTGTTTTTCCATTTATTTGTGTTTTCTTCAATTTCTTTTAACAGTGTCTTATAGTTGTTTAGTGTACAGGTTTTTCACCTGCTTTGTTAAATTTACTCCTATATATTTTATTCTTTTTGTTGAGGATTGTATTCTTAATTTCTCTTTCTGGTGGCTTATTGTTAGCATACAGAAATACAACACATTTTTGTATATTGATTTTGTATCCTGCAAGTTTATTGTATTGATTTATTATTTCTAAGTTTTTTTTGGTGGAGTTTTTAGGGTTTTCTATATATAAAACCATGTTATCTGCACATAGTAACACTTTTACTTCTTCCTTTCCAACTGGAGACCTTTTATTTATTTTATCTTACCTAATTGCTCTGGCTAGGACTTCCAATACTGTGTTGAATAGGAGTGGTGAGAGTGGGCATCCTTGTCCTATTCCTGTTCTTAGAGGGATAACTTGGTTTTTTTTCTTTTTTACCATTGAGTATGATGTTACCTGTATGTTTGTCATATATGGCCTTCATTATGTTGAGGTACATCCCTTCTTACCCACTTTTTTTTAATAAGTTTTTTAAAAAAAATTTTATTTATTTATGGCTGCATTGGGTCTTCATTGCTGTGTGCAGGCTTTCTCTAGTTGCAGCGAGTGGGTGCTACTCTTCGTTGTGGTGCACGGGCTCCTCATCGCGGTGGCTTCTTTTGTTGCAGAGCATGGGCTCTGGGCGCGTGAGCTTCGGTAGTTGCGGCACATGGATTCAGTAGTTGTGGCTTGCGGGCTCTAGAGTGCAGGCTCAGTACTTGTGGTGCATAGGCTTAGTTGCTCCGTGGCACGTGGGATCTTCCCGGAGTGGGGCTTGAACCCGTGTCCCCTGCATTGGCAGGCGGATTCTTAACCACTGAACCACCAGGGAAGTCCCCCTTTTTACCCACTTTATTGAGAGTTTTTATCATAAACGGGTGTTGCATCTTGTCAAATGCCTTTTCTGCATCTATTGAGATGCTCATATGACTTTTGTCTTTCATTTTGTTAATGTGACGTATCATGTTGATTGATTTGCGCATATTGAGTCATCCTTATGTCCCTGGAATAAATCCCACTTGGTCATGGTGTATGGGCCTTTTAACATATTGTTGAATTCAGTTTGCTAATATTTTATTTAGGATTTTTGCATTCATGTTCATAGGGATATTGGCCTGTAATTTTCTGGTAGCATCCTTATCTAATTTTGGTATCATAGTAATGCTAGCCTCGTTAAATGAGTTTAGAAGTGTTTCCTTCTCTTTAATTTTTTGGAATAGTTTGAGATGGTTGAGTATTAGATCTTCTTAGAATGTTTGATAGAATTCATCTGTGAAGCTGTTTTTTGGTCCTGGACTGTTTTTTGGGGGGGAGCCTTTTTTTTTTTTTTTTTTTTTTGTGGTATGTGGGCCTCTCACTGTTGTGGCCTCTCCCATTGTGGAGCACAGGCTCCGGATGCTCAGGCCTAGAGGCCATGGCTCACGGGCCCAGCCGCTCCGCGGCATGTGGGATCTTCCTGGACCAGGGCACAAACCCATGTCTCCTGCATCGGCAGGTGGACTCTCAACCACTGCGCCACCTGGGAAGCCCTGGGGGGAGCTTTTTGATTACTGTTTCAACCTCTGTACTAGTGATTGGTCTATTCAGATTTTCTATTCCTGTCACTCTTGGAAGGTTGTATGATTCTAGGGATTTGTTCATTTCTTCTAGATTGTCTAACTTGTTGGCATCAGATTTTACTTCTGAGCTGGGAATGTAGCAAAAAGTAACAGACTGCTGTCCATTTATAATAATACGTTTGTATTACATTTTTACAAATAATACCTTTGTAATACATTTTTATATTTTCTTGCCATCTGTGAATAAACAGTCTAATTCTGTATAAATGTTGGTCATTCTCCTCAATCCTTTTTGGAAGTAGACAGGGAAGTAAATTTAAGAAAGACAAAAAAAGAAAAGTGTTGGTCTATATGTAAAATTTCAGTCTATTCCATTTCACTACAAATCTACTAGAAAAACACGGTGCTAACCTGAAATTTTTTTGCCTTATTTAGTTGCTAAACTCTTAGTTGCTAAACTTCTTCCATGTGTTTACTTTTCTCCTAGTTTATCTTTTAATTGTTATTCTAAATATATGATTTATTTCAATATTATCATAATATTACGATTTATTTCACTTTAGCAAATAGAAGCCATTCTTTTTCTGTTGACAGTCATTTTGCTGTAGACATTAAAGGTCTAGTAAGAATTCTAATAGTCTCCTTTAAAACTTACTTCATAGTTATAATATTTGTAAGTAATCTTTATGCAGTACAATGTTTACTCCAGTGCTGTTTTAGGAGTGAAAAAAAATCAGTCTTAACATGAATTTCTTTTAAAAAGTCTGAAATTATGTATTCATGCAGAGTACTATGCACAGTATTGGAAATGAAAGCTAGTAACAGCTACCCTACCGGCTCACAAGCTAGTTTTTGAGGTTGAAATAAAAATCACATAGAATTGGGGCTTCCCTGGTGGCGCAGTGGTTGAGAGTCTGCCTTCCGATGCAGGGGACACGGGTTTGTGCCCTGGTCCGGGGGGATCCCCCATGCTGCGGAGCGGCTGGGCCTGTGAGCCATGGCCGCTGAGCCTGCGCGTCTGGAGCCTGTGCTCCGCAACGGGAGAGACCACAACAGTGAGAGGCCCGCATACCGCAAAAAAAAAAAAAAAAATCACATAGAATTGATATGAAAAGGACAAAGTTGGCCATGTAAAATTAAAATAGTGTTATTAATAGTGCCTAATTTATGTTAATGTGCAAGCAGATTCACTTACTTGACCATTTCCCTTTACTCAGTGACTCTCATCAATGTTATAATTACATTACATATAAGAAAGAATAATAAAGAACAGCTGTTACGTACATATTTTCTGAATATTCTTGCTTTTGCAGCTTAGATACTCCTCTGATTAGATTAATGTGGAATATTTTCCTATCATATAAAAATCTACTTTAATACTAACATTAGCTGTTATATAACTTCTTAATTCTAAATATTAAGATATTCCAGTACTACTTATGAAAATAAACCATAAAATTTCTTTCTGGGCCAGTTCAGCTTCTTCCAAAATATAATAGAGCATATATAGGTATAACTATATTGTATCAGTATTTAGACCATAGTTATGCTAAGAGTAGCATGAGGTCACTCTTTGGAGTTATTGCCATGAATATGCCAACAACTAAGTATCTCTTTAGGTTAGATTAAAGCCAGGAAGTCCATTTGCTCTGTAAATAATAAATACAGTCTGAGAGCATTTACTTAACTAAGTGTACTGATTTGAAGGAGCAAAACAACTAAGTGTACTTATTTGAAGGAGCAAAACAGGAAAAAGTAATTAAGACATTTGGATCTTTGTTTCAGCTCTGTTACTCAGCTCTGTTACCTTGGGCAAATAGTTTAATCTCTAGGCTTCAGTTTCCTCATCTGTAAATAAAGAGGCTGATCTTTGAAGTTCCTTCTGACCAGAAGGGCCTATGATTAGATTTCACACTTACATTGCATTCCTGGGGTAGATTAAGAGTCTCAAACAGAGGAAAGGGAAAGAGACTAGAGTAAAAAGGAAAGTGAGCCTGAGGGAAAGAAAGCCAAGAAATCAAAGAGGGAAAATGCAAAGGGATAGTTAGCACTGTTCTAGAGATTTTCATGTTAAAAATATGAATGCATGTACGTAAAGACTGTCTCTACTCTTTTTTTTTTCAAATTGGGTTCTGATTTTTATTTTTTCTTTTTAATATTTTATTGAAGTATAGCTAATTTACAATGTTGTGTTAATTTCTGTTGTATAGCAAAGTGATATATGTATATATATATATTTCTTTTCCATTATGGTTTATCACAGGATATTGAATATAGTTCCATGTGCTGTACCGTAGGACCTTGTTGTTTATCCATCCTATATATTGAATATTATAATTTGCAAGACTGTGTCTGCTCTTGACTCTCCGTTTTGCTAATCATATTCTCTGGTCTCAGTACAAAGGCTAATATGTCAGCTGCATTATTGGTGTGAGGGCAGAGGAAAAGTGGCAGGAAGTGGTCCAGGATAGTAGGTAGCAAGGACAACAATGAAAGTAGATGACCAGAGAATCTGAGCCAGGCCAAAAGAGTATAACATAAAGAAAACTAGATTTAAAGTTGTTTATCCCAAACTGTAGTCCCTGCTTTACTCTTAAGTAACCACTGAATTACCCTGGGCTCAAGTTTGAGATTTGGGAAGTAGTACTGAACATAGAGAGACTAATGTGAAACAGAAATGAAAATCTGTAGGATCCCCAAATTACAAAGAACTGTGAAATGAGAGGGACAGGTAGGAAGATGGATCATCAATATGGATGCCATTGTGTTACCAGAAATTATATAATTAAACAAGGAAGATGTTAGATAATATACAGGTATAAAGCTTGCACCAGATCTTGCTTCGCACAACAGATATGTTCTAATAGTATGTAAATTTATTTTGGATCAGTAAAATCAGTTTAGTTGTGCTAAGAATGCATACTATTTTAAAGGACTTGTTATAGAGAACAATTATACTGTAATTTTTTATAAACCAGCATTCTTTATTCAGTTTGCTTGAAGACATAAAACCTGTATGTTTGTCCAGGTTCAGATGTACAAATCTGACCACATTTGTTAACATCACTACTGTATTTAATATTATTCTGGGAGTACTGGCCAATGAAATCAAAGAGAAATTGTGATTATTTTTTTTTTTTTTTTTTTTTTTTTGCGGTACGCGGGCCTCTCACTGTTGTGGCCTCTCTCGTTGCGGAGCACAGGCTCCGGACGTGCAGGCTCAGCGGCCATGGCTCACGGGCCTAGCTGCTCCGCGGCATGTGAGATCTTCCCAGACCGGGGCACGAACCCATGTCCCCTGCATCAGCAGGCGGACTCTCAACCACTGCGCCACCAGGGAAGCCCCAAAAATTGTGATTATTTGATTAATAACTCTTCTTCCCACTAAGTATATTTTTACTCACATTGTAGCCCTAGTGCCAAGCTCAACACTCATTCAGTTGTTGAATTAAATGAATGAATAATAATAGCCACCAGTTCTAAGCACTGTGTTGAATGCTTTATTTACATTTCATTTAATGTTCTCACTTTAGAGTCATGTAATTACTCCAGTTTTACAGCTTTGGCTCAGAGATCAAGAGCTAGTAGATACTGGGCTAGGTGGGAGATACAGAGAATTATAAAAAGATCCTGCATATAGAACTTATAGTCTACTAAAAGCTGAATAAATGCTTTAAGTGAACATAGAAAACATTAACATACTATTTGTGCATAGTTATTGCAGTATTGATATTTGGTCTGATATACCATGTGCTTTTTTTTTTTTTTTTTTTTTTAATTTTTGGCTGCACTGGGTCTTCGTTGTGGTGTGTAGGCTCTTCATTGTGGCGTGTGAGCTTCTCTAGTTGCAGTGCTTGGGCTCTCTAGTTGTGACACGGGCTTAGTTGCCCTGTAGCATGTGGGATCTTAGTTCCCTGACCAGGGATCGAACCCATGTCTCCTGCATTGGAAGGCGGATTCTTAACCACTGGACCACCAGGGAAGTCCCCCCATGTGCTATTTTAACGTACTGATGTAGCACTATTTTTGCTGGTATTAATGCACTTTTCTTGGAATCATTTGCATCTTGAGATGTTCCCAGCTAGTTACATACTCTACATTAAAATTTCAGATTGAGCAAGGGTCAACTCCACAATTTTCAAGAGGAAGAAGAAAATAATTGATAAAGAAAGCATAGCTCTGTGGCAAGAATAATTGTAATTTAATTCAAAGACTTTCTGAATAAGTAGAATATAAACATGAAAGCACTGAAAATGATATAGTAGCTGTTGGAACCTCCCATCACTACATGATGAAATTAAGGAGATAAAAACCAAACCAAAAACGCTTTTTTGAAGTAAAAGCTGTAGCTCCCTATCAGTAAAAAAGGTTTTAGTCCCTTTAAAAAAAAACAAAAACAAAAGACTGTTAAAAAGATTTTCTTAAAAGTTATGCAGATGAGATTATTTGAAGAATAAAGCATCAAAGGAAAATATGTAGTGTTAACTTGTAGCTTTCTCCTCACTGCTCTCTTCACATAGAAGATGTATCAGTAGCTAGAAAACTTTGCATAAGAATATGCACAATAAAAATGATGCTATTGGATCTTTCACTGAAAGGTTATGTTAAAAAAAGGTCAAATGAAATTTCATTTTCATGTTTTATAATTAATGGTCAGCAGTTTATATACTGTTTAGTTCATTTTAGAATATTTTATTACTTATGCTAGTTTATGTTAAAATAACCATGTATGTTTCACATTTTATAAATTTATGTTTGTAGTTGCCATTTTGTAATTACTTTTATATTTACAGAAATGTATTTATAATCTATATTTTAAATGCTTTAGTTTCACTTTTTTTTTTAAAGGAGTTATTGGATTCCGAACACTTTAAAATACTGGGATTAAAACTGATGTTTTAATATTAAATGAAGTAAATGCCAAAATAAAGAAATACTGGTATTAAAATTAGTATTTTAGTATTAAATGAAATAAATACTGAAAATAAATACTTTTGTAGTAGAAACTGTACATATTCATTGCATACACTCTTTGCATGTATTGTATATTTTGCAATAAAAAAGAAAAATATATAATTGAAAAAAGTACACTGCATAAACTATGCTTTATATTTGAGTATTCATAGAAAAGAGAACTCTAGTGAATTCAGTTATTCTAGAAGATATGGAATAAAAATTTTAAAATTTTGTCACCTTTCTGAAAATATCGTGTATCAAGCTTTATACGTGACCTGTATTTTAGAAATTTGTAGCTTAAAAATAAAAACCGTTCAGGGCTTCCCTGGTGGTGCAGTGGTTAAGTGTCCGCCTGCCGATGCAGGGGACACGGGTTCGTGCCCCGGTCCGGGAGGATCCCACATGCCGCGGAGCGGCTGGGCCGGCGAGCCATGGCCGCTGAGCCTGCGCGTCCGGAGCCTGTGCTCCGCAAAGGGAGAAGCCACAGCAGTGAGAGGCCCGGGTACCGCTAAAAAAAAAAAAAAAAAAAAACCGTTCAAATGCGACTTATCCAAGAACCACATCACTTGCTTTCTGTGTGCTCAAAGTAAAACTATTTCAGAAATTAACCAGATTTTTTTGTTCTAATGAGGTGGTTACTTTAAAAAAAAGATGTTCTCTATGTTTAACTTAGAAGGGCATTTGCTAAGAGTAAGAAGAGTTCATGCTGTTGCATCTCACAGGGTTTGTTTTGTTTTGTTTTTGTTGTTTGTTTTTAGTTACTAATCCATCTTGTTCAGCAGGATTTGTAGATTGGCAACACAGGATTTCTGTATCATATAATTTGGTTAACAAGGATATAGAGAATTTGGACAATAGCATACCTATTTTTGGTAGCCACTTCTGTTATTTCTTGGAAAATGAATGGTATAGACCTAGGTGATACTTTCCATTTCGATCGTGGCTGATTTTAACAGAAGTTTTGAAAATTACTTTCTTTTCTTTTTTTCTGCTTTTGAATATAGTTCCTTCTTCCTGGAATGCCTTCTTTTCCTGTTTCTAGGTGTCCATATCCTACCTATTTTCCAGGACCCAGTTTAAAATTTATCTGTTTGCCCATAGCTAACATCATACTCAGTGTTGAAAGACTGAAAGCTTTTCCTCTAAGAACAGGAACAACACAAGGATACCTGCTTTCATTACTTCTATTCAGCGTACTATTGGGAGTTTGAGCCAGAGCAATTATTCAAGAAAGGAAATAAAAGATATCCAGATCTGATTAGAATAAGTAAGATTATCTCTGTTCACAGATTACATGATCTTATATGTAAGAATCACTAAATATTGCACAAAAAACTTTTAGAACTAATATAAACAAATTCAGCAAAATTATAGGGTACAGAATCAGCACTCCCAGAGCAGTTGGGTTTCTACACACTAACAATGAACAATTTGAAAGGAAATTAAGAAAACAATTCCATTTATAATAGCATCAAGAAGAATAAAATACCTAGGAATAAATAACCAAGGAGGTGGAAGGGTTATCCACCAAAAACGATAAAACATTGCTGAAAGAAATTAAACAAGACACAAATAAATAAAAGATGTCCCTGTATATAGACTGGAAGACTTAATATTGTTAAGATGTCCATACTATCCAAAGCATTTTACAGATTCAATGCAATCTCTGTCAAAATCCCCATGAACTTTTTTGCAGAATAGAAAAATCAATTCTAAAATTCATATGAGTTCTCAAGGGACACCAAATAGCCAAAATAATCTTGAAAAAGAACATAGTCGAAGATTTCACATTTACTGATTTTAAGGCTTATTACAAAGCTACAGTATGGTACTGGAATACAGACATAAAGACTGATGTAGTGGAATAGAAAGTCCAGAATAAACCCTCACATGCATGATCAAATTATTTTCAACAAAGGTGCCAGCTCCATTCAGTGGGACATTTTCAGCTGGGAAAACTGGATATCCACATACAAAAGAATACAGCATGTACAAAAATTAACTCAGAATGAACATGAATCAAGATCTAAATGTAATAGAAGCTAAAATTATAAAAAGTCTTAGAAGAAAACATGGGAAAGTTTCATGACATTAGATTTGGCAGTGATTTCTTGGATGTGGTACCAAAAGCACAGATGACAAAAGAGAAAATAGATAATTTGGACTTCAGATTTGGACTTCATAAAACTTTTGTGCATTAAAGAACACTATCAACATAGTGAAAAGGCAACCCACAGAATGGGAGAAAATATTTGCAAATCATATATATGAATAGGGATTAATATCCAGAATATATAAGTAATTCTTTCAAGTCAACAACAACAGAAAAACCTAAAGAACCCTATAAGAAGTGGGCAAAGCAATTGAATAGACATTTGTTCAAAGAAGATATACAACTGGCCAATAAGCACATGACAGGATATTCAGTATTACTAATCATTAGGGAAATGAAAATCTAAACCACAGTGAGACATCACTTTACACCCATTCGGATGGCTGTATTAAAACAAAACAATTGTTGGCAAGAATGTGGAGAAATTGGAACCTTTGTGCACTGTGGATGGGAATGTAAAATGTTCCAGCTGCTGGGGAAAAAACAATATGGTGGTTCCTCAAAAATTAACCATAGAATTACTGTATGATTCAGCAATTTCATTTGGTATAGACCCAAAAGAATTGAAAGCAGGGTCTTGAAGAGATATTTGTACATCTTTGTTCATAGCAACATTATTCACAATAGCTGGAAGGTAGAAGCAACACAGGTCTATTGACAAATGAAAAGATAAGCAAAATGGTACTATATACTTACAATAGAATATATTATTCAGCCTTAGAAAGGACATTCTGATTCGTGCTACCATTTGGAAGAACCTTGAGGACATTATGCTAAGTAAAATAACCCAGTCACAAAAGACAAATATCTGTATGATTTCACTTATATGAGGGGCCCAGAGTAGTCAGAATCATAGGGACAGAAAGTATAGAATGATGGTTGCCAGGAGCTGAAGGGAGGGGAGAAGGGGGAGTTATTGTTTAATAGGTACAGAGTTTCAGTTTTGCAAGATGAAAAGAGTTCTGGAGATTGATAGTGGTGATGGTTGTACAACAGTGTGAATGTACTTAATGCCACTGAACTGCACACCTGAAATAGTTAAGATGATAAATTTTATGTTATGTATATGTTATTACAATTTAAAAATGATACTTAAGGGAATCAGTAAAACATCTTCAGTTTAAAATTTTTTTAAAAAAGAAGAATGTCTTGGGCATTTGTTGACCTAATTGACCTAATCAAATGCAGTAACTGTATAACAACACTGTATTTAGAAATGTCTTTTTTTCTTTGTAGCTTCATATTTGGAATTATATGTCCACTTAGTAACTACTTCTACTTTATAAAAGAGCAGATAATTTTGAATAGCAAGTTTAATTTTTTGATTTCAGAGCTTTAGCTTATTTTTAATGAATTAAAAGATAACTTTACACACATGCAAATAGAACTCTAGCCTTGACATCAAATTCTTTTTTTAAAGCATATTCAATAAAACCCTGCCATAATGTGACAAGTGAGATCCAAAAATTTTAATCACATAAAAAGTAGTGTAAGGTTTGTTAAAATGTACTGAACTAGTGAAAAATTGTACTGAACTGACTTTTCACTGAAGTGAGAAGGTTCCAAATGATCTTGTGTTCAGTCACTTTGTACCTTACTCTGAAGGACTTTAGCTTGCTGTTTCTTGAGAACAAGAGCAGGGCAGAGGACAGGAAACACATTATATTCAAAATTGTATAACCTCTCTCTAGAGGCTTTGCTTTTATTCAGTGATTTTTACGTTTGTTAGCCTTACTAGAAACATGATGTAAAAGTACCCTTTTGATTTTCAGAGACAAGGGTTTTGTTCCCAAAGATTTAAATTTGTTGCATTTAAAGAAATTTCAGCTGTATTAATTTGGGTTCTCTGAGAAGCAACCTCCCAAATGGGATTTAACTTGCAAGAAATGCATGTGAGAGGAAATGGAGAGAGAGCCAAGTGAGACTGAGAGAGCCATAAGACCAGGATGCAAGTCTGACCCTAAAGGAGGAAGAGGTGGGGGAAGGAAGGAAGATTGAGTAGAAGTATCTTAGGCTGCAGTGAAGTTCTAAGGAGAGTTTGACAAAGTTGTCAAGGAGTTCTTGAGCCAAATTCATCTGTTGGAAGAGTCCTTGGTCTCCCTCAACCAGATCTTTCTTTGTATCCTTGCCTTCTTCATTATGTGGGAACAGCTGGTGGTGGGAAGCCTGGCAGCTGGGGCCCTGGTCAGCTAGATCCCTGTGGTTAGAAATCTGAGAGCAATATTCTCATAACCACAGCACCATCTTTTATAAGCTATTTTTTATTCTTTGTGTGGAATCTATTATGACCTGCTAAATCATTGCCTTTAAAAGATATGGCTCTATTAATTAAGGACATTTGGTATTCATTTATAAACCATACTTGGAGGAGAAATTGAAGAATTGTAATATTTTTGTGTTGTCATATATATATATATTTGTTTATATTTATATATATTTGATGCTTATTGATTTAAATTATGAATGCAAAAGAGGGAGAGGTGCTCTTTTTTCCCCTTCAAATCTCTAATACCTATTATATCCTTATTCTCAAGTAATGACCTTGCCTCCAATTTTACTGAAAAGGATAGAACTGATCACAAGAGAATTTTCCACAAGCTACTGCCACCAAGCTGCCTAAACCTGAGTCCATTTACTCTGCCTTCTCTCCTATTACTATAACTGCTCATGCTTTTAGCAAAGGTTAGTCCCTTCACTTATGCATGCATCTACCCTTACCTACTCAGTGCTCATTGCCCCAGTTCTTCTCTTTCTTCTATATTATCAGTTTTCCTTTCTTTGTATTATTTCCATTAGCATATAATCATATTGTTTCTTCCATCTAAAATCCACTCACACTTAACCACACTTCTTTCTTTAGCTGTCATCCCATATCTATTCTCTCCTTAAAAGCAGAATTCCTTGAAAGTGGTGTCTGTATTCACTGTCTCTAATTTCTTTCTTCCTAATCTTTTTAAACCGATTTTAGTCAGACTTCTGCCCTCACTACTTCAATAAAACTGCTCTTGTTATGGTTGTCAGTGATCTGCATATTGCTAAATCCTGATGGTCAGTTTTCAGTCCTCATCCTACTTTGAGTAGCACTTGACAAAGTAGATCACTTCCTCCTCCTTGAAATAATATATTATTCATTTGGCTTCCAAGATAACAGACTTTCCTGGTTTTACTCTTAGCTCACTGGTCATTCATTCCTTCTCAATGTCCTTTGCTGGTTCCTCCTCAATTCCTTGACTTCTGATTGTTGGTGTGCAACAGAGCTTAATTGAGATTGCATCCAGGATCATGTTTTACCATATATCTTTGGGAAGACCACTTCTGTTGAATTCCAGGCATGTATTTAACCACCTACTCAACATATCCACCTGGATGGCTAAGGGTGTCTCAAACATAAGTGTCTGAAACCAAAATATTTGTCTTCCCTTTGGCCAAACTTATTCACTTAAATTGCCCCAGTTTAGTTCAAAGCACTGTATCCTTCTAGTTCATGGTGCTTAGAACTGATGTCTCTCTTTCACAGCCCACACTCAGAACATCAGAAAATTTTGTTGACACTGCCTTCAGAATATATCCAAAATCTTACCATTTCACACCACTCTGCTTCTTCCACCCTGGACTAAGCCAGCCTGATCTCTGGTCTGGATTATTGCAGTAGCCTTCCCCAAAAGTCTCCCTTGCTTTGAAGCAATTTTTATCAACAGAGGCCAGAGTGATCTGCTAAAAAACCTGTCAGGCTTATGCTCAGGACCATGCAGTGTGTTTTCATCTTACTCCAGCTTAAAGCCAAGTCCTTATGGTGGAAGATAAGGCATGTGTGATCTGCATTCTGACCCCTCACACCTCCATTTCAACTCCTCTTCCTCCTGCTCATTCAGCACAGCTTGCTTATTCAGCTTCTAGCTCTTCCTGGAATACATCAAGCATATGCAGGCTCAAGGTCTCAAACATTTTAACAAGTAAACCTGAAACTGTATTAGTTCTTTAGGTAAGCAGAAGCAGTACGGGTATGACTGTTATCCAAAGTAATATAGGCAGGAAGGCAGAATAAAAACACATAAGTGTTTGTGGTAAAAATAGAGTTGGAGAATGAGGAAATATGTTCTGAGTGCTTCTCTTTAGTGAGGTAAGAAGCAAGATTATTAGCTGAGAATGAGATGGATAGGTGATGGTCTAAGTTTAAAGTGAAGGAACAAGGTTCAAGATAGTTGGCTAGGGTAATGGCATAGTGAATCACTTCAGGCTAGATAGCATTAAAGCCTATTAAGTTAATAGGCACAGATTTCAAAGTATGACCAGTCAGCAAGGTTATTTCTTTTTCTTTTTTTCACCTTTCTTCAGTGGGGTGTGAAAGAGTTGATGAAGAGTTTAATATAAAACTAGGGTTGAAATTTGACAGAGTGGAGGGAGGGCAAGGACAGTGAGGCTCTTTGCAAGGAGTGATTATAATGATGGCTATGGAATCCAAGCTGTGAAGATGGAAATGAAGACAGGAGTGGGGTGAGGAATAGTAATAATGTGTCAGGATCAGTGGATTGAGGTGTTTAGCGGGGAGTGAAAATTATAGGCCTCGGGGTACTAGAGATACTGAGTTGACAGGGCCAGCTGAGAATGAGATTCTTGAAATTTATTGGGAGGAGAGGGGTGTGGCTAATGACAATGAAGATGACTATTGGAGTGAGTTCCTGAGGTAGCAGAGGAGAAAGTTTGTGAAGAGAAGTAAAAAATATATAGAGGGATGTTGGAAGGATCACCTGGATAGATTTGAAGTCACTAAGAGCTTAATTTAAAATTTAATTTAAAAATTTAAGTAAAAATTAAAAGATATCATGTATATAAGTTTGCAACTATCTTTTAAAAAACAAAACAAAAACACAAAATAAATCCAAATAATTAAGTTGATTTTTAAAAACTAAGAATATTCGTCAGTTTACTTTGGGGGTAGATGTTGACCCTCAATTGTAAATTGACTTGTCAGCGCCATGAGACTTAAAGAAAAAGAAGAAATTTCCACAGTCCCTTGTGAATCAAAGAATGAGAAAAGTCAGTTGTGTTAGATCTTAAAAATGTTTTTGGTAGTACTTTGGTGTTCAGAAGTGCTGGAGAAACTTTGGCAGAAAATTGGAGCCGTAGAGTAAGCCCAAACTAGGACAGCAAAGTCATTATTCTGCTTTTTAGTGAAGAAAGTTTTTTAAACAGTTGTGACCCTTGGTGCTTTACTGAAAGCACTTGACTGGGACTTCATTTGGATGCAAGGCTGTGTCAAAGTAATTAGAGAAACAAGGATTGAATATTCAGTAGTGGCTTCTAAAAAATTACAATATTTTGTGGTACATAAAATAGTTCTTTTTATTTAAACTACATTAAATATATCATATAGATAAAAGTAAGAAGATTGAGTAAATATAGAATTTATTACCACCCTTATTACTTCTTCAATAGAATCTTGGAGCAACATATAATTCATTTGATTTATGCTGAATGGTGTGGACATTTAAGTTGGTGTTGATGCCAGCTTTAATTTAGTGTTTTCCTTTTGTTCCCAAATGAATAAGGTAAAATAACTTTAACCATTTTACAAAATTAAAAGACAATACCTGAAGGAAACAGGAGCTTTCTTGAGTTTAAATATGAAATGGTAACGTTTAATCCCGGCCCACCTCTGACGGAGAGATACATTTTACAGAAGCTGTGGAAAGAATGAATGTTTTGGAAAAGGAAGTAAGGGGATGATTAAGGCAAGGAAATGGAAGAAGTTGGACTTGACTATAGTAATCCAGAACAAATCCTAGAAATAAGAACAGTGCTGAAAGTGGAAAAAATAGCGAAGTGAGGATAAGTTGCCTTTTTTGATGACTTAATATTCTTACTTATTTCTAATCCATAGGTGGTTTCAGAATAATGCTTAATTCTTTAGTTCGTCTTTCCCCAACATTTTCCATAGTCCAAGATATTTGCTGGCATGGAGCAGGGAGATGTGCGAAGGGATTGGAAGGTATTACCTTTGAAGGCCTAAAGCCTTAGGATTCTGATTCTTATTTTTTTATTTAAGAGCTTTGTACTTTGTACTTTATTTCGTGGTAGTAGAAGTCATTCCTCCATCTCCAGCCACCTTCTGTCATGCTTCCAAGTTGTTTTACTCACTCATGGTAAGACCACTAAAGAAAGGCTGAACGACTTCTTATCAGGAATGTTGTAAAGAGTGGTTATGACATTCAGTGTGTGTTTGTATTAGACAGTTTCTAACTTTGAGATTTTTAATTTGTTCCTTTTATCGAAGCTCCCCAGTGATCAAAAAGTTTTTTTCAGTCTTATATTCCGCTCCTGGTGAAAGTAATGCATCATTTTAAATAACACTATTTATAACAGTTATTCATTTGGATACTAAGAATATAAAACTGGCAGTGATTTAAAAAGATAATCTATCTAGTGCCATCCCATTTTGGTTGCTAGTCATCTATGAGCAAATCAGGTAAGCATTCTGGGCATCAGCTTCCATATTTATAAAATGAAGGGTCTGGGACCATTATTTACTAATAAACATTAATTACTATATACTTATTTATCAAATAAGAGCATGTTGTAGTAGAAAGAAAATGAGATTGGAATCAAAGGTTGATGTCCTTAATTTCAGAAACTTGGTTTTCTCACTTGTAAAATGCCTTATCAATAGAGTTTTGTAGGTGATATCTGGTAATATATGTGAACACACTTTGTAAATTCAGAAGTATATATAAATAGAATAGTTATTCAGTCAGGGAGTAAGTGCCTTGTATGTGCTGGACTGTGTGATGAAGTTCACTTTGTTATCTTTTCTGGTTTTAACATTTATTAAGTCATTGAATTCCATAAAAATACTAAAATCATTATGAACAAATGAAGCTATTTGTTTTTTGTTTGTTTCTCTGCTTTTTTATTTTTAATTCTTTAAAATTTTATTGAAGTATAGTTGATTTACAATGTTGTGTTTAATTTCTGCTGTACAGCAAAGTGGCTCAGTTATGCATATATATATTTTTCATATTCTTTTCCATTATGGTTTATCATAGGATATTGAATATAGTTCCCTATGCTATACAGTAGGACCTTGTTGTTTATCCGTCCTATATATAGGATATATATATAGTTTGTATCAGCTAATTCCAGACTCCCCACCCTTCCCTCCTCCACCCCCCTCTCCCTTGGCAACCACAGGTCTGTTCTCTATATCTGTGAGTCTGTTTTTGTCTCATAGATATGTTCATTCGTGTCACATTTTAGATGCCACATATAAGTGATATCACATGGTATTTGTCTTTCTCTTTCTGACTTACTTCACTAGTATGATAATCTCTAGGTCCATCCATGTTGCTGCAAATGGCATTATTTCATTCTTTTTAGTGGCTGAGTAGTATTCCATTGTGTATATATACCACATCTTCTTATCCATTCACCTGTTGATGGATATTTAGTTTACTTCCATGTCTTAGCTAATGTGAATAGTGCTGCTATGAACATAGGGGTGCATGTATCTTTTTGACTTATAGTTTTGTCTGGATATATGCCCAGGAGTGGGATTGCTGGATCATATGGCAACTCTATTTTTAGTTTTTTGAGGAACCTCTGTACTATTTTCCATAGTGGCTGCACCAGTTTACATTTCCACCAATAGTATAGGAGGGTTCCCTTTTCCCCACACCCTCTCCAGCATTTATTTGTAGACTTTTTAATGAAGGCCATTCCGACTGGTGTGAGGTGGTACCTCATTGTAGTTTTGATTTGCGTTTCTCTAATAATTAACGATGTTGAGCTAATTTTCATGAGCCTATTGGCCATCTGTATGTCTTTGGAGAAATGTCTGTTTAGGTCTTCTGCCCATTTTTCAGTTGGGTTGTTTGTTTTTTGTTATTGAACTGTAGGAGCTGTATAGAGGGAACATATCTCAATGTAATAAAAACTATTTATGACAAACCCACAGCCAATATAATACTCAATGGTGAAAAGCTGAAAGCCTTCCTACTAAAATCTAGAACAAGGTAAGGATGCCCACTTTCACCGCTTCTCTTTTTTTCTTTTTTTTGCGGCGTGCGGGCCTCTCACTGTCGTGGCCTCTCCCGTTACGGAGCACAGGCTCCAAACGCGCAGGCTCAGCGGCCATGGCTCACGGGCCCAGCCACTCCGTGGCACGTGGGATCTTCCCGGACTGGGGCACAAACCCATTTCCCCTGCATCGGCAGGCGGACTCTCAACCACTGCACCACCAGGGAAGCCCCTTACCGCTTCTCTTAAACATAGTATTGGAAGTCCTAGCCACAGCAGTCAGACAAGAAAAAGAAATAAAAGGTATTCACATTGGTAGGGAAGAGGTGAAGTTGTCATTATACAAAGATGACATGATACTGTATATAGAAAACCCTAAAGACTCCACATAAAAACTACTAGAACTGATAAATGAATTCAGCAAGGTAGCAGGATACAAGGTTAACATACAGAAATAGGTTGCATTTCTTCACACTAACAATGAAATATCAGAAAAGGAATGTAAACAAACAATCCCTTTTAAAATCACATTAAAAAAATACAACAAAATACTTAGGAATAAACTTCACCAAGGAGGTGAAAGACTTATATGCTGAGAACTACAAAACATTCATAAAGGAAATTGAAGATGACTCAAAGAAAGGGAAAGATATCCCATGCTCTTGGATTGGAAGAATTAATATTGTTCAAATGGCTGTACTACCTAAAGCAATCTACAGATTTAATGCAATACCTATCAAAATAGCCATGACATTTGTCACAGAACTAGAACAAATAATCCTAAATTTTATATGGAACCATAAAAGACCCAGAGTTGCCAAAGCAATCCTGAAGAAAAAGAACAAAGCTGGAAGCATGATCCTCCCAGACTTAATACTACAAAGCTACAGTAATCAGAACAGGAGGGATGGATTGGGAGTTCGGGTTTGACATATTCACACTGCTATATTTAAAATAGATAACCAACAAGGACCTACTGTATAGCACAGGGAACTCTGCTCAATATCTGTAATAACCTGAATGGGAAAAGAATTTGAAAAAGAATAGATACATGTATATGTATAACTGAGTGACTTTGCTGTACCCCTGAAACTAACACAACATTGTTAATCAACTATACTTCAATATAAAAAAAAAGTAAAAAACAAAAAGTGTGGTATTGGTACAAAAACAGACATTTGGATCAGTGGAACAGAATAGAGAGCCCAGAAATAAATCCACACACCTATGGACAATTAATCTTTGACAAAGGAGGGAAGAATATACAATGGGGAAAAGACAGTCTGTTCAGCAAGTTGGACAGCCACATGTAAATCAATGAAGCTAGAACACACCCTTACACCATACACAAAAATAAACTCAAAAACATTGCTACCATGTATGTCTTAAAACAAGACACCATAAAACTCCTAGAAGAGAACATAGGCAAAACATTCTCTGACATACATGGTTTGTAGCAGTGTTTCCTTAGGTCAGTCTCCCAAGGCAATAGAAATAAAAGCAAAAATAAACAAATGGGACCTAATGAAACTTCTACGCTTTTGCACATCAAAGGAAACCAGAAACAAAACGAAAAGACAGCCTACAGACTGGGAGAAAATATTTGCAAATGATGGGACCGACAAGGGCTTAATTTCCAAAATAAACAAATGATGCTATTTGAATGATTGTTTGGAAACTGGTATATAAAAATGAAAAGCAGACTTGTACTTTGTTGTCGAACGTTGTGCCTTGGATTCAGAGTAATGAGACCAACTTTAGAGTGTTTTTTACCCCCCTTGGAATTTCAAAATTGGTCTGCTTTGAGTCCTGCTTAGAAAAATGTAAAATATCTAGTAAAGGTATAGAATTTAAAATGGACATTTGCTCACTGAATATTTTAACATTTCAAGCATGAATCTTGTTTGGATCTCTTACTATTTACTTTGCCTTTTTATTATTTATATGAATAGTGCTAAGTTAGTTTCTCTCTTCACTTCCTTTTAAGATATTAATCACTCACTCTTGAATGTTTAGAGGTTGTCACACTTATATTGTTTCTTAATGTATTGTAATTAAAACATCTAGTTGAAAACCCAGATATGTTGTTCAATGGATTAAATAAAATTTATCTTAAAATAAAAAATGTTTCTTCTGTATTGAATGTTATTGCATTAAATCTATATTTGACATAAAGTCTTATTTACAGTTTGTGGATTTACAATTTGAGGCAAAAAGTAACTTATAACAGGGCTATATAGTATGATAATATTTAAATTTTTCTATTTCAAGACTTGCATTTTTTTTTTTTTTTTTTTTTTTTTGCGGTACGCGGGCCTCTCACTGTTGCGGCATCTCCCGTTGCGGAGCACAGGCTCCGGATGCGCAGGCTCAGCGGCCATGGCTCACGGGCCCAGCCACTCCGCGGCATGTGGGATCTTCCCAGACCGGGGATCGAACCCGTGTCCCCTGCATCGGCAGGCAGACTCTCAACCACTGCGCCACCAGGGAAGCCCAAGACTTGCATTTTTTAGAGGCACTTTTTTTTCAAGTCACATTTTCCCCCCAAGTGTTTACAAAGCAGAGAACTTTGTTTCACTTGTATTCAAACATGTATATCTTGCTTTTATGCTGCCTTTTATTTATTTATTTTTAATTAATTAATTTATTTATTTTTGGCTGTGTTGGGTCTTTGTTGCCACACGCAGGCTTTCTCTAGTTGAGGTGAGTGGGAGCTTCTCACTGTGGTGGCTTCTCTTGTTGCGGAGCATGGGCTCTAGATGCATGGGCTTCAGTAGTTGTGGCTCACGGGCTCTAGAGCGCAGGCTCAGCAGTTGTGGCGCGCGGGCTTCATTGCTCCGCAGCATGTGGGGTCTTCCCAGACCGGAGATCAAACCCGTGTCCCCTGCATTGGCAGGTGGATTCTTAACCTCTGCGCCACTAGGGAAGTCCTATGCTACCTTTTAATGCTGATTGCTATGCTTTTAGTTGGCTTTTATTGTGGATCTATTTACCTAAAAATATGTAAAGCTTAGTCAAATATAATTAACGTAATTATTGGGCTTCTCTAATATCTTCTGTTTGTTGAAGGGTGGGTTTCTTTCTGGACTGTCTGTTCTGTTTCATTGATCTGTTTCTGTTTTTGTGCCAGAACCATACTGTTTTTTAAAAAATAAATAAATTTATCTATTTATTTATTTATTTATGGCTGCGTTGGGTCTTTGTTGCTGCGCGCAGGCTTTCTTTAGTTGCGGCAAGTGGGGCTACTCTTTGTTGTGGTGTGCAGGATTCTCATTGTGGTGGCTTCTCTTGTTGCAGAGCACGGGCTCTAGGTGCATGGGCTTCAGTAGTTGTGGCACACAGGCTCAAGAGTGCAGGCTCAGTAGTTGTGGTACACAGGCTTAGTTGCTCCGCAGCATGTGGGATCTTCCTGGACCAGGGCTCAAACCCATGTCCCCTACATTGGCAGGCGGATTCTTAACCACTGTGCCACCAGGGACGTCCCTCCCATACTGTTTTGATTACTGTAGTTCCGTAGTATACTTTGAAGCCAGGGAGCATGATACCTCTAGCGTTGTTCTTCTTTCTAAAGATTGTTTTGGCTATATGGGAGTTTTTATGTTTCCATACAAATTTTAGAATTGTTTGTTATAGTTCTGTGAAAAAAATGCCAGTATTTTGATAGGCCTGGCATTGAATCTGTAGATTTCCTTGTGTAGTATGGGCATTTGAACAGTATTAATTCTTCCTATCAATGAGCATGGTATATCCTCCCCATTTGTTTGTGTTGTCTTCAATTTCTTTCATCAGTGTCTTATACTTTTATGAGTTAAGGTCTTTTACCTCCTTAGTTAGAGTTATTCCTAGGTATTTTATTCTTTCTGGTGCAATTGTAAATGGATTGTTTTCTTAATTACTCTCTCTGATAGTTTGTTGTTGGTGTATAGAATTGCAGTAGATTCCTGTGTATTAATGTTGTATTCTCCATCTTTACCGAATTCATTAGTTAGTTCTAGTGGTTTTTTGGTGCTGTCTTTAGGATTTTCTGTGTATAGTATCATGTCATCTGAAGACAGTGATAGTTTTACATCTTCCTTCCAGTTTGGATTCCTTTTATTTCTTTCTCTTGTCTGATTGTGTCTAGGACTTCAACACTGTGTTGAATAAAAGTAATGAGAGTAGGCATCCTTGTCTTGTTCCTGATCTTAGAGGAACACCATTGAGCGTGTGTTAGCTGTGGACTTGTCATGTATGGCCTTTATTACGTTGAGATGTTTTTTGCTCTATACCACTTTGTTGAGAGTTTATCATAAATGGATGTTGAATTTTGTCAGAAGCTTTTTCTGTATCTATTGAGATGATCATGTGATTTTTTTATTCTTGAGATTGTGAATATGGTGTATCACATGGATTGATTTGTGGATATTGAACCATCTTTGAATCCCTGGGGTAAATCCCACTTCATCATGGTGTATGATACTTTTAATGTCTTGTTGAATTTGGTTTGATAATATATTTTTAAGGATTTTTGCATCTGTGTTCATCTGTGATATTGGCCTCTAATATTCTTCTTCTGTGATATTTTTATCTGGGAGTTTGGTATTGGGGCGATGGTGGCCTCATGGAATGAGTTCAGAAGTGTTCCTTCTCTGCAGTTTTTTTCTTCTTCTTCTTGCGGTACGCGTGCCTCTCACTGCTGTGGCCTCTCCCGCTGTGGAGCACAGGCTCCGGACGTGCAGGCTCAGCGGCCATGGCTCACGGGCCCAGCCGCTCCGTGGCATGTGGGATCCTCCCGGACCGGGGCATGAACCTGTGTCCCCTGCATTGGCAGGTGGACTCTCAACCACTGTGCCACCAGGGAAGCCCTCTCTGCAGTTTTTTGAACAGTTTGAGAAGGATAGGTGTTAAGTCTTCTCTAAATGTTTGGTAGAATTTGTCTGTGATGCCATCTGGTCCTGGAGTTTTGTTTGCTGGGAGTCTTTTGTTTACTGATTCAATTTCATTACTGGTAATTGGTCTGTTGATAGTTCTATTTCTTCCTGGTTCAGTCTCAGGAGATTGTACGTACCTAGAAATCTGTTCATCATTTCTGATTTTGTTGATTTGGGCCCCCTCATTCTCTCTCTTATTTTTTCTTCATAGGTCTGGTTAGTGGCTTATTTTTCATTTTAAAGAACCAGCTCTTAGTTTCGTTGTTTTTTTGTTTTTTTAAGTCTGTTTTATTTATTTCTGTTCTGGTCTTCATGATTTCTTTCTTTCTACTAACTTTGGGTTGTATTTGTTCTTATTTTTCTAGTTCCTTTAGGTATAAGGTTAGATTATTTATTTGAGATTTTTCTTGTTTCCTGAGGTTGGCTTGTATTGCTATAAACTTCCCTCTTAAAACTGCTTTTGCTGTGTCCTGTGGATTTTGGGTTGTTGTGTTTTCATTTTCACTTGTCTACAGGTATTTTTTAAATTTCTTTTTGTTATTTCTTCAGTGATCCATTGGTTGTTTAGTAGCATATTGTTTAGCCTCCACGTGTTTGTGGTGTTTGCAGTGTTTTTCTTATAGTTGATTTCTAGTCTCACAGTGTTGTAGTTGGAAAAGATTTTTGATAGGATTTTAATCTTCTTAAATTTATTGAGTTGTTCTGAATCCTAGCATGTGATCTATTCTAGAGAATGTTCCATGTACACTTGAAAAGAATGTGTATTCTGCTGCTTTCAGTTGGAATGTTCTCTATATATCAATTAAATCCATCTGGTCTAATATATCATTTAAGTCCAGTGTTTCCTTATTGATTTTCTGTCTCAGTGTTTGTCCTTTGATGTAATTGGGGTGTCAAAGTCCCCTACTATTATTGTGTTACTGTCAATTTCTCCCTTTATGTCTGTTAATATTTACTTTATGTACTTAGATGCTCTTATGTTGGGTGAGTATATATTTACAGTTGTTATGTCTTCTTGGATTGATCCCTTGGTCATTAAGTAATGTGCTTGTCTCTTGTTATAGTCTTTGTTTTAATGTCTGTTTTGTCTGATGTAATATTGCTTGCCTGGTTTTCTTTTGATTTCCATTTACATGCAATACCTTTTTCCATCGTCTCACTTTTGATCTGTGTGTGTGTTTAGATCTGAAGTGAGTCTCTTGTTGGCAGCATGTATATGGGTCTTGTTTTTGTATCCATTCAGCCACTCTGAATCTTTTAATTGGAGCAGTTAGTCCATTTATATTTAAAGTAATTATTGATAGGTATATACTTACTGACATTTTGTTGGTTGTTTTTGTAGTTCTTTCTTTGTTCCTCTCTTCTTCTTTTGCTCTCTTCCCTTCTGATTTGAAGACTGTCTTTAATATTATATTTGGATTCCTTTTTCTTTTGTGTGTGTGTGTCTATTGTAGATTTTTGGTTTATGGTTACTGTGAGGTTTATATGTAGAAATCTGTGTGTGTATATATATGTATGTATGATTATTTTACATTGCTAATCTCTTAAGTTTGAATGCATTTTAACAACTCTGCATTTTTACTCCCCCTATCCCCCCAGCGTTTACTGTTTTGACATCATATAGTACATCTTTTTGTTTTGTGTATTCCTTAATTACTTATTATGGATATAGATGATTTTACTTCTTTGTCTTTTAACCTTCTTACTAGCTTTATATGTGGTTGATTTAATATCCTTTATTTATTTATTTACTTACTTATTTATACTCTTGCTTTATATTTGCCTTTGCCAATGATATTTTTCCTCTCATAATTTTTATATTTCTTGTTGTGACCTTTTCTTTTTCACTTAGAGAAGTCCTATTCACATTTCTTGTAAAGCTGGTTTGGTGTGGTGCTGAACTCCTTTAGCTTTTGCTTATCTGTAAAACTTTTTATTTCCCAACAAATCTGAATGAAAGTCTTGCTAGGTAGAGTATTCTTGGTCGTAGGTTTTTTCCTTTCATCACTTTAAGTATATTGTGCCACTCTTTTTTGGCCTGCAGAGCGTTTCCTGAAAAGTCAGCTGATAGCCTTATGGGAGTTCCCTTGTACATAACTTGTTGCTTTTTCCTTGCTGCTTTTAATATTCTCTCTTTATCTTTATGTTTTGCCATTTTAATTATAGTGTGTCTTGGAGTGGTCCTCTTTGGGTTAATCGTCTTGTGCTTCCTGGACCTGGATGTCTGTTTCCGTTCCCAGGTTAGGGATGTTTTTAGCTATTGTGTCTTCAAATGTATTCTCTGCCACTTTCTCACTTTTGTTTCTCCTTCTGGGACTCCTTTAATGCAAATGTTAGTGTGTTTGATGTTGTTCCAGAGGTCTTTTAAACTGTCCTCATTTATTTTTATTCTTTTTTTTTTTTTTTTCTCTTCAGCTTCAGTGATTTCCACTGCTCTGTCCTTTAGCTTGCTGATCCATTCCTCTGTATCATCTAATCTATTGTTGTTTCCTTGTAGTATATTTTTTAGTTAGTTCTTTATCTCTGACTCTTCTTTATATTTTCTAAGTCTTTGTTAGAACTTCTAACTTCTCATTCTCTTTGTCCATTATTATTCCAATTTCTTTGAACATCTTTGTGATAATTACCTTGAACTCTATTAGCTAGATTGCATATCTCAACTTCAGTTAGTTTTTCCTCTGGGTTTTTATCTCGTTCTTTCATTTGGAACATACTCCTCTCTTGCCTCATTTTGACTAACTTACTGTTTCTATTTCTGTGTGTTTGGTAAGTTGGTTACACTTCCTGACCTTGGAGATGTGGCCTTTTGTAGGATACATTCAATGCATCCCAGCAGCACACTTTCCTCTGGTCACCAGAGCTGTATGCTCCAGTGGTAGCCACTGTATGGGCTGCGTGGGTCCCTCTGTTTTGGTGGGCTGACGACTGGTTGGTCTGGTAGGCATGGTTTGCCTTTGGTCTGGTTGGTTGCCAGGCCCTGCCTTGTGCAGAGGCTGCCGACCACTGGTGGGTGGAGCTGGATAATGAGGCTTCTGGCTGAAGAGCCCTGAGTGGTCCCGGGGCTAGTGTTGGCCCAGTGGTGGGTGGAGCTAGGTTCTCACGTGGGTGGTTGCGGGGCTGGGGTTCCAGATCTATTGTCTGCCTGCTGTTGTGTGGGGACTGTTCCTGACATGGCTGGCTGCAGGATCTGGAGTGTTGCAAAGTTGGTGCTGGCCTGCTTGTGTTTGGGGCTGGATCCAAGGTTTCTTGGGGCTGGTGTCAGCCTGCTGTTAGGTGGGACTGTATCCCTGCCTGGCTGGCTGCTTGGCGTGAAGCATCCCAGTACTGGTGCTGAGAGGGTGTTGGGCAGGGTCAGGTCCCTGCTAATAAGCTAGAGGGAGGATTCAAAATGTCACTTGCCAGCACCAATGTCTTCATGGTAGAATGAGCTCCCCTAAATTGCTTCTGCCATTGTCTGTGTCCCTAGGGTGAGCTCCAGTTGCCTCCTACCCCTCTAGGAGTCTCTCCAACATTAACAGTAGGTTCTGACCTGGGCTCCTTTCAAATTACTGCTTCTGCCTTGGGTCCCGGAATGTGTGAGATTTTGTGTGCATCCTTTAAGAGTGGATGTTTCTCTATTTCCCTCAGCTCTCTGGCTCTCTGAAAGTAAGCCCCACTGGCCTTCAAAGCCAAACGTTCTGGATGCTTGTCTTTCTGGTGCAGGACACCTGGGCTGGGGATCCCAATGTGGGGCTCCTTGGCCAGAACTTCTGCAGTTGTAATTATCCTCCTATATATCCAAGTGGGTCCACTTGGGGCTGTGGGTCTTGACTGTACTGCATCTCTGCTCCTCCTACCTGTCTCATTATGGCTCCTTCTTTATATCTTTAGTGGTAGATCTTTTCTGCTAGTCTTTCTCATTAATAGTTGCTCTGTAAATAGTTGTAATTTTGGTGTGCCCTTGGGAGGAGGTGAACTCAGGGCCTTCCTACTCTGGCACCTTAGCCACCCTGACCTCTGCTCTTTTTTTAAAAGTGATGCTTAAAATCATGTGATAACCAGTGAAGACTGTACTAAATTTCATTGAATTTATTGACAAATATTTTTCATTGTGGTAAAATATAGGTAACATTACGTTTACCATTTCAAGTTTACAGTTCATCGGCTTTAAGTATATTCCTAGTGTTGTGAAGTCATCACCACCATCCGTCTCCAGAACTTTTTTCATCTTCCCAAATGGAAACTACCCATTAAACAGTAACTCCCCATTCTTCCCTACCCTTAGCCCCTGGGAACCAACCACCTTCTACTTTCTGTCTATATGCATTTGACTGCTTTAGGTACTTCACGTAAATGAGGTCATTGAGTAGTTGTCCTTTTGTGTCTAGGTTATTTCACTTAGCACAATATCTTCAAGATTCATCCATTTTGTAGCATGTGTCAGAATATCCTTTTAAGGCTGAGTAATATTCCATTGTATGTATACACTACATTTTGTTTATCCATTCATCTGTTGATGGACATGTGGTTTCCAACTTTTGGTTATTATGAATAATGCTGCAGTAAACCTGACTGACTAGAATCCTCTTGAAATTTCAAAGTTAATGGTAAAAGACAGCATGCTGGGAATTCCCTCGTGTCCAGTGATTAAGGACTCTGCACTTTCACTCCCAGGGCCCAGGTTCAGTGCCTGGCTGGGGAACTAAGATCCCGCAACATCGTGGTGTGGAAAAAAAAAAAAAAAGCATGCTATTAGAAATGTCCTTACTTTTCCTTTTGTGGTAAAAATGGTGATATGTTTAAAACAACATGGTGACTAACTAATGATCTCAAAAAATACTGTTTGTTGAGTAAAGAAATATATTTTAGGAAAAATTGTATGCTAAAAATTTGCTAGACAGTTTATTATAGTACACATATTTCTAGTATCTCAGCTTACAACGTTTGCTAGATTCTGTTTTGATAATGAATTATATTTTGAAGTACTGTTTTTGTGAACCACTAGAGGAAAGATATGTTGAAGATTTATTCTCAACAGGAAGTTTGAACAGTGTTTTATGGAAAAACCATGTAATAACCACTGATAAAGCAGTGCATTAATAATTTCCTTTAAAAAGGAAATTGGGATATGGTTGCAATTTATTCACTTCATCATTTATAGGTAAGCAAAGGAAATTAAAGTGAGAAGTCCACAGAACATTACAGCATATTTTTATTATGGTTAATTTTATAAAAATAATACCTTTGAAATATAGTAGACTTTTTACAGTATTTCCAAATGAAATGGGGAGGGACTATTGAAAAACTTTGTTTCACACAGGTTTGCTGTTCATCTCCTGTTGTTTCTAATTTGTTGATGTTTAATAAGTGGCTGTTAGTAATATGCGTTCCTAGCAGGTACTTTTGAGAATATCTGGTTTTTCAAGATAAAAGGGAAACTTTAATAGTGAATGTATAGTTGCTTTTCCAAAGAAACTTGAGCTATGGAAAAAGAATTTTGATGATGAATGTTTGGAAATGCATCCGTCATTGTAGAATTTTGTTGCTAAAAATGATGTCACCTGCAACTACTGTATCTGCACACTTAAAACATTAAAAGAAATTTATTGCTTGTTTTAAAGTCAGTGTGAACCAAGGGTGTGTGTGTGTGGTGGGAGGGGGAAGGGAGAGAGAGAGAGAGAGAGAGAGAGAGAGGGAGAGAGAGGAATTGATTTATAAGTAATTGGGTCACATGATTTTGGAGGCTTGACAAGTCCAAACTGCAAGGTAGGCCCAGGGAAGAGTTGCAGTTCTAGCCCAAAGGCAGTCTGTTGGCAGCCTACTGGCAGCATTTTTCTTGAAGGGGGTAGGTCAGTTTTTGTTCTAGTAAGTCCTTTAACTGATTGAATGAGGCCCACCCACATTATGAAGGGTAATGTGCTTTACATATTCCAAATTAAGCAATTTAAATATTATCTCATCCCAAAACACCTTCACAGAAACATCCGATAATATTTGACCAAATATCTGGGCAGTGTGGCCCAGCCAAATTGACACGTAAAATCATATTACAGTCAGTTTCAGCAGAGTTTAAAACTCCACTGAAATTATTGTTAAAATATAAAGATGGAGTGTTTTCTGATTAAGCCAAATTTTTGCATAAAAAGGAATTGGAAGGTATAGTCAACAGTGGACT